>NC_140112.1:4574022-5174022 GCF_964237585.1 Gallinula chloropus
CAATAACGATGTGATTTTTAAAAGGCCAATAGCTACCCAAAATATGTGACTAGTGAAGCCATGTATGAATCATAGTATAAAGAACTGCTATAAGAAACCCACAAACGTAGCTTAGACAAGTTTCAACAACCAACACCAAACTGATTGAGCTATTCACTTTCACAGAACGCTAGCGCTTCAGACCACGTGTGGTTTGGTAGGCATGTCAGGGTTGGGGGTATTCCGGGGTGTCGGGTGTATCCCAGCTGGCAGCGGTAACGCACGGTGTCCCCGACAGGAAACTCCATCAGATTTCTGTATTTCTCAGTCAGCTCGGCAAAGGTTAAGTTTGGAGGGGCACCACAGCCACCTGGCAGGAAAGGAAACACAGGGGAAACAGGGATATCAACTACAGAATATCGGTTTAAAGTGTTTGTTGAGTATGGATAGTTTACAAGCAAAAGGGGAAGGACTGAAGGGTTCCAAATTTTGCAGAGTAAGGGAAAATATGAGTCCTACAGGCTTTTAATGGCAGAAATTCCCAGACTTTCCACAGCTCCCATCTCAGAACCACTGTGTACCTGCACACTGAGGAGGAGGGAAGCTCCAGTTTCCAGAGTCGGTGCAGTAAATGGAAGCCTCTCCCAGGAGGATGTAGCCAGGGTCACAGCTGTAATTTACAACCATCCCAGTCGTGAAAACTTCCACGTCCTGGCTGCTGTGATTTCCTCTGTCAATACTGGGAGGTGAAGGACACTGCACCACTAAAGAGGGAGGACAAAACAACATGAGAAAAGGGCAACGGCAGGGTAACATGGGGGCAGGATGCAGGCAGAGACATCAAAGCTCCTGGGTGTGCTGGAAGCACGCTGAGACTTGTGGTTGTCACTGCATGTGCATTTCTCTCCCCGCCCCCCCCCCCCCCCCCCCAAGGTTTCCCTGCTCCAGGCTTAGCTGAGCACAGGACAGACAGACACTCAGCCAGCCATGGGGAGGTGTGGTGGCTGCCGCCCCCACCTGCACAGCGTGGGTACGGGAGGCTCCAGTTCCCCGAGGCCGTGCACAAGACAGAGGGGTCTCCGAGGAGGGAGAAGCCGGGCTGGCAGCTGTAGCTCACGGACATGCCACTGGTGAAGTTTGCCCCGAGCTCCGCGCTGTGCGTGGCGTGGGCGATGACGGGGGGTGGAGGGCACGGCAGCGCTGCCGGGGGCAAGAGCAGAGAGCAGCATTTAGTGATGGTGCCCAAGGGAGGAGCACGTGTACCTCGGAGAGAGACCCTCACACCTGAAGTGACCTTAAGTGAGGCAGAGAGCACAGCCCAGGGACCCTCCCACAGTAGGAGGGCCCTGAGCATCCTCATTCGAGCCCCCCTGTGCCCACACTCACCTGGCTCACAGGTGGGGAGAGCGGGTGCCCAGCGGCCGTTGGGCTGGCACTGGGCTTCACGGCTGCCCCACAGCACGTAGCCCGGCTGGCACTGGAAGGTGACGTTGTCTCCGGGATGGTACACAGTGCTCTGTCCTTCAGCCACTTCTCCATTCTGGATGCTGGGGCTCATACAGGTGATTGCTGGAAGTGAAAAGCAGCAGAGCAGGGGCTGGGGGAGCAGCTACCAGAGCGGGGTGTTCCCCTATGGTTTTTGTCTGGTGAAGGTTCAGGTAAACTGTGACCACGATGGTCTCCTTTTTCTCTGTAGGTACAATGTTAGCAGCTCACCTTTGCACCATGGGTAAGGGAAGCTCCAGGTTCCATTGACTGTACAGTACAGAGTTGCTTCACCAATGAGGGAGTAGCCAGGGTTGCACCTGTAATTTACAGCCTTTCCAGGGAGGAACACATTCACAGCCCCACCATCATGCTGGCCATGGTCAATCACTGGCAGGGAAGGACACATGCGCCCTAGAGGGAAGGAAATCTTCACTGAGAATAGGATTTCCCATTTAGTTCTAGAGAACTGAGTCTTTGTGAGTACAAGTATGTGGCTATTCCCTTTTCTCCCCTTTCCTCCCATAATCCCTTTGTATCCCTGGCATATCTACAAGTAAAAAAGGCAGGTGAATGCACCTTCACACCGAGGGGCAGGGGTGCTCCAGGCTCCAGAAATACAATCGAGCTGTGCTTCTCCAATGAGAACATAGCCAGGATTGCAAGTGTAGCTCACGGATGTGCCACTGGAGAAAACCACCATGTCCTGGCCACTGTGCCTTCCGTTGGCAATGGCTGGGGGGGGCGAGCACTGTGACACTGGGGAAGATGACAAAACCACACTCACATCAGTAGTGAGAATAAGGAAGAAGTGAGTTGTGTACAGGATCGCTGCAGCTGAGCTGTCAGCCTGTAAGAGAATGGGGATGCCTTGGATGGGTGTCTCGACTCATTGTCAAAGTCTATCCTGATGCTTCAGCCCTCTGGACTCCTTAGCATGTTATTTCTATGTGCTCCTCCCAGGGGAGGCCAAAATGCTCCTGCAGCGGGGGATGTACAGCAATTACACACCCTGACCCTGCATCTTCCCACCCATTCTGTCTTGGGAAGAGCTCCACAGGACATCCCTGTATGTGCTGAGCCCTGCCTGCAGCCTCACTGGTGGGGACAGATGCCCATGTCCCCCGCAGAGCCCTACCTCCGCACTGCGGCGGCGGCCCGCTCCACACGCCGTGCTCCCCATCCTCGGTGGTGCAGAAGATGGAGGGCTCTCCAGACAGCGGGTGGCCGAGCTCGCAGGTGTAAGTGACCACGTCTGCATAGGAGAAGGTGCTCATCAAGTCCCCACTGTGTGTCCCATGGGGGATGTTTGGTGGTGGATCACAGATGATACCTGAGGGCACACGGATGGTGGCTTTTAGCATCAATGCTGTGGCAATGCCCAGGGCCTGCAGGATGCACACGCTTCCCAGGGAGGGAACTGGTGGGAATGGACCCGACCCAGCAGCGATGCTCTTTGTCTTTGCCTTGGCAGATCTCTCCCAAGGAAAGCAGCAATCTGAATCTTGTGCTGTGCTTGGTTTCTCCTCAGTCTCTGCTCAGCTCCTGCCACAGTGTACTTACTCTGACAGACAGGAACATCGCTGCTCCATGACACTCGTGTCCCAGACCTTGAAAGCACACAGTGCCGCTGGGATGCTCCAACCAGCCTGTACCTGAGGTCAAACAAAGTCACTCATGTCACTACAGGACTGTCCTTGGAGGTCACATCTCCTCCAGCACCCATGTATTGCCTTAGTTGCCATCCAACCCTGGCATTTAAAAGCTATAAGGAACCTTGGCTCATGGGGGGACCTCCTCCCAGGTCCCTCAGTCAGCAGAGGCAGAACATCCCCAGGGGCTCGGGGAGCTGCCGTGCCCTCTCTTCTTCCTTCAGTCCCCTGGAAAAGTCCACTTTAACAACTTCTGGTTTAAGTCAAAGCTAGCAAAATAAACCCCCCTTTCGCACTCATATGCCCCACACAGCCAGACTTAGGCAGTTATGCCTTTTCATTGGCACTTAAAATTTATAAATAAATCCCTTTCCCTGATTTCTGTTGTCACTTGGACCAGAAATTAGACTAGAAATAGACTGTCACGAAGGCTGGAATTGCTGTAGCACAGAAACGGATTTAACCTCCTCCAGAGGATTCTGAGGTGTTCCCTGACCTTATGGATGATTTCTGCTCTCTCCCAGCACCTCAGAGCTCCAGTGTCTCCTCCAGCATCACCTTGCACAGGCAACCCAGGGGTGCTCTGAGCTCGGAGACACAAGCATTGGTCTCTTGTGGGAAGACACGTGGTGCCTACGAGTTGCAGGAAGAGCAGAAGCCTTGCAGACTTCATGGAAGGGAGGCAAAGGAGCTCAGATGGGACTCACCCTTCATTGCAGGTGTAATTCACTGTTGACCCAAAGAAGATATCTTCTATAACAATAACTCTGCCATTCTCTGGTTCTCCTGGATGATCACACTTTCTCCCTGGGCAGAAGAAGAACCAGTTTTAAGCTTATTTAACTCAACGCCATAGGAAAAGAGACATGAATAGTGACCAAACCCTCCAGAGGAGGGCACTGAAAGCGAGAAATTACAAGGCTTAAACACACTGGAAGCGTCTGCAAAACCTACGTTTGCAGAACTGTGGGGCTGTGGACCACGTGTGGTTCTCAAGACACGTAATAGTTGGTGATATTTGAGGATGTCTCATGAATCCAGGTCGACAAGTGTACTTCACAGTCTTCCCAACGGGAAACTCAGTCTGTTTTTGATATTCCTTGTTTAGCTCAGCAAACAGTAACGTTGTTGGTGTCCCACAGCCAGCTGTTGAGAAACCAAATGAACATGAGGAATACAGGCTGGCTGTGAAATGCAGCTGAAGGGAACAGGGGCATTGGTGGGCAACGCCACAAACCTCTGAAGCAATTAATATCTCTTCTACGTATTCTGACATTTATCTACATAAATTAACACTTACTTGCCATGTAAGGACACATGCACCTGATTTATATGCTCTTTAAAAAACCCAAATGAAAGCAACCCCCAGAAGACCCAGTTTTCCTAGTTTGGCATTCCCACACTCCACACATCCTGCACTGCAGCACCTTTGGGCTGGAGAGTGCAGGATTCTGTGATGCCAGAAAGGAGAACAGCCACGACTCTCCTTCTGGGGGACCACGAGCATTGGTAATGCCACCAGGTTATTCCCATTGCCACCAGATTGAACACAGCTACTGGGTGTGCTGGAAGCATGCTGAGACCCGTGGGTGTCACTGGATGTACATTTCTCACCTCCACACAGGTTTCCCTGCTGCAGGCTCAGTCGGGCACAGGACAGACAGACACTCAGATGAGCACAAGACAGACAGACACTCAGCCAGCCATGGGGAGCTGTGGTGGCTGCCGCCCCCACCTGCACAGCGTGGGTACGGGAGGCTCCAGTTCCCCGAGGCCGTGCACAAGACAGAGGACTCTCCGAGGAGGGAGAAGCCGGGCTGGCAGCTGTAGCTCACGGACATGCCACTGGTGAAGTTTGCACCGAGCTCCGCGCTGTGCGTGGCGTGGGCGATGACGGGGGGTGGAGGGCACGGCAGCGCTGCCAGGGGCAAGAGCAGAGAGCAGCATTTAGTGATGGTGCCCAAGGGAGGAGCACATGTACCTCGGAGAGAGACCCTCACTCCTGAAGTGACCTTAAGTGAGGCAGAGAGCATGACCCCGGGGCCCATCCCATAGGAGGAGGGCCCTGAGCATCCTCCTTCAAACCCCCCTGTGCCCACACTCACCTGGCTCACAGGTGGGGAGAGCGGGTGCCCAGCGGCCGTTGGGCTGGCACTGGGCTTCACGGCTGCCCCACAGCACATAGCCCGGCTGGCACTGGAAGGTGACGTTGTCTCCGGGATGGTACACAGTGCTCTGTCCTTCAGCCACTTCTCCATTCTGGATGCTGGGGCTCATACAGGTCATCACTGGAAGTGAAAAGCAGCAGAGCAGGGGCTGGGGGAGCGGCTGCCAGAGCTGGATGTTCTCCCACGGGTTTTGTCCATGTAAGATTCAGGGAAGCTGTGACCATGATAGTCTCCCTTTTCTCTGTAGGTACAATGTTAGCAGCTCACCTTCACACCATGGGTAAGGGATGCTCCAGGTTCCAGATATCAGACAAGAAACTGTTGTTTTCCCAGTGAGGACATACCCCGGGTCGCAGTAGTACTTCACTGATGTTCCAGGGATGAACGCTTTCACATCCTTGCTCTCATAGTGGCCATTTTTGATATTTGGAGGAGAAGGACACAGTAGCACTACAAGGTGGGGAAAATCATGGCTGGTGAAGGGCTGGTACCATAAACCCCCACTCTAGGGCAAGGCAGCCTTTGAACATCTTTCTTCCCCATTGAATATTCCCAAATAGCTAAGGCTGTCACTGTTTCAAGTATGCTCCCACACTCATTCATCAAATCTTCCTGTTTTTTAGGCTTGTGGCCATCAAGAATGATCATTTCTCGCTACTTAGGCATTTATTATCTAAAGGTTCCATCTGCATCCCTATCAGTTTTCTCTGGCATTCCTGTGGTTGCGAACACCAGACACCAGCTGGGTGTTCCCTGCTTTGTGGATTCATTTAGGGAGGTGAAAGCCCTACCTAACAAGGGTCTGAATGGGGGTTATGAAGATGGGAGACAGGTACTTGCATGTTTTCCCTTTCCAGACCTGGAGAGTAGCCCCTTTACCTCCAATGCGAGGTGGTTGTCCTCTGCCAGGTGCACCCACACAGTGGTTCAGAAGAAACCAACTACCACCCACTGCCACACTGAGACTTACTCTTTTCACAGATGGGGACAGGAGGGTCCCACTTGCCCCCAAACTGGCACTGAGACTCTTGAGAGCCTTTCAAGGCATAACCAAAGTCACATTCAAAGACAACAACATCTGTGAGTTTGTACGTGGTCTCCAGCCCAGTCGCTCTTCCATTCTCAATCTCTGGTCTTTTGCAGCCGATTGCTGGAAATGAAGAGCAGAGGCATGTTTGGGACGTAGAGCTCATCCTGGGCACAGAGGGACACTGACCAGAGCCAATACCTGCTGCAGAACCTTGCCATCACTGTCATGGGCATGTCAACATTATTGACTGTTATTCTTACACAAAATACCATTATTCAACTGCTTCCAAGTTGTTCTCTCCCCTAGTTGTTAGGTGGGGAGAGAAAGGGAAATCCAGAGGCCTGGGAGACTGTGGGACCTTTGGCCACTGCCCCAAATGGAGGTATGATCTGCAGTGATTAGTCCAAGAGCCTACAAGGAAGAAAGGACCCAGGGAAAGGTAAAAGAAGGCAACACAAACACACCTTCACATCGGGGCCGGGGCCGGCTCCACGTTCCCTCAGCGGTACATCGGATGGAGGCATTGCCGATGAGGGAGTAGCCGTCCCTGCAGGTATAGTGCACAGCCGAGCCTGGAAGGTGGCTGTCCAAGGGCTGGCTGCTGTGCTGCCCATTGGCAATGCCTGGAGGAGGTGGACACTTCACCTCTGCAAAGGAGAAGGAAAGGCAGGTAAGAAATACAGACACAGGCAAGAAGAAAACATTGTAAAAATCCATCCTTCAAAACCCAAAGGGGGAAGACAACCAATCCCAGTAACTCCTCTGAATAAATGTGTGTCATGTTTGCTGCTGTCTCATCACCCTGTGCAGCCACCATCATTTTTTCCACCACTCACAACCCTCTGTCGCTGGCAGGGACGGGCACCCACACCCCTCAGAGCCCTACCTCCGCACCGCGGCGGCGGCCCGCTCCACACGCCGTGCTCCCCGTCCGCTGTGGTGCAGAAGATGGAGGGCTCTCCAGACAGGAGGTGGCCGGGCTCGCAGGTGTAGGTGACCACGGCCGCGTAGGAGAAGGTGTCCATCAAGCGCCCGCTGTGTGTCCCGTGGGGGATGTTTGGTGGTGGATCACAGACAATAGCTGTGGGCACATGGATTGTGGCTTTTAGCATCAGCCCTGTGGCAGTGCCCCGGGCCTGCAGGACACACATGCTTCCCAGGGAGGGAAGGCATCTCAGCAGTCATGCTCTCGGGGTATGATGACCCAAATTATCCTGAGACAAACCTTGTATGGGAAGAGCCACACGTGGGAAGGAAAAACCTTCCTTGCTGCCCATGTCTGAAGTGCGTGGGACAATTCTTACCTCCCTTTCCATTACTATTGGTGACACATGCAGGAGAGACTGACCACACCATTACTACATGTGACCAGTGGGAAATTCTTAACCCAGTAACAGGGAATTTAACATATTAATTGTTTTCCCAGTTTGGGCCAGAATAAAGAAAAAAAAAACTTTGGAAACATTTTCAGAAACATCCAAAACAAGAGAAAGAAATTAAAGAATTTACACATACACATGAGGAACATTTTGCACTAACATCTGTGTCTTGAAAGATGTGCTGCTTTTTTTTGCAAACCATCTCCAAGGACCTCTGCTGTGGCCTACTTACCCTGGCAGATGGGGGCATCTCCACTCCACGAGACGTGTGTGCCAGAGACCTCGCACATTCTCTGAGATCCTCCAACCAACTTATACCTGGAGTCACACAGGAGGAGTTACTAATTGACATCAAGAGACTTGAGATTTCTTTACAGCCCTTGTAAGTGACAGTCAAGGCTTCTGGCTTGGGAACTAGGTTCCTTCACATGCAGCTGAAAGATCTGCTTCACTCCCACTGGGCAGCTGAATTCAGCCAGTTGTGAGACTCACCCTTTGTCACACGTGTAATTCACTTTGGACTCAAAGAGGAGGTCTGTCAGAACAACAGCTCTGCCATTCTTCGGATCCTCTGGGTTAGCACATCGTTTCCCTGGAAGGGAGGTCAGCCATCATCACCCCACAGCTGCTGACTCCCAGCCCACCCTGGGATGCTAACGCAGAGACTGGGCTGCGTAAGGAATCCCAGCAAGCCAGAAAAATGTGAAAATCCAGCTAAGCTCAACACTTCCCATTTCTCAGCACTATGAGGACATACTTTTACAGAATTCCAGTGCTGCAGACCATGTCTGATTCCCAAGACATGTGATGGCCATCGGCATCCCCAGGTGCTGGCTGTACCCTGCCCGGCACACGTATTCCACTGTCTGCCCCACAGGAAAGACGGTCTGGCTGCCATATGGCTCCTTCAGCTCAGCGAACGCCAGGCTGGTAGGTGCATTGCAGCCTGCTACTGAGAAAGATAAAGCCAGCCCAGTTATCAGAGGAGTCAAGAAAAAGGATATCTGGGGGAGTGGGGGAAGGTTAACGTTGGGAGCACTGCTGGAACACTTGCCCTGCTCGCAGGCTGGCACAGGTGGCTCCCAAGTGTTATCTAGCTGGCATTGTAGCACTCTGTGGCCACGTATAACATAGCCTGGCTCACATTCAAAGGTAACAGTGTCCTTGTGTGTGTAGGCTGTCTTAGGAGGAGACACTATTCTCCCATTCCGGACCTGTGGGACAGCACATCTTGCCTCTGGAAAAGAATTGCAAGTCTCAAAAGAGGCACTCGGGCAGCACAGAGCCATGCAGCTGCAAAGCCACCTGGGGCTGCGGTCCCTTTGAAGACACAAAGATCAAAGTAATTTTCCTATGGATGAGGAACTGCCAGCATCCAGCCCTGTGGAGCACTGAGGGAGAGATCCAAGCTGAGAGGTGAGGCTGGGAGTGCCAGAGGCAGCAGGGTGGTTCTCCAACTTCCTCCCCTCTTCAAACCAGCCCCTGCAATCCCTGCCCTGGCAGGCACTCTGGTGAGAAGTGCAGTTCTCCAGAGGTATCCCAGTCTTTCCAGATAAGAAGCAACAGGCGCTGGGAGGGTTGAGGATTGCACCTGAGTATTTACACGTGAGCACACAACCTACCTCCACAGTATGGGAGGGGGCTGCTCCACACACCGTTCTTCCCATCCTGCGTGGTGCAGTGGATGGAGGGCTCTCCATGGAGCGGGTACCCGGGGTCGCAGGTGTAAGTTACAGAGATGCCGAAGTGATACTCATTCAGCAGCCTGCCAGTGTGCTTCCCATGGGGAATGTCTGGGGGCGGCTCACAAGGGATACCTGCAGAGGAGCAAAACAAGGCTTCTAAATTCAACAGCAGCACCAAAGTACTTTAAATCCATCAGTCTGTGGGCATAAACACTCATCCTAGAGATGGAGTAACCGCAGTGAAGTGACCGGTGCGACTGGATTCCATCTCCCTAGCCAGATATTACCATGACAGAAAGCAGACCAGTAAGACAAACCTCTATGGAGGAAATACCTACATGCTTTGTTTTTTCTACTGCTTAAGAAATAAAAGAGCAAATATTTGGTTTGCATTGCCTGTGTAAAACGATG
This sequence comes from Gallinula chloropus, assembly GCF_964237585.1. Classification (NCBI taxonomy): domain Eukaryota; kingdom Metazoa; phylum Chordata; class Aves; order Gruiformes; family Rallidae; genus Gallinula; species Gallinula chloropus. The sequence continues at coordinate 4,583,812 of NC_140112.1, forward strand.
CTTTTTCAGCTGCACACAGTGCAGAGGCACACGGGCAGAGAGTTGTATGTCGCCTTAGGTTAGTATGTACCTAGAGAATCTGTAAAATGCTTTAAAATCCCAGAATGTACCAGTAAAAGTTTCTTATCTATATGAAACCGTCCCCTAATCAGCAGAGAAACACCTGGGTGTGATTGTTGTGGTGCAGCACAGCAGCTCCTCAGGTACACATCACGTGTCCGTGCTTGTGGTGAGACAATGAGCCTGAGGTTTGGGGCACTGGGACTCTGCTTCTGGCCCTCCCACACCACTCTGCCTGGTTGCTCCGTGTCTAACATCAACAACCCTCAAGCTAAAGATAATATTTTTCCTTCCTCTCCTACAATGGAGACTAGATACCTGAGTGCTGCTGTGAAATCTCCAGCTGAGACACTGCTTTTTATGACCCATTAAGCTTTGAGATCTTATGCCTTTTCCCCAGAATATTTTCTTATGACATCAAAAACTCCTGATAGTTTTCATGCCCGCAGAGCAGAGAAATTCCCCATGAAAGATTTGGCTGGAAAGATTCTCTGCTGGAAAATATTTGCCAGGTCCAAGCTACACCCCCACTTACGCTGACAAGTGGGAATTTCACCGCTCCATGCAACACGTCCACCAGAAATCTCACATCGCCGGCTGGATGGTCCAATTAACCTGTACCTGGTGAGAAAAGGATTGAACATTCATTCCCAGTCGTTTCCATGTGAGTTGTTACCTCCTGGATGCTGGGATCAGCCCCACTGACAGCAGAGCTGTGATGCTGCAGAAGGTCCCCTCCTCACTCAGCACCACCTTACCAATTTCACAGTATTTACATGTGTACATAAGATGGGGAGCACCTTATGTGTTCAGATAGATCCAGAACTCCAGAGAGCAGATTCTTTATCTAATCTATTGGTTGGGAATGAAAGAATAGGGTGGAAAATGGGAGACTTACCCAATACATCTCTCCCTGCTGGCTCGAGTGGCAGCCAGATCCAGGACTTACCCTTCCTCGCAGCTGTACACCACTGTCGACCCAAACTTGAGATCCGTGAGAGAGAGGATCTTCCCATTCACAGGTTCACCAGGATGGCTGCATTTTTTCGCTGAGGGACAAGAAAACCTCAATTTAGGCTTCTCTCTATCTATACCACGGCAAGACAGATGCAGCTACTACTCCAGTAATCTGTCCACGTTTCCAGTTACCCCCAAACCGGGTTTCAAATAGCATTACATTACATGGCTTTACTAGTCACATATATTTGAACACCAGAATAAGGTTAATGTTTTTTTCAGCATGGACAGAACCCAGGGCCTATTCCTTCTGGAACAACGGACACCAAATCAAGGAGCTATTCACTTTTACAGAACTCTAGCGCTTCTGACCACACTCCGCTCTCAAGGCATGTAATAGTAGGTGACATTCCTGGGTCTTTAGCATATCCAGGTCGGCAAGTGTATTGCACAGTCTTCCCAACAGAAAAATCGATCTCGTTTTTATGCTCCTCATTTAGCTCAGCAAAGTGTAACCTTGTAGGAGCACCACAAACACCTATTGAGAAAGAAAAGAGACATGAGGATCAGGCAGGACAGGCATGCTGGGTGCAAGCACAGAAAGGCACTGGTACAAGGAAAGGTGTTTGGTTTGCCTTGCGAAAACATTTATTTGGATTAATGCAGCCATTTTTAAATAAACATGATGTATTTTCCTAAAGGGTTTCAGAAAATCACATTCTTTTTTCCCAGGACATACTTAAATCTTCCACTGAAAGGGTTTAACCACCTGTTCTAACAGGGTTGAGGACGCAGAATAGCAGCGTAGCCAAAGGCAGCTATGTCACGATTTACCTGGACGTTCAGACCTCTTTGAGACATTCTGCTGATGGTGCTGCCTGGTGCAGCTGGGAACGGGAGGGAGCCAGCTGCCATCCTCTTGGCAGAAGACTTTGGCACTGCCTTGCAGGCTGAAGCCCTTAGCACACTCAAATGTCACTGCTTGCCCAGGTGCAGAGATAAGGTCTTGACCACCAACGTGCCACCCATTCTCTATGTGTGGGTTTATGCAGACAGTCACTGGAAATGATGATGGGCCAAAGCGATGCGCAAAAGGAGTCAGAACAAAACAAAAGCCAGACAAGCTGTTAATAGTGCAACAACAAAACCTACGTGACACCCACTCCCCGGTCCCACCTACGTTCACTTGTACCATGCAACACTTTATAGGGGATTCATCTTCTCAGAGGAACCTGGCTGCAAGGGTCAAGGTCTGCCCTATGCTCAAAGCATCACTAGGAGCTTCTCCCCCCAGGGACAGATCACGGACACACCTTCACAGCGAGGACCAGGCTGGCTCCAGTTTCCAGATGCTCTACAAAACACATTGGCTTTTCCAACCAGGTAGTAGCCGGGATCACAGGTGTACATTACGGACATTCCCGCAGTAAAAAATGCTTTGTCCTGGCCATTGTGATTTCCATTGTGGACTGCTGGAGGCATGGGACACGGCCGGACTGCAGGAGGGACACAGAAAGGCCAGCTCAGATGGAGCACAGCGTGCAAGGGGAAGGGACATGGCAGGATGCTGCAATGATGAGTTAAAGCCGTTGTGGGAACAGCTCTGCCTGTACAGGCTGCTCCTGCCTGCAAGGAGCATCCACTGGGAAGCTGCAGACACCCATACTCACTCCTCTTGCAGATGAGCGCTGGTGGGTCCCAGGCCCCCCCTGGCTGGCACTGAGTCTCGTAGACATCCTCTGCAGCATAACCAGCGTTGCAGTAAAAGTGAAGAATCTCTCCTGCTTTGTAGGAGCTCTGCGGCCCATGGACCTTCCCATTCTGCACCTCGGGTACCGTGCAGCCAATTGCTGCGGGGCACATGAACAGCATCATTTAAACTTCAGTGTGTGGGCCAGATCCTGCACACACAGCCCCCTCCCTTCTCATGACTGCCAGAAGCCTGCCTGCAGTGTCCCTACATCCAGCAGCCTTTCTGCCCACCCCACACCTTGCAGTGAGACATCCACCCACCTTCGCAGCGGGGCAGGGACCTGCTCCACAGCCCGGTTTCTGTGCAGCTGATGGACGTGTTCCCGACCAGTGCATAGCCATCCTTGCAGCTGTAGGACACAGTCACCCCCCGGGAAAACTTGTCCCTGGCCTGCCCGTTGTGCAGCCCGTTGGCGATGTTTGGTGGCCGAGGACACGTCACCTCTGAAGGAGAGGAAAAGCCAATGAGAGCATCTGGGAGAGGCAATGCCTGAGGGACAGCTCAGCTCAACCCTCCTGCGCATCAGACCGGGGAAAGGTGAAGAGGGAGGGTAAAGGGCTCACGCCCCAGGTGCTGCTGGGTCCGTTCTGACAGCCAGCCTCTGGGTGCCCTGTCTCTGGACAAAAAAGGCTGAATTGATTCATAAGAATCCAACCATCTTGCCCCAAAGGCCGTGTTGTGCCCTGTGCCTTGTCACCAGCACCATCACTGGCTGCCACTCCAGGGATGTGCTGCAGCTGGTTTGCTGCCAGAGCAGCGGGAGGAGGGTGCTGGCTCTGGAGACCCCTTTGTGTTTGGGCCCTTGTGAAGTGATGTGCCAGTCCTGGACATACACTGTGGAGTCACCAGCACCCAGACCCAGCACACGACATGAAGCACACACACCCCAGTGACAGGAGTACCCACCTGCAGATCAAACGGACACGAGCTCGTTCTTTATGCAAATTAAAACTCTGTACTTCATTATAGGAGAAATTAACCCCTCAGTGAAGGACTCAGTGACAAGGGTCAGGGTCTGCCCTGTGCTCAGAACACCACAAAGAGCCTCTCCCCCTGAGGGACAGACGTTGGACGCACCTTCACAGTGAGGACCAGGCTGGCTCCAGCTCCCTGACACTCTACAAAACACATTGGCATTTCCAACAAGGTAGTAACCAGGATCACAGGTGTATGTTACAGACATTCCCATGGTAAAAACACCTTTGTCCTGGCCGTTGTGATTCGCGTTGCGGACTGCTGGAGGCATGGGACACGGCCGGACTGCAGGAGGGACACAGAAAGGCCAGCTCAGATGGAGCACAGCGTGCAAGGGGAAGGGAGTCAGTGGGATGCTGGGATGATGGATTAAAGCTGCCTGCACAGGCTGCTCCTGCCTGCAAGGAGCACCTGCCAGGCAGGGCTGCCCTCTGGAAGCTGCGGACACCCATACTCACTCCTCTTGCAGATGAGCGCTGGTGGGTCCCAGGCCCCCCCTGGCTGGCACTGAGTCTCGTAGACATCCTCTGCAGCATAACCAGCGTTGCAGTCAAAGTGAAGAATCTCTCCTGCTTTGTAGGAGTTCTGCTGCCCATGGACCTTCCCATTCTGCACCTCGGGTATCATGCAGCCAATTGCTGCGGGGCACATGGACAGCATCATTTAAACTTCAGTGCATGGGCCAGATCCTGCACACACAGCCCCCTCCCTTCTCATGACTGCCAGAAGCCTGCCTGCAGTGTCCCTACATCCAGCAGCCTTTCTGCCCACCCCACACCTTGCAGTGAGACATCCACCCACCTTCGCAGCGGGGCAGGGACCTGCTCCACAGCCCGGTTTCTGTGCAGCTGATGGACATGTTCCCAAACAGTGCGTAGCCATCCTTGCAGCTGTAGGACACAGTCACCCCCTGGGGAAACTTGTCCCTGGCCTGCCCGTTGTGCAGCCCGTTGGCGATGTTTGGTGGCCGAGGGCACGTCACCTCTGAAGGAGAGGAAGAGGGATTGCTCAGTAGGTTTTGTGTGTTACATTGGTGGTTTTGTGTGCTACAAAGACGGTTTTGGCAGCAGCAGGGTAAAATCCCAAATTCTGCTCAGTCTCTGTTCCTTTTGATGACCTCAAGTGTTCCGTTACAGGAGGTATGGCAGCACCACGATGACAGTCACATTGTGGCTGGAGGAAACTACTAATAATGACAGTGCTGAGAGGAGAACTCCCAGGCATGTCGGGGGATTCAGCAGAAGAAGCACACGAACATGAAAGCAGCAAGAGCAGCAAGAAGCTGTGGTTACTTCCCACTGCAGGAGGAAGATGAAAACATCCCACATCTGACCAGGAGAGTCACAGAAATTCCCCTTTGGGTAGCAGAGAGAGCCTGCAGCTCGGAGAATCCCGGGGAGGGCACAGCCTCGTGCCCACACCACCTCAGCCCCAGGGTTAATTTTTCCCCTTGCCCTCCCGAACTCAAGACAGAGCGAGGCTGCAGCCGGCCCCGCATCCCACCCCAGCTCCTTTCTTCGGAGCTGTTTCCATCTCTCTGAGAGCAGAGCTGGCAGCGCTTTGGTTTGAGACACAAGGACGGATGCATCCTAATCCTTTCTTCCCCACCGAATTTAGGGGAGCCTCCCCCCTGGCTGTCACCATGCTGGGACACTTGCCCTTTTTGCATGCTGGCAGAGGTGGTTTCCACCTGAAGTTAGCTTGGCACGTGCTTGTGTGGGACCCCTGAAAGGTGTACCCCACGTTGCACGTGAAGCTTACGGTGTCCCCGGTCCTGTAGAACCGACGAGAAGCTGACACCCTCTTCCCATGCTGGATCTGTGGGAACGGGCATTGGGTAACTGGAAGAGGGAGAGAAATAAAACTTTGTTTATCTACAAAGCTCTGGAGCTGTCCCTGCCTGTGATGGTCACCGTGACCTTACAAGGGCACTGTGGGGGGACTTGCTGGTGTGCTTCCAGGGGAAACTGGGGGGCTGTTTGCATGGAACCCCTGGGAGAGAGGGAGAGAAAGGCAGACAGAGATGCAGGCATGCAGAGAGCCGAGCAGGCAGACAGATATTCAGACCCAAAACTGCAGAGAAGCAGCTTTGTGTTTACTAGGCAAGAAGATAAGCACTAGATGTGGGAATATCTAAAAAGGTCAAAGAAACCTCTCTGGCTCCAAACGTCCTTTGGGTTATGGGGCAAAGGGCCCCAGCTCCATCCCTCCAAGCCCTATGTGCAGCTCGGAGTTTGGTTTTGCAGGAGAATGACAGCTTGGAGTGAGCCACAACACTGAACCTCTGCCAGGCTGGCAAACTGACTGTTCGTACAGCAGAAGGAAACACAATTTAACGTTTTCAATCACAAAGTATTAACTTAGTGATAATTTTGGGGTTTTTTTATAAAAGTATAGCTGGCCTCCCAGCCACTCTGGGCAGCTCAGGCAGCAGGGACAGCAGGGTTCAATTTAAGGGAGCTCAAACCCAGTCTATTACTGGAACAGACCCCTGGGCTCGCTGCCGTCAGACGCCGCGTCCATAAGCGGCTTTACTCTGGCAGAGTAGAGACATAGGTCAAGCCTCTTGTTATGAGAAGCAGGGCAGGTTGTGAAAGGCTCTGGAAATAACCTCACTATGGGAGGTTAATTCCCTTTCTCCCAGGCACGGGGTGGCCCCGGTGCCATCCCAGAGAGTCTTTGTCACAAGCAGAGCGACTTGGGGGTTCTGTGGGTCTGGTGTGTCAAGGTCCACCTGGGACCAGCACAGGAATCTCTCCACCCCCACAGAGAAAAGCAAGAGGGTCAGTGAGGAGAGGAGCAGCGATGAGGAAGAGGAGGGCCATGAGAGGAATGGCCCCGAGGCACCGACCCCCAGTCTCCCTTACCTTGAGCCACAGTGGCCAGGAACAAAGTGGAGCTGCACAGGAGACAGAGGGTGAAGGCGAGCACCATGGTCCGGACCAGAGGTGTCTGGCACAGACTGCAGCTCCCAGGGGCTGCAGGAAGATATGGGTACCCCAGTTCCCCCTGCCATCCCCCCATGTGGAAGGAGGCACAGCTGTGGGGCTTCCCGGTGCCCAAGGACAGGAACCCGTGGGCTCCCCAGAATGGGGCAGGCGCAGCCACCACCCCCGGGGTGGCTGCAGGTCCTTCATGCTGCTTCCGCTGCTGTTTTTGGCAGGGGAGCGTGTAACCCTGAGACCCACTGCATGTCCCACGGGCACCGCTGATAGAAGGGTGGGTGCAGGCAGAGATGCACCACTAGCTGAGACCTACCCTTGGCATCCTCACAGGGGAAGTGGCCTGGGCTCTGCCCCGAGTCCCCGGGGGGGGCTAATAACAGCCCTTCCAAGGAACCAGCTGACGGGATGTGGGTCACCTGCCCTGCTAAGGGCAGGGTAGAACGGGGCATTCCCCCCTCGGGCACCCATGGGACCAGCTGCAGCTGGGGACACATCAGTCCCTTTGGGCCGTGGGTGCTCAGCCGAGAGGCCCAGCACACAGCTCGGTCCCACATGTGGCCCCAAATCCTCCTGCCCCAACCCTGGCTGCTCTAGGACTCATCCACCCCAGCATGAACCCTCGCTGCTGGCTGGAAGAATAGAAACACCTGGATGTAGAAGCAGCCACAGCGACCTCCGCTTCCCTCCTCCCACAGCAGAGGATGCTTTCTGAGCCTAAAGTAAACAGCAAGACACATGTTACTAAGTCTTTTTATCCCTTTTATTGACAGAGAGTTTGCAGTGTTTACACATCCAGCATGCAGACTGCAGAATTTCACTTGGCCTATTACAATCAAGTTCTAAAGTCAGTTACGGCTCAATAACTGAGAGAGACTGGCTGCAGCAGCAAGCTTGCCACAGCCATAAGCTACACCACAGCATTTTCTTATCATTTGGTTGCCAGGGGTGGGATTCATCCCTAAAACCAGGTGTTAAATCACTTAGGAAAACCCCTCTGCATTCAGTGGGAATACCTGTGCCGGGGTTCAAAGGACAGAACACAAGGCTCAGCTACCAGGCTTTCCATTCGTGTTCTTTCCCCATCGGGCCACTGACGTGCCTGTGGTAAGAGACACGTCAGAACAGCCTGTGAGTGCTTGTTCTGCAAGATTGGCTTCCGAAAAAGAGCGTCCCGGTGCCACAGTGCCAGCTGAGCTGTGCTAGGAAGGGAGAACCTCCTGGGTGTATTGGGAACAAGATCGAGGGGTGGGAGGAAAGGGCTGGCTGTGTTTTGCTAGTGAGATGCACGTTCCTGTTAACAGGGAAGCACTGGCAAAAAATGCAGAAACAAAAAGTAGGTGGTGGACATATTTCACATACTTCTCGTTCCCCAGGGCACACCACGAGAAGCTCACGGATAGGTCGTTTGCCTCTGTCTCCAACGACCCCCCCCAGAGCGGCTTTACCAGCAGCTGAGAGTCCTGCTGCCTCAGCTGGATTCAGGCAGTAGCTGAACACGAGTTTAAAGCCTGGCAGTGTTTTGTTCCCCCTATAAATAAAATAAGATTCCCACGAAGCCATCAGATATGTTCTTCATTTTACAAGATGCTACTAACCCCTCTAGCTTATCAATGATCAGTTAGTGAGGCCCAGTAAAACCAGGGAAGGACAGTGAGCCCCACGCCATGGGCTTTCTATCAGCCAAACAGAGCATGGGGCCTCATGCCTGCAGCTTTGGTGAGCGAGGTCCCAGCCCCATAGCTGTCCTCTGCTACCACAAAGCCCGACTCATCTCGCTCCCCTCTGACTCGCCTCCACCCACCCTCACAAACCTGCCCTCCACACCACAACAACGACTGAGGTCAGGTTAGACAGGGTGTACACAAAGTGCTTCATGTGGGGTTCACATCCTGTTCCTCACAGAGGAGTAAACTGCCCCCCTCCCCCCCCCACGAGTGGGGCAAGAGGCCAAGAACCTGCTTTTCCTCCCCCAGCATCACAGCATCCCCGAGGCATCCCAGGGTGGCACAGCACCACCAGAAAAAGCCTTTTTAAGTGCAAATTCAAGCAGCAATTCCCTGCACGGAGCTGCCTGGCAGCGTTTGAGAAAGCATAGGAGGTTCACACGCTGCCACTTTCTGATGCTTGGCAACATCTGCCAAGACACCTGCAAGTTCTGCCATGGGCCCGGACACCACCTGCCAGCAGATAAGCTCCGCTGCCCCCCAGCACCCACCCATCTGATTCCTCCTGGGGCTTTCAGCTTGGGCACTTCGAGAGAAGTGTTGAGTCACTGCTGAGGCAGGAAGGATGTTTCAGCAACGCACCGGTGGAAAAGCCTCTGTGTGACAGGGCAGAGACCTTGGGCTGAATTTTAAAACTCATTTTAGTACCCACGAGGAAGAGCCAGAGTAGCAGTTCTGTGTAATAAGGCATTCACATTTTTTCTCTCTGGTGCAATCCCTCCTCTATAAGGATTGCTGTTTGCACAGCGGCACAGACTTGCCTTGAAGTAAAAGCTACAGGCGTGCTTTTATACAAACATTTTCAGTGCTTTCAGTAGCTGATTTGCACACCCTTTTCACAGCCAAATTAGGTTTTCCAAGCATCCATCACTCACCCGAAGACATTCACCACAGCAGCACTTCAGACACCCCAGAGTCCTGAGCAGTACCAGGCACAACACACCCTGAGCAGGGCTGAAAGCCCAAACACGTGGAGGTACCCAAAGCGCATGATTTTCTCCAGCCTACCCTACTGCAGCACAAAGGTCTCTGTCCTGAAATCAAAGCTCCACCATAAGTCACAATGATGCCAGTGCTCTTGCTCAGGTGGCAGAGCTGCTGGTCCCAGCATCCAACACAATTTGCAGCAGGGAGCACCTGGGCTTTGCCATCCAAGGGGAGCACCTGAACTTTGCCATCTGAGGTCGGTGTGTTGGGGCTTCGAGGACAGTTGCACAGGAGAGAGCAGCAGAGCACTGGGATAGGTGAAATCAAGTCCAACAGGTCTGGCAGGGCCGTCCTGCTGCGCCCTGAAGCTAGATGCTCATCGCCAGCAATGCCAGGAGAAGGGGGACGAGCCCTGCAAGATAAGTAAGCCCAAGTCTTCACTCCAGAGACATTCAACTCTTTTCCCTCTGTCCTGGTTTTGACCAGGATAGAGTTAAATTTCTTCCTAGCAGAGGGTGGATGCCGTGTTGGGATGGGAGCAGTGCTGATAACACAGGGGATGTTTGTAATTGTTGCCAAGCAATCAAGGACTGTTCAGTTGTTCATATTTCCATGCTAATGAGAAGGTGGGGGGCAAGCAGGAAGCTGGGACACACACACACACACAGAGCCAGGACAAGTGACCCACACTGGCCAAAGTATTGGCCATGGTATTCCATGCCAAGAACGTGATGCCAGCATAAAAGGGAGGGCTGGTGCAGGGGAGGATCAGGCAGCTCCAGGACATGCTGTTTTGGGCATGGCCTGGTTTGGGGATGGCGCTGAGCTGTACTGCCTGAGCTGTGCGGTTCGGTGAGAAACCACATCGTGTCACCAGTCTCATCTATTTCCTATAAAGTCCTGCTATTATTATTGTATCTGTCTCTCTGCTATCCCAGTAAACTCTCCTTATCCCAACCTGCGAGGTTTTGGTTTCTTGGGTTTTCTTTTGCCTCCCGTTCCCCCTCCCCACACTCTCTTTTAAAGACCCAGCAGCTGTGCGATGCCTGGCTCTTGGCTGGGCAAACCCGTGACATCCCCCTGCTTCCTTTGACCTCCCGCTCTCGCAGCACAGATCTTAAAGCAATAAAAATACCAATCTGAGGACAGGCAGCAAAGGCTCTTAAGCTTATTTCAAGCAGAACACACAGGAGGCAGCCACATAAAGACAGGCAAGGGTGCAATGCAGGGGTTCGGCTGTGTCCTTTACTTACCAGCAATGATCCTGTCCACTCCACCTGGAAAGGAAGCGATTCAAAACGTGAAACTCAGCACCCTGAGCCCAACTACACAGCTCACTGATCTCACATCATGGCCAACGCACAGGGAAGATGCAGAAGGGCACCTCTAGGCAGCCCAACTCCACAGATGTCTGTCTGTTAAAACCCAGCTGTATTTGCCTGGATGCACTTCCACCAGCTTGCAAATCCATTTCACAACCTAGCCGTGCTCTTTTAGCACTAGATTTTAACTGAAGCTCTTTCAGGAAGCATCAGAGGCTTACTCCTTAGCAGAGTTATCTGGCCTGATTCACAGAGGAAGGGGAAAAATAAAAATAAAGTCTTTGAAGACAGAAGAGAGTCACCTCTGCATTCAGGAGTGGGCTTGCTCCAGACTCCGTGGTTGTTGGAATCCACATCACAGTGAATAGAGGCTGTTCCAGCAAGGGCGAAGCCCTTCTTGCACTTATAAACTATAACGGAGCCAGGGTCAAAGCTTGTGCCCTTTGTGCCGTTGTGGATCCCGTTGCTAATTGTGGGGGGCTCATCACAGAGGATGACAGGGACCTCTCCTGGGGGAAGGAACACCAGCAGGGGTATCTGAGTACGCTTCAGAGCACATCACATCTCAGGCACGCACAGATCGCCGATACAGTCAGAGGAAGGGGGGAAAAAAAGGTCTTTGAAGACAGAAGAGAGTCACCTCTGCATTCAGGAGTGGGCTTGCTCCAGACTCCGTGGTTGTTGGAATCCACATCACAGTGAATAGAGGCTGTTCCAGCAAGGGTGAAGCCCTCGTTGCACTTATAAACTATAACAGAGCCAGGGTCAAAGCTTGTGCCCTTTGTGCCGTTGTGGATCCCGTTGCTAATTGTGGGGGGCTCGTCACAGAGGATGACAGGGACCTCTCCTGGGGGAGGAACATCAGCAAGGGCATCAGAGTACTCTTCAGAGCACATCACATCTCAGGAGCACACAGATTGCTGGTACAGCCAGTTGAGAGAGGAACAGAGATACTCACGTATACAGAAGTCTGGGTCTGAGGACCAGCTCCCATCACTCAGACAAGTGACAACAGAGGACTTGCCACGGGCTGGGGTGTAGCCCAGTTTACAGCGATACCTCAGCTCAGTCCCAGCAGGAAGGCTGTCAGCCACAGCCTGTGTTAACTCCGCGAAAGTGAAGCGTGGAGCAGGACCACAGGAGACTGACAATTGGAGAAAAGGCAAGGTTGGCTGCAGAGAAGTACCCTGCGGGTCTGCAGCAACAGCGGCCAACGGCTTTGGAGCACAGCATTTCAGCCTGGCTGAGCCTCTGTGTCTGGGATGCAGTTTGCATCCAACCCACTGAGCAACAGGCAGGACACAGCAGAGTTTTAACCAGAGAAAAGCTGGAGTGGGTAGCATCTCCACGGCAGAGACACTCTCAGAATCACCAGGTTGGAAAAGACCTTTGAGATCACCAAGTCCAACCATACCCATCTCTACTAACCCATATCCCTGAGCACCTCACCTATCTATCTGTTAAATCCATCCCAGGTCGGTGACTCAGCCCCAACCTGGGCAGCCTGTTCCAGCACCAAATAACCCTTTTCAGGGAAGAGCTTTTTCCTCATGTATAAATTAATGTTTTCATCCCTGACCACCAACCCAACCAGCAGAACTTGCTGAGCGCAGCAGCCAAACATCCCCAGCAGGTCTGGAAGCTGGTGGAGCAAACCTGCCACATGCAGAAGGCAGTTCCCCCTCTCTCTCTTCTGTGCCCTTCTCCATCACTTACACTTCACAAATAAACAGCTTCAGGCCTAAACATATAACTGGCCTGGGCTGCCATGCTGAGGACCCAAGCCAGTGTGCTCTGCAAGGGCACGGCTACCAGCACACAAGGCCCAGGAGCTGGTCTGCCTACAGATCCACAATGGTCAGAAGCTCTTAGACATACATCAGTGCAACTGCCCAAGGAAAGAAATCTGTACTCACTGATGTCACATGTTGGTAGAGGTGGCTTCCAGGTGTTGTCTGCTTCACAGGTAACCACACTACTACCATTCAGGAAATAGCCAGGATTACACTCAAAGCTCACTGTATTTTTATACGTGTGCTCGGTGCCAAAGCCAGATAATCTTCTCCCATTTTTCACCACTGGATCTTCACATTTGACCACTGCAAGCAAAGATAAGCCAATGTGAATATTGATCAGGAGAAGGAAGAGCCCCACAGTGGCACCAGAGGTGCTCCAGGAGATGCTCACTAAGAGATCTGCCGTCCTGTCACTCCGAGACAGGCGGGTTCCCAGTGGGGTCTGACCACTCCATGTCCTCCAACAACTACATGAGAGTTTAATTCCTCACTTGCAGGAAGCCCTGGGCACAGGCAGAGTGAGGGAAGCTTCCCACGGGCTCAAGAACCCATTAAACCAAGCCCTGCCTCTGATCACAACCGGGGCCATCACCTCATGAAGCTTTCTGGCAATTGTTTTAGACTCAAACCCACCTCCTCATGTTTGGCAGCCGATGGGGAGAGGGATGAGCGAAGTCGAAAGGAGAGAAAGAAAAGATTCACCTTTGCATTCCGGGGGTGGACCACTCCATTTCCCCTGGAGGTTCTCCTCTGTACAGTGAATCCCAGCGTCTCCAATAAGAGAAAAGCCCCGGTTACACATGTAAGTTACAGTCATGCCAAAGGTGTAGCTGCTGTAGCCATCCGTGACGTACCCGTTCTCAATCTCAGGTGGTGGCAGACAGGAAATGCCTGTGTTGGGAAAGCAACAGCAAGAAAATGCCAGAACGTTTCCATTGAGGATCAAACTGGAGGTCTAGCTACCCAAACCCAAGCAAAAAACAACCCTTACAAAACAAACAAACAAACAAAAAACCCCAACCACAAAAGCAAAGAAAACCAACCCCAAAAGCCTTCAAATGCTGAATGTTTTCCAGGTTTGTTTTTTCTTTAATAGATAAACAGTAAAACAGAAAACCAGTATTTATTGTCCAAGAGGAGAGGCCTTCTGGAGGCAATAAACATAGTCACATCAAGCAGTTTGGAACCCTCACCTACCAGCATTAGCATTCCTGCTAACAAGGGCGAGGCCAAAACACCTATTATAGCAGGAAACCATCCAAACTATCAGCAGCTGATGGTCAGCCCCACCCCACAGGATACTTAAAAAAAAATAAAAGCCCAAATAGCACCAAGACAGCTCTGAGAATTTATTTCCCCTTTGAAAAAAATGGAGATTTTTGGCTGTGTGGTCATGTCTGAAGGCATCTCAGTCCTGGTCAAGAGCAGCTCTCCATAAATAATTCACCAACAGTTGCCTGATGGAGAACACATCAAGGAAGAAAACTTTCTGCTGGGCAATACCAACAAGCAGTCTAGGAGCTGCTTTTCTCATAGATCTGACTATAGAGCTCCTCCAACATCCACAGATCCTCCTTAGTATCATATTTTAATTCCCAGCTCCACCAAGAGTGCTTGTTTGGGGGAGAGGGGAGGAATCAGTCCCATTAAAGGCTAATGTAATTTGCACTGAGTGCCAAAAAGAGCCTCCAGCTGTGGTTCCCCAAACTACCCGGTGTATCAGCAGCTGCCAGGAAGAGATCTACACAGAACATTCACGATCCACTTACGGTCACAGTATGGAATGTCTTCCCAAGCTACTTCGTTGTTGCTTTTAAGCCTGCACTGTACAGACGACTTCCCAACTAATCGGTACCTAAGGAGAGGAAAGGTTGAATCTCTTGGGAAAAAGCAGGGGGGGGAAAGCCAACACTGAGGAATTCAGGAAGCTGTACGGTTTTGAATGGGATTCTCTGGGGGAGCTGAGCCCTGGGGGAGAAGCAGCTAGCCCTCCTCTAAAATACAGCTTCCTCAACCCCCCAAGAAATGCAACGTGAGATGCAGTTAGATGGAACTTAACCCTTGGAGCGCGCAGGTACAAGCTCACAGGAGCAGGATGACATCCCTGCTCCAGCTCTGTCCAGCCTCATACTGCACAGTGGGGGATCCAAACCCACATGTTTTCCTAGCAGAGCTCAGTGTGACTGACGTACCCTACCTGCTGTATCCCTCTCACCCCGCTCCCAGCACCCCTGGGGTACCGCAGCCTCCTTTCCCCGACACCCCTTAGCTAAGATGGGCAGCCGGCCCCACTGCACACCAGCAAACACCGTGTTACTAAGGAGCACCAAAGGGAAAGGGACAAAATTCCTTGCAAAGTAGCTAGAGAGCACTCTGCAAAGCCTGCACTCTCTGTGTCAGCAGTGAGAGCAGGAGGGAGCCCAATCCCCATGGCTTTGCACTCCCACACCTCCCATGGGCCTGTGCTCATCAAGGAAACAGCCCCCAGGCATTAAGTCCCCAAGTCTCCCATGGGCACTGCCTCAGCTTCAGGGACTCAGGAGGAGCCTGGGCCAACGCTTACCCAGTGTCACAGGTGAAGGTTACTGTCGCCCCAAACAGGAGGTTGGTCGTGTAGTGAAATCTGCCATTCGGGATGTCTGGTGAACCACAGGACTTTCCTGGAAGGGCAAGTGATCAGCCTTAGCTTTATTTTAGAAATGCTGGTGGCAGAGTTCAGTGACTCTGGGGCCGTTTACTGGGGACCTGACTTCCCCCCCATGAGCAAGTCCCAGCACTTTCAGAGAACATACAAGATCCACATCGACTTCTGAGGAAGTGAAAGTTAAAACACAAATAAAAAGCAAGTAAAAGCACAAAGCGAGCTAAGGACAAATAGAAAAAGCCACATTTTGCATCTTTACTGAGAAAATAAACTGATAAATTGACCAGAAGGGCTCAGGGCAGACGTTTCGGGTCTGTAGGGAGACTGTGTGGAGGGCAAGGGGATGGGGAGGGACCCCCTGACCACCCTGGGACTACCACAGCCTTTTCCTCACGGAACATTGTTCCTGTGTGAATACATTACGCTATTTACACATTACCAGATGGTAATAATGGAGGACAAAGATCATCTCCCAGAGATAAACAGGTCTAAGCAGACTGGACAGCCCCAGGCAGGCACGCAAGGCGAGCACTTGCTCTCCCTCCAGCCCGTCGCCCGGTAACGGGGAGCGTCCTTTCCAACCGGGCTGAACCGTCAGCGGGACGCACCCCCTCCCCGCCCCAAATCCCATGAGCCCGCGAAGGGAGAGGACCCACCGATGCAGAAGTCGGGCTCTGACAACCAATAGGAATCGGACTGGCAGGTGACACGGGGGGACTTGCCCGAGGCCATCGTGTACCCCGGCCGGCACCTGTATATCAGTGTGGTCCCCACGGCGTAGGAGTCCTGCAGGGGGGTGGGAGGCTCCGCGAAATCAAACCTCGGCGGCTGCCTGCAGTCACCTGTGGGCGGAGGGGAAGGATGATGACGGCGGTGGAGGGGGGTGACGGGGACCGGATGACAGCGGAGGCTCCTCTTAGACCTTCCCCACGCAGACACGGCCCCATCCCCACATCTCCCAGGCCCCTTTCCCATCCCCCGCGGCCCCACCCGCCGGCGGCCCCTCTCTCCCCTCACCTCCCACTCACCTCGGGCTCCGGGCAGCACCAGCAGCACCGCGCAGAGCCAGCGCAGCGCCATAGCCCAACCTGCTACCAGTACCGCGCAGGGATGCGCAGTGCAGAGCGCGGCGGCTCAGCCCTTTCCGGGGCGGGAGGGGATGGATCCACCCTCCGCACCGCGTCGCAGCTGAATCCCGACGGAGAGTGGGTGTTGTTGGGGTTGGGATTTTCCTTCCCGGCTCTTGATGGAAATGGGGGCTTGGGGGCGATCCCCTCAGCGGGTGCGGAGGCTGTCACGGCGCGATGGCTTTTCCGCCTTCTCGGGCAGGCGCCGGGTCTGGGCTCCGCGGGGCTCAGCGCTGCCCGTCCGGTGCCTCCGAAGCGCTCACGGCGTAAACAGCACGCACTCGGCCTGACTTCATTATAAGCAATGCCGCGAATGAGGGGAGGTCCTGACTCACCCGGGGCCCTCGAGGGCAGCCTGAGGCCACCCCAGGCTTTCCAGGGAAGTGCCACTGTCCCGCCTCCACGCCCTGTGACGCCAAGCCTTTCCCCCGCTGCGCCTCTCCCAGCAGCTGGGTGAGGGTGAGGGCGTGTTGGGGGTACGACAGGGCAGCCCTGGGACAGTGCCTGCTACCTCCAGGCCACGTTCAAGAGGGTGATCACAAGGGGACAAGTGAGGGACGGCAAGCCATGGCGCAGGGTGGCTCAGCTGACCATCACCTCTCCTTCCTCAAGGTAGAACCGGGGTTGTAATTGGCAGCAGGAGCCCGGGGGAAGGGGCAGCATCCCGATTTGGGAACAGCTGCAGGAGCAGAACCAGGTAACAGTGTGGCCCCTTTCTGCCCTATTTGACAGAGCCCTGGGACAGGCTGCCCAGGGGGTGTGGAGTCTCCTTCTCTGGAGAGATTCCAGCCCCGTCTGGACACCAACCTGTGTGCCCTGTCCTAGGGACCCTGCTTTGGCAGGGGGTTGGACCTGATGGGCTCTGGAGGTCCCTTGCAACCCCTATGATTCTGTGTCACTGTCTGTCTCTTGCCAATAAACTCAACCTCTCAGCAAATACCAATAAAGCAGAAGGGTGATTTTGATAGCTTTTCACAGCTCCAAGTGAAACAGTTTAATCCCCTGAACACCTTGCTGGGGCTGCAGCTTGGGTTGTTTTTTTTTTTTAGGTAGAGAATATGAGCAATACAGAGTTACTCATGGTCAGTGGAGGGCAGGTTGCACCACACCTTCCCTGCAACCACACAGGTAGTACCAGGAACTGAACTCTGCAGTACCCTTCTTTCATCCTCACAATTCCTAGGAAAGGCCAAGCACCCTGCCGTGTACCACAATGCCAAACAGTTACCTAAGCAGCTCATTGCATCCAGCGATGAGTGAGACTATGAAACCACCATGATAAGGCTGGGTCAGGCAACCCAACCCAATGCGCAAGCAAGGGTAATGATATTGCTTACATTCCTTTTACATACTAAACAGTTTTATGATACATAAATACTGCACTTCATGCACGTGGATCTCAGTGAAAAAGTAGTTTAAAAAATTCAACAAGTAAATCTTGCAGGAATGTGCAAAGAGGGGGGTTACTATGAAATCATTCTCCCACTGCCAAGAAATATGTATGAATTTAAAAGTTTAAAGAGTTACAAAAATAGTTTTTTCATAGTACAAACAAAAAAAAAAAGAAAAAAGGAGGCACTAAACCAACATGGGACTGAATTTAAAGTATGATTGATTGCAAAACCAGACACTTGACTTCAGGTTGCCTTAATTGCACTTGGAGCTTCATCCCTGACGACGTTAGGAGTTAGTGTAACAACTCTCCCATCTCTCCAGCCTCCCTCGTGTCACTTAGGATGCTGCAGCCATCAGTGTGTCTCCTGCAGTGGGGAGACAAGCAGGTGATTAGGGTTAGGGGCTGCGTGCCACAGCCCCCAGGCTTTGGGAGAAACACAGCATCTGGTTTGTGGCACCTCAGCCCCACACCCCCCACCTTGGTGACCTGCAGAGTGTTTCAGGTGTCCCCACACAGGTCCTCGCCGTTGGGCTGGCACAGGTGAGTGTGGGTGGGCGCTGCACAGATGGGGCAGACGTGGCAGCCGGGGATGCGCTGGGGGACGAGGTGAGCCAGGGTCCCCTCCCCGGGCAGGGGACACACGGGGCGTCCTGCCGTGTCACCGTGGACGAGGGAGAGGTGCAACCGGTCAGCGCAGGGGGTGCAGATGGGTCTCTGTGGGCTGTGGGGAGAGAGCAGAGGGTGAGCCCCGTGGGGTTCACATTGGAGGCTGTGCCTCGCCAAGCCACTCCAGCACCCAGGAAAGCTAACTTTGTTAGCAGTTTCAAAGATAATTAACTTTTTAAACTCAAACAAGCAGCGACTCATGAGCGTGAAGCTGAAACGGCTCCTCTGGGGTTGGGGATAAGAGCAGGTGGTGCAGCAAGCAGGGCCAGCATGACATAAATGGTTGGTGACAAGGTCACTGGCTGTGTTTACAACAGCTGAAGCAGGTGGATGCACACCTCAGCCCGTGTTTACCTTACCCAAGAATTTATTTGAATTTGGCTCAGTGAATGATGTCTTTGTTAAGCAAGTGTCAAAAAACAGAGCACTTTTCTCACCTCCCCCTGCTCCACCCCAAACCAACCAACCATGCCTGGAGATGGGAAAGCACTCAGCAGCGACCTGGGCAGAAGGCCCACGCTGCTGCAGGGGCTCTTACAGCTCTCGGGCTTTCTGCTGCTAGACCAAAGCCAAAGCTCCATCCCAGGCCAAGGAAGACACGAGGCCAAGAGGGGACAGCAGAGGAGCACAAACCTGTTCAGAGACACCCCAGGAAACAGCACAAGTGTTGTTCAAATTAACCTCACACCAGTTCCAGCTCTTGGCTTACAAGCAGGCACCACATTTTCACCCTGGCAGGGAGCTGTAAGCAGGCACAACCAGCATTTAAGCACCTCCACCGTTAGCTTAGCTTCGATTAACGGGGTTAACTCTGGGTTTGGAGGCTGCTCAGCACACTGCAAGGAGTTGCCTGGGCCGGCTGCACCGCACTCACCCCTCATCCCACCGGTGGGCATCCCCCAGCTGCTCCCAGGGTGCTGTGGGATGGCTTTCATGCTGGCCAACGTGGGTGCGCAGCCAGCTTTCACAGATGGGACAGATGTGATGGGTGCTGTGGAGAAACACCATTGGGGACGCGTGTTTAAGTCTCTCTAGGGAGAGTCACAAATCTCCCTGAGTTTCGGGCACCTCCAGCTTCCCTGGTACCGAGGATGAAAACTCACCACAGGTCACAGACCTAGAGGGAATTAGCTCCCTTGCTTTGCTAACATCCATGAGATGCCTGCCCAGAGCTCCTTTGATTTTAGGGGGAAAATAACAGAGATTGGTGTTTTAAAAAGTAATTAAATGCTGTAATAGTTGGTGGAGCCTCAGGACAGGGAAGAAGTGGGAATAAACAAGGAGTGGCAGGATACCCTCATCTTCTCTTCAGAGCGAACAAACACAGTCCTAATCTACTCTGCAGTGGTTTTAATTGAAGCCTCCCATAGCCCGTGCATATTTTTAAGTGGAAGACCAACCTTAGGTGGGCCGTGGGGTGCTCTGCCTTGCTCTGCTCCAGAACAGCTTTTCCATCACTCCTCAGCACGTCTGCAGCTTTGGCAGGAGAGCTGGGTGCAGAGAGAGAGAGACAGAGATGACAGCCTGAATGCACAGGAGGCACAGCTCTCTGACAGTGCTGACCACCCTGTGGAACCGCTTTTTTCTAAATAGCAAATACTTCCTGCTGCTAAAATTGGACGTGAAGGAACCAAAGGAGCCAAATCTGTAACATCTGCTCTGTGTGGGGGTTTTTTTCCTGCTCTCTCCCTGCAAGAAGCACTCTTGTCCCCCTGCTTTGGTCTACGTGGACCCGGGCAAGGGGAGGGCAGAAGCAAGCCAGCCGTGGTACCTGGTGACTGCAAGGCTTTGGATCTCCTCGCTGCCGATGCTGGGGACCGAGTAGGTGCGTGGCATGCCGAGCTGGCCATGCAGCCAGTCCTCACAGGTGGCACAGCCACCACGGGCGGGCTTGGCGCGGGGGTCCAGGGCAGCGTGCAGCCGCTCTTCACAGGTGGGACACACGTGGCAACTCGTTGTGTGGCTGTGGATGAGAAAGACGGTGGGGAGGGAGGGGGAAAGCCCTCCTGCTGAGCCTCAAGAGCAGAGGTGAACACCAAACCCCTCCGTGAAGCAGCCGTCGGCCCTTCGGCGAGCAGCGTGTTCACCGCACAGGCAGAGGTGTTGGCATTTTAGAGCCAAAGAGAGATGTGCTGTACTGGTGTGGTCGGGTACGATGAGGTTTGTAGCCAGAAATAACACGGGGAGATCTGTGGGTACAGCTGGGAGAGCAGCACGGGGCTTTGGGCAGAGGAACAAGCAAACCTACCAAAAATAGGAATGCCACGGCAGGGGCTGCTTCGCGTCACCCGTCATCTGAGGGTGCACTGCTGGATCCCTCCTCTGCTTTTCTAAAGGCATATTGTAAGATCTTGAAGAGACAGAAAGGAGAAAGTTTATTCAATAAAAAGCAACTTAGCAAGATGGGAGGATAGGACTAACCATGGGAACACAGACTGAAGGGAATTACTCTTGCTCAGAGCTTAAAATGCTCAGTGACCCCTTGGGGAAGCCACGGCTCAGGAGGGGCAGCTGAGGTTCACTTACTGGTTTTTTTTGCCTTTATATTTCACGATGATGCAAGCTCCAAGGGCTAGTAGGAGTCGTCACAAAGAAGCAAAGAAAAGATAAAAATTTAAATTTCTCAGTTGAAGCACAGCACTGCCCTGTGGTAAAAGACCAGCAGCCAACCCCCCTGCTCCAGGGCCGCCTGTTACCGAAATAATGCAACCCCCACTTCTTGTGTCTCTGAACACAGCACAGAAACCTCTGCTTAAGGGTGGGATCCTCACTGATTTAGCACTTTGAGGGACAGCACCTCTGTATTTTCTATTTTAAACCTACCCACTGGTTTGAGTGTCTGATCTCTTGTGCAACAAGCACGTTCCCAGCTTCACCCATCCCTCTCAACGGCTGCCAAGGCCTCTGTAACACAACTCCATTAATGAAAGAGTGACAGGACACAGAGCTTTTGGTTGCTGTCTTTCATCTCAGCCCCCAAGATTTTACTCTAAGACACAGACAATCCATCCAGCTGGTTGCAGTGCTGCTGCGTTACCCAACAGCAGGGAAACCCCCCGAGTCCGACCACAGATACTCAGTGAAATGGACAAACCAAACCCACTGACTCCAGGTATTTAACTACACAGAGTAGCTTTGGGTGAGGAAAGTGGTTGTTCAATTTTAAACTACTTACCAATTAAACAAATAACGATGCCGATGCTGATGCTGACGATGATGATGATTAGAGTACCTAGAGAAGAAAGTAAATGGAATTGCTATTAAAAAGGGAAAGCCAGCAATGCTGGTAACTAACCAGGGAAGTTCCTCCTTGATGCCCACAGAACACTATTAGTCAAACCCAGGTAACTGTGACGCTGCTGAGATGACAAAAACGCTGTAAAACAATCTCTCATTAACTACTACACACATCATTATGCTTTTCTTGAGTCCTCCAGCCCACCCCTCTCCACCCATGGAGCTCAGGTCCATAGCCCCAGGCTACCTCCACCCTCAGCATCAGCCAAGCATGGCCCAGATAACACTGCTGAGATGCTGGGCTGCAGGAGGGAGATTCAAGCATCAAAATTCCTATTGTGTGTCCTGTCAGCTGAGTCACTCAGCTGGGAGCAGAGAGGAAAGGGGATTTCACCAGGGAATGAGCTGTGCAAGCTCCTTAGAAACTGGACCCACCAAGAGAAATGGGAAAAGGCACAATGACAGCAGAAAACCAGCAGCACGTGGAGCCATGGGCACCCAACGTGGGTGCAAACACAGCAACTAAAATGACCCGGAGGCAGGAAGCCTCTCCCCAACTCTTACTTTGGTTGTGAGGTTTCTCTTTTGTATTCTCTCCCAAGGGTTCAGTTTTGTTTACCTCTCCTGTAGTGATAACTATAGAGAGAAAAAACAAAGGGAAACCAGGCAAAATCATATTTTATATCATTCTCCATTTATATTTAATACTTCAGAGAGGAGTAAATGGAGCACAGGCAGGTGATGCGTGCATCCCTTCGCAAGAGAAGATTAGGACTAATTAACCCCACAGCAATAAAACCCATTTGAGGCCAGGGTAATTACCCAGCAACGCTCACCCATGCAAGCAGGAGGAGACCCGCTCCAGACACCGTTGATCCCGTCCTCTGTTGTACAATGAAGAGTTTCATTTCCCACGAGCTGCAGCCCCGGGTCGCACACGTACATCACGACCCAGCTGTACATGAACTCCTCCACATCGCTGCCGTTGTGCTGTCCGTTGGGAGTGGCTGGAGGTAGAGCACAGGAAATAGCTAGGGGAGAAAAAGAAGAGAGATCAGGAGGTGACTGACCCCAGGGATGCTCTTCTCCACGGTGTCAAGGGAGGAGAACCCAAGTGCTGTTGTGGGCTGAAATGGGAGTGCGAGCCACCCTCCCGGCACACAGTTACTTCAGGGGCCCGTTGTCCTCCACACAGAGGGGCAGCAGCAGCCTGCAAGGACACCAAGGCCACCAGGTCCCTTGTCTATGTCATTCTTTCACATGCAGGAGGCACCAGTGATGCTACTGGCTTGTCCCTGCCTTTATCATGGCAGCGAGATCCCTTCCAGAGATGCTCACCTGGTTTCACGCTGTAAAATCCTCATCTGATTCTGTATATTCTGGGATATTTGGTATTTTTGGTCAAATGCTGGACAAGCCGACTTACCCTGACAGGCTGGAACATAAGTCCAGGCAACCCCGCTTCCCCGGAGGGAACACCAGATGAAAGGTAACTCTCCCCTCAATGTGTACCTGCAGCAGTAAGGGCACAACCCCAAACCTGTCACCAGCCACAAACAGGTCACTCACAGGGTGGGGACAGGGTGGGCAGGCAGAGCCCCGTGTCCCAGCTGGCGCAGCGGTGACTGGCCAGGCAACTGGGATGTGGCTGGAAACTGGCTTCACACTCACCCTCTGTCACAAACTATGTTTGCTTTTGAGCCAAAGAGATGGTTGTTTGCCAGGATTTCACCATGTTTTGGTTTGGCTGGAATCCCACAAGATTGCTCTAAAATAAAATGGAATAAGGTTATCCTTCTGCCTACAATGCTTGCCAGGAGGGTGCAGAGAGGTGGGTGATGGTCTTTTCAGCCAGGGGACAGGAGATGGGACAAGGGGCAATGGCTTCAACCTGTGCCAGGGCAGGGTCAGAGCAGATGTGAGGGAAAAGTTCTTCCCTAAAAGAGTTGTGGGGCTGTGGAACAGGCTGCCCAAGGAGGGGCTGAGTCACCTTCCCTGGATGTGTTTAACAGAGGGGAGATGAGGTGCTCAGGGATCTCGGTCAGCACAGGACAGGAATGGTTGGACTCGATGAGCTTAAAGGGCTTTTCCAACCTGGTGATGCTGTGATCCTTAGGAGACTCTGAGGATGGGGAAAGCACCCCGCAGACATGCTTTTCATGACACCACCATAGCAGTGTCAAACCAGGCACTTGGTGCTATTACATGCTAACCATAATTTACCCCCCACCCCCCCAAAAAAAACCCCAATCCTAAAATACAAATGAGGCAAAGGGTTTGAAACAGCACTGGGGATGCAGCTACGGGAGAGCGCTGGGGAAAAACAGGAGATGGAGACACTCACTCTGACACAGCTCGGGAACCTCTGACCACGTTAAGTTGTCAAGACAAGTGCTGGTGGGGAGCTGCTCTGTGGTCTTCTCATAGCCTGGGCGACAAATGTACGTCACCGTGATACCAACAGGGAAAAAGTTCTGGGTTTCGTGTTCTGGTGACACTCTGGCGAAGCGCACGCGTGGCAGGGCAGGACAGCTACCTGGAGACAACCCAGAGCACCAGAGCCCACAGTCACAACACAAAACTAGCAATACTTTGCATCCAGTTCCATACAGCACGACCCCAAGGGACAGCGCATGAGCCTCCCCAATACGGGGAGCACAGTTTTTAAGGAGGTGGTTGGCAGTTTGGGCAGTTCAAGAACACATTCCTAGGTGGCTGTTTAGCAGAAAACAGTTTAAAGTGTTAAAATTTGCCCTCTTTCAGCTGTTCGCCAGCACAGTGCCTCCCTCCCACTGATGAAGGAGTTGTGGTGGGGAAGTGGAGCCAGCTCTTACCCTGAGGTTTACGAACACTGGATGCCAACTCCTCCCTCCTACTTAACCTTTACGTCAGCAGCGAGCCGTACCAGCGCCTTGCCCCTACAGCTCTGTCCCTTTTCTGTGCTTCCCCAAGCTATTAATCTATTTTAATTAACACCCAAGCACCCAGCACATGGCTCCAACAGACTAAACAGAGAGGGATAAGAGATTTGTCACCCAGCCAACTCCGTCCTGTGTCAGTTTGGATGGGGAAGGACTTGAACCAGCGATTGCTGAAGCAGTAAATGTTTTCACACGCAGGGCACGTCCTCAAGCAACTTGTTTTGGAGAAAATGAAATACTCACGGCCACAGAACTCCGGGAGATGGGACCACTGGGAGTTTGAGAGGCACTGAATGGTATCGGACAGCGAAGGGAGTTTGGTGTAACCCGTAGCGCATTGGTACGTTACTGTGGAGCCCACGGTGAAGCTTTCCAAGTGGACAGTGTCCAGGGGGGGCTCCGCGTGGTTTATCGTTGGCAGTGGCCCACAGTCACCTGCAGCAGAATAAAACTGGGTTTAGGCAGGGCTTGTCCTAAGGGCTGCTGGGCAGCAGCAACACAGGCACGGGGGCACGGACACACCAGCGCACATGGACACACAGGGGCACACCCGGACACACGCACTGGGGCACACAAACACACACTGGGGCACACTGGGGCACACAGAGACACACTGGGGCACATGGACACACCCTGGGGCACACGGATACACCGGAGCACACCGGGACACACGGACACACACACCCCGGGGCGCACACACACTGATACCCCGGGGCACACACACGTAATCACACCCCCCGGGGTACACACGTGCCCTCCAGCCAGGGGCACACACACCCCCTCACACAAACACCCCCTCGCCCCCCCCAACCCTCCCGTGCGCTCACCCCAGGCCGCGGGCGGCAGCAGCAGCAGCAGCAGCGGCAGCAGCAGCGAGAGGCGCCCGGAGCCCATCGCGGCAGCCCCGCAGCCGAGCGGAGCTGGGAGCCGAGCGGAGCTGGGAGCCAAGCACCTCCCGGCCCCGGCCCCACCCGGGGGCTCTCCCCCCCTCCTCTTCCTTTCCTTTCGCTTCCCTTCCCTCCCTCCCAGACAACTGGGCGTGGGGTCTTGCTCAAGAGCTCGGCGGGGCAGCGGGAGGCAGCGGCGTGGGGCAGCACCGCTCCCCGCCCCGAGCCCCCGCTTCCCTTCCCTTCCCTTCCCTTCCCTTCCCTTCCCTTCCCTTCCCTTCCCTTCCCTTCCCTTCCCTTCCCTTCCCTTCCCTTCCCTTCCCTTCCCGCGGCTGGGAACTTTCCCAGAGGAGCGCACCCCGCTCCTCTGTTCGGCCCCGGAGTGATGCGGGAATCTCCCTCAGCTGGGTCTCTGCGCTTTCCCGGGCAGACACCGCTCTCTCCAAAGCCATCCAGTCCCAGAGGGGAAAAACACACCAACCCCTCAAAACCCTCCCAGACGGAAAGGGCAGCACGTGGGGCTGTGCCCGCGCCTGCTGCGGACCCTGGTGCTGGAGGGATGGAGGGTTCATACCCCAGCACCGGCTCTGCCTTCTCCGGGGAGGAGAGCTGCATCTTCATCCCTGGCTCCTGCCCTCTCTGCCAGCATCCGGCTCAGGGAGCCCAGCACAAGGCAGCTCGGCAGCACCAGCCCCCCCCCCCCCCCCCCCCCCCCCCCCAACCTGTCTTCAAACATCACCTGTCCCCGGGAAGACACCTCAGCTAAGAGTGTTTTTTCCTGCCTGAATTGAGGAGAGGGATTTCCTCCAGCCCAAGGGGTGCATGGGAAACCAGAGGGCTGTAAATCAGCCCCACCTTGAAGCTGCTAATTGAGCTGCTTCTCTTGACACCCCTGCACAAACCGACTCAGCAGGGACACCGGCATTTCCACCGGGTCTCTCCCAGTTAGACCCAAAGCTCTTTGAACACGGTGCTGTGCTGGCCGCAGAGGAACAGGACGTTTACCTTGGCTCAGCCCTCTCGTGGGAAAGCAGAGCTGCTCTGGGATGGATCGCTGCCGGCAGGGCTTGCAGGAAGAGCCCAGCAAAGGTTGTGTCCCGCTCTGCTGAGCCGTGCTGGCAGAAAGGGGGGGTCCTGTGTCACCTCACCCTGAGGAAAGGGCAGCCAGCAGCATCCTGCACCTTCCTGCCTCCCTCTGCCTGCCAGTGTCATCCAGGAAACGTGTTTCCATCATGAAGCTCAAATGTATCATTTTCCTTTTTCCCCGCCTTTATTCCCCTTCCCAATACAATTGGAGCTCCAAGAATATGTAACAGAAACATTTGCAATGAGGCCAAAGTGATGTTTTCCTAAGGGGTGGAGTTGAAGAGCCTGGATAACACACTCCTACAAAATACTTACTTGGAAACAGGGTGATAAATTCCCTGCAGATGCCTGGGCTGTGTGTGTTTCATGGGCCACTGACTTGGGCTGGAAGCTGCTCAATGCAAAAGGAAGTTGCTAACAAGGAAAACGCCTTAAAATCAGGGGAATTCTCTTGTAGTAGCCTACAGTGATGATGTTAGTGTGATATGAGATGTTGAAAAGTATTTGGCAAGGGCTTCTTGTAGTGTCCCCAGGGAACAGCCCGGTTCACAGGTGCATCAGAAGAAGCAACTCCTGTAGTTTCCACTCAGTCAGGTCCCCTTGCTAGCCCTTGAACCTGGCTGCTCTCCTACCCGTGGAGGAGAGGCATCCATCACCTGCTGACACCATCACGCTCAGACCAGCCTGTCCCTCCGCCTCTTTGCCACCCACATTTGCTGTCCCATTTTGCCCAGTATCATCCCAGTAACTGATAGACCACTGAACCCCGTGGGCAGAAGCTGCCCCAGCAGCTGAGCCCTGCGATAGTGGTTCTGCGCCTGCTCAGCGGGAGCAGCTGAGGGGAACGTGGCTTATCGTGCTCTGACACCCCTTCCCTGCGCTGCAGAAATCAGGCCAAGCAGATGGAAACAGCAGAAGTGAAAACACGTACAGAGAGGAGCCTGTCCTGTGCTGCTGTACACACCTTCACTGCCAGGCTTGGCGTGGAGCAGCAGGAGGTTTCCAGTAAAACCAGCCAGCAAAAGCAGAGGTTGGGCTGCCAGAGCTGCTCTCGGCTTCCTGCCATCCCTGGGCAGGGACATCGCCCACAGTTCCCAAAACCTCACTGGGACAGAGCCCTGGGTCTGCCCAGGCTGAGCGGGGGGAGCTGCTGCAGAGGGGCTGCAGAGCCCAGCACTGGGATGGATAAATGGATGAAGGCGGGGGGGCATCACTTCAGACCTGCCAGCTTGCTTTTCCAGACCCCTTACTGGAAACACTCACAGTTCCAAACATTACTGCCTGGATTGTGTTTTCATTCTTTACTATTTTTTTTTAAACCAATTCCAACTTGCCCAGGAGGGGATTTAGAAAATAAATGAGCGCTGATAAAGAGGGAACAGCATGTCTGCCTCTTATCAGGGTAGCTCTGAAAGCTGGTACCTTCCTGCAAAGAGCATAAAACATGAAAAGAGAAGAGCAGGCAGTTGAATTCACATTTATGAACAATTCCCATTGGTTACTGGATGTAAATAAATCCCCAGAAAGGCACCTAACTGTAAGGCATGTAGCGTTCTGTGTAGGACAAAGATGGTCCAAGATGAACACGGTGTTTCTCACAGTGGGGGCTGTATTTCGCAGTTACTTCTGCTATTCGATGTGCTCAGAGCCTGCAGAGTGACAGAGTCACCTCCCTCCACGGGGAAAGCAGAAGTAGCTCTGTTACAATATGAGATTAGATGCCCAGACCGTGGGTGGCTGTTATCTGTCACGTTCTGTAGGCAGGACAGAGACAGTAACTGCAAGGCACTTATGTCTGAGACAAAGAGAAAAGAGTTTACTCAAGAAAGTAATAAAAGTGCTGACAATATAAACAGTAACATTTAATTTAGCATGTCAAATACCAGGGGAAATGAAACCAGCCCATAACTTTGCAAGAGAAGGAAATTGGTGTTTTGCTTTCAGTGTGGCTTGTGGGTGTGTGTGTGTGTGTGTGTGTGTGTGTGTGTGTGTGTGTGCAGCTGGACCTGGAGCTGACCAGAAACCCCTTGAAGTGACTGTCCTGGAAGCAGGCAGCTCATCCCAGCAGAGATGTGGGTCTCGGAGCCTGCCCTGTGGCTGTGTGTTTGGGTGACTGCTATGGCAGCGCCTTGGCACTGCCAGCAAACAAGGAAATCCGTGGTTGTGGAAACACTGTGTCAAACAGGTTGTGATGTAACTGAGCTCAGCCAGAAATTCTGCAGAAAGCCCAGGGGGGGTCTGAGAAACTCCAGCTTCCCATCCCCAGATGGAAAAATACCCTTGGGGCTGGTCAGATCGATAGGGACTGGTAACGGGGTTCGGGATGCGAGGGGGAGTTACCCAGAGGAAGGGTCAGGGTGGAGAAGCGAGATGGAAACTGTCCAGTTCTTGCACAAGTGACTCTCAATCAGTGTCTTGGATCATTAAAACATAATCAATTAAAATGAAATACATTTTGGACACATACATGGGACAAACCAGATCTAAATCATTCTTCATTTGAAGGCAAAGAGTAGGAGCCCAGAGAAAAACAACCACACGTTTAACAAGGAATCAAAGCACCCCACGAGTCCAGACAAATCCCTTGGGCTCTCAGTCCCAGCCATTATCCCAGTGATTCCAGCAGGTTGGAACAAAACCTGCCTTCAAGAAGTGATGCAGCCATGGAGAAGATCCCTCCTGCACCTGCACAGGGGTATTTCTGGACCTGGGCTTTAAGCACCAGCCTCGTCCCGTTGTGTGACAGCCCCACCAAATCCACCATGACAGGAGGGACAGATTTTCTGGGGTTTGATGCAAGGGACATAGCTCAGGGATGAACAAGTTCAGCCGGACCCTGAGCCTGGAGAAATGCTTTCCTTCCAGCCTCCAGTGGGTGTTGAGTCATTATTGAGTCGTTATTACTGACAATGAAATGCATATGGTTCCCACCCAGACACCATTTCCAACTCAAATGGAAACTCACCCTTGCTACAGATAAAATAATTGTTTGCAACGGATGGGAAATCTGTTGTAGCAACACTTCTGCCATGTCCAGCTTCTCCTGGCTGCCCACGACCTGGCTGGAGTGGAACAAGGTTACCATTAGTGCTGCAGGAGCAAGGATGCACTTAAGGCTACGTGGTGTAAGGTTATCTCCTGCTTTTCAATATGGGAGGGGGAAAATAATGGTTAAATGAAACCCCAAATAACACAAGAGCAAGGAAACAATTGGCAAGTAACAACACATTTCCTACAAAACAAAGGTTTCTGTAAGAGGAGGAGGACGGTGCAGTCAGACCTGAGCTTTGAGCCAGGTACCTAACCAGTGAAAAATGCTGATTCTGCAGAGAAAACTTAAGAGAAGAACATAATAAAATGAAAATAATCATCACTCACTTCCACAAAGGGATGCCACTTTAGACCGGTTTACATAGTCAAAGCAGCCAGCCTGGGGGAGGATGCCAGAGATCCCCATGTACTTGGGAGGACACACGGATCCTTGGCTGGTCCCAGGGGTGTAGTACTTTTGGGTCTTGTACAGAGGTACCACAAACCTGAACGTTGAGGTAGCACAGCCCCTGGACACTGGAGAGAAACACGGGGGAAAAGAAAAGGCCAGGTGTAGGGCTGGGAGTAACAAGGGAATTACTCACTGAGGAGCTCCCCTGGACTCCAAATGAGCCTCTGGGACTGACCTGGTGTCCTGGAGAAAGAGGTTGACTGGGAGAAGGAGTTGGTACTTTGGAGTGCCTTCTTATAGAGGCTGAGCTTCATTTCCCACCTGGAAGCCTTCTTAGAGAGCTGGATGCCATTGCCGTGGGAAGCTGGAGGAATGAAAATCCAGATGGGAAATGAATCTCAGGGCTTTTTCCTAGAAATGTGACTAAGGAGCAAATTAAGTTGGGAAACGTGGGTCTTGATTCAGCGTAGGATCATTTCAACTCACTTGGGGAAGGATGGGTGCTCTTCACTCTTGTTGCTCCAGCTCTGACAGTTGTGCTTGTCTCTAGGGTATAAAGAGCAGGTGTTGCTAGGAGCACAGCCCCTTCCTTGCACAGACCACACGCTCCCCATTCACCTGAGCAGCACTGAACCTTTTCTCTCTTTAAAACCAAAGCATGGCTTAGGCTTCCCATATCCCCTCCTGAGCAATCAGAGTATGTTCAGCCAGTACATACTGAACTCTGAACCCCTAGGAAACACCAACCTGGGAGGAAATCACCTTTGCACTGAGGTGCAGCTCCACTCCAGACCCCATTTGTTCCATCCATACTCGTACAACGGATGCTCGTGTTTCCAAGGAGTTGGAAGCCAGAGTCACAGCTGTAAGTCACTGTTGAGTTATACACAAAGCTTTCTACACCGTCACCATCGTGCTTGCCGTTGCTAATTTGAGGAGGTGAAGAGCAGGTAATTACTGCAGGAAAGAAAGTTCCCCATGAGCACTGCAAAAAGCTTCAGTAACAATAAAGATGCCAAACGTTTCCTGAGTCTCCCTGAGATTCTTGAGGACAATAAACCTTTGGACAGCTGAAATGGGCAACTAGCTCTGCCTCCATTGCCTCTCACTTCATTCTGAAGTGTTTCTCTTATCACTTATCAGGGGTTTTGGTGGCCGCCTCACTCCAAGGGTCACCAAAATCAAACAGGCAACTTGTCATGTCCTGGCTCATGATCTCTCAAAAACCTCTTCCCATCACCTTCACTGCAAGCTTAACTCACGAGAAAGTATGTTGGTGGCCTGAGAACAAAGCGGCTGGAATTCAGCATCAGCAGCACAGGGAGGATTCTGAGCCGCTGTGTGGGTGACACATCTGCCACCAGCATCAACAAAAACAAGTGAAGTACAGAGTCAGGCTTAGGCTGGGCTTAAGCAAGCAAGGTCTACTGGAGAGAAGTTGGAAGTGGAGGTTGGATGAAGCTTACACTCGCAGGTTGGAAGTTTACTCCAGGCAACATCATTCCCCTTCAGCTGACACTGGATGAAGTTACTCCCAGCTAGTTTGTACCTAAGGGAAAAACACAATAACAGAACACTTGGTGTCAGGATCCAGCAGCAGCTCTGAAGACGAGCAGATACAAGCTGGTTAACTGGAGAACTCCTTCACCACGCTCCCTGTCAGGATCCTCATTAATGTCTGTCCCATCACTGCAGGGATGGGACAAATTGCAGTTGGCTGCTAGAAGAGCAGCAGCAGGCTCCAGACAGTGCTGGGCTTACATGTGGAATCCCACACAGAAGCACTGGGCTCAGATTTGTTGAATCAGGGACTACATCTCCCTGCCAGCTTCCTGCTGGAGAAGAGCACTGGGATTCATGCTGCTGGTACCCAGAGCCCTTCTCACACCGCTGTCACCCATGGGGGTGCCCAGCGTCCTTCAGTGCCACCTTCTCACTGGGATGCTGCTTTTGGGTTGGGATGCTGGTGATGTACCTGCTCAGGCAGTCTCTGCAAAGCTTCAGTACATCCAGTACACACAGTAGGGACCAGAAAGGGGCAAGAGGGATCTACATTTCATTAGCATGGTGCTTGGATGGGCTGGCTGGCAGTAAATACATCATGTCCTGAGAGCACTGACACCTTCCCCACACCCTGATTGACCTCTTCCTGCGCAAAAGAATTCGGTATTTGGGGACAATTGAGAGTATCTGATCTTGCTTAGATGGATCCATTATCCCTCCACCCTGATGTGTGGTTCCAAAGATTAGCAGAAGGGTGGGACATGCTGTCATTTCCCCAGAATCCATCCTAAGGGAATATCTGGGGAGGGGGGGAAGAAGGCTCACTTATATTCGAAGCAGCTGGAAAGACTGACCAAACACGCCTGATGGTGCCTGTTATCTGGGAGGGAGAAATATCAGCTGGAGAGCTGCTTTTTGTTGGGTGGTTTATGTGCCCTGATTGAAATCAGGCAGAAAGTGTGAGTCAGCTCGCTGCTGCACTGCGGTTTCCTAGCTGGCCATAAAGGAATTGCTAAAATGCAAACATATCCCTCCCTTTTTATTATTTATTTAACACATCTCCAATGTATTGAGCTTGCTTTGAGGTCTCTAGGTACAAACTGCTGGCAGAAGCAGTTCAGGCAGATACCCAGGGCCGTTCGATTTGCCCTGGATGACACTTGAAGGAAAAGGCAGCCGTGAATTGAGAGCCCAGGCCCTTCCCTCCAGCTGTGTCCTGTTCCTGCCCAAAGCTCTAATTCAAGTGGGAAGAGCAGCTGCACACTGCGTGCCCAGAGTGATGTATCCTGAAGGAGCAGCCCAGCTCATGTCTACAAGCTCCTGGCGCTGGACCAGTTGCTATTCCAGCCTCAGCCCCCCCAGCATCGCCCCGCGACTCACCCGTCTTCGCAGAACACTTTCACAATCGCACCGAACTGGAAGTCTGTTTGAGGCACCATCCTGCCCCCCAGCAGCGGCCCAGGGTCACCGCAGGATCTCCCTGCCGGAGAAGGAGGCAGTGTTAGTGGTTATGCACAGTGATGCAGAGATTAAAACAAAGCCAACTAAGGGATGGACTTAGAGGGTTAACCCCAGAGGTACCAAAGCGTTTTACTTCACCCGTGTCCCGGCCAAGCCAGGATTGGCTGTGGTGCCGGTGAGCATCCCCATAAGGGCTCCCAGCTCACACCAGTAAGCACCTTGCACGAGGGCCAAGGAGGATATTTAATGAGCTGTTTCAATCCCAAGAGACTGGCAGCCAGTTACCCGCCTGTGGGAAGGGTGCTGCTGCCACACCATCGGCCTTAATGCTACACAGATGACACCAAGAAACAGGCTCTGGCGTCACTGTGGAGTTGGATGCTACGACAGCAAATTGGCACCTGTCCTGTGCACACGCCACATCCAGATGTGAAGGCATTTATGAACATGAAAATCAAAACAGATCTGTGCATGCCAGCAGGGAAAATGAAAAGGAGACCACTAATGATAGTTCTGCTGGTCAGCCCTAAGGATGGATGCCAAGGAATATCCACTGGACTCCGTATTAAGCATGTAGCTGGTGGGATGACAACAACCCAGCTGCATTTCAGCTGCACGCAGCTACCTGACCTGTTCCAAACTCCACGGCTGCTTCTCAGCAAGCGGAGCAGAGCAGGGATACTCACTCCTGCACAGCTCAGCAGCTTCTGACCACACCAGGTTCTCCAGGCAAGTGCTGGTGGGGGAACTCTCCGAGGTGTTCTCGTAGCCGGGGCGGCAGACGTAGCTCACGTTGGCCCCGACAGGAAAGAAATTAATCCTCTCGTCTGACTTGGAGAGAGCAGCAAACCGCAGCCTCGTCGGGGCAGCACAGCTCCCTGGCAGTCAAGGAAAGTTGGCCTGAAAGAGCTGCCCCCTGGGATGCACGTAAGAAAAACCTCAGAGCCACAGCCACGCTCTTGCTATGGTGCTTTTGGGATGCTCCTCGCCTCTGCCACAGGTTAGTTCTCTCTTCACTGAGCACACCTTAGCAGCCAGAGACACGTTACCCGCACAGGCAAAGCTGTTAGTGGGAGATAAGGAGTCACACACACGTGTGCCGTGGGGCAGCGTGTGCTGCAGCCAGGGCTCGGGAAGCGTGTGAGCATCCAGGGCTCCATCCGGACGAGCCCCTCGATGCCAGGCGCGCATCCTGCTCCCGCCCGCAGCTCTGAGGGACGGCAGCGAAGGGTTCGTACCTCGCTGGGGGGGGGGGGTGCTGCCCCTGCACGTTCCTAAGGAGGAGGGGGGGTTAAAAGCCAAGCGTGAGAGAGGGGAGGGAGCCGCGTTTCGGAGGGAGGAGGTATTTACGGCCGCAGGGCTCGGGCAGCTGTGACCAGCGTGCGCCGGGCAGACACTCCCTCACGTCCGTCCTGCCGGGGATTTTGATGGCATCTCCGGTGCACACGTACGTCACCCTGGATCCCACAGGGAAGCTGGCGCTGTGCTCGTCGCTGGATGGTCTGGAGTGGGTCATGAGAGGTGGGGGCCCACAGTCACCTGCGGCAGGAGAAGACCTCCTCAGGTGAGGACCCCGCTCCCTGACACCTTCCCCAGCCCTCGTGAGCATCCCAACAGGGGGGCTGGGCTGGGCTGGGCCAGGCTCCGCTCCAGGCAAAGGCACCGGGCTGGGCTGCAGCCATGAGAGCATCGAGCAGCAGGTCCCCAGGCGTGGGGGTGCTGGCATCACCCACCCCGGTCTCCAAGCAGCAAGGTGGGATCCAAGCAGGTTTCATGGTCCTCCCCGTGCATGCAGTGCCCCCCTACTCACCACGAGCCACAGGCATGCCAAGGAGCCCCAGCAAGGACAGGAGCAGCACAGATGCCCTGCAGCTCAGGGTGCCTGGGTGCTTCTCCCATCCTGGCTCTCCAGACATCATTGCCACAGCCTCCGTGCTCCTCTGCTGAGCACTGCTGGCTCCAAGGGGCTGTTTCTGAAGCTGGGAGGAGATGCAGCACTGCAGGCTCAGGCAAGCCTCTGGAGCAGTGGAAACCTTTCTGATACGTCAGGGACATGAAGAGCAGCTGTGGGTGGGTGACATCTGTCATCCACAGGCTCAGGGAAAGCCTCCTGGCCCTCAGCCTCACCCTAAGGGATGAGGGAATGACTCAGTCCTTTTCTTTGAGCTGAGATGGGCAGTGAGTGCTGGCAAGCTTACCAAACCCAAACACTACCAGAGAAGAATTCCACATGGCCACAAGCCTGGGGTAGGAAAATGCGTGTTGCATTACTGGCAGGTAATGCAAACCATAAGCAGGGGCAGTGAAACAAGAGAAAAACATTTTCCTTTCTGTTTGTTAATTGTTTCTTGGAGTGCCTGATTCATTTGTAATTAGGAATGGGTGTGAGCGAGTACATCTGCATACTGACTAAGGCTCTGAAACATCCCCTGTGACATCAGTCTGGATTGTTCAGCTATACTCTTAGATAGAGGTGGGATTAACACCCAGTTCTTATTCAAGCTTCTAAGTCGGGAGTCTTGCACAGGGATGGGAGATGCTTTTGTTTGCAGTCCCAGATGAGCCCAATGCTGAGGGGAGTGAGGTGTTGCACCAGAAAGGTGCAAACCCTGCTCTTCTAGTAGCACAGGGAGAACAGACATGGTCTGTGTGCCTCTGGTTGCAGCTCTCCTCACCAGAATGTGGTGCAGCATGGGGTGCCTTATCAAAGCATCTTTCTGTGTAAAGGTGGGAGATACCATCTATTCCCTGGGTGTGGTGCTTTAGGCTCTAGTAGTGTTAAAAACAACTCTATTAACCCATTAAAACACACATGCTGTGCTGCACATCGCTCATGCAGGTGATGAGTGCTCCCCCCAAGCCCACCGAGCCCAGGCAGCAGCGCGCTGCAGTGATGCACAGAGCCCTCAGCACCATGCCATGCCCAATGCCCTCCCCAGTGCCCCCAGGACCCATTCGGGGAGGGAGAGAGAGAGCTCAGAACAACCCTTGGTCCCTGCTGGAAGCCTGCCCAATTCACACCCAGCACGTGAGATTACCAGACACCCGCGGTGACACCTGCACGGCCCTGCGGTCCCGGAGGGAAGGAGTCGCCACATCACGGAGCCACAGCAGCTGCTTGTCGTTTATTACGTTACAGGAGAGGCCCCCACTGCCTGGCTCTCTGCACTTGAACCCACAACATCTGTTCTTTGTGAATAGGGACAGGGAACCTGACACCAACCCCAGACATGTGTACAGTGCTGCGCCAGAAACCTGTCACCTGTTTGACACCCAGGGATGCGTGAACAGAAGCCTTTACAAATGCACTTCTCACACGTCACTGCCCTTAATCAGGCGCACAGAGATCACAAGGTCAGTTAACAGGAAGTCCCATGCTGACGTGCCCGTGGTGTTGCTGTTACTGGATAAGGGAAGGCTGATGCTGCAGGCTGAGCTCAGTGCGGGCAGAGGGTGCGGCGTGTGCGCAAACCACCCGCCGGGGCACAGCGGAAGCATCTTCAGAGGGAGCCGCAGGACTCATTGACTTCAGCTGGAAGTTTACTTCCCTGGACTTCAGCTCTCCTTATCTCCTTTATCACAGGTTCTGCAGTGACTCAAAGAGGCTCAGTTTAATTTTTTTACTGTGCTCCCTAAAAATAAACTGTGAAACAACGTGTCTGTTCAATGTGAAATCAAGCTTGTGGGATTTAAGGGAAAGGGTAAAACCCCCTCTGGCATGGTTAAAGCATTCTCCCACATGTGGGTTGTTATTTCTTTGGCTGTAGCACACAAGCATAAAGTCACCAAGGGCCATTCCAGGTACTAACTGCACAAACCATCCTCACCAAAGGCAAGGTGATCGCTGCCGTGCAATGTGGGACTCACACGTTCAAGTTTTCCAGTTCCACCTTGAGCTTTTTAATCTCCAGGAACAGCTTTTGTATTTCCAGCAGAGTTTTCACTTCTGCCATAGGCATGCCACACTCAAAGAGTGTTTTAATGTCAAGAACCTCTCCACAGACATCAGCATCAGTGTCTGGCTTCTGTTAAAAAAAGAACCCAAAAAAAACAAACCCCAAATATAATGATTACACTGATGGAGAGCCCTCCCACTCATCAGCTCTGAGCCTGAACCTCTGTCCCATTCACCATGTGCTGCCCCAACACAGTCTGCACTCCCCATTGGTGCCATAAAGCAAAATTAAAAAAGCTTTTAAGGAGTTGAAGCAGCTGTTTTTCATCTCAGAAGCCTGGCAGCATTCCCCCAGGAGTTGAGGCAGGCCATGGTACTTACACATTTGGGCAATGGTGTCCAGTTGCCATCAGGCAAGCATGTGGCTGTCCAAGAGTCTTCTGAAGACAAGTTTCCACCATCTAAAAGGTGGTATCCATGAAGGCACTCAAAAGTCACGGTGGCATTGGTTTGGTACCCTGGTTCACCATCCAAAGAGCTTTTCAGCCTTCCATTGGCCACTTGAGGTTGTGGGCAGAGAACTGAAAGGCAAACCCACAGCAGGAGGCACCTCAGTGAGAGCATCCTCGTTACATAGAGAGAAAACTCCAAGGTGTTTGTGAGAACTAAGCTGGTGCAGGTGAGCTTAGACCTATGGAGCTGTGAAACCAAGGGGTAAAGCAAGGTTTCTCCCTGAGGCCCTTCAAGGTGGGAGGGTGAAGCTCAGAACAGCCCTGAGAGGCTGAACGTTGTCACACAAGTGTCTTAACTTGGGGGTCCCCACGCAACAGCCGACAGATGGATGTTTGTGGGAAGACAGGGCACTGAAGAGAAAGCCAGGAGCGATGTGTCTCCTGACTAACACAGACCCTTCAGCACACAGGGCTCATGAGAGAAATTCAGACAGGACCCAGTACCTGCCAGATCCGGGGATGTGGATTCTTCTGCAGAGAGGAAAAGCACTTGGGGGGCTCTGAGGACAGACACAGCCGTGCAGTGCTGCACCCTGACCTCTCAACAGCATCACAGAGCCCCTGGCTTGCTCAGCTCTGGTACCCACCTGGCTGGCAGGTGGGCAGGGGAGGGTGCCAGCTGCCATCGGCCCCGCACCGGCTCTCGGCATCGCCACGCAGCGTGAAGCCTTCATCACAGGAGAACTGCACAGTCACCCCGTAGGGAAAGGTGAACCTCTGTGGAGTCATCCTCCCGCTCTCCACTGTGGGCTTGGGGCACCGAACCACTGCGGGAAGAGAGCGGGGATGGGAGTGGTGGGTTTGGCTGCTGCGCTTCCCCGGGGACAATGGGGGAACCAGGGCAGAGCCGCTCTTCCCAATGCTCCCTGCATCAGTTTCACGCCCAGACACAAGAACTGCCCCTCAGCTGCCTGCAGCAGCCCCAAGGACACCCCACTGGTCCCCACATCACCACCCAGCTCACAGTGCCAAGCCCTTTGTACAGGGACCAGAGGAGCTGCGCGGTCACTAAACCACTCTGGATCTGGGGCTCCCACACCAGGGTGGGTAACGGGGCTGGGGCTCAGTCCATCATAACACCCGGGTCCTGGCTTCAGCCTGAGCCCCCACGGCCGGAACGACTCACCCCTGCACTCCGGGGCAGGGCTGCTCCACGCCATGGTGACCCCGTCGTCGGAGGTGCAGTAGATGGATTCGTCCCCAATGAGGGACAGACCCTCGGCACAGCTGTACTTGACTTCGACGCCGTAGGAGAACGACTCCATTCTCAAGCCGGAGTGCTGCCCGTGGGCCAGTTTGGGAGGGGGGCCACAGACTGCAGGGAGCAGGGAAAGGAATAATGTATCGTTTCCTTCATTCAGGCTGGGAGACAGAAGTGCAGGGAAGGAACAGGAGAAGCCAGATCTCGATGTCCAGGCTTAGGGTTGCTCTCCTCACAGTCCTTCTCACTTCTTGCAGGTTTATCCCTGACTCTGCCAGTGTTCCCAGACTGACCCAGCTAACCACCCCAACCCATCGGCACAGCATGCCCCCCACACTGCAGCGTGTGTCCCCATCCCCTCCCCTTCAGCCTGCCTTCCCTTGCCCCCTTCTCTTTTCCATGACAAACTGGTGAACAGCATCAGGGAATTGGAGTATCAGGAACCCCTTGAACAGTCCTGTGAGGAAAGTCCCACTAATCAACACGTTTTATTAATCAAAGCTTTGATGAAAAATGAAATCATTAAAGCCATTCAATGCTGTGACCCAGACCCCTTCTCCTAACACTGCCTGCTTTGAGAAGCGATGCTCAGGTTGTGCCATCATCCCGCTACTGCTCCTACCCGCGGCAGGGATGCAGCTCCCAGCACCCACCATGCTCCCTCCACTCACCCTTGTCACAGTACGGCATGGGGGGCCTCCATGTCCCATCAGACCAGCACTGGATCCTCTGGCTGCCCTTCAGCACATAGCCAGGGTCACACTGAAATTCCACCTGGTTCCCAAAGGTGTATTCAGCTTTCTTGGGGCTGAGCTCTCTCCCGTGGGGAATAGCCGGGGTGGAACACTGCATCTCTGAGGAACACCAGCATCAGAAGAGCTTCCATCATTTGAGTCAGGAGAGGAGAGCAGGAGAAGCCCGTACTGGGGTGTTTTCCCACGGGGGTGGTTTGCTGACCCCGAGAACCTGCCAGGACCTCCTGCTAACACCGACAGATGGCTCTACCCAGGCCCAGCACCCTCAGGGATGGAAAGGATGCAATCACAACCATTTCTCTTGGGAGGCATGTTGATCTGAGCCCTGTGGTTAGCTGAAAAGGGCTGATGTGTTTCTAGCTGCACCACTGCCGTGTTGTTTGAGCTCAAACAGACATGGGCTGCAGCTATTTTCAGCTGCTCTTCCCTTCGGACAGTGAGATTACTGTCAGTGAAAGCCAAACCACAGCTCAGGAAAGCCCTTACGGCACAGCAGTGCCAATGGGTATTTTGAAAATGATTTATTTATATCATTAAGCGGATGTTTTGATGGCAAAGTGAAGGAAATGGTGTTACTCACTCTGGCAAAGCTTCGGCACCACGGACCACGTGAAATTTTTAAGGCAAGTAGCTACTGGGGATACTTCAGGGAGCAAAGTGTATCCGGGTCTGCAGGAGTAGGTCACGGTCGTCCCGACTAGAAACTCGTGTGAAGGGCTTCGGTCCGTGTTGTCGATGGCAGGAGGGTAGGGACAGCGACCTGGTGACAGAGCAGGGGACAACATGGACCCTCAGAACCTGGAGAGACCCACTGGGGGTGAAGCTGATCCCTGCCTTGGGGGGAACCCAGCCTGCTCCGGGGGCAAGGGAAGAAACCCCAGAAGGGAGCACAGGGCAGCAGCGAGCCTGAGCATCACTGGGGGTGGGGGGTGAAAGGAAATGGAAAAACCAACAGTGACAAGTTCACCAAAGGATGTGGTGACTCTGACAACAAGTCTTTATTCCTGTCTTTAAAACAAGGGTAGATGAGGTACTGAGGGATATGGTTTAGCTTAGGATGGGAATGGTTGGACTTGACAATCTTTAAAGGTCTTTTCCAACCTTGTGATTCTGTGACCTTTTGCATCTTATTGGTAGGACAGCCCTGCCCATTACCCACCCAGGGCTGATGAAAGAGCAGAGAGGAAACCTGCCAGCAAACACCACCGCAGCTCCCTGCAGTTCCCACCCTCCCACTCCTTTCCTGCAGACACTGAGCATGCTTCTAGTGAAACACAAGCAGGCAATTACAGGTGGGAGGCAAGGTAAGGAGAAGAAGGACCTGTGCATACCTGGCACGCAGGTGGGCACCCGTGGATGCCATCTGCCCCTGGCTCCGCACCGCACGAAGGTGGCACCCGCGGGGGTGTAGCCAGCGTCGCACTCCAGTGTGGCTGTGCTGCCCAAGGTGAAGTTCTGGGCAGACTTCAGCTGTCCGTGTGTGATGTTTGGGACAGGACACTGATCCTCTGTGGAACCACCAAACAAACAGGGCTTTTCAGGGGTATCCTTACCGAATGAAGCAATCGATGGGTTTAACAAATGCAGCAATTAAGGCGGAGAGATGAGGGGATAAGAAGCATGCTTGAGGAGCAGTCAGCAGCGGGACTCCAACCACGCAGTGTTTCCATCGTGCATGATCAGACAGGGTTTCTCCCCTTTCCTACCAGCTCTGCAGCTTGCAGTATGAGTCCCCTGCACACTCTGGGGTGCTGGCACCCCATCTCCAGCCGTACAATAAACAAGAGGCTCTCCAGCAACTGTGTAACTTCCACCACACACGTACATCACTGATGGCCCAACAGAAAGCTTCCTGTCCGGATACCGTACCTCCCACTAGAAATACCTTAGGGCTGATAACAGAGACAACAAGCAGATGTAAGCAGGGTTTCCTCATGCCTTACGATAGATGCTGACAGGTCACCAGCACGCAGTGTGTCCCCATTAACATCAGACCTCTGCACACCCTGGTGCAGCAGCAGCCCAGGCACTGGTACAGCCGCACCGTGTCAGGGCAGCGCTGGTGACGCTGCCTTTGATACTGATACCCTCAGAAAGAGTGTATCCAAACTCGTATGTGTCTTTCCAAACCCCCAGCTTAGGTAGTGGGATAAGGGTATTAGGAAGTATGTTTGGGTCGGGACAACAAATTTCTGAGAGTTGAGGTAAATTTAAAAAAAAAAAATAAATAAAAAAGGAAAAGGGGACAGAAAAGGAAAAAGAAAAAAGGAAAAAAATAAAAAGGGAAGAAGAAAAAACGAAAACAAGAAAAAAGACGAAAGAATAGAAGAAAAAAGAAAAAATTAAAAAAGAAAAAGAAAGCAAAAGGAAAAGGGTGTCAAGGCGGTGCCATCAGCCAGAGGGCAGCAGCTGCCTCTGCAGGGAGACGCTGGGTTTGCTGCACAGAGCGTGGAAGTTCCTCAAAAAGCCAGTTTTTAAAGGAACTATCAATTTCCAGGCAGAAACTGAGAGTTGTTCCCCTTCCTAGAAACATTAGTCAGCAAACATGCACTTCTCCTGCGCTGAGGCCAGCCTGTGACAGCCAGCACAGCATCCAGCTGGCACCTTCGTGTCATCCGCAGGCTGACCCCGTACTGAAGTAGCAGCCATGCTCCCGATGCTCCTCAAACTGCCACCTGCGACCCTTTGAAATGGTAAAAGCCATAAAGGGTAAAACCCGTTGCCTGAGTCTCCCCCTCTTACCACCCCCTGCATCTTGAGCCCCAGACCATACGCACATCCTGCAGCCCCAGGAACCTCAGTTGCCGCAGGGTTGGTGGAGTCCAAGGGTGTTGCACCCCAGAGCAGTTCTGCAGACAGGTGCCCCAGGGACGAGCTCGCAGCCTTGGAGCCAGCTGCACAGAACACCAGTCCCAGAAGAACCTGCACCCCAACACAAGACTTTTCCAAAGCTTTGGGAAGTTTGGGTGGCTCTTTGCAAGTATCTCCAGGTGCAGCAGAAGGGGAGACATGGACAATTAGCAGCTGCTGAGCTCAGGTCACCTTTACATCAGGCACAGAAAGAGGTTGGCACAGGCTTCTAACTCAGTTTCTCCACCTGCAAGCAAAGCTCAGCCACAGAAGCAAAGAAAACAAGCACGGGAGTGACACTCACCAAGACACCAGGCCTGCTGCAGCACCAGTATCACCACCACCAGCCACATCACCACCACCAGCCGCTGCCCCGGCCAGCAGAGAAACACCAGCATGGTGCTGGAGCTGCCAGCCCAGCGGCACAGGAGGGCAAGAGCCTCTCCCTGCTGAGAGCCTGCTGCAGCACCCCAGGGAAGGGGAAGCAGATGTGGGAAGTTGGGGACAGGCCAGAGGACCTACAGCGATGCTGCCACTCCCCCAGCTCTTCTGACCTTCCCAAGCCAAGGGCTGCCCACCCTGAGCTCTCCAGCAAAGACGTGAGGGGACGCTGCTCTGCCTTCTTCCTCGGTGGGGACAGCGGGAATGAAGCTGTGTTACAGCCAGCCCCACTCTGCAGCATCCTGGCCTCGGCTCTGACGCGCAAGGGGCTGCTGATGGGTGCTGTTGATGGGTGCCACAGGCAGTGCTGCCGTTCACTTTGCTTCTTCACCTCAGGGACAGGCTGCCGCACAGACACCCCTCTGCACTGCTCTGGGGCAAGAAGAGCCCCTCTCCCTAACCAAGAAACGATTCTCAGGGCACATCTGTCCTTCCCAGAGTTACCAAGAGGCAGACACGGCTGTCGTTACAATCGCAGCTTTATTACCATCCCGCAGTGAGGAGTACCACTGTGATGCTAACAGAGTGCTGCCCGTGCTGGACGCTGCAGAAACAGCTTGGCCACTTCTGTCCCTTTTTTATTTCTTTACTTGGTTTTAAAACACTTCCATTTCCCACAGCTGCTGCCAGTGCACAGGCAGAGAGGCGGCGAGTGGCACCGCAGTGACCTCAGACACCCCTGTCCTGCTTGGGAAGAAAACCCAGTGGGGTTTTGTTTGGCTTCGAAGTTTTCTTCATTGTGCCTGCTCTGAAGGTCACAGCTAATTAGGCAGCTAAGAGCTTGTTCACGATAATGAATGCAGCATATCTACAGAGTAGCATCAGGCTGTACCCGGCTGCAGCTGAAGAGGTGCAGCTGTTGTGGGGTGGGTGCTGGATGGTGGCTCCAACCCTGTAGCCCCCTGCCTCTACCATGGCTGCTTGGCTCCCACATACATTTACCTTCCACTCAGCCCCTTCCTAAGCGCACACTTCTCAGGATAATAAACATAACTAAGTGCAAAGCTTTAAAAAGTGTGAAGTGATGTAAAAAACCTAACCCAGCGAGCTCTAACTGAAGTCAGAAGTCCCCAATTTCTGACTCCCCTGTATGACTGAATCTGTTCCTTGCCTGATTGGTAATTTTTCTTCTGGCTACTTAAGTGTTAATATGAATTATGAAGTCATAAAATAAAAATAATCCTCAGCCAGCGTGATTATTCAACGCACAAAGAGGATGGTTCTTGTGAGACCAAGGGTGAGTCAGCCGTATGCTGTGCGTTTTAAATCCCTTTCAAGTTTCTGGATCTCCAGGTGCAGTTTCTGGACTTCCAGCAGAGTTTTCAGTTCTGCCAGTGGAATTCCACACTGGAAAGTCTCCTTGGTTTGAAGGATCTTCTCACATATGCCAGGCTTTTTCTTTAAAAGAACCAAAACAGAAGGGTATGAAACTGCTGCAGGAAACTACATGCTGAGCATCCCCCTCCAACTACAG
Organism: Gallinula chloropus; assembly: GCF_964237585.1. Taxonomy (NCBI): domain Eukaryota; kingdom Metazoa; phylum Chordata; class Aves; order Gruiformes; family Rallidae; genus Gallinula; species Gallinula chloropus. The sequence goes on from NC_140112.1 coordinate 4,627,769, forward strand.
CCCCTCAATCACACCAACTCTATTATAACTAAGCAAGTTATCCAGGAAGTCAGATCAGTGCTATTCCAGGCCATAAACAGAGCCAGAAACAAAATCTGGGGTTGGATGGTACTTACACAGGAGGGTGGTGGTACCCAAGTGCCTTTATCTGAGCAGACACTCTTTGGAAGTTGAGATGGTCCAAAAGTATTTCTGCAGGAGTAGGGCAGAACTTCGTTCAGATTGAACTGTGTTCTACTAGAGGAAATCATGACATTCTCCAGTAACATGGGTATGGAACACCGAACTGAAAGGAAAATGCACGCAAAAAAATAAGGTTATTGGGGGGAGATGGAAGAGAAAACACCCTGGAAATGCCACCTGGTGCTGGTGGCTCAGAGGAACAGCAACCCCTGGCCTGTGCAAAGCAGCTGCAGGGCATCTGCTAGGCTCTGGTACCCACCTGGCTGGCAGGTGGGCAGGGGGGGATGCCAGCTGCTGTCGGCCCCACACTGGCTCTCAGCATCACCACGCAGCATGAAGCCTTCATCACAGGAGAACTGCACAGTCGCCCCGTAGGGAAAGGTGAACCTCTGTGGAGTCATCCTCCCGCTCTCCACTGTGGGCTTGGGGCACCGAACCACTGCGGGAAGAGAGCGGGGATGGGAGTGGTGGGTTTGGCTGCTGCGCTTCCCCAGGGACAACGGGGGAACCAGGGCAGAGCCGCTCTTCCCAATGCTCCCTGCATCAGTTTCACGCCCAGACACAAGAACTGCCCCTCAGCTGCCTGCAGCACCCCCAAGGACACCCCACCAGTCCCCACAGCACCGCATGGCTTGCGGAGCCAAGCCCTTTGTACAGGGACCAGAGGAGCTGCACAGTCACTAAACCACTCTGGGTCTGGGGCTCCCACACCAGGGTGGGTAACGGGGCTGGGGCTCAGCCCTAACGTGACACCCGGGTCCTGGCTTCAGCCTGAGCCCCCATGGCCGGAACGACTCACCCCTGCACTCCGGGGCAGGGCCGCTCCATGCCATGGTGACCCCGTCGTCGGAGGTGCAGTAGATGGATTCATCCCCGATGAGGGACAGACCCTCAGCACAGCTGTACGTCACCTCGGCTCCGTAGGGAAAGTGCTCCCGTCCCGCGCCGGAGTGCTGCCCGTTGGAGATCTGCGGAGGGCTCTCACAGGCTGTGGGACACAGGGAATGGATCAGAAAAGAAACACACGAGTATCCCGCTTGGGTGGGAATCAAAATCGCTTCTGGGAAACCAGTACAAGAGCTAAACCCGTGTCTGTAGCACAGCGAAGTCGCAGGAACCTGCTGTCTTCTTGTCCCTTCCACCAGCTCCAGGGTCCCGCTTCTCGCCCACCTCCAGCGAGAAGACACCTCAACACTTCCAGCCCATGAGCTGGCAACCAGCATCCTGTTCCCCAGAAGCCAACACTGAAGACAGGTCACCTACTGAGCTGTTCCCAGACACCCACAGGTGTGATGTCTTCTCCCCACGTTACTCACACACCTTTATCACAGAACGGCAACGGGGGAGACCAGGTCCCACTGGCCTGACACCGGATCCTTTCCTGGCCCCTGAGGATGTAGCCTGAATTGCACCCCAGCTGCAGTTGGGTCCCAGGTGTGTAGTCATTTTTGCTGTTATCAATTACCCTTATGTTGGTGGTATCTGGCCTTGGGCAGCGGACCTCTGGAAGCAACGGAAAATAAAGGGTGTCAAGTATTCTCAGAACAAAGGCCAGTGAAGATGCTTTTGGTGGAGAAGGCAGTTAGCAAGAACACCTGAACCCTGAGAGAAAAGGTGACTATCACCCAAGGTCCAGGTCTCAACGCTTCCTTTGTAACTCCAAAGGAGCTTCTGCTTCTATGGTCAGATTTGTCAGAGGCTGCTGGGAAAGGTGTGCGCTGCAGAGCTGGGTGTGTGTCTGACCGAGCCCCCCAGCACCACGTAGGGACCACAGCCCCAGCTTTCCCAACAAGCAGCACTGACGATCCTGCTGAGCACATTAGGGTCAGCACATGGATCCATCCGGTGCTGGGAGCTGGAGCAGACCCTTTCCTCCTGGCAAGGCTTTCCTGAGCATCTGAGCTCGGAGCGCTTCCAGCAGCTTGCTGATATGGCCGTGGTTCCCCACTGCCAGCTGGGCTAGTTTCTGCACTGTCACTTGTTTGGGCCACTGCGTTCTCATCTGAGAGGGGAAATGTGCTGAGAACACCCTCTGCTCCTGAGCCTCACACCTGCTCACCAGCTGTTGTCCAAAGCACAAACACAGACCCCCTTACAGATGGGGTCTTCCAGGCTTCTTAGGAACCTCCTAAGCCTCCAAAAGCTGCCTTCCCCTCCCACTTGGCCAGACACTAGCCCAGCCTCCTGCCAAAACCCTGTATTTTTCCACAGAAATCCCCAGGCAACAGAATGATCCATCTGGACTTTTCACTGCCTGTTTCTTCTAAATCAACGCAGGAGGAGAAAAATCCTCCCTGGCTCCTACCACCATCATCTAAGGTCACATGGAGATTTTTCTGCCAAGGTCAGCAGACAGCTACCCTCTGTACAGAGTAACCCAAACATTTTGGAGTCAAAAATGAGTAGGCACCAAGTCAACATGCTTCAGCAGCGCTCACCTACCTTGAGTGCACTCCGGTACTGCTGGATCCCACCTACCATCGCTTGAACAATGAAGCCTGAACACCTTGTCACTGTGACCTCTGAAAGCATAGCCATAGTTACATGTGATTTCCAGTGTGTCTCCATACATGTAACTGCCTCTACTTCCCCACACTCCTATGGGCCTTCCATTCCTGATGTCTGGAGTTGGGCAACGAATTCCTGAGAAACACCAAACACAAGCAAGTGTGAAACCACAGGAAAGCCACCTGGATGGCAGCAGACTCATTGTAAACGGGAGGATGCATGCTGTGTAAGACAAAGACACACCATAGCACTAAATCTGCCCCAACACCATCCCCGGGTGCTCCTGGGGGGGTTATTTGTGAGAGGCTCTCTAGCTGCAAACTCCCCTTGGATGGGGCAAGGCACCTTTGGCACCTCAGTGACTTTTTCCACAGGTTTAAGGGACTGGGAAGAGCAGCTGGTAAAGAAAGCAGAGAACCCCCCTGGGGCTGGGGAAATAAATCAAAGATGGAGAGTCACAGCGAGGACCAGAGACATGCCCAGCTGGGCACTCGGAGCATCCCCTGCTCTCACCCCCACCCCGTGACCAGCACAGCAGCAGCCTACGGGCAGTTTTGTCACTCAGTAATAACAATAACACACTTACTTTCACAAGCTGGTGGAGTTTTGGACCAGGTGAAATCCGGCAGACACTGAACGTACTGCGTGTTCTCCCCGTGGCTGAACTGGTGGCCCTCCCTGCACTCGTAGGTAACCGTAGTGCCCACGGGAAACAAATTGCCAGCGAGTTTTGTTTTAACAGCATAAAGCACATCTGGAGGGTCACCACAGCTACCTGGGAAGGGAAGAGCAATTTGGGGAGGTGGTTGGTGAGAGTTCAGCACAGCCCGTGATGGTGTGTAAAGTGACAGGGGGAGTTTTGGGGGAAGATCCCGGGCCAGCATCGTTCTGAGTGGCAGTTAATGGTCTGAGTCCAGCAATGCTGAAGAGTGAATGCAAAGAAGACAGGTGAAAATGTATGAATAATTTTGGATTGCATGGTAATTATCACTGTTATAATGAGATGTAATTTCTAATAAAGTTTATACTGTCTATAGGCTCTACCAACAACCTTTAAAAGAGTTAAGTATAGAAAGGTTCATTTAGTCCCTTTGAATTCCACTTGTCCCAGCTTGAACAGGACAAGGCTTTCATCCCTTATGGCCCCAAGCCATGATTTCCTACAGCCACCTTAGTGCTACAGAGAGATCAGAAAAGAAGAAGAAAAACCCCAAAGTTAAACCTCAGAGCCATGGCTTTCAGCACCCAACCCGTTCTGAGATGGGCAAGGACGTCACCGAAGCAAAGGCCACACTCACTGAGCTGGCAGCGTGGCAGCGGAGGGTCCCAAGAGCCGTCTGCTCTGCACGTGGACGCTTCGCTGCCGTTCATGGTGTAGCGGAAGTTACAGTCGAACAGGACGGTGTCTCTGTAGGCGTACTCAGAGCGGTACCCGCTCAGCAGCCTCCCGTTCTCCACGCTGGGATGCTCACAGTTAACCACTGCATCAGGGAAAAGGCACCTCTTAGGAAATGAGCAGCTCAAGGTGGGGGGGGGGAGGGATGGGGCGTTAAAAACATTCTCGTAGCGTAAGATGTGTTCACCAAACTGGCTGAAAATAGACGTGACAAGGCAGCAGGCTGACGTGGTGGGTTTTAGCTCCTTACTCCATGCTAAAGCGTGGGTTTATTTCACACTTTTTACTAAGGCAACATGTAAAAAGGCAGCAGAGAGAGAGGGAAATGCAGCAAATGTCATGGGAGGCTCCTGAGTTCTACACACAGCCCCCAAAGTGCTGGTACAGTCTGGTCTGCAAGCACTAATAAAACCCCACTCTGTGTCCCCTTGGTGACATGGTCCTTGCAACTGGAGATCCTAATTCCTGATGCTGCTACCAAACTCAGAGGGTCTCATCTGCAAGAGGCGATTCCAGCAACAAGGAGGAGTTAAGAGAGATGGCTCCAAGGAAGAACACAGCTTTAGGAGACTGGGCAAGTAGGCTGTGGAGAAGGGGCTGTGGCTGGTGTCCCGGGGAGGTTGCACCTCACTCCGTGCACAGGAGCAGCTCACCTTTGCACTCTGGGGCTGGCTTGCTCCAGATACCGTTTACATTATCCTTGGTGGTGCAGAAAATAGAGGCATCTCCCACCAGTGAGAAAGGTCTCTCTCCCCTTTTAACCGTGTGGCACCAGTAAGTGACAGATGCTCCGTACTCAAAGAGGTCTTTGTCACCCCCGTTGTGCTCTCCGTTGGCTATTGATGGAGGGGGTAGACATGGTATTGCTGGGGAGGGGAGAGAAATCAGTGGAGGGAGGGAGGAACAAGAGAGAAAGAACTTCATTAGCTTTAAAACAAAAGTCTGGTAAGGAAAAAAAAAATGGTGAAACACAAGGTGCCAGAAGGGTCAGAAATGATGGGCAGGTCTCCAGGGAGTTGGACAGCACCAGCCAGGCACCAGCCCACAGGCAGCAGAGCTCTGACCCAGCACCCAGGGGCTTTGGGATGTACCAGTGTTGGATGGTACAGACTTAACATACACCCAAGCAGTGAATAATGGATGCAGGAAGAAAAACACCAAGAAAAAAAAAAGTCTTTCCAGGCTCCACCAAGCACCAAACTGCCAAAACTATCAGCAGGGCAACCTGACTGCTGTGCTATCCACCCCCAGTAACAGTTAGGCAGTAGCTCAATTAATGGCACTTACGCTCGCAGATGGGAACCTCTTTGTCCCATGTAACAGCCCCATTTTTAAACACACACTGAATTTCGGGGCTTCCAACCAGCCTGTACCTGTGGGAAACAGGGGAGAGGGAATTACTGGACAAACTCAGTCTTGGTGTATTCATAGACCCACAGAATCACCAGGGTTGGAAGAGACCCTTTAGAGCATCGAGTCCAACCACAGCCTAACCCTGCCTGGCCACCTCTAGATCATGTCCTTAAGCACTTCATCCACACGCCTTTTAAACCCCCCCAGGGATGGTGACCCCACCACCTCCCTGGGCAGCCTGTTCCAGTTCCCAACAACCCTTTCAGGGAAGAAATTCTTCCTGATATCTGACTGAAAGCTCCCCTGGGGCAATTTTAAGCCACTAAAATTTATTTATTAATTAAATAATTACCTATAATATCAACCATCAGGGTGGCTTTGACTTCTTATCACAATCACAGCTGATCAGACCATCACTGTTTCCAACTACACACTGACTTTTGACAAAAGCATTTTTAAAATTAAAAAAATAAATAGACACCCCTAGTTTCTCAGTAAAAACATCTGCTTTAACAGCCAGCTGTAGCTCTCATGGAGCTCTGCATTCAGTATTGATGTCTTTTTCTTCAAAGAGATACTGAAACACTGGAAATGGCTTAGAAGGGTGAGGAGCATGAACCTGAGTTTGGGAAGAACTGCCTCAAAGCGTGACCTTAAGAAGAGTCAGTCTCAAAGCTCTGAAGGCTTAAAAGACATTTCAGTCATGGTCTGCAATTGCCTAGGTTGGTAAGACTGCTGACAGCACAGGCTTTAATCCAGAGGGAAAAGACTTCATGCAAATCACTGGGGAAGAAGAGGCCCCGTGCCCTGAGTTCTCCTGGCTTACCCGGTGTTGCAGGTGAAGTTCACTGATGTCCCAAAATAGAATTTCTCTGCTAGGTTGAGTCTGCCATTGGCCGGCTCTCCGGGGTAGATGCACGTCTTGGCTGGGGGGCAAGGGGGCTGGAGTTAGTTCTTATTCCAGTTTCTTAAAGAATCAGGAAAATGCAGCAGGAAAGAAGATGACTCCTCCAATACTGAGCAAGGGGGTGGACCAGAGACCTCAGGTTTCCCCTCCAACCCCAAATTACTCCATGATCTGTGATGCTGTTGAGACCTGCATCGCAGTCCACACTCAGCCCCCACAGTCTGAGGGGGATTTTGGGGTAACCCCGGCAAGTGCATCAGTGTTTCTTCATGGCTAAAGGATCCTCTGGCTTTTTGTTTGGCCCAAGAGTTGCAAAGTGCCTGAGAGCATCCTTGGAGGCAGCAAAACACACCCAGCATCAAAGCAGACGTCAGGTTTTGCCACCGTTGCTAGCGCTCAGAGGAATGCCACCAGCGCTTCATGCTGGGTCACTCATCTCCCACCATCCCTTGAGGTCACTTTGGATATTGCCCCAACAGAATAAGCTAAAAGTGAATAAGAGACAAACTCAAACGTCACCCCAAACCATACTCACGTGTACACATCTCCCTGGATCCTTGCCACTCACTCCTTGTGCAGACAAGGCTGTTTCGGACAATGAAGTTCTTCGAGTAGCCTGGCCGACAGACATACTCCACTGTGGAACCTTCAGAGAATGAGGTGATGCCATGGTATTGCTCTTTGAGCTCTGCAGACGTGAGGCGTGGCGGAGCCTCACAGGCACCTGCCGAGAGAAACACCCTCAGAAAGACACCGGGAGGAAAAGCAGTGGGAATTCGGGCCTGGTTTACTCTGAAGGTCCCACTGAGGACACTTTGGTGGCCTTAAGATACCTTAAAGCTAGAAGCAAAGTGGAGACACACACAGCCTGTGACTGGGCCTGGCAGGGATGGGGAGGAGCATCGCCCTGTGAGGCCCCGTGTGCTCCTCACGCCTCATCCAGCAGCCTCAAAGGCCGGTCACAAGGCCCAGGTGAACCCATTCCTCTCCCCACACCATATCAACCATTGTACTTTCAGTCAGAGAAATTCCACAGCTGTTTAAGGGAGAAAGGGAAAAAGGCAAAGGGAGATGGATCCCAATCACAAACATTTACAACGATCTCAGGATGCTAAAGGAAAGGCAGAGGAGAGAAGGATGTGAGCCTTGTGAAGCCCAGGAGGTTTTCCTTCCAGAGATCCCAGTCTATCCCGACAGATTCCCTCACTTACTCTGGACGGACCCAACAAGAGCTGCAGTGAGGAGTACCCCAAGGACAGCGGCCTGATCCCTTTGCCTCCCAGGCTCCAAGGCTGGCATCTTTCTTTATCCCAGCCTCCCTGAGCGCAGATCCCAGGGGAGTTACCACATCTGTTTTCTAGGCCAAATACCTGTAAAAGTAGCAGGAGGGTATTTACAGTCAGGATAACCACAGCTCGTATGGACAGGTGTCACTTCTCCACCCTTGAGCAGTCCCTCTGGTTGTGGCTGAGGACCAGAAGCTGGAGGAGCTGTCGCAATACTCAGCAAGAGAGCAGAGCAGCTCCACTGCTGGCTCCTCTCTGGGTGTCAGGACTGAGACCCAGCATGAAGGAGCCGGGTTGCAGAGCTGGATTCGGGTGAGAAAGGCTGATCCCAGCAGACCAGACCCATCAAAACACAATGTAAACAGGACAACCCAGTGTAGACATGAAGCAATTCCCATAGGCTTTATTCCTTTAGTCTCATTTCTCAGCATTTTTGAGAGCACAGCTTTTGCTTAACATTTAAAAATAAACTTAATAAAAATTTAGGGAAAAAGGTGTGTGTGGGGGTGGGTGTGTGAAGAGAGACTAACAGCACCATTCAAGCCACAGCATAAATACTTGGTAGCTTCTCAGGTCCAACTGAAAAGCACCGTGTTGCCAAGGTAGTGTTCTTACCAGCCAACCAGCTGAATAAATGACCACAGGACCCTGAGTTTGTTTTTACCTTCTGGAAAAAGTCCCCTGAAACTTACAGGCAAAATGTTTTAAGTAATAAATCTCTTTAAGCAAAGGCAGAGTGAGATGAAACCCTGCCAGAGGTAGTACTGTCCCCAACAGTAAATGATATGCAGAGAGAGGAGGAGTGAGAGGTGTCTGACCAGAGAGATACCACAGTCCTGTGCAGGGAACATCAGGTGGAGCAGAGCTACAAAGCACCCCAAGTCACTGAGGAGATGAAGCACTTTATGAAAATGGAATCCAAGGGCAATTTGGAATAACCCTGCACCCCTCAAGGTCAGAGCAAGAGTTCTCTGCAGCTTTGCTATCCTGGCTTTTCATTAATGAGCCTAAACCCTCCCAACATTCCATGCACTCCAAGTGCTTCCCTTCCTCCTGGAAAGGAGTCTATCTGCCCTAACCCTAACACTCCTTGTGGCTGCTTCATTCCTTTAATCCTTCCTCCAATCCTATCCCAAAGAGCAGCATCACCTAAAGCTGCTTTGCTCACAGTCACCTTACCTGGTGTTCCAGCAGCAGGAGATGGAGAGATCCAGTGTGCTCAGCTCTGGCAAGAAAGAGCAATGACCGTCCTCCCCCAGCCCTCCCAGCCCTAAGGAGGGGCTATGATACGCCTACACGCTCCGATACGGCTCCACACAGCGAAGTTTGGATTCCAGAGATGTGCCAGTTGACCCATAAATCATTAACTCCTCCCCTGAGGAGTCATTTATTCAAGCCACAAAGCAGAATACTAGAAAACTGAAAGCAACCCAAGCAGATGTCGAAATTGTTTGGTTTATGTGGGGAGCTGCCAACTCTTTGTTGCAACGATCCTCGTTGAGCAGGACGTTGCCCATCCCACCCTGCAGAGACTGTACCTGGCCAGTGTTGGTCCCCAGACGATGCCCAGAGACCTTGGGCACACTACAAGGGCCTCCTCAAGAGGACTGCTTCTCCCTAGGTCACGGCAACCACGACTCATCTCTTTTGACCTCAAAAGCCTATGGCCAGCATTCAAGACACGGTTTCTTCAGTCAGCTCCACCTAGTCCCATTAGAGCAACACCAGCTGGAGCTCACAGCACACTCTGAGGTTCCAGGGAGCATCACTCAGAGCCAAACACCCAGTCCATGATGGGAAAACCTGCTGCTTTTCCTCTCATTGAGAGCTCTTCCCAAGCCAAACTGCTCCTGGTGGGTCCTTTTCCAGTAACACGATTTTCAGCAGAACTTGTTGCCATTCGATCCTTTTTCACTTTGGCTGCAGAGCTCCATCCAGGCTTGAACTGCCACCAAGAACCTGGCAACGGCCTCTTTACCCCAGGTCGGGCTCCTCACAGGTATTAGTTTGTTCTGCCAAATCCAAGGGGGCTTTGCCAGAAAAACTCACCACATCCTTACACAGAGTTGGACGTAACACCTTCCTGAAGGTCACCTGGGTCCATACCAAACACAGTGGAACAGATTGAAGTGAAACAAGACAAAAGGCTGCTGGACCTCACCCCACGAGCAAGGACTTGCTCACAACAGGCCCCTTGTTACTCTTGAGCGGGCACTGACCTCCTCTAAGTGTTTACAAGAATCCAGTTAATTGCCAATTCAAACACAGACTTCCTAGATTATCTTTTTCCTTGTTTTCAGATCATCCCCACAGGCACCCAGGTTATTGAGCCACAGGGTGCTCATGGCCACGAGCATCACCCAGGGGACAGCGACACTGCAAGCCATCTCCCACTCCAACAGCTGCTAAACACCCCTTAAACCTCTTCAACCCACAGCTTGCAGAGGGTTAAACAGAATAAGAAGGGCTTTTTCCTTGATCACATCCAAAGCCACTTCTCTTCAGGCTGTGGCTGGTGAGTCCCTTCGGTCCAGCTGGTTTCCAGCTGCAGACACTGGAAATCTCAGTCACAAGTCACACCAATAGCTCCTCTTGGGTTTTTTCCTAGAAAGGTGTGTGCTTTAAAGAGTTTTCCCTCCTTAACAGCTCCATGAACATCTGAAACCCTGAAAAAAATCTAAATAGATCCAATAAAACCACCCCTCAAATTGATGAGGGATCAGCAGCAGCTCCAGCTGCAGGATTCACCCTTTCCAACCCAGCTCCCCAAAGGCATCCATCCCTGCCCTCCCTGAATTCACCACAAAGCCAGCAGACAAGGGAGTCACAGCAAACAATGGAAAAGTACAGAAGAAACTCGAGCTGTGGGTTTTTTTTAATCTCTTTATTGTAAATAAAGGCTGGGGGGACATTTATGCTCAAGCGCACACAGTACCCAACGTCCGCCACGAGTTTACATACACGGCATTCTTGGCTTTTTAACCAAAAAACAACCTCCCACAAGAAAGCAGCAGGGTAGCAACACCACAAGCAGCCCTGTACCGTCCATCTCACTACACACCGAATGCAGAGGTGCAGTTGGCAAGCAGTGTTTGGGCAGAGAAGCAGCAGGAAAGGTCAGGGTGGTGCTGGCAGCGTTTGCCCAGCGCCCTTCAGAGGGGTTTGGGACATAGCCCGGGGCAGGTGGTTCCTGGAAGTGCTGGCAGTGATGCCTCTCCCCTCCTGGGTAGGGATGGGCTTCCCCATCACCTGCTGCTGGGAAGGGGATGCCTCACAGAGGTGGCCGCTCTAACACCACAGCCAGCATACACAAGCTCTACAGCTACCCAGGCTGGTTTTAAGCCCCCTCCCCTCAATTTCCAGTTTCCCCCATTGCTGTAGTAGAGACAGAACGGGTGTTGCCTGAGCAATTATTCTTCTCTCAACTGACCCATACTGGTGACGTGCCAGCCAGCCCCTGCTCTGCAGCTCAGGGACAGCGATGTCACTACTGAAGGTGACACTGGGCACTGCCACCTCTGTGCTAAAATCACAGAATCGTGGGGGTTGGAAGGGACCTCAAGAGATCATCTGGTCTAACACCCAGAAACAGATGGAAAGAAACCCAGGGAGATACAACACACCCACTCATGGTGCTCACAAAGATGCCAAGCCCCCCCCACACCCCCAAATTCACCAACTCTGCCCACCCAGCCCAAGACACCACCAGCACAAGCCGCTGCTGATCCTCAGTTCAGGTACAGAGGGCAGTTATTGTTTACTCTGGGGTATTTGCACGCACTGTGCCAAGGAAATCAGGTGATTTCAAGGAAATACCTGGCACAGGGACACACCAGCCCATTTGGGGCTGGGGAGACACATGGGCTCGTTGGCATCGCCCCAGCCCAGCTGCCCCAAGGCTTGGCAAGATCCTGGGACCTGTCACATCAGGTACGATTCACCCCGTGGGGGGAAAAGACAGTGATCAAACCCCCTGCTGCTGCTCTGCTCCAGACACACGTGTGTTTACACCTCTGGAGAGTTGAGATGTGGGAGGAAAAGGTTACGGTCAGGCTTTAATTCGAGCACTGAGGCACCAGCGCTGCTTTCTGCAGGGACGGCCAAGAGGTTCCACCTCTGCTGGAGCAGACCACAGCCAAAGCAAGCACCCACTCGAGGGGGATGAGGGACCCACAGCCCGTGATCCAAGACCACAGACCTGACTCAAAAAAGTTCTGACCACCAGCATACTGGCAGCTACATTCACAAATCCCGGCAGGTAAAAATAGTCATGGTGTCTCCTGACAACCATTAACTACTCAATAATACAAATGTCATTAACTCTGCAGCAAGTTAATTCCAGCATATTGTGCGTAAACATCCTCCAGCCCCTTTCCAGGTGGCTTTATCCCTGCAGAGCCAGGGCCTCCTCAGCAGGAGCAGCCAGCCCAGCACAGCGCAGGCTTGTGCGTGCAACAGCATTGCTGGAGAGCAGCAGGGAGGAGTGCTGTGCAAAGGGCTAGAAACCTCTTCCTTCAACATTTCCCCCCCCTTTTATTTTTCCCCTGGCTTATTTCCAGGCCCTGTAAAACATTTAAACACAAAGGAGAGGCGGGGATGCTTTTGCAGAAGGCTGCAGCAAAGCTGCTTCCAGGTGGGAACTGCCTGAAGAAAAAGACAGCAAAACTCAGTTTCTCACCCACTGAATTTCCTCTCTCAGGGGTGCAATCACTTTAGATCAAGACACCCACTTTTCTGCTCCACCTACGGTCCTAAAGACCTCAGTCATGGCTCTCTCTTATCTCAGCTCTATCAAATTAAAGCTTGGGAGTGTTTAAAACAACAGGACTTGAGCTCAACATCCGCAGGTAAACCTCAGACATCACAGCTGCTGAGCTCCTCTGCAGCCAGGGCACCGATGCTTCTCCAGCACCAATTCCCAACATTTAAAATCAGAATCATAGAATCACAGGGGTTGGAAGGGACCTCGAGAGATCATCAGGTCCAACCCCCCTGCCAAAGCAGCTCCCCAGCTCATACTGCTCCCCCAGGTCTCAAAGTCACTCGTATAAATCCTGGAGTCACTTGAAACAGCAGGTCCAGAGCAGCCTCCTGCTCTGTACCTAAATTGTGCCTTTCTTGGCCCAACCAAGAGTCTGTCCTGATCTGCAAGGACAGGAGGAGTGGGAGAAAATGGAGTTCAGCAGAACACAAGCCAGGGGAGAAAACAGTTAAGCTTGGGAATTGGGGGGGATTGAAGGAACAGGCAGCCACCCACGAGCTGCACCCAGGGAGTGTCTCCATCTACACACCGAATAATAAAGCAGCTTAAACCCTATTAAAAGCAGCATTATAACATCAGTAACGTTCACAGCTTAATTATAGCCAAGTTTAAAGCCTTTTGTGGGCCTAAAATTCAGTAAGTTTAAAAAGGCAACCGGTAAAAAGGCATCTGTGCTTCAGATCAGCAGTCATGACAGCAGAGTCAGCCCACAGCCAGACCTCTTCCAATGCTTCAGTAACACAACAACTGCACTTGAACCTGGAAACAGTAGCAGTTAAATAAAATCTGGGGGATTTGGTCTGGTAACACACCTTCTCCAAGGACCAGCTGCTGCAGGGAGTGTGGCTGGGACCATTTTGTCCTCGCTTACACTATGGTTAGTTCTGCCCCCTACCTGGGAGGAAGGGGGATGGGGAGACAGCATCTCACAAGTATTAGAAGCAAGCTGAAAGAGCTCAGGAACAAATTTTCTCCAGCCTCGCTGAGAGGCATTCCAGCACTCAGGAAGAAAAGACACAGACAGACTAAAAACACGTTTCAGAAGAAATTACTGGCCGAAGCAGCTCACTGTGCTCTGGGGATGCTCCAGTCCCATCCGCGGGGCTCTTCCCAGCTGAATCCGAGGTGGAAGACCAAACCTCTACATGGTTAGACCGGCCATCCTCTACAAGGAAGAGAGAAATGGGACAGGTTATGCCTGGGGTAAGGCAGGAGATGGTACATGAGGGGCAGCAGAGCTCAGCGCAGTGCTGGGGATGGACAGACAGACAATCCATAGGCAGGATGATCCAGCCAGCCCCATGGAGTTGTTCTGTGTGACAGTAGCCATCTAAGGGTTTACTTATTGACTCCTCCCTGAGCAAATCACAAGCTGGTTCATGTTTTGCATTGTCCTTGAACCTCTTGTGAAGCTCCACACAAAGGGTTTCCCCAGGCTCAGCCCAACACCGGGCAAGCTCAGCTTTACTGGAAGAACTCACAGGCAATAACAAAGCAGGCTGGTTACTCAGGGTTACTCGCCTTTATTTATCTTCTCCACAGGACAGTACACTTCCAGGACAAGCACAAGAAATATTACAGCAACCACTGTGCACATTAGCCATGATAAATACATATAAGCTTCGTTAAAACACCTTCCACCACCTCACCAGGGGTCGGAGAGGCAGCAGGAACACACTCACATCAGCAGGAATTACATATTTACAGGTGTTACAAGCACACAAGTTAAAAACCTGACAGCCAGGATTTCCTACAGCCACTGTCCATGCAAGATCCAAGAGCCCAGGAAAGGCTCCAGAGGGCTCCAGCTCCTGGAGCTGGCTCAGCTGCAGCGCTCCCAGACAGCAAACACATGTGGAAGTCAATACAGGTGGGTTGTCTCCTTACCCAACCAGCACTGCTTTGCAACAGTAAGGTATAACAGCACAGCTCTGGTGCAAACCTGCTGCCCCTTAACAGGAGGCATCAACACTTAAAATCCACGAGTCGGGAGATCCAGGCCTGACATAGGTTCTGTCTGCAATTACAAAAAGTAATCTAAAGAGCTTTCCCAACAGCAACACTTGAAAAGCAGCCATCAGACAGAGGGAATCCGTGACAGCTGCTCACAAGCTGCTTTCTCAAGCAAAACACCAGCACGAAGATGTTTTGGGCTGGAACCAAGGCAGTCGGACCAAGTTACTGTCATTTCCCTGCAAACCCTCCCAGGAAACCTGCATTATTTGTTTATACACAGGGGAAAAATAAAAAAGACTTGAAGGGCAGCATTAGAGAAGTGATTTTGCCAAGCTGACATATACATTCAGTTTCTGAACACAGGGCTTTAATTTTTAACCTGAGGATGATTTAGCCTCCCTCTGATTTAATCCTACATTGATATTCCTTGAGACAGGAGCAATGACTAATTAGATTTATCACAAGCTCAGGTTCTTTCTCCTTTTTCCCCCCCTTGTCTTCAACATTAAGGCCTCTGAAACTCAGGAAGACAGGCAGCTTTAGGAGAACAGCTCCCTTTTTGCATTGCTACTGGTTGGACCATTCCCAGGTCGGCCATCCCAGCCTGGGAGACACACAGGGCAATAGCCAAGCCTGATGCTGTGCGTGCTTCTGCGGCTCTGGCAGGACGGTCACGCTGCTTTGCCAGGAAGAAAACCCTGCAGCACTGTTAAAAACACCACCACAAGCTGGAGAGCAGGAGGCAGAGGCAGGGAGCTGCAGGATCGATCACATACCTCTGCATCCCACAGCATGTGCGTAAAGACCGGTGATGGAGAAAGAGCAGCTGCAGTGAGAAAACCGTCGGGGCTCTTCCCTTCAAGGGCAAAGGGCAATTCAAGCCCAAAGCTTCACGTTACCAATGGCCAAACACACTCAAACAGGAGTTTCTCAGGCCTGGGGAAACTGTACCAGGGCAGAGACAGGAGCTGCGCCTTCCTCACCTAGAAGGGATGAGCAGCACCCTAGGGTGGCGAGACCTGCGCCCCATCACCGTGGGGACCACCCCACCGCAGCTCCCCACCCAAAACAGGATCCTCTCTCAACACTTGACACCTGCAACCCAAACCAGCAACTGCTGAGCTTTCTCTGCATGAGACCCAGCTCTCCCTTTGACAGCAGAGCACAGGGAGCAAGAGGCTTTGCCCCACGTCCCAGGGCAGAGGCAAGGAGGGAGCAGAGCTCTGCTGAGAGCAGCAGCAGGTCAGCACCAACCCCAGCAGCCCACACGCACCAACACGCCCCCAAGGATGCAGCTTGTGCTGCCTCTGAGCCCACCCTTGAGCATCACCACCCATGGGTGCTCCCTGGCACAGCCTCCTGCTCTCAGAGGGACATCACCGTGCTCCCAAAGGTGGCAGGAGGCAGCTGGGTGCCGGGGGGTGGGGGGGTCACCCTGGCACGCAGGGGCGAGTGTGGCATGGCACGGAGGATGCGGCATGGGTGCTGCAGGAACCTCACGCTAGCTACCCAGAACGTCCTGCAGCACCATACAGCCAGCACCCAGAGCCAGCACCCAGAGGGCAAAACACTTTCACAAGACACAGAACACCAGCATCACATGCGCTGCGGGAGGCGAAGCGCCCGATAAGCCAAGCGAGGGGACGGAGCAGGGTCTGTCACAGCCACCAGCACAGCAGGGGAGCAGGGATGGGCCTCGGGAGCACGGCGAAGCCAGGGCAGCTCCAGGTCCCATCCAAGCCCCTCACTCCGTTGCCAAGGTCCCGTGGGTGACGCTGGCTGCTGGCTCCCTGGAGAGGGGGACAGACAAGGACACGTTCTCCCTTTAGGGTGGGAGAAACAGTCCTGTGCCCTTCACCCCGTTCAAAGATGCCTGGGATGGTGAGGGCTCGGTGACAGCCGCCGCCCACGCAGAAAGGTTGATGCACCCAGCTGCTTTCCAAGCACAGGCTAAACCCATCCAGCTCCCCCAAGCCACAGCAAACCAGGGCTGAGCTCTGGGCTGACCCCACTCCCATCTGGGCTACGATCCAGCAGCTCCTGCAAAATCCCTGCCATCAGTAACGTCACCGCACCTCATCCCAGGCAGAGAGGGGACCAGCACTGCTCAGGACAAGCTGCGTGGCTCAGCCAGACAGCAGCATCACAGAGCACTCCCACATCCCAAATCAAGGTCGGAGCAAGCTCTGGGTGCAACACACTTTTCCAGGCAGCCAGCACAGGAGCTCTGCACCAGTAAGACCAGCTGGTACCCCTGGATCAGCTCAGCTTGGCAACAGATTTCTCCCCTGCTGAAGTCCTCCTCAATGACAGCTTACAGAGCAGAAGCCTTCCTTATGCTCCACACATTCGTCTTCCCCCAAAGCCATTTCCATGCAACGTTAATCAAGAGAAGTCCTACTTACTAAACCAAAAGAGAGCACACACAAGCTGCTTTCAGTGGTACTCACAGGCAAGCATTTCCCCCTTGAGGCTGCAAAGGAAACAGAAACAGCACAGGATAGCTCATAGTGCGTTGGGAAGAAGATTGTTTTAAAGTAACAGTAAAAGCAGCAAAGCTGAGGAGGAAAGAAGTGAAGCAAGGCCCAGGGCCTCACGCTAGGGAGCTCGGGGCAGGCTTGTATCTCAGCAGGAGCTGCTGCAAGGCATGGGCACGGCGTGCTGCAGTGCTTGGCCATCTCCTCAGCTCTGTTCAGGGCAGCATCACCCCCTCCCACCCACGTGGCCCCACAGCCCAGGTTTTTAAACGCTCCTCTGCCCCAGCACTGGCAGGGCTTCAGCATCACCACTGCAAAGGGTACAACTGGAATGGGAACCTTGAAAGTATCCCAAGATTATTGTCTTTTTCAACAGCTTTGGTAACAATGGCTGTCTATGCATGAGGGGTTCACTCAGCCAAGAGCTCCTCAAACCCCTGCCCACCCCATCTGACAGGCAGCAGCACACAGCCCCCCCGCCTGTGATCTTCCAGGCACAGGAAAACTCCTAATGTAACAGAGAAACTATTTCAAATGAGCAAAGAAACAAATGGGGCTTCACATCCAACACTGACAGGGACCCACATGCTTCTGAGCCAAAAGAACGCCAAGCCCCAAGCTGCTTTGATTTGGGCACCCCAAGACCCCAAACTCCTGCCAACAAGCTGCTGATATGGGGATGTGCAGGGAAATGGGCCCTGACAACATCACAGACACAAAGATTTCCTCCCCAGATGCTCTGAGGCTTGAGGATCACAGAGCCTGCAGGATCACACCAGCACAAAGAGGGTATTTGTATCCCTTTCTGATGAGTTTTTTAGCCAGAAAATGAGATACCACCCAGGATTAATCACCCTGCCCAAACCCTACAGCACTGCTGGAACTTCACCTGCTTTATAAAGCCCTTGACACCACCATTCTAATTTAATGGGGGCAACTTTGGGGCTCTGAGGGAGTTTTTTGGGAGGGAGGGAGTCTAACCCACAACGACTGTCATGCAGGAGCAGAGTTCAAGACGCTGGGAAGGGTCTGTATTTCGGAGAAGACCTCTGACAACGGCAGGTGATGGTGGGGAAGGGAGCACAGGGGGAAGGTACCACCTGGACACCGACTTGCAGCTGCGGCTGGTCGGCCCCATCTCGAGCTTCCAGGGGCAGGGAAGGCCCCAGCAGGTCGGGAGGTTTGCTCCCCACGCTGTAATGTCGACGGCGCTTTACGGTGTCCGCGCTGGCCCGCGGGGTAAAGCTGTTCCTTCTCATCCTGACAGGGGTTTGGCTGGCAGGAAGGTGGCTCTGATGCCAGGCAGAGGGTATGGCAAGGAATGAGAAGGGGAACCAGAGTTTAAAACCACATCCCCACGTTACCTCTGGCGTCAGCCCCACCCCCAGGCACCCCCGAGCTCCCGGCTGCTGGTGAACCCCATGTCAGGCTGTGCTGGCACAGCTGCTCCCTGCCTTCCCCAGCTCAGCACCAGAGGTGGGACACATCCTGCTCCGGTGCCTCACCAGGCTCCAAGCCCACTGAAAAGCCTGTTATTTTAGCAGCTTCACTTCCCTGTGGCATTGATTTTTGCTTAGGTGGCTTCACTCGGTTGGGGTTTTTATAATTCCTTCGATTTTTCTCCCCACAATCAGTTAAAGGGGGGAAAAAACACCCCAAACAGATAGAAAAAACTTCCCCTTCTCTGTGTTTCTTCCCTCCAAAGCAGCCACACTGCTCAAGTAAAGTGACAAACAGCAGTGACCACCTCCGGCTCCTCCGAGCCAACAGCCACAATCCCAACACACACACCACACCAGAACCACCAAGAGATAAACACCCAGCTGGGAGCCACCAGCACGGGACCAGCCACCAAAAACATCGCACAGAATATCCTCAGTTCTGCAGCTGGATTCTCTCCACGAGCCCTCCAGCCACAGAGACAGGTTCTTAGGTTCCCCCCCCCCACGTTTGTGGTCCCTCAGCACAGGGGTTCCTTCACTCTGCCACAACAAAACAGCCCCAGTCCCAGGCAATCTTTAGAACTACAACAAAAAGCAGCAGCTAAAAGCCTAAATGTACCAAGAGAATCTCAAATGCTATTAAATTAGACACCCCTGAGCTACCATAGCTCTTCAACTGGAGGAGTTAATTGCAGGGCAATTGCTAAGCAGCATTCCCTGACCCATCCATCCCTCCCTTTGCAAAAGCAGGCAGCTAAAATAGCAGCAGCTCCTGCAGATTTAGCACACAGTTATGTGCTTTGCCAGAGGTAGGTGGCCAGTTATCTGTCATGGGACAAACAGGAGCTGAAACAAGCAGGAGTCTGATGTGTTTCCAGTGTTGCCCTAAGAAGATGCCCAGAGCAAGGGAGGTACATCAGACCCCTCTCCCCTTGCCCCAACTTTGTGTATAATTTCCTTGAGCCAAATACTTGTGAAACACACAAGAAACCTGTAGGGACAAGGGAAAAAACTTCCCCTCTTCCCTGGTACTGACACTCTGCAGCATTTGCAGCCCTCAGTGTGCTGGGCTGGCTGCTGAGAGGCACCAAGAACTAGCCCCAAACCCCAGCCTGACCCCATCTGCAGCTTCACAAAGAGAAAGCTCATCAAGGACACAAGGACAAGCCACTCTGAATGCCCCAACATGCCTTCTGGAGCTGTCACAACTCAGTGTTGCGATAGCGTCAACAACAAATACGTCATTAAACTGAGAACGAGACCTGGAATTTAAAGCCTGAGTCCTAAATTCACCCCTTCTTCCCAGAATAGCTCTGAAAAAAATCCATCCCCCAGCCTAGGAAGCAACACCAACAAATCCAACCCACAGATAATTCAACTCCTGGGGATTAGTTCTGAAAGGAGCCTTTCCACCCCCCTGAAAAGCAGTCGCTGCTTCTAGGGGGTATTTCAGAGTTTTTCAGTTTAAATCACTTGTTTTTGTTGAAAAGGGGGGAAAAAAAAAGCCAGAGCCACAGGCAATGAGACTTACTGAGTTCAGGGAGGGTTTGTCACGGTGGGTGTTCACTGCTTCCACATTCAGGGTGATGGTCTCCACTTTACAACCTTTGCCAAAAGGGAAGGGAAGCTTGTGTGAGGATGGGTGATTGATTAAATAACCAGTTTGCTTTTGATATTGGAAAAAAACCATGAAAAATCTGCAGGAATAATTTATTGGTTTTAACTTTTTTAGATGATAAACCAGCTCCTAAATAAACAGCTCAGCCCATTCAGAGCATTTGATGCTGGCTGTGACTGTCACTGCAGCAGCAGAGCCCTGGGTGATGTGGGCTGTGGGTCTGTAGTATGGAAAAAGCCATTTTTAACCTCACACCCCAGAGCCAAATCCAAGTCAGGAGACACAGCCAGGGTTTGTCATCAATCACACCTTTAAGGGAGGCACAGAACACCCCTGCACCCCCACATCACCCCCACTACTGTTCCCCCAACACCTTCCCACCCTCCAGCACTGGGTTTTGATGAATGTTACAAGTATCCCCAGAAGCATTTGCAGTGAGCCCAGTGGCTGCCAGGCACGGGTGTCACACACCCCTGGCACCCCCACACAAGGAGAGTTTGACAGGGTGAAGTGAGGGTATTTACCATACGCAACGGGCGTCAGCTTGAGGATGGTGTGGAGGGGGCAGCGCAGGTAGGGCAGCTCGTCTAGGACAGAGGCAGGTGTTACAGGGGCTTGATGGCTGCACACAAGGCTGCCCACCCTCTGCACCCCACTTCCCCAGGCTTGAGGGGGAAACCTTCACCCCCCCAAACATCAGGCACCAACTGCACAAGCGCCCTGTGCCCACACAGGAGTGCCAAAGAGATGTCCCCCCCCACACACCCCCTCCTGCTGCCTGGACTTGATGATCTTAAAGGTCTTTCCCAACCAAACCATTTCCATGACTGATTTGCAGAGGAAAACCCCTCCCAGCAGCACACAGTGGGGGCAAAGCACCGCAGCCCCAGACCCAAGGGAGTTTAATTCCAAGCTTTCTTCAAAGTTTATTAACTTTGGGTTTATTAACAAGGGCTGAGTGGAAAACCAGCTGCCCAGACACTGGGGTTTCTCACCAAGGGAGCTCCTTGCTCAGCTCCTTGTGTCCCTTTCCCTTCCCCTGCCTTCTCCCTTCCCCTTCTTTTTCCTTCCTTTTTATTTTCTTCTTTCCCTTTCCCCCCCCCCATTTTTTTTCCAAGCAGCTCTTCCATTGTGGAAAAACCCAAAAATCCAAACAGCAATTACAAGCCACCCTCCCAAAATCCCCACAAAGGAAGCAGTGGGGGAAGCCAGCCCCCAACATCACAGCATTTATTTCTGTACCTGCACTCTTGTCCAGAAAATAAGCCAAGAGGCACCTCATAACTGCCTGGTGGGAGATCACCAGGACGTTGCCTTGCCGCTCCAGCTCCATAATTACTGGCTCCAGGCGTTGGACCAAGTCCTGGTAGGACTGAAAAACAACACAGGAGTTTCTTGAGGGGGTTTGTAAACAGAGGCTTGCAGCAGAAGTAGCAATTAAGGCAGCTTCTTCCCCCTCAGCAAAGCAGCAGCTGAAATACGAGTGGCAGAAGAGGTGGATGAGCTCAACACAGGAAAAGAGCGAGCTGGAGACCGTGAAATTTAGTGTCAGCAACCCCCAGATTGTAGGAGGATCCAGGTTACTGGTAAGAAAAACAAATTAAATAGTAAATTATACATTTCAGTGAACTTGTGAAGTAAAACCAGAGATGACTTCACACCCCACCCCTCGCTGCTCCCCTCCTGAGATGCTTTTACTTTGTGACCATCCAGGTGTCAGCCAAACAAGCACAACACAAACCCTCCTGTGGCAGAGGGGAGCATCCAGGGCCATGGCAAGTGGCCTGATCAATATGACTGAAAGGCATCATTTGCCCAGGCAATAGAGGAAATCAATACATCTTTCCTCTAAGACAGAATCGGGGATCCCCAATTCTTTGGGATCCCCAATTCTTTCAGTTCCTCATACAAATATGGGGAGAAAGAATTAAAATTTGGTCAAACCCCTCAATTCCACCCTGAGGCATTTGTTTTACACATATTGTCTCTTATTGTTATCACTTCAGGGTCTTCACCTCGCCTCCAGGATAGCGATAAAGATACTTCTCTTGATCCCTCAAGGCAAACTCCTCGGGATACTTGGCTTCGATTTCTGCATAGGTCATCTCCTCACACACGCCCTGAGGGAAGAAGGAGCTTGTTACACCAGGCTTTGCTTCAAGAGACCCAGCGATGCAAAACCAGCAGGCACTGAGATCAGTAACCCAGCAGCTGGAGTGCTTTATGCACCAGCATGGGCACAAACCAACAGGAAACAGTCACATTTATCAGGGGGGATGTGGTTTTAGATGCTGCTTGCCATCTAGAAAGGCTTCAGTCAGCGTCCCACTCACAGCATCGATCTCGTTGAGAATCTTCCACTGCTCGTACGTCACCCCCAAGGACTCGGCTGTCTGGATGGTCCTTTTCAGCTGGCTCGTCCACACCTTCAGATCCACAATTTCCTGCTCTTCCAGGAACTTCTTCAGCGCCTGAGCAAACTGGAAACACAACAGGATTTAAAGAAACCCGAAAAACAACCCCCCAAACAAACCAATCAAGGGAGGTTAGGAGGGAGCAGGAGCCGCCGCCGCCGTTAACAAACACCATTTCAAGGGCTGTGGCTGTCGTGGCAAGATCCAGCTGCGGGGCTGCCCCTCGCCCGAGTTGGATGCAGAGCCCGGCTCTGACCCTGGTCACACAACACAGATACCGCAACCCGGGTGCTGCCAAACACATACCTGCTTCCCACGTGGTGACAGACCAGAATCCCCACCAATCTTGCCAACTAGGTTATATTCACTCTCACCATGTCGGCAAAGGTAGATGGTACGCGGCTGGACATGAATGTTCATTAGGTAATAGACGATTTTACTCTGGATGTAATCTTGGACTCTGTTTACTAGGAACCGCTGTCCCACATTGATCACTTTAATGAAGGAAAGATCTCTGGAGTCAACATAAAATAAGAACACCCACACGACTGGTTTTAAAAACGAAGCACGTGCATCTTGCGGGTGTAATCTAGCTAATTAGCCTCTAGGAAAGGCATCAGCACTACCCCTGGGTCGCTCCAGCAGACAGAAGAGACCCTGAACTGTCCCGTGCTTAAACAAGGAGCTACATTGCACAGAGAGAAATCCTTTCAAACCACTCGGGACCTGAGGATGTCACCTCTGCATGAGCTTTGGGGGAGCGGAGGCTGCAGCAGACACGTCGCAGCATCCTGAGCCAGAGAACAGCAGCGACGCAGCGAAGCAGCTCACGTGTGCCAGGACAAAACACACCCTGGGGCTTTGCTTACTTGTCATACACATCAGGATCCAGAGGCTGGTAGGTGACCTTGTAGCACTCGATCCTCTTAAGGAAATCATCCATCACGTTCTCCCTGTTTCTCTCTGGGTAGTCAGGGCTGGAAACTTTCACCTCCTGCTCAACAGACAGCGCGGCTTTGTGAGGGCTAAGCAAACTCGACAGGGAGCAAAAGCAACATTGAATAACATTATCCTTCCCTTTCGAAACAAATGAGCATTGTTTAACAGCTGCCCTGTGGAAAAATCTGCTCCTGGAGGGGAAACAAAGGGCGGCTCTGAAGGCGATGTAGCGCTTGGCCCCGCGACAGACGCAGCGGGTTGGCTTTTAGCTGCCCCTGCAAGCCGGGCGCTGCCTGCCTGCCCTCGACACGGGAACACACTTCAAGGTCAAGCATTTCCCAGCTTCATTTCAGTTCCACACCCTCGCTTAACGAGCCGCAGCTTTAGCTGCTACAAAACCTGCAACCCTCAGCTGCTCGTTTCCAAGGTGGAACTCGGAGCAGAGGCACCTGCAGGCATCGCTGCAAGCGGCTGCAGCTGGTGACCTTTGTGCCGAGCTCCCCTGGGAAGCGCCGGCAGCTGAGCCTGGAAAATGCAGCACGCACCAGGATGTTGGCAGCAATGACTTCTGGATCGTCACACACTGACTCCACAAAGAACACCTGGCAAGAAGGCAAGGAAGCACGTTTAGGGTGTTGGGAAGTCTGACTCCAAAGGTGAGAGCTCCAGCCCAAGCGAGCTGTAACGCCCTTTGGAGCAGCTGCCCCTACGATGCTTTAAATACAGGAGCTCTACCTTGAAAGCATTTTCTTTAGCAAAGTTTAGGATCAGGTCCCGTCTTTCTCGAGTTGTGTTGGTCGCATCGAACACCTACAGGAAGATGAGCAAGTTTAACTACAGCTTTTAAACCACCCCAAGTCACTGGGGACTACAACCAGGTCACCAGACGCCCTGGGCGGCTTGGAACTACCCAGATGTAAAACTGGGTTTAGTCCAGAGAAGACTCACAGCGATTTGCCCGCACTCCTCCAGCAGATAAGCCTTCACATCTTCTAAAGCCACTAAGGCACAGCGTCTGCAGGAGAGATGGGCGCTGATGGAGAGTTCTGACAGCAAGGCTTCTGAAGGACTAGGGAGAGCCTTCCCCACCTTCCCCCTCTGCCCACCCACCACCCAGCCAGGCATCTTTCCAAGAGCCCCCGAGGCTCTCCACAGACCAGAAGACATCTGTATCTACAACATACTTCATACTTCACGCAGGGCCGGGTGTTTGCAGCCCCAGCTCTTTGTGCCAGCCTGAAATCCATGACAAAACTCCCCTGCACGGGCTGTGCTCCCTCCTCCCCTTCTTCCACAGGCATCCACTGTTATTTTGAGCTCCTCAGACGCAGAGCCCGCCGAGACCCGACACTAACCAGACCACCCCGGTCGGTTCAGACGCCGACTTACTTGCGGATTTCCATGGCTTCTTTGTTGTCGTGCCTGAAGAAGTCATAGGACTTGTAAGACTTCACCGCTTCCCGGCGATACACTCCTAAATTAAACACTTCACAGAGAGGAGAGGAGCGCGTGAGACCGCCGGCGCTGCGCAAACAGGGCTCTCCGGGTGCTCTTAGCGCAGGGCAGAGCCACCCCCACAGCGGGGTGAGCTGAGCACCCCAGCACCTACCTTTGGTGGGCACCCCGATCCAGTTGAGGTAGCGGGTGAGCTTCTTGGACACGTAGGTCTTGCCCCGCGCCGGCAGGCCGATCATCACGATCAGCGTCGGGGAGTTGGTCATGTAGGATGCCCACGCTGCATGGGGGAAACCCAGCCCACCCCGGCAGCATCAGCAGCATCGCGGGGCGGCCGGGGGACAAAGCACAACCCCCAGCCCAAAGGCACCCCCGGGGCAGAGCTGTCCTGCCCCTCGGCCCGGCGGGCTGCTGCCACCCACCCCGTACCGCGCTCGCTGTTGTGTCCTTGCGGCTAATTAACGGATGCGAGCGCTGGCCCGCTGCGGTCTCCCGGGCGTTAGTTAATGAGGCGGGTTAGCGACGGCGCACCCGCTGCGCCTAATGGGACTAATAAGCGTCTTTTATCATTAAGAATGTTTACCGACTGTCAAGGGCGCAAGGGAGAGAGATGCTCTTAACAACACGGCCGCGTTCTGGCCCAAACCCGGCGAAACAAGCTGGGAAAGCGCCTGGGGAGAGGTAGGGCTGGGGAGCGGCATCCCTGGGGCCGCTGCGGCACCCCGGGGGGTTACCGAGCCGAGAGGATGGGGAAGAGGAAGGGAGGGGAAGGGCGAAGCCGGCCCGCCCGGCGCGGGAGGCGGATGAAGAGAGGCGAACGCGGCTCCTCGCGTCACTAACGCTCCTTCCCCCCCCCCCGGTACTCACAGCACTTCTTCTCGCCGCCGCGCAGGGCCCCGGCCTTGCCCCGCGGGGGGCCGGCGTGCCGGGGCGCTGCCGCCGCCGCCATGGCCCCGCGCCGCCGCGCCGCATATGCAAATGGGGTGCGGAGCGGGTGGCGGGCCGCATGCAAATCGCGCGCCGGCGGGCGGCGGCCACGTCACGGGCGCGCTCCGCTATGCAAATGAGATGGGCCGCCCCGCCGGCCGCTCTCCCATTGGCGGCCGGGGAGGGAACGCCGCGGCCAATGAGGCGGCGCGCTGCGGGAGGTGTCGCGAGAGCGGCCGGGGGGAAGCGGAAGGAGCGGCGGCCGGGGCGACGGTGGTGGCGGCGGGGTGGAGGAGGAGGCGGCGGCCCCGCCGAGGATGCTGCGGCTGCGCTGCAAGGCCCGGAGCGGCACCCACCCTCTGCCCGGCCTCACGGCACACTCCCGCCTCCGCGACATGCAGGCCGCCCTGGCCGCCCTCACCGGCGTCCCCGCCCCGGCGCAGCGCCTCCTCCTCGGCTTCCCGCCGCGGAGCCTGGACCTCAGCGACGGCGACCGGCGGCTCGGCGACCTCGGCATCCACTCGGGTGAGGCCCCGGGCCTGCGCGGGGGGAGGGCGGGTACCGGCGCCGGCGCTTTATGACCTCAGCGGCCCGGCCGGCTGTGATTACCTTAATTAAAAGGGGCTGCGGCCCCGCCCGCCCCTCGGCAGCCGGTTGTCGGGCCGGTTCCTTCTCCCGGGGGTGGCTACCGACACACCGGCTCGGCACGGACTCCTGCGCGCCGGTAGCGCTTTAACCCGCGGGTGCAGAGGTAAAACGCGGGGCTCCCTGGGGGCTGGCAGGGCGCGGGCACCGGGACCCGGCAGGTGAGTACCGGCCGCGCTGGCTGAGGCCGTTCCCCAGGGCTGGGGACAGCGGGAGCGATCTGCTGCTGCAGCGATGGATGGAGCATGCCCCTCTCTCTTAGGAGCAGCAGCTTTACCCCCCACGGGTGTCCTGAGCCTCACCTGTCCCTCCCTTTGTCTCTGGCAGGCGATACGCTGATCGTGGAAGAGGACACATCCAAACCCGAGGCTGGCTCGCCCCTGGTGGCAAAGAGAACCATGTCTAACTCGGTTAGGGAGGCTGTGCCGGTGCTTGCCAGGAGGGTTGTTCCAGCAGACAACTCCTGCCTCTTCACCAGCGTGTACTACGTGGTGGAGGGAGGTGTTTACGACCCGGGCTGCGCTCCGGAGATGCGCAGCCTTATAGCCCAGATAGTAGCGAGCGACCCCGAATCCTACTGTGAGGCAGTCCTAGGGAAAAGCAACAGGGAGTACTGTGACTGGATCAGGAGAGAAGAGACTTGGGGAGGAGCCATCGAAGTGTCCATCTTGTCCAAGTTCTACCAGTGTGAAATCTGTGTGGTGGACACACAGACAGTCAGAATCGACCGCTTTGGGGAAGATGCTGGTTACACCAAGCGGGTCCTTTTAATCTATGATGGGATTCATTACGACCCCCTGGAGCGTAGGATCCCCAGCTCGGACATTCCTCCCCAGACCATTTTCTCCACGACTGATGATGTTGTTCTTGCTCAAGCATTGGAGTTGGCTGACGAAGCCAGGAGGAAGAGGCAGTTTACCGACGTGAACCGCTTCACGCTGAGGTGCATGGTGTGCCAGAAGGGACTCACTGGCCAAGTGGAAGCCAGAGAACACGCCAAGGAGACTGGACACACCAACTTTGGAGAGGTGTGATGCCTACCTGAGGATGGTTACATCGACTACCTCACCGATCCGGAATGAGATTCTGGATTTCCAGATAAGCTGTATGTAAACATAAGGTTCCGTTCATAAAGCTTGAAAAGCTCATTAACTTAACGATGGCCAAGACACACAGGTTTGTGATGGTTACTGACTCTTCCAACGGATTCTACTTAGGTATCTTCTCGCATGCTGACTTGTAGTACTTCAGCAGGTGGTGGTGTACATCAGCAGCTGAAACTCCTTCTCCTTGTGTCTGTGGTCAGAGCAGACGTAGGAAATCAGGCTTGTGTAAAATCCGGACTGGTAAGTTGCTGAAGTGATCTCTCTGGTTTATTAATTAATTTAATTAATCTTAAGGGTTTGGGAAACACACCTATCGGTGTTATTTATCCTGAGAATCAGGCTCTGTGCATACAGGCAGCTCTTGGAGGGGAAAACTGCTCGTTTGGTGCACAGTTTTTAATGGAGAGAGACTCTCCAAAGCTGCCCTAAACTATGTTACACCATCAGAAGTAGACAGTATTGTTTGTGTGAAGTCATGCCTTTAGAGAAAGAAGTGGCCTCTAAGCTTTAAGATAGCCTTCTTTAAATTAACCAGTAGATGGTTGAGTGTTGAATAAACTTATTAATCCTTCCTAGGTAGATTTTAGTTGCTTGAAAAATAACTATCAACCCCCCACCCCCAGCCCCACTGTTTACACTACATCAGAACATAGGCATGTTTCCTGAAATACTTTGGGTTCCTCTTCCTAATAGTAGCTGAAATTCAGGCAGGAGGGAATAGAGTAGTTAGGGAAGTGTCTTAATTTGCATCTGTTAAATACATTTATGCAGACTTTCCTGGGGTATAGCCAATCTCATGGCCACAGTGTTACTAAACTCTACCAGATTCCAACTACTGTAAGTTAGCACTTTAAGGTACAGTTCTCACTCTTTGTGGGCAAAATGTTTTGCCCTTTTTAGAAGGGCAGAGCCAGAAGGGAGCCTTGAAGTTTCTTCATCTGCATTCTGCCTTAACCTGTTGGATTCATCACTGATGACTGTTCAGTAGCAAGACACTAATTCTGCTAATGAAGGGGGCAGTTTAATGTTCAGAACAAAATAAGCTGTGTAAACTGCCCTACTTCTCCTTCTGTTTGGAATCAGGGAAGCTGAAATTGGTTTGGATATCTTAACCTCACAGCAGGGTTGTGAGGCTGAACAGTGAGTGCTTTCCAGGCCTTTTAAAAGGAGCTGTAAAGGTGCTTAGTACTGAAAGGGATTTGTTTGTTCTTTTAAATGCCTGAAACACATGTTCTAACCAACCTTCACATGTCCTTAGCCAGCTCTTCCTCTGGTTGAGTTACCTTCCTTGCACTCTTACACACGGGGAGCAAGAGCGTGCACAGACTGCAGCAGAAATAACCCCACTTTCCCAGTGGGACCTGAGGTCTGATGTTACAGCCTGCTGTTCCTTAAGGAATCTGGTGAAACTCTTTTCCTGTGCACAGCACCTTTCACTGAGGGTTCCCAGCAGAGGCTCCCAGGTGAAACACAGGAGGGTCTCACTGAAGGGAGGAACATAGCTACACAAGTGTGTGCTTTGCTGAGTTAAGGCATGGATAATTAACTACAAAGAACAGAATCACAAGTAGCATTATGGACCAGGGTTCTTTTTAATCCAGTATTAAAACACACCTTAGCACTGTTGGGAGTTTCCTATAGAAAGCCACTTAGCTTCCAGTGTTAAACCCCACTTTACTTTTAGCCTATCATTAGAGGAAAAAAAACCCCAACACTAAACCCAGCCTCTAGATGCTGATAAACCTAAAGAAATACCTGACAGTTCAAAGGAACTTGAAGATTACACTGTGTTTTTACTACTTGAGATGAAATGCTGTTTAGGAATGAGACCAAGAGACTGTCAATCCTAAGTTGTATTCTCAGCTTTCACACTGAAGTGGTGAGGTGCCTCAGACAAGGAGCTGACCCTCACCCTCTGCCATCTAAGACGGGCATCATACCTACCTCAGAGAGGTGTACAAGGTGACTATCTTTGGGTGTCTTTGAAATAGGAGTGGAAGACACATATTTATTGTCTGCCATGTTTGCAAATGCATTAACTTTGGGGAGCAACACTTAGATTTTAGCTTTGTGTCCCGGATGGGTTTCTGAAAGTGTGCAAAACCATTTTTGTTTCTCAGTTAATTAGTTTTATTTAATCCAAGAGTGTTTAGCTTTGCTCTATCATGTTTGCATTGGAAATCTGCCACGGGAGACTCGGTTTGTTTGAGGGGAATGTGTCACTATCACTGCTTGGATGTTTTCTTTTGTTGCTTAGAAAATAAAAACCTCTTTGGTTAAAAAAACATGAACTGAGCTGCTGTAATTCATCTTTGTCAGTGTGTAGCAGTGTCCACCTTCACAAAGTTCCAGAGAACAAGTAACCTGTGATAGTGACTGTGAATTGAAAGCCTTAACTGATTCTCCCACACAAAGTATCTATGTTATTTAAAAGAGAAGATACAGAGAAATAGCAAGTACACCTCCCTTCTTTCTAAGTATCTTTTAACCAGCGTTTCCCTGCCCTTAATGATCCAGTTGTGGAAGTGTAACAAAGCCAGCACACTGGTACTAATTGATGAACATTAATTACACAGCAAGGTGTCAGTCACAGATGCTTTAGGACAGAGGGGTGGTGGGTCCCAGACTCAGGTACTGGCAGGGGAGTGTCACCTCCACTTGGCCAGACCAATCTAGAGAGTCCCGAACTTACAGACTCGTGTCCCTACCCTTACCCTTCTGGCTGTTCCCCTTGTTTCCCTGCTGAATGCTTCAGCACAGAGGTCAGTGCCTAAATGAGTCCTGGAAGCTGAAGTCCCTGCCTCAATGGAGTGCTCACTATAAGCTGGGTCACTGGTATTGTTTTACCAACCTGCACAGCTCTGGATCTTGAATTAAAAGAAGGAATTCTGGTTGCCCGGTGCCAATCTGGCCATTTCACCAGCACTAAGCTCCTTCTGTAATTAAAGAAGAGCCAGCAGCATGTTTTGTAGGTCTTCACATCCCCACACCACAGTCCTTCAGCAGTTTGCATCCCCTTCCCTGCTCTGTAGTTCCCTTTTATCCCTGACAGTCAAGGCAAGAGGGTTGCAGCCTCACAACCTGCTTGGGGTGCAGCTTCTTCAACTTGCTTAACAAGAACTTCTTAATAGTAAAATATTTCCTCTGGTATCAAGAGGAACATCCATAAAGTGAGTTTCACAGACCTCCTGAGGCTGCTGTGAATCTCAATCCGTAAATCACTAGACAGGCTTCAGGAAAAGCTGGGCTCAGCAGCACACGTAGCTACTTCACGGATACAACCTCCTGAAAGAGCAGACTGAGGGGTAAACAGGTGACGTTCTGAAGGACAAGCTTCATTCCTTAGTTCTAGGTAAACTTAGGTGAAAGGAACAAATTGTTACATGGTGCAGGATCAGTATCTGGAATCTGCATCTTGTGCACAGCCACTTGTGACACTTTGGGATCAGCATCTCCTGGACCCATCCTGCTTTTCCTAGGGACCTGGTCCAGGACACAACTGCCACAATCATCATCTGCCTGGGGCAACAAAGCCCCACACCAGAACCCAGAGTTCACCTTCACAACCACTGGTGACCCAAGCAGCATTAACCCATTTGCCCTTCCAAGTCTGAAGGACACAGCAGGAGGGGACAGGCACGAATGAAGAACACACAGCATCTCTCTGCTGACAGCCTTCAACACCAGAATCCATCTGTTGAGGGAGCTTGTGAGAAGCCAGACTGACCCACATCTGTGTGTGGCACATCCCTCTGCCTGCAGCACCAGAGGGCAGCCCTGGCTCCTGCCCCACACAAACCCACCCGTGGGTGAACCCTCCAAACCTCTCCCTGGCAGGGAAACGCTTTAATAAGAGGAGCCAAACAACAACAACAACAGCAGCAGAAGTCAGCTTGCTGCTTTGAAAATTACAGCCCTATCATGCAAATTAAACGTCTGCCTGCATTTTAAACTGAGCCACGATCTGCCTGTACAATCACCATCAGGTTTTGCTCCTCTTGGCACTGGGCAGAATAAAATTGCTTCAAATTAGTTGCCATCAATATTTCTTTTCACCCTTCTGAGCCCCAGCACCAGCAGAGAACACACTAGGGGAGTTCACAGAATTGGGTTACCCCAGACTGCAGTGGCCCTGTCCATTACTTGTAATTAAAGCCTCAGGGAAAACCTTGGGAGCTGTATTACACCTTCAGAGCTGACTCCTCATTTCTGAGCCAGGGTTAATGCTAACCAAGCTGTGGAAACACATCACCTCAGTTCTCTGCCTCTCTTCTGTAGAGCAGGGCTAATAAATAGTGCTCCCTGCTTAGATCCCAGCCACTTTAAGATCTAATTATCCCTCTGAACTGCTGTGTCATACTACACATTAACCACCTAGGATTTTTCCCAACTGATTTGTCAGCACAGGGACCGTACATACAATTTAGTGTAAGGAAAATGTCCAACAGCCCCACAAACTCAAATAAAGGCTGTTACATCAACAGGTATCTTATCAGTGACGCTGTACATACGCGTTTCCTCCAGGCTCAGGCCTGAATCACTCCTGTGCTTTGGTTAATGAGCAGGGTGAGGCACAAGGGGCTGTTCACAACGCCACCAAAGGACTTTGGCATGTTTAGTTTTCTCTGCATCGTTTGCCTACGCGGGTATCACTCGCATACGCTTCGTGCCACGGGTATGAAATCACACTTTATTCTGGGTTGCAGCTATTTATGTTAGCTGGAGGAAGAGGAAGGGGGAAAAAGAACCGGTTCTTTCTGGGCACCCGAGTCAGAGAAGCTCAAAACGTCTCTTAATGTGTCGTGACATTTTCCTGCCCCCAGGAAAGCCCCACAGGCACCAGGCTCTGCCTGTCTGCCTGCACAGACCCAAGGTCTCATGCTCTCAGCATGGCACTCACAGGACACAGTCACCCTGTCCTAAAGCTCATTCACCCTGTGCTTGAATGTACAATAAGAAAGGAGGGTTTGGTTTGCTCCCTCTCTTAAAGCAGGCTCAGAACTCAGCACAACTTAACAAAACCAGCAGAAATATTGCTCCAATAAGGCACTGCACCCTCCAGCACAACCCCAATTAACACTGCCAGGAGCACTTACACTAATTCATCGAATCATAGGGGTTGGAAGGGACCTCGAGAGCTCATCGGGTCCAACCCCCTGCCAAAGCAGTTCTTCATCTCATATTGCACAGGTCAGTGTCCAGACAGGGCTGGAATATCTCCAGAGATGGAGACTCCACACCCCCTGGGCAGCCTGTCCCAGGGCTCCCTCACCCTCACTGGGGAAAAGTTCTTCCCCATGTTGGTGTGGAACTTCCTGTGCTCCAACTTGCAGCCATTGCCCCTTATCCTGTCCCCACAGACACTGAAAAGGGGCTGGCCATTCCCCCCTGCATCCTATACTTAAGATATTGATAAACATTAATAAGGTCCCCCCCTTAGTCTTCTTTTCTCCAGGCTGAACAGCCCCAGCTCCCTCAGCCTTTCCTCACAGGAGAGATGCTCCAGGCCCTTAATCATCTTTGTAGCCCTTCTCTGGACTCTCTCCAGGAGATCCCTGTCTTTTTTATACCAGGGAGAATTCCTGCACCCAGCTCTACAACCACCAGCTGTTGCAATGCTCAGGCAGCAACTGGGGCGGGAGCTGCTGCTCCAAATGTGCCACGTTCGCATCTCTTACCTCTGCCGCAGGCTGGCGTGGGAGGGAGCAGGGCTGGTGGGGAGAACTCCCAGGGGCCCCAGCTCTAATTTGCTCTTCAGCACATTTCCTTTTATAACAGTGTGCAGCTGGGGCTCAGCAAGGCTGGCAGGGAACCTCTCTGCTTCCCGGCTCATCTGCCTTTTCTCCATCCTACTGTGGCTTTAAATAACTGCTGGTTCCACTTCCCTGTCCTGCGAGGCAGCGAGCACACATTGCAACACCACTTTCTTTCTAAAAATACAAAAAAAATAGCAAAGAATGAAAACTTGGTGGCTTTATCAGTCCTGGAAGTTTGCTGCAGGGTCTTTGCTTGGGTTTGGGTGATAATGAGGCAGAGAAGTTCCTTCAGCTGCTTCTGCAGCCCCACCAGTGTAGATCAGGTGCTGGGAGTTGGCATCTCCCAGTGCTGCAAACTGGGCTCTGCAGGGCAGAAGGCAGCACCCTTATCCTCAGAGGGGGATGCTGCCAGGGGAAATGTCCCTTTCGGAGGTGTTGGTGTGAGTGAGGAGGGTGGCTGAGAGAAAGAGGAGCATGATGGATGTCCTGGGGGCTTGGGCTTTATAAAGGCTCTAGGATTTGACCTCAAGCTGCCCTGCAAAGGAGAGTTTTCAGCACTAGAAGTGGGACATGAACCTGCAGAGGGGCTCAACGCCTGCAGGGAGCGATGCTGGGGGTAGAGGGGAGCTGGTGCTGGGCAGTACAAGCAGAACAAGCCCCAGAGCTGTGCAGGACCAAGGCACCCTTTTCTCCAGCCTGCAAACAAAGTTTAGTGGTGAAACTTCCCCTCTAAACCAGCTTTTTACCCCTCTTCACACCAGTCTTGCTGCGTACAGCAGCAGGCAGCAAACTCCCTGTCCCCGGGACAGCTCTGGTAACGAGCAAGTACGTACGTGTTCTAGAAACACTCGGTGTGTTTAGAGCTGAGCAGGAACCGGGTCCTACGCTGAGCTGAGGGACCTCGTGCACCAAACCACTTGAGAGAATAAAACCTGTTGTGGGGCGATGCCCTCAGCAGCACAGGGCGCAAACACCCAGCGAAGGGCTTAATTACGACGTAGAAAGGTGCTTTGGTCAGGGCCGCGCGTCGGGCTCCGCGCCGTCAGCGAGCAGCTATGCAGCAGAACAGGCTGGCGGATTAAGGAGTCTCCAGCGAAACCCGTGCCGAGGACATCAGAGGACACCAGCCAAGTCGGGAAGTGAGTGAGCTGGGTGGTGCTGAGCAGAGCTGCCTGTAGCCTCCCGGGCACGGGGGTGCTGGTGCCTCTGCAGCTGCACTTCTGCCTGCGCTGCGCCGTGCTGGCTCACAGCAAAGCGGCTCTGGCAGGGCTGCAGGCAAGCACAGCACGCAGGGACACGGCTGCTTCAGGTCAGAACATGAAGCTGGTTTAGGGGCTCAGCTGTGTTGGGACCCCAGCCCGGAGCAGCAGCCAGCCTGCCTTGCACGGGTGTGAGATGAGAGTCCCTCGCTGCAGCGGAGCTGGCTGCTGGTGAGGGGCTGGGGGCTCGCCCACAAGCGTGTACCTCCTGAGCACCCACCTACCAAGCACCCGCGCAGCCTTATCTCTGCCAGGGATGGGAGTTAATGTGTAACCTGGCTGTTTGGTTAGCCCAGAAAAGCAAAGAAGCCCTGGGACAGGCAGGTCCGGAACAAGGATTTGGGCAGCGTAGAACGACGGACGTCCTGGTAAAAAAAGAAACAAATCGAATAATCTCTGTTCCTTCTTGTCTATTGCTTTCTGTCCTTTTCCTGCTGAAGGGGCTGTGGGAGAGGGGCTGAGGGTCTCTTCCTGGGGTGGGACACGGGGCTCTGGGCAGCCTCGGGCTCTGGCTGTGCTTTGCTTTGGAAGGGAACGTGCGGTGGAGGCAGCGTGGGAGGTGGCCGCAGCGAAAACGGACAAGGTGGTTTGAAGGTGGTGGCAGGAGAAAAAGCTGGGGACACTGGCAGCTCCTGGCAGAGAGGCTGAGAGGACTCATGCTCAGGACAGCAAACAGCTTGGGCAACTTCTACGGGCACTGGATTTACTTGTTGAAGTAAGAGGAACTGCAGATCTGCCGCCATAGTCTCCTTTCACCCCGAGGTGGGATCCATCCTGCTGTAGAGCCAGAGCAGCTGGGGTGGTACCTGGACATGGTGCTTTGCTTTGTGTTTGGAGCTGGCCAGGACAAAAAGCTCTTTCCTGGCAGCTGTAAGGTGGGGGGGGGATGGAGGGTGGGGGGTATATGACTGCTGTGCCTTACCAAAACCCACCGAGGTCTTTAACGTTGCTGGGGAGCGGGGATAGAGTACTTGCAGTAGTATTGGGTTTGAAAGAAATTAGCCTCTTCGTAAAGCAATTAGCATTAATTGCTACCCAGCACCTCTTTGATGTCTGAGGGTTCAGGGAACTTTGTAAAGGACAGTTACAGCAGCTGTCACAAAAGCTGCACGAACCAACCTCTTATTTTAGGGAAAACCCAAAAAGCTGCTTCTAAGAGGATTTTTAGTGGGGAAAGGTACACAGTGTGGGAAAACAGCTTTGAGCACCACGTCTTAAATGCTTGGTCATATGTTCAGTCTGAGGCTGAACCGCCGTGTTTTTCAGCACAAGGGAGGAACGGTAAAATCCTTCTGAATCATAAACCCGGCGATTTTTCAACCCCGATTTTTCCCCTTTCCTGAGTCAGACGAGCATGCTCGAGCCGTAATCACATGAGAGAATGAGTGGGCAGGAAAATGAACTTCTTGTTTCTGCCCAGATCCTCTCCAGGCTCGGATGAGCTCCGGGCTGAACTTTGCCTCCCTGCGAGCTGGGGCTCTGCAGGTACAAAGCCCTGGAGCCGCTTTATGGTTCCGCAAACACCGCTTGAACAGGAGCTGATTATTCCTTCCAATGGGCTGAGGATTTGGGGCATCCTTACAGGGAAATGAGCTCAGATGAGACCCCTAATCAGAGCAGGGCCATGCTGCTCTGCCCCCAGGAATGCATCGTGTAGGGGATGCTGGCTCTGGCTGGCTGCTCCAGTTTCAGGTGTCAAATTTGAGCAAGGCTTTCTCTTCCCCAGGAGTGTTTTGCTCTCCAGAACCCATGCAGCAGGCAGCGAGGAGCATTGCAGCAAGCCCAATCAACTCTTGCTACCTAGAAGTAGATTCAGATTTCATATTGCTAAAATTCAGGTGCACAGAAAAACCACAGGGCTTCCAAAAGCCTTAAACATTCCCCCAAATTCAGACAGCGTCTCTGCTCCCTGCTAGCTAGAAGCTCTGGCTATAAAGTTATCCAAATTCCCAGAATCATGGAAAGGTCTTGCTGTTCCAAACCCTCCACTGCCTGAGGTGTAAGGTAAGCAGTAAGTAATGCAAAGCTGAGAACTCAATATTAAACTCCTCCTGCATGGAAGGATTGGATCAGTCAGGGTGAGGGTGTTGAAATCTGATTTCTGCGGCATGTTCTGGTTACAAAGGAATCCTTTCAGGGCCCAGCGCTCCGGGTTCTGCTCAGTTACTGTTAGATCTAATTCCCTGATCCTGCTAGAAGGGGAAAAAAACACAATAATAAAGCATCAGCCTGTTCCTGCGTGCCACAGCCAGGTTACAGCACAAAGAGCTCCTCTGTCTTCCGATGAGCAAATCCTCTTGCGTGGGTCCGTGTGTGTTGGAGGGGGTGTTTGTTTTGCTGCTCTCGTTAGCTTCCGCAGCCCAGTTCTCATCTCCAGGAGGAGGGTGGGTGGTGTGCCTGAAGAAAACACAGTAATTGGTAGTGTGGGTAAATTTTGGAAGCTTAATGCTTTACATCCATAAGTAATTATGCCTTTTGTAGGCCGTGCAGCCTCTCCCTGCGGGCGGCAGAGCGCTCTCGGCCACGCACCCTCCAAGCATAACTGGGCCCTCCGCTGCCTGGGATGCTGCCCCAAGGGAACCCTCACTACAGGGAACCCCGACAGCAGGTTGTTTGCCAGCCAGCTGCTACCATAGTCAGGTCCTGCCGGTGTCAGGGGTATGGGCTCCAGCTGGAAAAGCAGCAGAGGAGCATTGCCACAAGCAGAGGGGACATTGGGGTGCTGCCTGCAACACCCCCAGGGTGGCTGTAGACAGGCGCGTAGGTGCAGCCCCCAGCACCGCCCTGCTCTGTGCAGGCTATGCCAGGCATGTGCCACAACACACCCAGGCACGGCCCGAGGGTTCAGGGGCACCTCCCTGCAGCCACGACACCTCCACAGCCCCAGAGGTAGGATGGCAAAGCTCTTTGCCAGGAGGAAGCTCCCGGCAGAGCAAGGCTGTGGCTAAACGGCAGTGCTTGGGGTTGGGGTGTTGGGATGTTTGAGAGCACTTCAGCCAGCTGTGGTGGAGGGAAGAGGTCCCACAAGGCAGAGCTGGGGCTCACCTTGGGGTGGGATTGCTGCTGCTGAGCTCCCAAACTGAGCTGGACTCTTCCTTCCCTTGGGAACCACCTTCCCCACACCTTGAGATGATCAGAGAACCACCAACATGAGACAGACATGGGCAGGCAGCCCAGAGCTTTCACTATTTCCGATTCTTTTGGGGAACACTTTGGTTCCAAGGGGCATCCTGGCTTTTGTAAAGCATCCTTCTCCTGGAGACAGCAGCCTAAGACCAAGCACATTCTCCTCCTCCACCCCATAACCTTCAAATCTCACCTGTCCTCCCTCCAGCTGAGCCAGCACGCTTTGCATCGCCCCAGGTCTCGCAGCTTAACGCCTCTCCTTTCTTCTGCTTCAGCCGGGATATTGCCCCCGCGCCGGACACCGCGGCAGCCTGTGATATGCCTAAGAAGGAGCTGGGGCTGGGGATGGCTGGCTGCAACTCTGGCAGCTGCGACAGCATGGTCAGCACGGCTTCCAACCACTCGCAGCGTGTAAGTAACCCCATTGCACCCAGCCCAGGCACGACAGGGGCTCAGCTCTCCTCTCTTGGTGGTCGAGGAGGGATTTTTGTCAAATCTCTGCTCAAAACTGCTCTCCATCCCTGCTTTGGGCCTCCGGGGGCCCTGATACAGCACCATGCCAAGGGCAGCGCAAGGAGCAAATTAATTCCTGCCCCAAAACGCTCCCAGACTTTCAATCCTGCCATGATTAAGAGGCCAAGCTCCTGCAAGGTCTCCTTGGGGAAACAATCCTGAGAGCCCAGCAGCTCCTGCTTTGCCTGAAGATGCAGAAGCAGATAGCACAGGCACTGGGCAAGTTTCCCAGCGAGGGGTTAGACCAGTTGGATAACTGGGTCAGACTGGCTCCAAGGAGGGTGGCTTCACCTGGAAGAGGCAGCAAGCTGTACTCCTCCCGGCTGACAAGAGATTAGTTTCCTAGTTAAGGCAGAGAGGAGTTTGGTCCATGGGTGTAGATGTGTAATTTTTCACTATCTGTCCATTAAAGCCTGTTTGTCTCCAAACGCTGATTCCAAGATTGATGGGCTAATTACATCCTGTCTGACTTGGAGCATAATTGATATGTGTAAGCACAATGCTCAGTCCTGAAACAGGTTTTCCATGGGATGTTCTGCAAACCAGGACCAAACCCTCTGAAATTTATTAGGGATGGAAAAGCTGGTTGCAATATTGCACAGTAAAAGATATGGATAGGTGTCTCTCTGCAAAACAACTCCACCTAGGGCACCTTTTCCTCTGGGGTTGTTAATCTGATGTGGGATCCATCCTCTGCTGGACCTCAGGGTTTTTTTCAGGATATATTGCATGTTATCACCCTGTAACTTGGCACCACCACAGTGTCCCCTGGGACTTAAAATGCAACAAAAACTAAACTTGATCTTGCTGTACTCCTTTCTAAGCTGGGGTATGACCAGCAGAACAAGGAGAGGCCACAGATAAGCCTTTAGTTTATGGCATTTAGAGAAGTGCCTAAGATTCAGCATGGCTCATGAGTACAGCTGTCTGTATCTACAGATCCCCACATCACCCATCTGCTCTTATCTCCAAGTAAACTACAGAACTAAACAGTAGCAGCCACATTTCCAAGTTAAGAACCCATTGTCTGATGTTCATGGTAGGGTAATATAAAAAAAGACTTTAACATATATATTTAGAGGATGTTGTCTAGTTTTCTGCAGCTCTAGTCCCAATGTTTGAACAGTTCCTGGCCAGGAGCTGTGCCAGGTCTCTCCTTACCTGTTTGTCAGGGCTGGGAATTATTATTCACCATGTCTCCTACCAGTATTATAATAATTATTATTATTACCTGTACTGCTTTTTTCCTTTTTCAGAGTGATAACAGCTATGACTACTTATCTGTGGAAGAGAAAGAGTGTTTGATGTTCTTAGAAGAAACTATTGGCTCACTGGATGCCGAAGCAGACAGCGGGGTCTCTACTGATGAGACTGACTACGTGGAGCCCTCAGAGCTGCCCGGGACGTGGCTGAAGAAAGACTCTGTTCCCCAGGGTAAGCTGGCATCCTGTGCTCCAGCCCTTGTTTGCAAGGGGGCTGCCTCACTGGGGTGGGTTCCCTTGGCAGGCAGGGAAGGAGCACTGCCCAGTTGCATTAGCTGAAGGGGGCTTGTTCGTGTTGCTCCACAAGGAGAGGTGGCTGTAGGCAGCGAGGCAGGAGCGCTTTCTGACTGCATTTTCCACCTCCTCACTTGCAAGAGCTGCCAGCAGCTGTGGAGGGGGCCAGCAGAACCACGGGGCAGAGTATCTTTGCTCGTGCTCCAGATTGCAGGGACTAATGAGGTTCCTGGCTCCCTGTGCACTTTGTCAACCCCAAACTATCTGGCTTTCTTAGCTGTCAAAGCAGATTAGCTGGGGTCAGGGGGAACTCTCTGGGCACAGGACACGGCCACGCTGGTTTAGCAGGCATGCAGAAGCGAGTCCTGCCCAGGGGCAGGTGTCCTGTGCACAGAGCAGTGTGTGACTTCACATTGTCTCTCTGTCTAGATCTGGAAAATGGGGCTCCTTCTCTAAGTGCCACTCAGCAGCATGCAGCTGAACAAAAGAGCAGTAAGAACATCTCCACCTTCTCAAGCTCGGGTCCAGCAGTGGTTCCAAGCCCGGGGTATTTCAGTCTTCCAAGGAGCATCACTGTGGCAAACACACAAAGAGCAAACGGAGCTTCTGACAGCAAAATGACTGCCCATGCAGGGGAGGACCCAGTGCCTGTTGGTAA
This sequence comes from Gallinula chloropus, assembly GCF_964237585.1. Lineage (NCBI taxonomy): Eukaryota > Metazoa > Chordata > Aves > Gruiformes > Rallidae > Gallinula > Gallinula chloropus. The sequence continues at coordinate 4,667,951 of NC_140112.1, forward strand.
ATCTTCACCAGAGATGGCCAAGGAGGATGGGCTTGGCCAAGCCAACACAAAAAGCCAGATGAAGTCCCTAGAATCTTTGATTATCCAACCTCCAGATCCCTTCCAGGATGACCTGGTGAGCCATGAGTGGTCACGTACCAATCGCTCAGATGCCAAGAGGGAAACAGCTAAAGAGACCAAAACTTGGATATCATGGGGCCAGCCAGAGAAACCCATGTTGGAAGTGGCCCCTCAGGACCCAGAGGCCAAGCGTGGGCCTCCAACTGCCCCCAAGCCAAGAAAATTGCCCCCGAATATCATCCTGAAAACCAGCAAAAACAGCTCAGTGCCGCTTCCTGCAGAGCCCAGCCAGAAGGCAAAAGCACCCCTGCCACCCTCAGCCAGCTCCCAGCCCAGCTGTCCCAGTGATGCAGCTGCTGAAAAGGCAAATTCAGGGCACCTGGACCCCAAGGAGAGGGAGAAAGCCCGGCAGGAGGCATTGGAGAAGCTCGGACTGTCGCACAACAGGAGGGAGCCCAGCACCCACCTTCAACCTGCCACTCATCCCCAACCAAAGGAGATGCCATTCCCTGGCCCTGGGGAGCCCGAGGCACGCTCTGGGGCAGCAGAGAGGTTGGTGCCTGGTATCCGGCAGATGAACTTCAAATCCAACACCCTGGAGCGCTCGGGCGTGGGGCTGAGCAGCTACATGGCCAGCACCAAGGAGCAGAGCGTCAAGACCAGCAGCTCCCTGGGGAAGATGTCCTTCATCGAGCGGCTTGCCCCCAGCTTCCTCAGGAGCAACCGCCCCCGGCCAGCATCCCTTGGAGCAGGGAAGGACTTTGCTGGGCTGAAGGATCCTGGGCAGGTAGAGCAGGAGAAGAGCAGCAAGCGGCGATCCCACCCGCTGCAGAACTTCCCCAGGGCCTCCCGCTCCTCCTGTGTCAGCGTGACCATCTCCCCCAAGGGCACAACCGATGAGAACCGGCGAGAGGCACTGAAGAAGCTGGGTCTGCTGAAGGAATAGCTCTGCAGGCAGCAGGGCTGCTGGAAAAGGGGTGTTCCATCCTAAATCCACTGCCTGTCCCCCGGAGCAACACAAAAATAAGCATCTTCTGCCATAATCTCCTGCCCCAGCATCCTAGGAGCGGTTCCACCAGAGATATTCAGAGCTTCACGCCAAATAAAGTAACACCACGTGTACAGACTGGTTTGTACATAGCAAGTGTATATGAGCTATTTAATTTAAAGCATCACCCAGCACGTGGATGGGGCATGTTCTGCCATAAGGTCTTTAATGCATTCGGGAATTCATCGCAACAGGGAAGCCATGGAATCAGGGGGTTGCCTTATCTTCAAAGGGGTTACCTGTGGATAAAGACTCTCTGGGAAGAACTGCAGGACGCTGTCGTTCCTTTAGGGATTGATGGGTTTATGTTACATTGATCCAACGCCTCTGATGTCTGAGCACTGACCTGCCCTGTGCAAGCACCTCCCAAAAGCTGTACCAGCCACACACAAAACTGTCAGAGCAAGGGGCAACGGAGGGGGCTCAGCAAGTGCTCCCTTGTGCATGAGTGCTCCTCTCTAGAGTAATCTACTCAGCATTATTATGTATCACTGACTGCTTTGGCAGGGGGTTGGACCCAATGATCTCTTGAGGTCCCTTCCAACCCCTACAATTCTGGGATTCTGTGATTACAGCGCCCACAGGTGAGGGGCTGGATGGGTGCTCAGACATCCTGCTACTGGCTATAGCACTTAACAGCAAGACAAGCAAGCACCCGTGTTCACTGCGAAGTGACACCAAGAAGTGACACTGTGTCAGTGGCAGAACCAGAGGTGCTGCCTGAAAGGAGAGATGCAAGTCTGAGACATCCTTTCATCCCCTTGCAAACTCTCCTTGCACCTCTCGGACCCAGCTGACGCTGTCTATGTTTATGCTGTGCACCTTTTATGGCAAAGGTGGTTTGTTTCTATAATAAACTTGTATATGATGAGAAAACCACTGTGTAATATGGAATTACTCATGTTGCAGTCAAAACTAATGAGTTTTAACCTTCAATATGTCCAGAGTTGAGGAGCACAGTGACCTAGGCAGCAGCTGGGCACTGAAACGATAAGGTCTGAGCCAGGGACTTCTCCTTCTCCACCCAGGACCCACATGAGATGGGATTTCAAGTAAGCTTTTCCAGTACAATAAGCAGACACAAAGTCTGCTTTGGCATTGCCAGACTGGGACTGGTGACACAACCTGCTGCCTGTCCAGTCGACCCCTTACAACCAGCACGAGCTCCTACAAAAGGATCCACAGAGCTGAGAGGTGACCAAGCTCCCCCACAAGAGCAGGATGCAGCCACCAGCAGCAGGGCTTGACTCCGGGTGGCACCGAGCAGAAGGATGTGTCAGCTCTTGCGTCAGGTCCCAGCCCAGGAGTGACACAGCCCATGAGGATAAACACCTTCCTTTCTAATGGCTGCAGATGTACCTGGCCTGTGAAAGGTCATATTTTCACTCGCAGGATTAAACAGGAACACCTACTTTCAGGGCAGGGCTGGCCTGCTGCAAAGGGTTCAGCCCAGAGAGCCCAACTGCAGCAGGGGAAGGTGGAGGTCTGGAGTTCATTCCCAGAGGAATGACCCCAATCTCCTCTCCAGGGCAGCTAATTTAATCTCTTCTCCTTTGTTTACATTTCATACCAACTCCTGTTAAGGAACTTCACCTGTTGAGGAACTTAACCCTTACCAACTCCTGTTAAGGAGCTTCACCCCACCCCATCACACCTTAACCAGCAACCTTTGGGAGCGAGATTTCTGCCAGGGAGTCTGATCAAAGCCCAGCTTTCACACCCCACACCTATGTTACACTGTAGTACTCCCTGATTTTAACTAAATAAGCCAAGGATTGGAAGAGAGTCCTTTGCTTTGAAAGCAGTCTGGCTTTAGGAGAAGTTCAGCTTTTTTCACACCCCCCCAAAAAGCTGCTTTGAGACAGACCTTAATGCTCTCCTCCTTTCTCATTAGATAAACAGGGTGAGACTGCCTTTGAGTCCTGTTGTGCAAGTGATGTGCAGTGAGCCAGGGCGTTGGGCAGCACCACTAAGAATCAGCAGCGGGCGCAAAGGAGTGGTCAGAGACAAGGAGCATGTAGATGAGGACACACCATTAAAGCACACAAGAGCTGGCTTCAGGCTGCTGATCCCCTCACTCACACCCTAACCTGGCATTTTCCTGCCTCATTCACATCGGAGCTCTCACTGATTTTAAGGTCAGTCATTTGCACTTGAAGGTCTCCAGCCTGAGGAGCCTGCTGCTGGGTGGGAACCTCTCCTGCTGCCTGTCTGCACATCAGGCTGGTTGAAGCTTGCCAGCTCACACCAGCAGCACCCAACACTCCCCATTTTTGTTTGCAGGGGGAGCCAGGAAGCAGCACCAGCCACAGCAGCCCTTCATTCAAAGCCACTCAGATAACTGCAGGAGCACTCCCTCCACTCCACACAGCGAGGGCTGCAGGCAGCAAAGCTCTCCTGATGTAACCCATAACCCACAGGCTCCCAAGATGAGATTTACCTTCACCCCAGGCCAGTAGAGTCTCCAGCAACAAGCTGCTCTTCAGCCAAACGTCTGTGGGATCCCCACCATCACCTGGTGCAGGAGCAACAAATCCTGCCCCAGTCTGCAGACTGCGGGGAGCCTGAGCAGGTGGTGAGCTTCTCTTTTATAAGGGGATATGATGAGCTACTGGCTGCTGCAACTGTGCTCCTCCTGCCCACCAGCACAGCTGAGGTGAGATGATGCAGGGATGATGCTGTCCTTCCAGAGAGGCAAGGGAAAGGCTGCTCCTGCCTTTTAATGGCATCTGGGGGTGCCTGGGAGATGGACAGGAGAAAAACAAGAACAGAATTAAAATCCATCTCCAGGTTCAGCCAATTTCCTGGGCTCTTGTCTGGTTACCCCTGAAAACAGACATCATACTACTACTTGATTCTGAGCATAATTTGCCTGGTTTCTGCCTAGAAGGCAAAATCTTAGCAGACCCCAGCCAAAACCACAGCCATGAAGAGAGGTAATAATATTTCAGAAGTAACCTGAAGAGCTGGTAGATGTACCTACCCTGTCTCCTTAACACAGATTGTACAGGCTGTGCTTCCACAGCACAATGATGTTAGAAAAGACCCAAAGAAAACACTCAGCTTTGCATGTTGCACGGAGTATTCATCTACTTCTTAACTATCAGTCCCATGCTGGAGCAGACGTATCATTTCCACGTCTGCGTGAGCCTGTCAAGCCCTGCTATCCCAATTAAAAACATTCCTGTGCACATCTTTCATTACAGAGGTCAAATTCAGGAGAAGTGGTTTTGTTAAATCCTGATGGTATCAAAGAACATCAGTAATACGAGGCCACAGACTCCAGGAGAAATCGGTTGTCTTAATAACAGGTGTCGTCACTGTGCCGCAGCTCTGGTGTGGGTGTCAGCGGGGAGCCTTGGGGCTGGTGTCCCATGGGAGCTCAGGGGTGGGGTGGTCTGTGGCTGGAGAACATCAAACCTGGGCTGCGAGAGCCAGGGTCATGCTGGAGTCGCTCCAGCTCGGTGGGTGGGAGAGGAGTGTAGGTCTCCAGGGGTTTTTAACCACATCCCAGCGGGTTTGTGCACCAGCCGGTAGCTGAGGTGCTGCCCTGTCCTCGCTCAGGTGCAGATGGAGAGAAGGACCCTCTCCATCTCCAGCTACTCCAGCATGAAGGAGGGATAAACATCCCCTATTTCAAGGAGTATCACATCTCTCTCTCCTTCACAAAGTCACCAGGATAATCCCCATGTGTTGCCTGGCCTGTTTCTATTCCCCTTCAGCTCTTTGTGTCAGTGTTTACAGGGATGCACGGCAAGTGGAGGAGGTGTAGGAGGGGTTCCTATGCTGGTGCAATGCCCCTTTTCATTCCTGTCATCCCAGCCTGCAGAAATGACCACACAAGGAGGAAAGCAGTGGGACTTGGACCCTGGGTCTGTGTGGGACTTCAAGGTGGGGACTCACCTGTGTTTAATCCAACAGGCTGCCGCTTCGGCTGAACTTGGGGGTGATGTTGTAATCCACACTGGAAAGCTGTGAGCCTCCTGGGGTGGTGATAAACAAAGCAAGGCTTTGTGGAGTCAGGCACGGCAGAAATACCACTGGGTTCAGCTCATGTCACCCTGACCCAGGTCCCCATGCCCCAAAGCCAGGCGCAGAGCTGAGCCCAGCCTGCTCACCAGCCCCCAGCACTGGGGGCATCTCTCCAGTTTACACCACACAGTCATTGCAAACCCTGGGCATTCACAGTTATTAAGATGGGAAAAAAATTAAGGTACAGCAGACTAAAACCTAGGAGCCACGTTCCCTGAGAGCTGGTGTCCTCCTAACTCCCCTCAGCCAGGGCGCTGAGTCCTGCTAAGGCCACACACCCCCCCAGCTCTTGCCATGCTGCTCCCACCGTGCAGGGCTCAGCTGTGCAGGACTAATGACCTGCAGATATGGAAAAGCCAGACTGCAAAGCCGAGCTCCACCGAACGAATCCTCCACAGAACACATCTGAGCCCTTTACTGCTGACTCCTGCTGTGCTCCAACAGCTAGGGCTTTGTTTTCCTTCACTGGCCAGCAATGCAAATTGACCTGATTATCTTAAAACCCAACTAGAACCAATGCTCCTTGTTCCTGCTCCTAAAACCTGTGCTCTGGCTCTGCCACAGCAACCACCAGTTCAGCCTGGGTGAGCTGCTGGGCTGCTCCTGCTTCCCCAAAATCCCAGCTGCCCTTTCTTTCCAAATTGCCCTTAATTTTGCAGTCCTGTCACTGCTGCTCCTTGCATGGGGGGGTTACTCAGCGATAGCATATATGGTTTATTCCAAGGACTGCCCTAGCTATGTTTAATCATTAACTCCTCCAGGCACCGCAGAGCAAGCAGGGGTCGTTACGGTTTATTAATGACAACTCTGGACCACAGACAAGCTGTGCTGAGATGCTGACAGCAACATCAACAACTGTTTGCCAGTAAAACACATGGGCCCAGAGCGCCAGCGCAATGCCCAGTGCCACACAGTGCCCACCGTGACACTCAGGCTGGGTGCAGGGAAGGGATTCACCAGCCAGGACACACATTTGTTATGGGAAGGATGAGGAATTCCCATACCACAGCCCAGAAAACCAAATTCTGTAATTTGTTCATCATCTTCCCCTTCCCTGCCAGCTCCTCGCAGGGTGATGGCCCCTTTCCATAACCTGAAGGAGATGCAGAGCCAGGTCCCTCCAAGTACCCAGAGAGGTCTGGGATCAGCATCCAAATAAAAACCAACATAACTCCTACAAGAGCCATGTTCCAGCTGTGGTCTTGTGGACTGATGGGTGTCCCTCTGCTAATGGACCCACAAGAAAACCAGCAGAAAGCAGCTCAGCCTGCTCGTGAGCGCTCAGGGCTACAGGGCAGATGCTCCAACCTTCTCCAGAGGCAAACTGGAGCTCTGGAGAGAAGAACAGCCTCTTCACTGGGGCTTAACAAGTTAGATGTGAACAGCAAAGACCATGCACGGTGCTGGGAAGCACTGAGCCGAAGGAGCCGCCGAGCCCTGGGGATGAGCAGGGGACTCGTGGCTGTTCCCCCGCTCCGTCCGTCCCTGCACAGGACCCTCACCCTTCCTCCCAGACCCTCCTCTCCGGAGCTTCTTCGTGCCGAGAGCAGCTCTGGACCGGCTCCTCGGGATGCGCGGCGGTGCCCGGCAGCCCCACGGACGCGGGGGGGCACTGCACGCCCGGCGCCGCTCAGCTCCGCGCCCGGGACCCGGCTGCCTTTGCCGGGGAGGCGGGGATGATGGCACACGACACACACTGGGGATGCGGCGGGGAGAAGGGAGCGAAGGGTGCTGCTGGGGTGAGGGATTTCCACCCCGGGAGCCTGTGAGAGGCAAGGGAGGAGGGGGGGGGGGGTGTTGCTGCTGGGGGGTGGCACGCTCAGAGTGCTCCCCCTTGGGATGCAGCGGGGTGAAACACTCCCTAAGCGGCAAGGTGACTCATAAATAGTAAATAATAAACAAACCCCAAGAAGTAATAATTAAGAAACAATGCATAATACATAATAAACACCGCTCAGGGATGGTCTTTCCCGTGGCCACCCACATCCAGCTCAGACCTGCATCCTTGGGCTGGGACGGGCAGGGATGGGGACAAGGTGCAGCTGCCCCACTGTGGAGGCGACTACATCTGTCCCAGCAATAAGGTTATACAAATAGTCTAGGGCAGGAGAAGACAAGACAGACGCGGTAGGTAACCTGGTACCACAGTTAAAATGAATTATTAACGCCGCTGAGGAGTCATGGAAGCTTTGCCTTATCAGAGTCAATAAAACAATTATGAGAACAACCTTTGAGCACACAGAACACTTCCTAAACTCAGCACACAGACTTGCCCCAGACCTTCCGGTGTGTCTCCAGAGCAGAGGTCTCCCCATAGCAACAGCAGCTCCCCGCAGCACTCAGTCTGCCTGTCCTCACCACCCTATCGCGGGGTCAGCTTTACCCCATCCTCACCACCTCACACAGGGTCCTGTAGTGACACTGTGGCTGGGCTTCACCAGCTGTCACCCAGGCAAGGACAACTGGGGTGACCAGGCTGTTGGAGACCCCTCTTGTCCCAGGGTATCCTTACCTGCAGGTCAAGGATGAGGACCACCAGCTCAGCTCCGGTCCTGAGCTCAGCCGTGCAAATCCCTCTCTGCCTCAGGGAGGTGGTGTCAGCTCAGCTTCTCCTTTGTGCCTTTGAACAGAGACACGCAGAGGCATCTCTGAGCACCGAAGGAAGGACCCGCACCCCAAACCAGCAGCTTCCCCTTCAGCATCGCATGGCAGGGTCTCACCAGAGAGGATATTTGTCAGGGGTTTCAGACTGAACATTCCAGGCACATTTGCAACAGGGAGAAACCAGTCAGTTTTCTTAGGGGATTCCCACTATCAGTTGTGTGCATCACATTTTATTGGTAATATAATAGCAATCCTATTGCTTTACTAGTGATGTGGCAATAAATGTTCTTAGACAGATTAATCCTGCTGAAGCCTAATCAGTATTGGGAAGTTAATTGCCCAGGTTTGGTGCAAAACAGCAATCATAACTGCACTAGGAGTAATCATATCATGACAAAGAAAACAGGACTGCGAAACAGAGATTTAACTTCATCCAGGGGGATGCCAAAGTAATTGACCTACACAAAATGTCATCTGCCTTCAAAGCTGGCTTGCACTCAAGCAAGGGAAGAGCCTTTGGACCCCACGAGCGCACCACCAGATCAGAACAAAGTCATTACTATCACCCTGCCACGAGCACTGGGAATCACGTGCCATTTCTCACACATTGGATGTTATCCTGCAAGCCCTGGAGATCTGCAGAGTGGTGGGACCAGCCTGGGTCATTCTCAGAACTGCCATGAATAGGTTTTCTTCAATCAGTCATCTTTTATTTGAAGGGAAACGAGGCCAAAGTTGCTCACAATAACCCAACTGTTACTACGCCTACATGGCTTTCAAGTAACCATCACCACCTCTGCGCTTCTCTCAATGGATTTTGGTTGCAAAGAGAAATTGTGTTGTGGGTCCATGAGCAAACTGCCCTTAGTGGCATCTTCAGGTCCTGAGAGGCAATGAGCAGGATTCTCACAGAACAACCTGTAGCTGCTCACAGTGAGCATCCCTCAAACATGCCCCGGTTCTGGTTGTACCCGTGCGGAGCTCTGGGTTCGATGGTGGGTGATGGTGCCTTTGCTGTGGCAGTGAAACCCAATGCCTGGCAAATTTTAGGTATGAAATGGTTAGAATGCAGCAAGATCTGGAGATATTCAAGACTCATCTGACTCCTACCTGTGCAACCTGTCCTAGGGAACCTGCTTTGGAGGGGGGGGGTTGGACTTGATGGTCTCTGGAGGTCCTTCCCAACCCCTACAATCCTGTGTATCAAATATTTAGAGAAAATAATGACCACAAATGACAACTTTTTGAGTGACTTTACAGATACTTTCAAGTACAGACCCCATGCCTTGGCGATACACCGACTTCATTTCCCAGCTCTGATCTGGCTAATTGGCAATTTGGTTCAATCAGGCCACGCTGCCATGATCTGATACAACCCCAGTAATGGGAGAAGACTGCAACTGAAACTGCCTCCCTGGGAATTACAACAGGAATGCTAAGGGGCATTTATCACTGTAGAGCTGGCCTGGTGTGTGCTTGACCACCAGTCCCTTGAGCTTCCTGGGACCAGTTCCCATCCACGTCCAGACCTCGCCGGGGGAACAGTTCAACATCAGAGGAGAAAGTTGCTGTGAGAGTTGGGGATTGGTGGAGCCCTCCAAGCAGGGACTGGCAGTGCAAGAAAGCAAACAGACAAACAGGCCAACCCTTAAGCAGGAACCTAAAACCTCATTTTACAGCACTGGAAAGGGTCACTGGAGCTGTGCTGGTTACGGAGCTGATGTCCTTGTGGGAGAGGCATGCTATGCAGTGCAAAGGAGGCCTTACAGGGAAGAGAAAGACCTGCCTGAAAAATAACCCATCTTTGTTGGTTAAGCAGCGCTTGTTGCCAGCATGGCATCACCCCTGCCTCCATTCTCACTGCAGAGGTTGCTTTTTAGCAGACTTTTTGAAGCAGAAACCATATTTTTGCCCTGTTTTCACAAAGAGCATGGGACCAAAAACAGGGTGTGAGTTAGATGGAGCTCTCAGGCTCGTTCAAACTGCAGATGTTTGCGGAACCACACACCAAGTTCTTACTTCAAGTGTAGTTCTGCCTGGAAGCACTTCACAGCAAGTAGCATCTTACTACTCTTACTTAGGAACTGTTGCTTCTTGTTAAAACTCTGCAAGGTGGCTGTAAAGCAGGGGATTTCCTCTCAAACTCTTGCAATTTCTGCTCCAGGCCTCTTCACTTTTTTATTTTCCCCTTTCCATGGTGCCACCTGCATCATCACGTGGCTAAAAATGACCATTTTTGGCTTTGATACTCAGTGTGTTGGTAGCAACTCTGTTATTCCTGTAAGTATTTTGACCATCTCCCATTTGCTCAGCAATGGGCATCTAGACTTGTGAAAGATTTTCGGTGCATCCATTTTTAAACCCTGGACATCAATATCATAAGGAAACAATTCAATCCCAAGGCCAAGCCAAGCCTAACTGAACAGCAAGCTGCAAAACCCACTTGATTAAATTAAATGCAGGTTGGAGCCAGAGCAGGAGAAAATTCCCAGCAACAGAAGCATCACGATCTGAGGTAGGTGATCCTCAATTTGCCCTTATTGTTTGGAGTGCAATGCTATTGCACAGCCATTATATATGAGCTACATCTCATTGCCCATGAGATGTAACAGATCTGAAATTTAAAATCATTGTTTCTTGTAAAAAGGTAAAGTGCCTTTTCTGTTTTATTTTCTTTTTAAAGCTATAAATTAGATTTCTGGCTTCTAGTTGTACACAAAAATAACGTGGAGAAGGTAAATTCTGATGCAAACCCATAGAGAGAGACTCTGTTCAGCTACAGATCAGGGCTGGCTCACTTTGGATGGTGGCAGGATAATGGTTTAATCAGGTGCAGAAAATTGAGTGTATAAACATTTTCACAATACAAAATGGGAATGAAGATGGGGTGAAAACCCCAACCATACATGGTTTGCTTCTTAGGAGAGCCTGCATCCCTGGGATTTAGAATTCTAGCTCTTTTTTTTTCTCTTTCTGCTTTTTTTTTTCTTGAATGCCTATTTGTTGGTTAGAAAATTCACGTGAAGTTGGAGATTCAGTGAGATTAGACCTTATCTGCCAGCTCTGTCCTGCAGATAGGAAGCCAAACTGACTCTGCTCCATCAGCGCTCAGCCTACACGTGCATTTTCATGCAGACCCCACAGAGAGCTCAGCTAAAGCAGCTCAATAACCTGCAGGAGGAGGTGAGAAAGACCGAGCTGAGTGTGTGTTATTTCAGCTTCCATCTAACCCATAAACTGCTTGACACCCGGGCCAGCTCCCTGCTCACAGAGCCCCCTGAGCATCAGCCACCATCTCGTACCTGCATCACGTCATTCACCACCAGCGTGGGTGGCCCAGGAAAGGCAGCTTTAGTGCTGCAAGGCTGCATGGGGGTGCCTGATGTTATCCAAGATGAGTGGATTAATTTTTCCCCTGGAAAAACAGCCTGAAGGCCCCTCAGGGTGGTCACAGCAAGCACAGCTCATGCTCTCCAAGTCTTTCTGCTCACACTCTGTCTGTTGCTGCAGGGTGGGAAAAGGAGCTGGGGGGATAAGGGGCTTGTGCAGGAGCTGTAAGTGATCTTCAAAGATTGCAGCTGGGGATGGGGGGACTGTCTAAGCATGGCACCCACCTCCTAATGGGACAAAGAGCTTGCAGGAGCTTCCCAGCTCTGCTGTGCATGGACTGATGCTGGGCAGCGTGTAGCACGCAGCCCAGAACACATCTGCCTAGGAGAAAAGCCTCCTCCAGATGCTGAGCCCAACATTGGGATCACATCAGCTGGGCCAGCATGTGATGAAATTTTGGCCTCCAGCTGACAAACTGGCAGCTCCTTCTTTGTTTTCAGCATGCCAGGGCTTCTCCTGCCCCTGTTCCTAGGCCAAAAACAAGGAAAAGGGGGAGTGCACTTGCTCAGCTGTAGCTGTGCACACCAGAAAAGAGGAGATGAATGTAGGGACAGTATTTTTCCTGATTTCTGGGTGTAAATAAGGAATTTCAGCTTTTCCTGGGCATTTTTGTTAACTCAGGTCATCCAGATTGGTGGGCAGTATGGTGGTGAATAAAACTCACCATTTTTTAAACTGGCCACTCCCAGAGAAAGATTTTCACACAGTTTTGCCCAGTCTGTGTCCAGCTGCAAGGAGGAAACTCCTGAGGCTCTGTTGAAGTCACCTCAGTGTCAGAACCACGCAGAGCTGAGCTGACCCCAACCTCTTCGGAGTTCTTTGCTGAGGTCAGAGAAAGTTCTTTAGCACAGGCAGATGTGGTCAGACACACACATCTCCATGGGAGAGCTACTTCCACTGCCCCACAGATGGAGGAAGACAAGGGGGAAGACAGAGGGGAACCTGCCCAAAGAGGATGCCCAACCAGCTGCACTACTGCAGTGCTGTGAAAAGGGAAGGGAACATTTCTGCAGTCCCATCCCACACTTCCTACCGCAGAGCAGCAGCGAAGGGGAGAGTTGGATGGGCACTGAGCTTGCAAGCTGGGAGTTTGCAGCTGGGGGAGATGCACATCAACCCCAAGCCCAGGCATACAAGGAGCAGCAAGCGATGGGTGCTCGTCTCCCACTCCTCTGCAGCACTGAGGGCAGAGCGGGCAAGCGGTGGGCTTCCATGGGCATCCAGCCCAGGATGCTGCTCTCAGCAGCTGGCAGGACGCATCGCAGTGCAGGAATAGGGCACTTAGCTTCTGTCCTTTCCTTGTTCCCATTTCCTGCCTGCTTTGAAGTGATTCTCAGGCACTAATGAGTATGAAATAAACTGTGTGATTTGCTCCTAACCAAGGTTTTAACTGCAGTGGGGGTTAGGCAACCATCAAGCAAAGAATTTCAGTAGAGACTTTGGGATAAAACACTGCAGCAATCAAGTCAATTTTTAACTTAAACAAGGAAGTAATCCCTGTCTGAAACAGAGACACACAAGCAGTGTTTCTCTTGAGATCCGAGAGTGGATAACAACAGTCTGTACAAAGATAAATTGCAGGGAAGCAAAATAAAAAAAGAAAGAAAGATAGATAGGGTGTGGAGATGTTTAAGGATGTTGGCATTCCTGAGACCCACAGAGTTTCCTGTTGTTTCCTGAGCTGAGGAAAAAAACAAACCAAAAAAAAAAAAGAAGAAACCAAAAGAAATGACTCGATGCCCCAGACCCGTCTGCGGGCAGCTGTCTGGGTGGCTGGGCAGGACCAAGGCAAATGCCACATCTCATGGCTGCTGCCGGCTACCCAGCGCTGGGTTTGGCAACCACCAAAGCAACCGTTGGTTGCCCGTGTTGCCACACGCACTCATGTGGGTCACAGCAAGACCTGGCCCAGCAGTGCCGGCGTAGGCCGCGCTTGGCCACGGCACTGCAATGTGTCCCTCACCAGCCCAACAGAGCCCGGCCTTCGTCTGCCAGTGGGCCCATTATGGCCAGCAATGCCTTTGCTACCTGCATAGCAAAGGGTTTAGTGCAGAGTGTGAGTGCTGCAGAGTACTGTTAGCACTTCTTTGTTTTCTCTTTAATATTCCCTTATCTCTGGGCTAGGCCATGTCCCAGGCTGGGAGCCGTGACGTGCTCTGCTCCGGAGGGCCAGCAGAGCCATGTGAGCGGTTTACCTTGGCAGCTCCCAGCCACCCTTTCTCTCTCTTCTGTTTGATAACACAGACATCAGCAAAATCCCCTCTCCAAAGCGAGATTCTTTTGGAAATTCGCCAAGCGAACGTTCGCGAAGGCTGGACATGGCGGCTCTCTTTCTCTTAGCAGCTTTGCTGCAAGGTGAGTCACCAAGAAACCAGCTTTCCAGCCACTTAACACTGGTGAGAACAGGCAAAGCTAGAACTGGGGACACGGGTACATCCCTGGCTAAATCCTCATGCCACACTAGACACCTCCACCTGCAAAGCAGAAACTGGATGACCCCCAAGCCCACTGGAAGTCTGCAGAGAGCTAGCAAAGGCATGGCAAGAACTGGGAAGGAGAATCCCAGCTCTTCATTGCTTGGCCCTGCAGGCAGCTGCTTGTGCATGTGCAATGACACCACAGGCAAAGAAAGTTGCCAGATCAGGCAGAACTTGGCAGTGCTGAAGGTTATTGTGAGATGTTTGCTGTTATCTGCTGCCTTTGACTTTTAACTCCCGGCAGGACTGTCTGGGGTGCTGGGGGTTTTTGTGTACCCTGTAAGGGGCATTGAGGGTTTCCCCACAGGTGCTGTGGCAGGGGCAGTGACTCCAGGCTGCCAGTTATCTTCAAGTGCATAACATGGCATTCAAGGAACATAACACACCACACCCCAAATAAACTCTGAGCCAGATATCCCACTGGTGCCACTCCAAAACCAACAGCTCCTGTTTTTTTCTTTCCTTCCCCAAAAGAGCCAGTCTCAAGCACCTTGTATGGATCCAGGTTTCTGACAGGTGAGGTGGGAAGATCAGTCACCCATCAGTGCTTCTACTCCATCACACCAGCCAATAAATACGACCGCAAATATTGGTGCAAATTGGCAGGAAACGGGGTTTGCAACACCATCATTTCTACAACCGGCTACACCTCGAAGGCCCACGCGGGGCGAGTGTCTCTCGAGGACATTCCCCAGGATGGCACCTTCAGGGTGACAATGACAGACCTTAAGGAGAACGACACAGGGACCTACCGCTGTGGCATCGGCACCACCAATAGAGACCTGTACGTCAGCCTGAACCTGATGGTTTCAGCAGGTATGGTGCTGGGGGATAGGGGCAGCTCCACTCTGCCAGCAACCCAGCTTGCAGGGAGCGGTTTGGGGCTGGATGCTGGAGCATCAGGACACAGCAGGTGCAGTAACTTTTTCTACCCCATGTTGTTAACTAGATATTTATGAAGATGGGGTATAAAAGGACCAAGATTTGGCCAAATCAGCTGTTCATAGTTGTAATGGGACACTTTCTCCACCTTAGCTGTTGGCTGTGTACCAGACAGTGCCATCACATTCTCTCCCTACAGATGCTGGTGCATCGGGACCAATTGAGCTCATCCGAGGGGAATTCCGTGGGTCTGTCAGCATCCTCTGCCCACCCGGGGACACCCGAGGTGGCAAGAAGAGGTTCTGGTGCAAACTGGGGAGAACGAGCTGCATTCTCATAGCTGACACTGACGGCTATGTGGGAAAGAGTTTCCAAGGACGAATCTTTATCACTCCTCAGGAGAGCTCTGGAGCTTTCAAAGTCTTGATCAATGACTTAAAAAAGGAAGACTCAGGGCTGTACAGGTGCGGGACAGGAAGGCTTAACGCTCGGGACAGCTCACGGGTGGTGGCTCTGCAGGTGACCGCAGGTAGGAGGGGGCACTGGGGGCTGCATGTGCCACAGGGGTTCCCCACAGCCCCGCATGAGGATCACAAAGTGCTAACACAGTCCTTCCAACCTGCAGCCTCCGCCCCCAGCAAGAGACCAAAATTTCTGAGCAGCACAGTCGGAGGCTCGCTGTCCCTGAAGTGCCACTACGATCCCAAGGGGAACTACGAGAAGAAGTATCTGTGCAGGTGGAAGGATGCTCACTGCTCAGTGCTTGTGGATGTGGATGGGTTTGTGCATGAGTCCTACAAAGGGCGAATACGAATAGCCAGCAGTGACCAGGAAAAAGGGATGTACACGGTGGTGATGAGCCACCTGCAAGAGGAGGATGCAGGATGGTACTGGTGTGGAGCTAAAAACGGGCACACGGAGCACACATCCTCTATGAAACTGCTCATCTGGAAGGGTAGGTGGTGGGGTGGCTTGGAATGTAATGCATCCCTTTTTCTTTTCTAAATCACTCTTCCCCCTTCATGGGCATGAGAGGAATAGACTCTTCTTTGTACTATACCTAACAACATCATGGAAAACATCAGCTGTGCTCTTTGTCTTACCCTTACTGGCAAGTAACAGGTGATGGCAAAGGTTTCAAGAGAGCTTTCAAAAGAAATTGAGTATGTTTGAATTATATTATTGATTATTCATGATGCAAACCCCCCAGCCTATGACACCCTGATCCTAGCAAGTGCGGTGTGGAGTCGTGTGCTTTGCTCTGAAGATAAGCCAAAGGTTATCTTGCAGTTTTAGAAACTGCAGCATGTAAACACAGAGATCCATGTAACTGCTCAGCTGGCAAAGGCAGAAATAGGGAGGGCAAAGTATTAATGAGTTCTCATTAGCACTCCTAAGCTGCTTTGTGAGACTCAAAGGAGAGTAGAAATGCTTGGAGTTAGTCATGTGCTGCGTATCTTTTTAATGCAGAGATACAAGGTGAAATGTATAAATGGTTGGTAAATCCAGCATGCTGTCTCAGCAAAAAAATATGGATATTCAAGCCTCAAAATCATTTTCTCCATAGAAAACCGCTCTTTGCAAGAACCAGAAACATCCACTCTTGTGAAACCCACTTTATCATCAAGCCTGACCACCTGCAGCACTCCCACACACAGGACCAGCACGCCCACACACAGGAGCAGCACGCCCACACACAGGAGCAGCACGGGGCTGACATACGCAATGGGCACCGTCACCGAGAGCACCAGCACCCTGCCGCCCGCCACCTCCCCCAGCACCCTTGTGACCTCCCCGAGCCAAATCTATGATGAGAGGTAAGTTCATGGCCAGGTTTCTCATCGTGGTGGCTCATGACCCGTCTCCCCCAGTTCTCCAGGGGCCCTACATAGGCTGTGCATGGGTTGAACAACACCAAAAGGAGACATTATTAATCAGAAAAACAGAAGGGAAGGTTATCTCATGCCCATCTGTGGCACGTATCTTTGAACTCATCTCTAAATCTTCTGGTGCTGGTTGCTCCTGTAGATCAGATGCCAGAGTCAATAAATGTGCTCCTGTCTGTTTTCATTTGCCCAGCATGGAGACAGAACATTAGGTAATATTAGGCTTGAGCAATAACACTGGTGAATAAGTAGCTGCCACATACTTCGACTGCGAGCATTATCCAAGTCCTTATGGGCAGTCAGCAACCCAGGTAGTGTTTGGGTGCTCTGTGTTGCGTAAGGAGCTATCTTTGGACAGGGTTAATCAAAAGGCTACAAGGGATTTTGGCCAGTAATTTTTTCCACAGCACTTGTCTACAGAAAGCCCTGCAGCTCTACCCCAGTGAAAGTGGTTTCCCTGGTGTATTTTCCTCCCGTGCTTCCTGTTGCACAGGATGGCTGTGGGCAGCTCTTAGGCATTTCACCCCAGCTATGGCCACCATCCGACGCCAGGTGTTTAGCCTAGCTGGTGTCATGTATCAGATATTGCCACATCAGCCATAACTGATGATAAACCACAAAGTCCACAAATCCAGCTCAATACCCTGAGCTGCCTCCTCCACCCACCTTAGGGCTTGCGTCCACCCAGTGATCCCCAGCACAAGAAGCAGCATCCTCTCCATCCCCAGCCTCCCTCAAGCCTTCTGTCCCTGCCATCCAGGCAGAAAAATGAGGGAAGAACATGTTACCACTCATGAGTCATGCTCCTGTATAAAGTGGTCAGATTTTGGAACATTCTTCACAAAACTCTGCCTGCCTGTGGAGCTCTGATAGTATTGAAATCATTTCTGCAAGGAGATGGTACACAGGCAAGCTCCAGCAGCTTGAGGACCTATGAGAACTCACAAGGAGCAAGCCCAAATCTCACCTGTGCATTTAGAAGATGAAAATAGCTCATTTTGGAGGGGCTCTTTGACCTGGCACCATAAACCCCACACAGTAGAGCAGGGGTAGCTGTAGAAATTGCTTCCTCATAAGCCAAACTCCAGATGATTTACTCCTTACGTGACTTTGTTGACTGCTCCCCCCTGATTCAGAGTTCATATCTCCTTCATACCCTTTGGTGCAAAACCACCTGCCTGCATTAAGGTACTTCAGCCACCCCACAGCTGAATCAAAACCCCATTTAATTCTGAGGGTTCATCTTTCCCAGCTCCACACGTGAACCACGTCTGCTCCCAGTTGCGCTACCAGCCCTCATTTTGCTGATTTTCATCATTATCACTCTTCTTGCCATTGCCCAACTAAAGCTCCAGAAGGAGATTGGTAAGTTGGCCAGGTAACACCTTTTGGGTTGCGGTGGTTGTTTTGCAATAGCTCTGCTCATGAGTCCCAAGGGCAGGAGTCTCACCCACAGAAGATTTCCATCTCTAGAGACACACATTCATTGTAAAGCGCAGCCTGAAAGTCCAACTACATTTACAAGCCACCAATGTCCTAGAGAACTGGCTTTGCTTTTCTATTTTTGTATACTTAAATAAAAAGCAAATAAAGGAAACAGATGATGTCCTACTGAAAGAGATGATGAGTTTTTTGCATACTGAAGATTTATGGCTCTGCAAGTGCTCGGAAATCCTGAAGCATAAAGGGCAGGGACCCACACGGTGTGAACAGCTTCTCAGGGCCAAATCCAGCCTGCTCAGTACAAAACTGACAGCAACTTGCCTGAAAAACCCTCACTAGCAACTGATTATTCAAAAATACATGCATACATCTGATTCTATCATGTCCCTAGAGACAAATTTAGGGGCAAAACTGTTCAGCAAGGGCAGTGGTGGGGGAAAAATCTATTTACAATAGTGAAACTAGGGAACAATGGGCCTGATCCAGTGTTGGTTATGACATGCTGGTATATTTAAACAGGCATTAGAGGTGTTCCCTTCACTGCATGCACACATTTTTGTTTTTAAGGAGGAGAAAGAAGCACCATCCCAAGCCTGGAGGCAGCGCCCAGTCAGCCTGGCCTGAACCCCCTGAAAGAGCAAATGATGGAGGAAAAAGTGCCAAAATGCAGGTCAGGCTCTGGCAAACCTAGGTGGGTGTTTCCTGGAGCTGGCACTGCAAGTGTCACCCCCCCTCGGTAGAAGCATAGAAGGCAAATTTCAAGCAATGGGATTTGCAGCTTAGTGTATAAAATACTCCATGGGGGAGATAGCCAGGGGTTATGATCCCACATCCTATATGATTTATGCTCCTACGCCTTTATTCCTTCCCAAGAAATGTTGAACCACAGCTTTCAAAAGACTTAGATTAAATCCTACATGAGGTTTATAAATTTATTGTAGGGCTGATTATAATTTCTCTGCTTACGCACAGCAAATATGTTATCACTCTTCCTGCTAGCCTGTTCCAATAAAACCTGATTGCTTGTGACCTCCTGTAATACTGCACAGAAGCCAGTCTTGTTCACCTTGTTGCAATCACATTCTTTTTTGTCCTACTTGTGCAGGATAATCTATGCTATCCTTGGAAGATTCAGGATGACCAGCTAATGTGTAAGAGTCTATGTCTTCTGGCAAAACATGAAAACAGTAAGCCTGTCTTGGAGCATTAGAGAGGAGCTCATGTAGGAAATATCTGAGTAAATGCTTTAAAGTAGATCTGATTTATAGAAATTCCTGGCAGTGAAATGTGCTTTTCTTTGTTAAAAAAATGAAATAATCAAACTTAGTGGAAATAGTCAAACTTAGTGGAATAGCAGTTAAAAAAAAAATCAGTGATGGTATTTCCTATTCTCATTACAACACCCTTAGATCCAAACTCTGTATGTGAAGTCAGTTTGTTAAGGAAAGAAATAAGCAAGGTGACAGTTTACACCTTCTGGAGTGAACAACCATCTCCATGTACACTTCTACACCTATATTCGCATGGCTTTTCCCACTTGAAGCATCCACTGGCTCAATCAGAAGCAGATCTACAGATGTCACGTTTCTTGAAGCTATTTTAGCAAATGTACTGTCAATGCCAGAAGAAGCCTTCAGAGGGGCTTTAAACTCAAGGCCATTAGGGTTGAAATCTAGAATATTTGGTAAAATCTAGAATATTTGGTTGAAATCTAGAATAGGGTTCTCACAGTCCTAAAATGGAATAAATGGAAAGAAAAAAGTATCCCCAGTCCCAAAGCCTTGAAAATAAACTGCCAATATTCTGCAAAAAACTTCTAGAAATAAGAGTGCAACCCAACCACTGTTAATCCTGCCCTTTGTCTCTAGAGGTCTGGTTTGGGGTAAAGCCCAAATTAACTCTCCTCCACAGCTGAGCAGCAGGTTGAATCCAAAAGTCCTCATCCAAGCCAGGTTTTTCTAGCTCTGTTCTCAGGGCTCCCTGAAATACCAGACCCATTTAAAACCATCAAATTTGGCATAAAACCATGAACAGCCACAAAACCACTTCTAAAAAATGTTGTGGAGCAATGCCAGATCACAGCTTCTCCTCTGGCCTGTGGTTTAGTTTGGGTTGGTTTGTGTTGTGTTGGGTTTGGGGTTTTCTTCAGCGACCTTACAGAGGAAAAAAATATACTTTTCAAGGTGACAGATGAAGACTTGAAGCAGAACCCATTTCCATCAGAACCCCGAGAAGCAGAACCCACTTCCATCAGAACCCTGGCGTGCATAACCTCAGAAGTTTCCCTGTGGAAAGTCAAGGCACAGCTATAAACAGCAAAGCTCCTGGCACTGCTTGCTGCCCACCTCTCCCCTCACTGCCCTGTGTCTAGAGCCGAATCCCTGCAAGCTGCCCAAATGTCCCTTGCTACCTGGTTTGTAGAAGAGAGAATAAAATATCACACCTGTAATCAAGCTATTTGTGTGCACCCCTGACTGCCTCTTGTGAAGGCAAAGCTCCCCGAGGGAAGGTTAAAGCTAGAGATGGGATGTGGGAAAGGAGGACCTGGCTGCAGGTTTGCTCAGTGCTGTACAAAAAAATGAGGATTTTATGGTTTTCCTTATTGAAAAGAGCCTTATCCATTGCAATAGATAAATTTTGTAATGCATAAACCATACCTAACTTCAGCCTATCAAAGGCACCCAAATCCTCAAGCGCTATTTTTTCCCCTCCACCTCCTCCACAGACCCATCCACAGCTTCAAAATCAAATTATTTCACCCCAAATGCAGCTCAGGCCCAGAGAGGAGCTTTGGTTTGTATGCTCACATTGCACGTCATGCTGCAAACTCTGCTTCAGCCCAAAAAAAAAACCAACAAAAAAATATCAAGCTCAAAGTTGTTTGTTTTCTGGGGATGCCAAAGTGCTTTGGAACCTGTGACTTGGCAGGAGGACACTTCCTTCTCTGTTAAAGCAAGGAAATATATTTGCATGAGACATCTGATCGGTTTTACCAGAAACCTTAAGGGTGAAGACAGTGGTATGGTCAAAGAAACTGTTCAACCCCTTAGAGTGACATTTCTTCTGGAGGCACCCAAGCGTTTCCAGATTCCCATGCCTGGGACTTCCTCCTCCCCTGGCTGTGCTGCCTTCTTCCTCTTGAAAACACATCTCCATGTGAATTGCAGGATTGAGGCAAGTTGAGGGAGGAATCCAGCATGCTGGAACCCAAAAGGAAAGGTGTCTGTGTGAGCAGAAGGTATAGGAAAGCCCATGCTCCCACAGATGTTGTGGCCATGACAACACAGCTCTATGTCCAAGAACAAAAAGTAATATCATCAGCATTGATGGGAAGGACACAGCTTGTGAGGGAACATCTGTTCCCATCTAGGAGAGATGGTGGTGGTTCTCTCAGTTCAAGATCCCCACTAGACCACCCTGTGCCAGCACGGCAACAGCCCTCCTCACCTCAAAAGCACCTTCCTCACCTCAAGAGCTGCACGTTTATGGAAAGAAAGGAGCTGGATGCTGTCAGCTAGAGGAAAGGTACTTCCAAGGCTGGCATTAAGAACCAACAAGTTCACTGAACATCCTAAGCACAGGTCAGGCTCCCACCTGCTCCCAGGCACAGTGGGAATGCCAGGAGCTGCCATCCTGATTGAGCTCATCGGCTTTCAGGGACAGCAAGCAAAGAAAAACTGTGTGTGACCCCCTAGTTAGAAGAAATGACTGCTTCTTCATCATTAGCACAAGGTGAAGCAAGTTAATGATTCATCCCACGCAACACAGCTACTTCAATCGCCATTAATTTGACTTTCTCCTGCAGTGCCACTTCCGACAGCCCCAGACTTCCCAGGAATTTTAACCTGGGCCCCTCACATGCCTACAGTAGGAAAGCAAAGAAACGAGGTTGACGATGGCAGCAAAGCTCCTGCTTAGTGTTTTTTGTTCTATAGAGCTCACAATGCCATTGGCCCACCAGGACAAGACCAACCCTCACCCCCACAGACTCCTGCTCTTCCCATGAGCCTGAGGGGAGGCAGAGGGGCTGGAAAAGGCAGGGAAGGGAGACATCCCATCTACTGGGATGGTCAATCAACCTGGGGCTGCTTAGGGACACTGGTTTCCAAAAAAAAAAAAAAAAAAAACAACAACCCTATGTAACCACTAAAAATAAATAAAAACAACCCCAAACCCACTGGGGTTTGTCCAGCTTTGCCCTAAGAAAGCTATTCCACCACTGGATGGGGTGTCATGAGATCAGAAGCCAGGGCTGTCCTTGCAGTGAGGGGGTCTCCTGGCAGGACTCAAGGGTGATGTTGCCATGCCCAGAGGAGGGGGCTGGCTGGACCCCTCTGTGCATTCAGACCCCAGCAGGCACCCAGAGTCTTTGTGCCAAGTGTAGGAACCCATCTTCAAACCAAGAGATCACAGCTACTCTAAGAACCTGGGTCCTATCCCAGTGGAAAGCTGTCTCACAGGTACCCTGCTCCCAGCAGAGAAGACCACCTTCTCCAGCTCTGGTGCCAGGCAGCCATCAGGCTCCTTCCTAAAGGAGCCAAAGGTGCCCAGGACCGTGTCTGGGAGCCCACCCGTGGGGTGGCTGTTGTGCCATGGCAGCGTGCAATCGGGGGTAAATGAGTGTGCACCCTCAAAGCAAGAGTAGCTGGGACGGGCATTGGCTACTCCGCTCTCTGGCGGGGAGATGTTCACCTGCCAGAGCTTTTGGATGCTATTCCTTTAAGGCACAACAGGTGGAAATGCAGTGCTAGAGGTACGAGGAGTATTTAACACAGCCTGGCACTGCCCAAGCCCAGTGTCCGGCTGCAGGAGGGAGGCAGGACGCTCCCAGGAGGTGCTGGGGTCAGTCACTGAGACTCTGGCAAAGCTGGGAGAGGTCAGTCAGAAAGAAAACGAAGCACGAAAGTAGCCTGGAGAAGTAACTCAGAGTGTAAGTAATGCTTCTTCGTTGTCATTCTGAAACGGGAAACCTTTTGTACTACTGCTTTGAGATGGGGAAGGAGAACTACACAAGTCTTGAGACACTTTTAAGGACCAGCACACGAAAGGAAGCGGCAGTTCTGAACCAGCAATGAATAGGGGTGGGGGTCTTGCTGGTGGGGGGACTGATTTCTTTTTGAAGAAGGTCAGAAGCATAGTGTCAGGCTTGGCAAGATTAGGTTTTCTTCTCTCTGGTAGGTTTGGGGTTTTTTTAATCTTTCCTTTCTGACAAAAGGTTCATGCAATTATTGTAATGATAATTAAGTTTTAAAATAGCAAACAACGAAAGTTAATAACTATTTACTGTGATAATCGGAACTGTCACAGCTTCATCTATGGTCATTAGTCTTTCACATCACAACAGGGAGATAACTAGTGTGGGTTTAGAAATTTAAGAGGGGAATTGTCATAGCTGTGTCCTAAATGAGCTCGGAAGAGCTCTCAGTTTGTACAGTGAGGAGGAAGACAAACAGTAACACAGAGTAAGTGAATGGGATGTACGTGGTGTCCTAAAGCTGAAATAAGGTGACAGACTCACATTTATGCCCACAGCATACTCAGCAAGACCCAAGTACTTGCTCTGCAAAGCAGGCATTCTTTTAATTATTAAAAAGGACTTTTTTAAAGAGTCCTAATTAAAGAGGACTTCTAATACATTGCATTGGAAACGCAGAGCAATCCCACATCTTAACAGCAATTGTGCTCCTGCTCACAATTCATGCCCTGGTGCTCTCCATCCATCCATCCATCCATCCATGGTCACGGCACAGCAGTGTCAGTGCTCTGGGATACAGCAAGCTCCTGCTCTTCACAGTACAGATATTATTAAGCTACAATAACAGCTTAATAAGGGCTGAAGCTGCTTTCACTTTCCAGCCCAAGAGACAAGAAACAAAAAGTAAGAAACAACTGACCCATAACACTCTTATCTGAAAGGCAAGAAGCCGGTGATAGGGTGTCTAAGACCTTAAAGGAATGTAAAGTTATGTCACTAGTGTGTGTGTGGTACATCTGACAGTGTGAAGGAGCTGAAAACCAGGCTGGCAGCGCGATCGCAGCAGGGATTTCAGTCACTGCCACAAAGGCTGGCTGGTTACTCACTTTTGTTTCCCAGAGTATATCACCTATACAGAACTGCATTAAACTGGCATTTACAAACATTCTCAGCTAGGAGCACTGCAGAAATTCCCAAAAACTGATTTCTTAGCAAATCCTGATAGTCTTAACAGATCTGCCCAGCTGCTGCTACTCACCGCATCTCAAAACCAGCCCCTCCTACTTATCCTTTCCATGCTGTGAAGGAGGCATCAGTTTGGAGTGCAAACTTTATTTTCCTGCATATTTAGGTCAGCTTGATCCTTTACCTTGGAGCTGATTGTTCACTCCTAACTCCATGAAAACAGAGCAGGCTCTTGGCTCTTCCCCATCCCGCTACAGCAAACAAAACACATAGTGAGGCCATCTACACGGTGATCTCCATGAGCAGCGTGAAGATGTAGGTAGCCCCAGTCCTGCAGGCAGAGGCAGCAGCTGCTGTGCCCTTCTTCCAGGCACACAAATCTTCTGAAGCTCCATAAATCACCCCCAGCACACGTGCCGGTGCTTCTCCGTACAGTGCTGCTCAGCACTGCCCCTGCCTACAGCAGTTGGCATCTGTACAGCTTACCCATGGTGAAGGTGCACAGATGCACCTTCACCTTTCTTTGAGAGGAGGAAAAAAAATAACATATGGAGAGGAACAAATATTGTTTCACGTGTATTTGAATGCAGAGGGACTCCTGGGTTAGAATTACAAGTGTGGCAACTAAACCTTCATATTTTGTTGATCCCATAGCACGTCCTTGACACTGGTCATTGTTAAGAGCAATAGTTAATAGCTAATGGATTGGACTGGGCTGGTCCCTGGCAGGCTGCGTTAGGAGTGGACTGGCTTCTCAGAGTGTAACCTTGCAGCTGAGTAAGCAGAATTTGGGAACTGAATTCTAGTTGTTCATCCCCAGCAGAGCAGCTGCTCCCTGGGGTTTGCGTAACTCAGGTGGCCAGGTCCTGATCTCTTCAGAAACACTATACACCTGAGGATACTCCTCCTGAGGAGCAGCAGCCACGAAAGCACCACAGAAACCCAGAGAGGCTCTTGTAAGGAAGGACAGTTGGTAGAGCTGACCCAGTCTGAGAGGATGGGAAGATCTCTGTTCCCTCAAAATTTTCTGCAGGGAGCCCAAAAGTGCTATTTCAATATTTTGGCTGGCAGTAGGGCTGGAGAGAAAGGTCACTTTCCAAATTAGGCTACTCCTGACAGGATTTCAGTACCAGGGGCCAGGGAAGCATCCACATAGGGCAGACTGGGAAACCCATCCCAGGGAGGTCTCGTATCATAGACCAACCTGAAAAAGCACCATGAGCCACTTTTTTATGGGTAGAGACACTAAAGCCATCTCCATACGGGCGAGACAGTGTGACCATGAGGCCTGAGGGCTTTATACACAGCATTCTATATATACACATCCACACACCCCTCCCCAGGGCTTTACACCCAGCATCAAAGCATTGCTTTGCCCCTCAGTGGAGGCACAGAACGCAGCGATGCTTCAGAGCACGGCAACACACCAAATAAAACCAGATCATGCCATTCCTTGTCAAGACGATCCTCAGATGACAGAAGACATTTAGCTGCACCGAGTTGGAAAGCAAGAGCTCATTAGCTTGTCAAGGACTAATTTTTCCCTTTGCATGGTTTTTCACACCAAACCCACACTGCAGCACGTGGGTGTCACTCGGCCATAAGCAGTGAAGCCACGAGCACGCAGCAAGGTGCCGTGCTTTGGTGGCAGGAGCACACACAGCGGTGTCCAAGTTGCAGAAACAAAGCCTACTGAGCTTTTACCTGTTGCAGAATAGGTACATATTTGGGGTTTATTAACGCTTCAGCACTCCCCCGGTTTCTTACATGCTCACACACCTACAGAGTCACCACTGGTGACCTTCCCAAGGTCACAGTCACAAAGACAGCCACAAGCCAAGCACGGAAATGGGTGGCTAGGAGAACGCCAATGCCATTTGCCCAGTAAGGGCTGTATCTTCTGTTGTAAGCCATATTACAATGAAATATTCTGATTTTTTTAGCAATCATCTTGCTAACAATTAGCCTGTCCTGTTCTGGTTCTGTGGGATATAATTCTTTTTGAAATCCCCATTGCATTATGCACACAAACAGCTTAGGGAGCACGGAGCCACCACCACCAGCAAAGCATCCCAGGCAGGACAGCACCATTGCCCCAGTCCTGGTGGCATCAGTGTCTGGAGGCTTGTCTTGAAACTCCATGCGTGCTCACAGCCACTGAGTACAGCTGTAGCACAGGGTTTGAGCTTTCAGCCTTCAGAGCCTGGCATGGTGGGACAGGGAAGGGAAAGCAGCCAGCAGCTCTGATGACACAATACAAAAGCAAATTCACAGAAACAAGATTTGGATTGCATCAAAAAAGAAATCCCCAAAGAAAAAGGAACACAGCAGTGGTGGTAATCCCAAGAGGACCACGGTTGCGACAGGGAGCTTGGGATCCATGCCAGGAGGGGACACAGCCCTTCAGCTGCAGGAGGGGCTTCATGAGCACAGGCATCCACATTTGTGTGACCAGAAGCTTTCCCCATGTCTGCTCCTCCACACATCTTGTGTGGCAGGAGGAGTGTGGGAGACATGGTACAAGCTTTTCATTTCTACCCCCTTTCACCTGTTAAAGTGTTTTAGGCTAAACCCAAGAGGCAACCCACCATCTGCTCAGACTCCTCAACAGCAGGCAAAGCTGGGGCCCGAAATGCCAATGGAGTCAGCTGCCCCAGAGCACTGCCAGCCTGGCACTTCCCACCCACAGCTTCTTGGCCCAGAGCTGCAGGGCAGCTTCTCTGAGACACTTTCCTGGTGGGAATCACTGGGTTTGCTCCCTGCTTTCCCTCCTAACCAGTTCATTGCACCACCTCTCACTCAGTTTTTAGTGCATCAGGTTTAAAATGCTGCTGCAAAGCATCAGACTTAACACCTTCTTCACCGGTACATAGATGGCATGAGCTGCGTTTTCAAGTCTCTCTTGCTCTGTCAGCCCCACAATCCCTCCTGCCTGGCAGCTCTGGTGCAGGCAGCAGCACCTACAGCCATGCAAAGTGGGGTGCAGGCACCAATCTGCTCAGCACATCAGCTACCGAACAGGGTCCTGGTGACCCATCCTGCATCAGCATGGTAGGACCAGGGTTTTCCCCATGGGAGGGGTTTCCATTGTCCATCAGTCTGTGGGGACAGCATAGTCTCATGCACTCGGTCCTTTCTGCTCCCAGAGCAATCAGAAATCCAGCCCAGGCAGCTGGACACACAGGTCAGTGCCCACAAGTGGGAAAAGCAGGAGATGTGGACGTGAGTAGAGGGAAACCCACTGTGGGAATTGTGGCTGAACCAGCCACGCCACACAGCCCCCAGGTAAAACTGGTGGAGGATGATCAGTCACCTGCAAAGTCAGGGCAACTGTTCCCATATGGGGTGACCCCACTCAGCTCCTGCCAGAAGGAGAAGCTTCGCACCAGTCACCAGACCCCCCATGAAGGATTGGGGAAGCCCCCAGCACCAGTCATGGCATCATTGCCCAGGGCAGATTTTTGCACCTTTCTCTGAAGCAGCAGGAGCTGCCAGGTGTGGAAGGCACATGCCAACCACTTGTACACCTATAAAACCCCAAATGGAGCTGCACCTCCACTGCCAGCTCTGGGAATTCACTAGCACATCACAGAAGAGCACTATTTTCCACTTTTCTTTACTAGGGAAAAGCTGGGATGGGCTGGTGAAAAGCTGAAGCTGCTCTGACACTTCACCCTTTCCAGCAACACCTCTTCAGCAGGCACCATCACTGGGCACACAGCAGGATACTGCAGATCACCCAGGACACTTGCACGCTGCTTCCCAACTTGCTTCCCACAGCATATGTGGCATTTCCCTCCAGCTTCAAGCCTCATTGCTCTTC
This sequence comes from Gallinula chloropus, assembly GCF_964237585.1. Lineage (NCBI taxonomy): Eukaryota > Metazoa > Chordata > Aves > Gruiformes > Rallidae > Gallinula > Gallinula chloropus. Next base: position 4,695,756 of record NC_140112.1, read on the forward strand.
TGTAGCCCCCTGCAAGCCTCTACTGTCCCATTTCACCTCTCCTATCACCCCTTGTCCATCTGCAAACCACAAATACAAACCCCTTGCACAGACACTTACTTGCACTGGCTTCTACACGTGCTTGGCAGCCTTTTCTCTTCCTGGAGCTCCACAGTTTAAACCTTGTGCTCTGACTGGAGACAGCAAATCCAGCAGCAAACGCTCTTGGAAAGTGAGAAGGAACCAGAGCTCATGGTGAAATTCTCCTCCAACACATCCAGCAGCACTTGCTCGTTGTGGTGACAAGCAAAGCTCATTGGTACCGTTTCTCCAGGGTAGGAAGCATCCCTCTCAGAACACAACACAGCACCAGCAGCGGGGGGGGGAGGGGGGGGGGGTCCAGCCACCCAGCTCCAGGGATCAGCATGGAAATACATCACAGGCTTCTTTACATAACCAGTGGCTGTGCTTGCTCTGACTTGCTCTACATGGGAGTTTTCTCCATTCATTCAGTGAGGAGGGGCAGGTTTTTACAACATCCAAGAAAACAGGTCCAGAGGCGACTCAGAGCTGCAGAAGTCGCAGGTGTTGGTTGCACAAACACAGGGGAACTGCTGCTCTTGTGTAGGCACAAGTGTGCTCAGAGAGATGCAGAAATCCTTTCCTGCTCTGACATGCACATGGAGACCCTAATGCCATCCTCCCTACACGCATCTTTCTGGACACTCTGCATCTTTGCTTCAAAAAAGAGACCTTGATAATCCTTCCCTATGTGAAAAACAGTGGTGCCAACAGCCCTGAGGCACCTGGTTGCTTTAGGACAAAGCAGGCTAACAAATTGCCCACATTTTGCTAAGAAAGGGAAAGCTGAACTGGGAATCCTTCTTGCACTGCAGAGAGGGGTGGGAAGGCAGCAAGGTGACCAGCAGCCACAGGAACCTCTGTGACCAGAGGGCAAACATCAAGGCCCTTTTTGTGCCACGCTGTTTGATTTCTGCAGAATTTGTTGTGTTTGCCTTGCTGGCTACTTCTGGGATATGTATGAAAGAGCATTTTTTTCATGCCCAGTTAATTATTAGCTATGGACAAGTGGCCACTGAGCAATTAGAAATCACAATACAAGGAAGAAAGAACAACAGAACACCTTTCATCTCAACAAGGAAATAAAAGCCTTTTTCTTCTGCCGGGAATTACCCCTAATAAAACTGTGTCACTTGACACCCTGAAATCAAATTCCTCCAAATGTCTGTAAAGACTTTCCTTGGCACCCAGCATCTTCTCTGGAACCTGGAGCATGCCAATAGATCAACAGCCACGGTCAGGAAATGCTCATTCCACACCATGCAGTGTCCAACACCTCACCCAGGCCAAAGAAAACAGTTGAATTAAAGTGAATTAAAAGCCTCGGCTTCCACTGAGCCATTGCTCAGTCCAAAACCAGGGGCAGGTCAGAAATAGCCATCCTGAAGAGCACAGACACATTTCAGAGATGGGCACAGCTTGGTTTGGTATCCCCACTAGGTACCACAATTTGGCTGAGGGTTAATTTTGGTGCAGGAAGGATATCCAGGTGGGACAGGGCTTTATTCAGTTTAAGATTAAGATTCTTAGAGTGTTGGGGGCTGAGGGGTAAATCTCTGCATCTCTCTGACTTTACCACCAGTTGGGGAAAAAAAAAGTACAGATGAAAATATTTCATTTTTTCTCTTTTGCATCATCAGGGGGGAAAAAAGCAGAAATTAAATGCAGGCTTCAGGCAGGAACTTGGCTCTGTGGCATCAGGAGAAAGTTTGGACAATAAATTTTACAATGAGGGTGAGGAGGAACCTGTACATGGTGCCCAGGAATGTTGTAGATGTCCCCTCCCTGGCAGCATTCAAGGCCAGGTTGGGTGGGACTTTAGGCTACGAGACCTACTGGGAGATGTCCCTGCCCACTGCAGGGGGATGGACTAGAAGATCTTCAGAGCTCCTTTCCAAACCAAACCACCCTGTGAGAGCAGGTTTTCCTAAGGAGCGGTTTTGGCACTCGGGCTCACAGGAGAACAAGCCTTCCTTTCACTGCATGAAAGGATATGACCCCGGTTATTCAACTGCCACAAGCAGCATTATCTCCTGGCAGTGGCCTGGCAAGCAGCTGAGCTCTGGGTTGCCACCTGACTCATGTGTGCCAGGGCTCAGCAGCTCTTCGGACCATTTTTGGGTGGCCTTGTGATGGGCTGTGATTTACAGGTGTAAAACCAGGTGCTGTTATTTCTGATTTTGAATCAAAACTCTCCTGATTTGGCCCAAATCACTTTTTTTGCTGTGTGCATCACCACTGCTGGTGGCCCGAGGGACACTGTCCCACAGGCACTCCAAGGAGCCAGGCACATTGGTGGCTTGTGGGCATTGCATCAGCAATGGGTTTGTCATAAGAACCCCTCCATATTTTTACAGAAGGGATAATTGGGGTGTTGGGATGAGGGCCCCAGGCAGCCGTGATGCATGAAGCTGTGCAGGCAAGAACCATCACCTCCCTCTCTGCCATTCAATTGCTTGACAGAATCAATTATACATTGCCCTGCTCTGCAGCTCAGAGCGCCACAACCCTCATATCCTCCAAGTATGAGGATTATTAGAAGACTTGTTCAGTTAATCATTTCATAAGTGTATTTACAAACTCCTGTGCCTTTTCCAGGGAATGCAAGAAAAATGGCTTTACTAGTGTTCATCTTCCTGCTCACCTTCCTCCCAGAACCTGCAGTCAGCGGACACCTCCCCAAGGCAGCAAGTAAGTGCAACCTGTCTGGGACACAGGTCTTTGGGTGGTCTGAGACCAGAGGTGGCATTACCAAGCTGGGAGCAATGTTCAGGGAGCGTCTCTACTCCATCACTGCCATGGGATGCTTCAGACCACACAGCGCTGCACAGCCCTGGCTCCACACTTGCCATGATACACCCGACCTGCTCTGCAGTCCCATGGGGTTGTGTAGCACAGCCAGAGCTTACAGCCAACATGTTTTCCTCTTGCAGTCTCAAGCCCTGTGTTCGGACCACGGCAGGTGTATGGTCTGCTCGACGGGACAGTCATCGTGAAATGCTTCTACCCTCCCACCAAAACAAACAGACATGACAGGAAGTACTGGTGCAAGGAGTCCTCCTTGGGCTGCGTGACCGTTGCCTCCACCAATGGCTACGTTGCTGCAGACTACCGAGGCAGAGTCGCCATCACTGACTACCCACAGGCAGAACACTTCCAGATTAACATCTCCGGGCTGGCGATGGCAGACACAGGCAACTACCAGTGCGGTGTCGGTATCAATGGCAGAGGGCTCTCCCACAAAGTCAACCTGGAAGTTTCTAAAGGTAACTACAGTCTTGGAGCTCCTTAAAGTATTATTTTCTTATATTCCTCCCCCCATCCCCCTTTTTAAAAAGACTCCATTGCAAGACACTGGGCAGACTAAGAGCTAAAGATGCTCCATGCTCTCAGTTTTCACTGAGAGTTTTTCTGGCATAAAGATCAAGTTAAACAAACCGCATCTTAAGGTCATTAAAATCAGTTAGAAACATCTGACCTCACTCAGCCCCTGAAGTCTCAGGAGATGCAGGGAGAGGAGAGAACTGCCCATCACTCCCACACTCCCTCCAACCCAGGGCTGGGGCTCTGTGAGCCAAGCCTGCACACAAGCCACACAAGCACGGCATGCAGGATGGTGCTGCGCTGCTGAGCAAGGCCCAAGGTGCAGAGCAGAGTGCAAACTCATGGTACAACCCCTGGCAAGGAGGCTCTGGGAGAAGCCCAGCTATAACATGGGCAGCAATAGAAGATGCAGTCCTGAAATGTGTCAGAGGTGGGACATGGCTGGTGGGACGTGCTCCAACCAGGAGTGGCACGTGGTCATGTAGTATAGCAAAGTCTAGAGAAACCCTGTGCTAAATGATTCCTTCAGAGGTACAGGGGAGCTGCACCAGCTACTGAGCAGCAGGTGCTGACTGGTGTCTGCACACACAGGTCCACATATACCCGAGGGTGCTGGGCTCTTCTACGTGAAGCTGCACAGCACGGTGACCATGGCCTGCAGCTTCGGGGAGGAGGCTGCGAGCATGAGGAAGTTCCTCTGCAAGATGAGTAAAAGCAGCTGCTATAACATCATCGACAGCTATGGGAACATTGATGAGGATTACAGAGGGCGAGTCCTGCTGACCAACAAGGAGCCTCCAGGCTCCTTCAGCATCGTGATAACCCAGACGGGCTGGGAAGACTCCGGTTTGTACCTGTGTGGGTACGGTGTCTACGGGGAGCAGGGAGAAACGAAGGAACTGGATGTGCACGTCTATGAGGGTAAGTGATTGCTAGTGTTTCCCCCCTTTCATCTCTGCTTCCCTTCAGAAGCATCACTAGCAGTCCCACTTCATTTAACAAGAGCATTTGGAGTCTCCTTCTCTGGAGATATTCCAATCCTGTCTGGATGCCGACCTGTGTGGCCTGTCCTAGGGACCCTGCTTTCTCAGGGGGGCTGGACTCAATCTCTGGAGGTCCCTTCGAACCCCTACAATTCTGTGATTAGCTTCCCTTCTCAGAGTGCTATCATCCTATCCTCTCACCTAGATGCCTCTTTCTATTTAACTACTAAGGCTTTTATCAAGACTTGGCCTTCTTAGCAGTTGCTAGCCATCTGCCTCAGCCTGACAAACCCACAACTCCAGAAGGGAAATTCATCCCACCAGTTTGGGACAAGCAAGCTGTCACTTCAAGTCTTAATTTCTTAAATTCCGAAGTGACAGACAGAGAAAGGAAAAGACTTGCCCTTCTCCTAGCAAAGCAAGCAAAACACTTGGAAATGTCAGTACACCAAGACAACCACCACCCAATGAATTTGGGAAAAAGAAAGGCCTGTCGGACCCTTTCAGGTCAATACCTAGCAGTGCCAGGATGGTCTCCTGCAATCTGCAACCCCCTGAGCTTGGCCTAGTCTTGCTTTAGCCAAAACAGCTTTGCTAGACCTGATAATATTTATTCTCCTGGGAGAGTGCCACACAGGCAAGAGTTAGACACAAATAGCTGCTCATTTCACTTTTATCTCCAGAGACAAGCGTTCCTCAAGGAAAGCCCACAATAATTGGAGTAAAAGGAAGTTCAGCAACTTTTGAATGCCACTATGAGCCTGTGAACAGGCTCTCTGTGAGCTCGGTGAAGTACTGGTGCAAGTGGAGAGAGAGCGGGTGTGCTCGGATCATAGACAACACCGGCTTTGTGGCGCCCATCTACGAAGGAAGAGTGACCATGTACGACAGCCCAGGGAATAGGACCATCAGTGTCATCCTGAACCAGCTGAAGGACAGTGACAAAGGCTACTACTGGTGCATGACAGACGAGGAGAAGGAGCAGCAATCATCAACGGAGCTGAAGATCATAGACGGTACGGGCCCACGTGGCAGCAGTTTTCCGCCTGCTCAGTAGGTACAAAACAGCCTCCTAAGCACCCCCAAGGAGCGGATCCGGCTTTTGGGGAAAGAGGTGCAAGGTCCAATTCTGAGCTTTTATGTCACAAGGCAAAACGTTGTGCCACATCCCCTCCCCTTCCTCCCCCCCCCCAATAGCTTTAAAATGGAAACACAAGGTTTCGGTTTTATGGGAAAGCGTGCGCGAGAGTTTCGCATGTAAGTATTTCTTAAGCCTTGCAAAAACCACCCAAGCACATCTTCCACCCCAAGATGCACACACAGCATCCTCAAGATTAATTTAGCAATGCAAGGAGCGCTTTCCCTCCCCTACATCCCCTGGCCCACCAGCCTGAGCTGCACCAATGCCTGTTGCCCGCCATTCCCACCACTGAAAGCACTAACTTGAGCCTTGATGTTCTGTTTGCCCTCACAGGAGAACCTGGACTGAAGGGAAAGACAGAAGTGGAGGCACAAGTGGGTTCACGGGTCGATTTAACTTGCTCTTACCCGTGCAAGTACTACTCCTACCAGAAGTACTGGTGCAAGTGGAACAGCACTGGCTGCAAGCTCATGCCTTCTTCTGACCAAAGTCACCCAGGGACAGGAGTTACCTGTGACACTGACAACAAGACAGTCATCCTAAGCTTTGACTCAGTGACAAAAGATGATGAAGGGTGGTACTGGTGTGGAGTGAAACAAAACAGCATCTTCGGGGAAACCATGGCAGTGCACCTGCAGGTGACTGAAGGTGAGCTCTAAGGCAAAGCCAGGCAGGGACTTTGCTGCTCCTCAGGGCTGTGAATCAAGCCTTCTGCTGAGAGAAGAGTCCTCTCCTTATCCACTAGGTTGCAGCACCTCAAAACAGAAGCGCTCTCATCCAGGCAGCCTCTGGGACCTGGTGCTAAGATCACCCTTGATTTGCACAGCCCATCACAGATGTTGTCATTCACTCACTGCTTTCTGCTTCTCAGTCAGAAAATCCTCACCCTGTCTAAAAATCACTTGCTTCCACACCATCTTTACACCTTACCCCTGCCCTTGCTAATTATCATTATTACAATCAGTAGCATTATTTAAATTAAGCATCTGGCCCCTGTCAGGTGAAGGGCTGCACAGAGGTCAGAGATGCAGCTTGCTCCAGGAGCTTGTTATCTTAATGAAGAGGAAAATAGTAGGGACCAGGAAAGAAAGGGCTATCAGAACTCCCCTGGAAGCAAGGGGCTTAGTCTCAGCTTTGGTGCTGTGCTTTTCTTGGGGAGGGATATCTTTAGGAGCAGAGCAGGGGAAAAAAGGTATAGCACAGGCTGGTTGTGTGGACAGTGTCTGAAGTGGATGATGGTCAAAGTGAAAACAGAGAGAAACAGACTCATTTCACCACCTTTGGTGGGCAAAGAGCTGGAAAGAAAAGCCAGCTGAGTGCTCAATGCTTGCTCTGGAAACACTAGAGGCAGAACTTAACACAAGACTGTTCCAAAAGCAGACAGAGAGCCCACAGGAGATTCTTGCAACAAATTATTTGGAATGAGGTTCTTCTGTACCCTTAAACCCCACTTAAAGAGCCTTTTGTGTACAGTCAAAAGTTGCTGCAGTTCCACGCACCCCAAACACCCCCAGCTCGGTTTTGTGTCACCACCTCCATGCTGCTGCTTGTGTGACCAACTGCCCTTCTTCCCTGGGAATGTAGGGACCAGTGATAGGAATAACCTGGAGCTCATGAAGATTGATACTCCCAGCCACGCCGAGCCCCCCAGCCACGCCGAGCCCCCCAGCCACGTGGATCCCAACTCTATTCCCCGAGAAAGAGCCTCCAGCGACGCTGCAGTGCAACAGGCAGCGGCTTCAGAAAGGTGAGTTTCCTCTAAACCTCCATCATTTATCACTTTTGGGTGTTTCTGGAACTTGGTACCATGTTTGCACATCACAAGCGTGGTTTAGCAACAACAACAAAAGATCTTGTCCCTAAAGAATTCAGCTCAAAACAGAGAAGCAGCAGGAAAGTTACAGCAAAAGACAAGATGTACTTGAACTTAATCTCTAGCCCAAGTAAGAAACCACAGTCCCAGGGGGAATTATTAGAGATTCCAGGTGCAGGAAAATTAATTGAAGACTGTGGAGATCACAGAGTTTTCCTTTTCACATTTATATCAGAGCCACGGATGTAGCTGTTCTGGCACAATCTCTGTTCTAGATTTTTATTTACCCCCTGTGACGTGCTGGGATGCAGGTCATGAACTGAACTGCACCGTGCCCGCTCTGATTTACCACCTCTTTAGATTTTGGACATTCAAATACGTTACTCAGACATGGATAATTAAAAGAAACCACATTTCCCAGCTTAACAACACACCTTTCCCTCCATTCCAGCTCCCAGAGCCACGGCTCCAACACACTGGTTTTACCTCTGACCCTCACATGTGCTGTGGTCCTGGTCCTTGTGACAGCTTTTGCCATCTTTAAATACAGGCAGCTGAAGAGATCAGGTGAGTCGCTGCCTTTTCAGGTCTCCCAAGAAACCCCCACTGTCAAGGCAAAGGCAATGCCACACACACACATCCCCTGGTGCCCCCTCAGTGCAACGGGCGGGTGAGAGACAGGGTATTTATCTCCTCCCTCTTGACAGACCTGGTGTCCGTGGGGAGCTACAGGACAAACATCAGCATGTCAGACTTTGAGAGTGTGAAGGAGTACGGGGCCAACAACAACCCCTGCATGAAGGAGAGCCAGGAGACACAGATGGGAGTGGATGGTAGGTTGCTGGCTGGTGGCCCCCTCCACATCCCTGAGGTGAGGGGTCTGCAGAAGGACCCCAGAAACCAATGCCTCCCCCCAATAACCCTTCCCCTTCTCTCCCCACAGAGCTCATCACCCCTGCAGCCCCCCCTGAAGACCCCACCGAGACAAAGAAGGCAAAAAGGGTAAGAGAAGGCAGGAGAACAGCCACTGACCTGGGAGACACCACTGCAGCCCTCCAACTTCTGCTAGGGGAGCTGCCCCTCCCTCCCAGGGGCTTATTTATACCCAGCTGCTCCCCTTCTCCCCTGGGCTGGGCCACCTGCAGCAGATCAGCTTGGGAAGGGGGGATTAACCCTTTCCCACCCCCACATTCCCACAGAGCAATGGCAGCAGTCATCTTGCTGCCAACTACACCGAGTCAGCCCCAGGCAGGGGCAGAAGGGTTGGGGATGGGTTGTGCTGTAAATACCAACCACAGGGAAAAGGAGATGGTCAGGGGCTGGACCACATCCCCCCCTAACTCCCAGCCTGCCCCCAGCACTGTGCTCCCATGCAGGCAGTGGTCTGGGGGGCAGAGATGGGCAGGGAGGACTCTGCCATTGCAAGGGGCTGTGGATTGTTCCTGTCTCCCCCACTGTGTCTCCTCTGCCTCCCCCCTGCCTCCCCTCCCCTTGGGTAAGATCAGGATTGAGTGGCACCCCTCAGCAGTAACTGAAAGAGCCAGATCCAACCTCTTCTTTATAAAAACTCCCAAGCAAAGGGGCTATGTAGGGGTTGGATGAACCGGAGCGATAAAGGAAACGGTCAGGAAACCAGTAAAGCCCAGAGAGATGAGCTGGGTGCCAACACAGGGGAACAGGTATGCCATGGTGGCCCAGTTTCATCGGCACTGGCCTGACCTACCAGACTGTTCCACTCACCCAGCCTGCCCATATTACCCCAAGAAGCCCATGTTAGCACTGTCCTTTCCCCTGCCATGTGCTGCTGCCCGTCCCCAGCCAGCTGACAGTGTCCTCCCATCCTTCCCCAGAGCTCCAAGGAGGATGCTGACTTCGCCTACTCCACCTTCCTCCTCACCTCCAGCAGCATGGTGCAGGACAACTCCGGAGAGGACAGCTCTGTCCCTGATGTGCCCCCCCAGAACAAGTAGGGTGGGCTCTGAAGGCGAGGGACCGAGAGGCGGCAGCGGCTGTGAGCGGCTCGACCTCGAGGATCGGAGCAAGACATCAGCAAGCAACACTGTTTATTGCTACCACGATTTGCTATAGCTTGACTTTTTTTTTTTTTTTTTTGCTTAATTTCAGCTTGGAGCAGTGATTTAGGAGGAATTGTTCAGTGTCAAAGCAGGGGGCTGGGCTGGGGGCGTGGGTACAAGCCAGCAGGTCAGGCTGGGCAACGGCAGGAGCTCGAGTGGCTTAGCCCACCGACAGCCCCAGCCCACCAGTGCCCCTCCAACATGGGGAGGGGGGGTTCTCTCAAAGGTCAAAAGTAATGTTTTTATAAAAAAAAAATCTCATTTTCTTTCCAAGGCAGCTGGAAAACCCTCTGGAAGTACAACCTGTGCTTTTGATTCCTCTCAGCTTTCTCACCCAGAGGGCAGCGCTCGCCGACCACGCGTGGGCTGACCTGGGTTTGTGCAAAAGCAATAAAGAATGGCACTGGCTTTCAGCAGAGCAGGGGGACTCGCAGTCCGTGGGAGGGCATGGGCAGAGCGCACCCAAAGAGGCACAGCAGGATGCAGGTGGGGAGGAGGCGGGGGGGGGGGGGGAAGGCTTTCCCTCATTATGGCATCACATCTGGTTTCTGCAAAGAAGAAACCCACAATTAGTGGAGATACTGTTTTGAGCAGTGTTCCTCAGGTGCATTTTCATCAACAGCAGGAACTGATCACGACATTAATTCATATGACAGCCGATCAGCAGCCTATGTAGCTGCTTAGGCAATAGGCACCAATGTTCACTGGCACTGAATCCATTTCCAAATTCCCCAGAGCAGCTGAACCCACAGTCTCCCATTTCTGACTTGGAGTTGGAACAACTGAGTCCAATCCAGGCTCCTCTGCCACAGAGGAGGCCTTGAAAACCCACCCCTTACTTAATAAACCTGAGCCACACATCACTCAGACATTTTCCCTGCCTGACTTCATGTTTATCCAGGCAGAAACGAGGATGACTGTAATTAAATGTTGTTTCTTGGTCTTATTTTTTGAGAGTGGGTGACTAAACAGAACTCAATCATTTATGGGTGCACGGATCTCTGAACAGCAGCACGAGGCTGCTGTCTGCTGGCTAGATGTGGGTGCAGAGAGCTGAACACCCCGCAGGTGATGAAGATGTTGTGACAAAGCAGAGAAACACTATTCCCTGAACACCAGGAAGGGGTTAGGTGAAGAGAGGGGCTTACAGAGGAGGGTCTGACAGGGATAGAGAGAAGGGGAGAAACTGAGCTGTTTGGGAGAGAAGGGGTAGAAACTGAGCCTCAAATTCTTGAGCCTGGTTCAAATTCATGCAGATAAATTCAACTTCCTGCTGGTTATGTGCAACTCTGATAGCAAGGCATCAAATATAAAAGATGATGGGCATGACCCTGGGCATCACCCTGGCTGGAGCCTGAGCTGACAGCCTTACAGTAACACAAATACAGTTCTGTTTCAGTAAAACATTGCCTCCAATTTACAATGGAGACATTACAGTGGCTCAGCAAGGTGCCAGGGAATGGCTGTTTGAGCTACCTACAGAAATGGGGTTTTCATCCAGGATAAACCCCAGATCACTCCTGAACCACAGACCTCCCTGCAGCAAGCCCAGGGATGGGCTCTGCTCACAAACACTGCTGGAGTGTGTTGTTCAGGGCAGCCCTCGCATCCTCATCACCTTCCTGATAGCAGGGCTGGGAGCTCCAGTGCCAACTGGAGCTGTCCTGCCTCATTCTCCCCCGTGCATCCCCTCAGCAGCACAGTGGGAAGGGGCTTGGATATGGGAAAAGGTGTGGAGGGGTCAGGACAGGTCTGCACCCGCCTGGAGTTGCTGGAAGTGAGAGAATGATTCTGGTGCAATAGGAAAGGCGTGAGCTTGGAAAGCGTCCCCGGGGGTGAGCAGTCATAAAGCTGCAGGAGAATGCTGAGGTTTGGAAATCTCTGGGAGGAGAAAACCCCTTCTGCTCTCCCTTTGCAAATCCGCTTCCTCTTCAGCGTGCACACCGGCACCCTTCTCTGGGCTCAGTTCCTTCCCCACTGCACTGGGAGCAGTGAGAACGAGCTGAGCTCCCAGGCGAGGTGCAGAGGCTGGGTTAGGGTAGGCTGAGCATCCTGCCAGCCAGCTCTGCCTGCATCCCTAAGCCCCGGCAGCTGCCTGCTCACAGCTCCTGCCCAGCGCTGGCACTTCCATCTGGCACCTCCTTGGCAAAGGGGAGCATCCCTGGGCTGCTGCAGAGCTTCACGGTGGGTGGGAAGGTGGTTTTGACATGAAAGCAGTAAAACATGCATGGGTTGAGACATGCAGCCTTTCACACAGCATACAAAACCCAACAAAACCTGAGAAATAATGATAATAATGGTGACAGCATAAGCTGAGGATGTGGAAGAAAGCCCACACTTCTCACTCAAGCTGTGATCCAGAGCTCACCACAACCAGTGGGCAGGTCCACAGGGCCTTCACCCCATCCCCTTCACCACAGCGTTGGCCAAACCTGCTGAAGGATTTCCTTTTACCGGTGACAAGCTGTGGTATCTCATTGCATCACTGCTTCATTCCTCATGCTTTCCCTTTAACAGAAAGTCATGGGACTTGCAAGATACATCTCTCTTAAATGGTTGTTTTCAAGGGTGATGATGTTGAAAGATCAGCTTTCGTGAGCACTGGCAGAGCGTGGAGGGATGTATTCACCCCTCATGCCCTGGCACCAGAACAAATGTAAGTCATGCTATAAAAACCCATGAGAAAGCAAATGAAGAGAATCAAAGCCCTGGGCAGCTTTCCTGTGGCGTAAGGAAATATTTGAGAAAGACTAGTGAGCAATGGAGAGCTTTCCTTCAAGAGTGAATCACCAAATCAGCGGGAAGCAGCTGCACATGGGCTCCAGGCAAATGCTGGTGAGCTCAGCCAGCTACATCAGCCACCTTTTGGGAAGGGACAAAGCCACCCCCTCCTCTGCAGCTACTCATTCTGCGGGTGTCCAAGGAAAGGCACATCACCCACTGGCCTGGTGCAAGGCTCTGGTGATGCTGGCATATCGCCAAAGGTCTTGCCCAGAGCCCTCCTGTGATGGGGATGAAACCAAAGCACTAAGTGGGTTCTCCTCCAGAACTTGAGGAACTTATCCCATAAGAGCAAAATCCTGTTAAAGAGCCTCTTCTGCAGCTACAGCCTTCCCATGTCACCACCAGAAGTTCCCAAGCTCTCAGTCCAGCTCTCAGTCCATCCCTGCTGCTGGAAGCTAAGCCCTATCTGTGCCTTTTTGGGTAAGAGAAAGAGACCTGGAGAGTGTCAGGCTGTCCCATGGGAACAGAGGTGCTGAGAAAACATTAGTACAAGCCTGAAGGATTCAGACCTAGAAGCAACAACTTGACCCTAAGAGCAATAAGGGCTGCTCAGAGCCAGGGGAGACCATGCACAGCCCTGGTTGTGCCCGTGTGGAGTTATTGGTGCACCTTGCATCACCTCAGTTGATTCTTGGAGTAAAATGCACTAAGCCAGACATCCATCCTCCAATCTTACTCAAGCCTTATGCCTAGTGAATGTAGCAGTAAGACCCTATCACTTGAAATAGTAAGACTGGAGTGCTACCTGGCACATCAGCATCTCTCTGCTCTCCAAGCAGCTCATGCTAATGCAGCATTTACCTGGCCCCAGGAGTGCATAACACCTCCTGGCAGCACAGAGACATGGTGTGGGTGGTCTTGGTTCATTTACTAACACACTGGGCATCTGCCATTGTCAGGCATCACAGTGATAAAGGTACTAACACCTCGTGGGCAGGCACAGGGGAAAAGGGATTTAGAGCATGCATGACCAGGGGGTACCAGCAACGTGAGTGTGGACTAAGAGAGTCCAAAATGGGTGGAACCAATCCAGAGTTATACAGAATGCACAGTAAAAATGGTCTTGTGGGTAATCCAGGGTGGTTTAATATCATTCAGGTATAAACTTTGGTGTCTCTGGTATGGCAGGAATGATGCATCAGCTCTGGGATGCTGGCACTACCCAAGTGCCAGTATCTGCTGTGAAAGGCCACCACAGCAAATTGAAGAAGATTTTACTAACCAGGAACATGCAATTCCTCAGAATTTTGATAACCAGACTCATCACAGTTTCAAGTGGGGTTTATTTACAGTAATTACAACAGATTTCCACAAAGCTTACTTCTGAGTGTCAGTAAATTGCACAATACACACAAGAACCTTTTTCTATTCAGCAACCACATAACTTGCACAGAAAGCTTTGTTTTACTGATAAGGCAGAAAATATATTCTCAAAAGGAAACACAGATTTCTAAGCCTCACCTACCTGCTAGGACCTATTCTTGGAAGCACTTCTCACCCTGTGCACCTCGTTGCAGCCAGAGCAATCGGCAGCAGCCCTGATTTACGAGCACTGCTCTGCAGCATTAACTACACCAGGGGTTGTTCCAGCAGGCACTCAGCACATTCTCCACGCAAAAAAATGTATAATTTCAACAATATACCTAATTAAATGATCACAGCTTATGTCTGCCAGCAAGAGAAACTGGTGTAGATTTTCCCTTGGAGAGCATCCTTTGATAGAAGTCAGCTAAGCAAAGTGCTATGCTAATTTGATTAAGCTCTTAATTCAGGACTCCACTGATGCATTCGCCTATGTACCTGGCTAGCAAAACACTCAGTGTCTGGCTGAACACGGCTCTAATCAGTGAGAAACCACACTGATAGAGAATGTTATTTTCCCCTTCACCTGTCCAGCAGCTTCATTAGCCTCTGCATTCATTTGTGGGTCGTTAATGCCTTCAGCTCCCTAAGGAGCTTTCTCCATCCAGTCCAGCAGGATGTCCAGCTCACCCAGGGATTTAATTGCTGCAGACGTGACGTTCAGCTGCAGTGATGGAAAGGAACAAGTTGTAAGCAGAGAGAGCAAGTACACCTCGGTGTAAAGAGAACCCCAGCATCTGCATTAATTACTTAATCACAATCAACTTACCCCTTCATAGTTCGCAAGGATTTGATTAAATTTCTCTGTGGATTCCTGGCCACACAAACACTTATTTTGCTCGTGCTAGAAAAACAAAATAGAAATTGTTAGTTTGGGAGGTTAATTTTTTAAAATAAGAGATTGGTTTCTAATTATCCTGGAAATTACAGACTGAGAGCTTGTTAAAGGGTGGAAAAGGCTGCAGGTCCTTAAATGGGACTTCAGCTAAGGACAGACTTCACTTCAATGGAGGGACAGGATAAATATTGCTCTTGAGAGCTAATGTGGGACAAGCATGTGTAAAAAGTTCTCAGCAGACACTGGCAGTCTTCACGTCCTGCTGCTTTGCATCTTTCTTGTCGTTTTCATAAACAAAGAATTCGTAACTTTGTAACACCCTGAGGTTTATTTATACACAAATCCCAGCAGACAAAACTAAGCTGCAGCAATACAAACACTTCAGGTTGTTTATATACCAAATCCCAGCAGAGAAACCAAACCCAAAGCACTAGACCAGACTTACACAGTGCCCCAGCTTCCTCTTCACGCTGAGGAAGGAGTTGGCAATGCTGCTGATCTTTCGGTTGACGTGCGAGTCCTCGGTCTTGCAGTGTTTGAAGACTTTGTCCACATAGAAATTGAAGAGGTGATGGGTGATGCAGCATCTCTCTGAAGACTGAGGGAATACATTTTCTCTTTAAAAAGTCTTCCAAACTGCTTTAAAGCTGGAGCCTCCAGCCCTTCTGCCCCCACATCCCCCAGAACAAGCCATCTCTGACACCTGGCTTGGTAGATGAGCACAGCAGGTTCTTTTGGCTCATATAAAGCTTTCTTCACTGATGCTTGATGTAAATTGATAATATATAGAGAGGAAATAATTTTAGATGGATTTTCCAGGAGATCCATTCTCAGCAAGTCTCATTGATGAAGTGATTTTGTTGCTGGGTGTTTAAAGCAGCAAGACCTGAAGTGGTGGCCCATAACTGGTGCTTCAGAGCTTAAGAAAGCTGCAACCCCCTTATTTCTAACATATTCCACCTCCCCAGATCACATTCTCCTGCTTTTGGGTTGTCTGATATCGTTCCACCCAAGTCCCAGCTCGCTGACCGAGGTGTCGGGGAGCCGCAGCTCCAGATCCCGTAACCAGAGCATCACATGCAACAACAACAACACAAGAAGATCTCTGCCCACCATTTCTGGAAAGACAGTCAGGGTGAAAGCCCGCTGCAGGAACTGGCAGCGGGACACCCACCTCTTTTCACATTCGTGATCCACATCACTTTATCCTCCCTGACCTGCGCTGGCTGCCAGCGTCGGTGTTTCGCGGGAACTCAGCAGAAGTTATGGTATTGAACAGCCTCCCCAAGCACCCAGCACTGCTACACCCCATGACTGGGGTGAGGATGCCAGCGGGTCAAAATTACTCAGAGAGAAACCAGAGCCACGGTGAGGACACCTACCTTAACCTTGTGCAGGGAGTGTGGGTACGACAAGATGCTCAGGGTCCTGATGGGATCTCTGGCTTGCTGCATGGGAGAAGACAGAGGTGGTGATGTACATGCTGGCTGCAGAGGGGCTTCAGGAGCAGCCAAGCAAAGAGCTTCCCCAGCTCCACCAGACCCTGGCACGGTACTTACGATGTTGGCTTTAATTGCAGTGAAACCAGACCTAATCTCAGTCACACTCATTGAAAACCTGCAGGGTCCGAAGTGGAAGATTCTGTTCCCAGCCACCAGCATCACATTCAACCAGCACGACATGGAGAAGAGGCAGAGGAACAAGCAGGATCCCTTCATACTGCTGCAGGATGCAAACACGACCAGCTGCCTGGGACACCTGGCCAAGGAAGACAATATTTTGTCTTTCCAAGATAACACCATTGTGATGCTTATGAAAATATACAAAGTCTCATTAACTATATATTATATACTATATAATACTATATATATATTATATAGTACATATAATACAATATATTCTAGTATTATATATTATATAATATATTGTATGCTATATATACTGTAAAATTATTGTAGTGTATATATTATATAATATATAGTATTATATACTATATAAAATATAGTATACAAAATGTGTATTTTATATAATATATAATATTATATATAATAAATATAGTATTATATATTTATATAATATATAATAGTTTATTTATATAATATTATATTTATATAATATATGTATATAGTAAGAGAGACATTTCTTTGTTCACTCCCCACGTGCAACATTAAATATAAATAGGTATAAAAGAAAATAAAGCCAAATATTTAATGGAAGATCCCAAAAGATGAAGGGGAAAAAAAAAAAAACCCTTAATAAAAGATTGTGTGTAAATAGACAAAGGTCTCCTGACAAATTTTCATCAGAAAAATAAATGCAAATTAAATTTTTTAAATCTACTGGCTCCAAAAGAGCTGGGGGTAACAGACAAAGCAGATCCTAAAGTCAGCTTAGAAAAGAAAATGTTTTCCCTCAGAAGGGTGAGTTCTGTTAGCACTGAACATTAAGGTAATTAATGAAAAAAACCCTTTCAGAGGCAAATTATAGGAACACAAGGAAATATGCAGGACCATGTAGAGCAAAAGGATAAAATCATTATTTTACCTTGTCCTTTGATGTGGGTCCACCTGTCTTTGACCTGAAGAGCTCCGAAGGAGGCGTTTTTATCCAGGTATCGGGAGGAAATGACTCTTGGATTAACTTTTGGGATTTTTCTTGCTTTTCCCAGCAAGTATTTCCCTTTGTAATTTACTGAATTAATGAGGTAGTGAGGGACCAACTCTCTCACCCACAGGTGTTTCCCTAACCTATGGAGGCGGGAAATCTTGGCATTGCCGTATCATTTTTCAGTCGGGAAGAAGGATGTGGCCAAAAGGAGGGACCATCATGGGGGTGACATCCCCAAAATGCCAAGGGGCATCCCCCAGCACAGAGCTGCGCTGCCAAGACCACCAACACCCTCCTCCCGGAGAGGGGATGTTCCTGGCTCCCATGGAGGTGTTGGGAAGTGGAATAGCATCACCTCCCCCCAGGATGCCAGTGGTCCAAACCCCGCAAGGTAGGAGGGTTTCTGGTAATAGGATATGGCGTGCTATTAAACCAGGGTGACTCAGAAAGCTGGCAAGATCTTTCTCCATCCCTGTCCTGGCACATGGGGCCTTCACCTGCCGGTACAGGGGACCCTGCTTCTCAGGCTCGCTCCTCAGGTGGGTGATGCTTCTCTCCAGCTGCTCTTCCCTGGATCTGGGGCTGCCCAGGTAGGGCAGGGAGGGGTTTTGGGGTGATACAGCTCCCATCGCGGTGCCAGGAGAAGTTGCTCGGTCTTCAGGAGCACAATGACTTAGGGGAGCATCGTGTGCAGTCCAAAGCTCTCAGCCTGCAGAAGGACAGAAAGCTCACTCACACCTTTACCAGCCCACCAGCCACCAAGCTTTTCCCACAAGCAGAGTCTTACCCCTGCCCCAAATATTAGCTGTGGAGTAAACTGATGGAGCCAAGGTCCTTGAGCAAGCCAGGTACATTGTCACACCAATGCTTCAGATCCAGACTGTCCCCAGGGACCCAGGGTTTGGCAGCTGGGGCATGCCATCACATGGACATGGCAGTACCAGGGCAAAACCCAGGCTGGTTCACCAAGATTTTGGTTTGGTTGTTTCTGTAAAACCACCCCTCCCCCTCTCCAGAGAAAGGTAAGTCCAGTCTACAAGCAAAAATGAGCAGTTAAAAAATACTTCCTGGGCTACCTGTACCCAGTGGGGAAAGTCAGATGGATTTAGAGGGCACAGAGGTGGCAAAGACACCCCTCTAATCCCACAGCCAACCTCTGGAGCAGCTGCAATGATGCTCTGAGTGGGAGCAGCAGCCTGAGCGTGTGGCTGTTGCAGGTCTCCCTGCTGTGCCAGGGCTGTTCCTTAACGTTTCGCTGGGTGAATAATTTATTGATAACAGAGCTCAATCTAGAGCATATATCCATCATCAGGGGAAGACTAGGCAAATAGCTTTTATGCCCAGGCTAGTCACAGGATTGCACAGAGTATTGCTGAAACTACCCCATATGCACCAAACGTGCCTCCCTCATCCCTGTGCCTTCGCCTGCCAAAAGGCAGGTCCAAGCCTGCAGCAGGTTGCATTTGCCCTTGCTGAGGTGTTGGAGGGATCCCCAGCAGCCCATGGATGAGTCTCTGCCTTTCCCCCCCCTCCCTGCAATTCCCAGCTGCTGCCTGGAATTGCAGTGAAAATTTTGCTTGGAGCAGAGGAAGCGGCAGCAGCGGCGTTCCCGGGGCAACCCAGTGCACACCCAGCCTGGGTGAGGAAACAGGGAAAGAGGCAGGGAGTTCTTACTTAATTATGTAAATTGCAGATGAGAAGAAGGGAGATTTCTTTTCTTTTTTCCTTTTGGTAACTGAACTGACGCTCGAGACAGGTCAGCCAAGCGCCGGCAGGCAAGAAACAGTCATGGGTTAAAAGCTGCCAGCCAGGCTGGTCAAGGGAAGATGCTGGGGTGACAGGGGAAGAGGAGTAAAATGTCACATTATCAGGGTCCTGGCTGGGTGTCTTTTGGCCTCACCGTCCTGTCACCAGCCATCTGCAAGGCACCGGCAACAGCACAACCCTGTGTGGGCAAGAAGGAGAGTAACCATCTCAGAGACAGGGACACAATCAAGGCACTTGCAAATAAACAGTGAAAACCTACATTTGTGATTATGGTGATGGATTACCCCAAATGCCAGACCTGGGGGAGGTTGGAAACCTTCATTTTTCAGAGCAGCTGGGATGGCATCAGCAGGGATCTTGACACACATTGGACTGGAGTCCAGAGCAGCCAGGCTCAGCTTTGCCCAGGCAGCCTGCCTAAGGGAGGGACTGCAGCCACATGAAAATACCCTCAATTAAACAGCACGCTCTGGGAAGGAAGAGGGAAAAGGAGAAACAGGGATTTCTGAGAGGCAGTGGTGCGATGATGCTGCAGATGAGCTCAGCCAGGGAAATGGGAAGCGGCTCCCCCGGGCGCTCTCGGAATCGCGTGCGGGCAGCGCTGGGGAGCGCGCTGGGTGTGGGGACATGGTCCTTTCCCTGAGAAACCTTCCAGGCAACTCCCAGCTGCAGGGAGGGCTCCTCCCTCGGGATTTTGGGGTAGGCACGTGGTGACAGGGCACGCTAAAGGCAGTTGCGACCCAGACAAGCCAAGGCAGAGGAGCGGGTTGTTAGCCGCCCGCCGCTGTGGTTAGGGAATTAAAACCGAAGCCCCGTGTATCGTTAGCTTGTCGTTTGTACAGACTCCAACTGCTGCCAGGAGCGATGCTCAGCCTCACCCTGCCACGCAGCCAGCCCCGCTGGCATCACTGCAGAGCTGGCATCACTGCCATGGTAGTGGAAACATCTCGGTAACAGAAAGTGCCAGGCTGCTGCAGACAACTGGCTTGTTGAAATGACTAACAAAGCAGACGTTCCTGGAGAGCCTGGGAGCAAGACAGGAGATGAGGCACTTACTCACCGACGGTTACATCAGGGAAACTCAGCGGCAGCATCTCCCAGCCCTGCTCCAGCACTGGCATGGGAGAGCCGTGCCCTGTGCACACCCCTTACCGTGAGTTAACCTCCACCCCGCTCAGCGCCATCCACCACTGACCCAGCTCCACATTTAATCTCTTCGATATCCAAAAGCTTTTGTTTTATCTGGGGAGGGAAAAAAAACAAACAAACAAAAAAATCCTTAAAAAAATGGATCAAGCTGCTCTGCTCTGCGGGAGCCACACTGTCAAGAACTGACCACAGGCACAATTCAACATGAGGTTTCCAGTAAAGTGTTTCAGAGTGATAAGGTACCAGTTTCAATAGTGCACTTCAAAGTAGTTTCATGCTCTATAGAGATCTGATAATACCTTGCAGACCATTCTTGGTTTGCCATTCTTTGTCATTACTCACATTTCACAGCAGCTTTAGGTACACCAGTGTTTCAGATATGGGGCTGATAATGGTTTGTACACAGATCCCCAGAACTAGACAATGTGAATGGCAGAAATGCCTCCAGTAATTTTAATGAAAGAAAAATCAAGGCTTAATGACAAAGCCTAGTAACCATATCAGACCTCAGGAGCTCTTCCTGACATCCTACAGGAAAAGGATCCACAAAACCAAACCCAGCTTGGCTGCCTGAAACAAAAATTCTCATAGGATTTTACATCTCTCCTGGTGATGCTGTGGTGCACAGAAACCCTCACCAAAGGAACACGATTCTGTTTCTACAAGCAGGGGAAAGTGTTTTCACTTGGCTTTTATGCACTAGAGTAGTTTCTGACATACTTGCAAGTGGTGTAAATTGTCGGGCAGCCCTACCCTAATCCCAGCCGGGAGCTGAGGGCAGGATTGACTGTAGCAGCGATGCTGAGCTGCAGCTCTGAGTAGTCCTCAGTGCTGTAAAAACCTGAGGTTTGATTGCCAAAGCAATCAGCTGGTCCTCCAACCCAGAGCCCATTTCAAATCTCTGAACGAACATTAATCTCTCTCAGCCCTCTCGAACCCCAGGGACCCACAGCAGCACCCAAATGGGTGGCACCCGCCCCATCGTCACTCTTTCCATCAGTTTCTGCACCGATGCACTTTGCTCTTTGCGATGGAAACGTGCTCAGCAGCTGCCAGGTCCTCTCCCAGCTTCTGAAAACCTGGCTGCTCTTCTCAGTCTTAATTAGCGCAGCTCATTATCGACAGAAACCAGGGGCTGGTGGTTACCTTGTGGGCTCACTCAGCCCCAGCTCTGCAGTGCTGCTGACAAAAGTAAAAAGAAAAAAAAAAAAAAAAAAGAAAGAAAAGAAAAAAAAACCAAGAAAAAAAATTGTTTTTCTCAGTAAACTCATCAAATGAGTCAGAAAAAAACTCTGCAGGGAGCTATCGACTGAGAGGTGTGGTACATCGTGTGCCCTCTTCTCAGTCACGTTCCTAGCCATAACCACTTGAATAATTCTGAAAATCAAACACTCAGTACTGCCTTTTAGGGAGCAACAGGCTCAGCTTAATGAGACTCCAACTGCTCTTCAGCTGAGCACAGGAGACGTCCGAAACCATGGGAGCAAAATTCAGTCTGTTATCCTGGGATTCCCTCCCAGAGAAGCTCACAGGGTCTGAACCTCTCCTCGTGGGCAGAGCAGCTCCTTTCCCAGAGCTGAGGGGCTTGGGGAGAGCCTAGGAGGGCATCCCCAGCTCCAAGCCAACCTCTGCATCCCCCCCAGTTTAGGGCATCACTCATGGGATATTTTTGCCATTTGCTGCTACCTGCAGCTCAGCCCAGGATGTCCCCAGGTAGATGTCCCATCAGAAAGGAGACATCTTCCCCCATGGAGCATCCTACCCCCTCCCCAGTCGCTGTGGGTGGTAATGAGCTCACCCCATCCTCTCTGGATGTTCTCAGCTGGGTCACGTTTGGCTCCCAGCTGCGCAGGTCCTCACGTCACAGAAAATGACACCGCCTCAGCCACCACCTTCATGGAGCAGATGTGACACTCGTTGACGTGACTCACCAATGGCAGTGCTGCCACCGAGCCAGGATTTTACCCAAAGAGCTGCAAAAAGAGAGAGAGAGAGAGAGAGAGAGAGGGCGCTTTCCTTCCTCCCCCCCCGCCCCAAAGATGCACCTTTGTGGAAGAGGAAAAGCGTGGTGGAGGATCTTGTACACTGACAAATCTGTTCTGCAGAAAACCATCACTTTAGTCACCGGGCTGGGGGGCGTTGAAGGTTAGATACTTGCTTCCCCTGGTTAGATAAAACGTGAACTCATAGGTTGGTTATCACAAATGGCATCTTCCTCGAGGGGAAATGCATATTAAAGGTCTTTTTACAGTTTAATAATACAGCTAAAGATCAACTCCTGCTAGCTTTCCTTCCACTGGCCATCACCTGGGCTTCAACAGACACCTCTTTAGCCCAGGGATTCCTCTGCCTGCAAGGTCTGGGTGTGCAAAGCCTGTGTTCAGGTGGTCATGGTGCCAGATGAGATGCTGATGGGCTCAAAGTCAGGCACGTCTGTCAGCTGCGTATGACGCAAGGCACCAGCTCAGCACACTCCTGTTAACATCAGAAACCAGCTGGAAAACCAAATTCCCCCTGAGAAACCTTCACCCCAAGGCTACAACAGCCCAGGAGTTACACCAAATTTTTAGCAGCCCCCTTCCTTGGGTACTTGTCACTCCTTTGTGGTCATCTCAGCAAGGTTTCCCAGTCAGAGAGGGAATTTCAATGGTTTAGGTTTTACATTTCCTTATTTTCCCCCCTCACCATGTTAAGAAAATTGGCTATTTCAGCAAAAACTGAGGTGAAGTAGCCTGAAAAGCCCTGCCTTGCCATCAAACGTGAGCAGAAGCATCCGCGAGACGATGATGTGAAGCTCAGAGCCCACGCTGAGATTCGTAGCACTCTCCAACCATGCACACATATTATATATATATAAAATATATATATTGTCTATATCTCAAAGATAGATATATATAAATATATATTACATATATATATTTTTATATATATATTAAAAAACATCTCAGAGACTCAAACCTGCCAACAAGACGAAACGCAGACTTAATGAATGAGGCTTTTTCAGTTTCCAGGAGGTTTCAGAAGCTTTTTTGATGTGGGCAGCTGACATACAGGGAACTGGGCTTCTCTAAAGCAAAGGGTAATGTCAAAGCATAGATAAAGACAATGCTGAAGCACCAGCAAGGTCCTGAGCTGCCCACAATGAGCCCTTGCTGGCCTCCAAGGTTGAGTGCTGCTGGGAGGACCAACATTTCTCTGAGAAACGAAACTTTCTTGAAAGGTCTTTCTGAAGGAGAGCTGAGCTGTGATCAGTGAACATGAGAAATGATGTAATTAATCAAGCTTCCACTTTCAGAACCCGCCAGAAGCCCCCATGCTCATTTTCCCTGCAAAGTTACATTTCTTTACTGTGCCTGTTTCTAATTTTAAATGTCTTTTTTCCCCTCTTGCAATTAGGGCTACAACCCTGATTTGGATTACCAGCTGTCGTAATGCTTCCCTTCTTGCAGTCCTTGGGGAGGGCTCGTGTAGAGACTGGGTTATGCTGTTGCCAGACTGTATCTGCAACTTGGAAAGGGGGGGGAGAAACACAAGAGAGACATAGAACAGGGAACCAAAGAGGACACAAAAATATAATTAGCCAAAATTGAAGGAAATCACTCATTCCAAGGATAGGGATTCTCTGTAGCAAGGCTGGGGATCCCCAGCTGAAGCCCATGGATGCTCCATGGGAGCATTTGCCTTGTGCAGGTGACTGGGCTGCTGCTCTCCCCCCTTGATGGGCTCCTTAACACTTGGAAAGCCAAAGCTGAGGTTCTTTTTACTTTAGAAATCTGAATGAACCATCCACATAAAACTGTACTGGTTGTCAGGTGCTGTCTGCAGCTCACAGAGGTTTAAAAGGAAGGAACAATCACACACCCCAGGACAAGAGCAGAGGTATCAGGGGGGATTAACCGCGCTCCCAGGTAACCAGTCGCAGACCAAGGGCTTTACAGGATGTATGGCACAGCCAGCAAAGCTGTTAGGCATCAGGGCTGTTTCTCATTGAAATATCAAACCTTCCTCCTCCCAAGCTTCAGACAGAGCTTTGAACAGTGTGGCTTCTCAAATAATCCCAGGGATGCCCAGGAGAGAAGGGAAACATCCACTGAGACCGACACCACCAGCAGACACCGGACCACAGTTCACTGAAACACATGTACCAACCACCCAGCTCTCCCAGTCCTCTCATCCTAAAGAACTAAAACCTGATGCAATAGCAAGAGTCACCCCAGGCATGTTTTATTTTCTCTTTTTTTTAAGAGTACTGAGCTGAGCCTGGGATTCGAGCGAGCGATGGAGCCGGCTGTCCCGCACTGCGCCTGGGTTTGCCCAGGAGGGCGAAATGTGCTGATGGTGCAGGCAATAAATGATGCCTAATAGAGGAGAAACTGAGTGCTCACTGCTATCAGCTCGATTTTTGAACTATCTGGGGAACAAATGAATCACTCCGATAGCCAGGGCTCACATAGATTTAGCTTTCACCAAAACTGAAACTTGTTTCAGTAAATTAGCTGTGGATTCTGTCTATAACCCAGCCCTTCGGCACAGGTTTCGGTTTTGGCTGGGTTAATATTGCCTCCAGTGCATGGTAATTTGGGGCTTGAATCAGTCTCAATTTCACAACCCTGCGGGGCCAAAGCTGGTTTCGTTGGAGCTGGATGCATGCGAAGCCAGGGCTGGGAGCGATGCCCATCCCAGCCTCACTCGAGGGCAGAGAGGGACAGGAGGGTCAAGGACA
Source organism: Gallinula chloropus (assembly GCF_964237585.1). NCBI lineage: Eukaryota > Metazoa > Chordata > Aves > Gruiformes > Rallidae > Gallinula > Gallinula chloropus. Next base: position 4,720,382 of record NC_140112.1, read on the forward strand.
GCAAAAAGAGCCTTTGCCAGTGAGTCACAGCCCCTCGGTTTCCCCACTCCCTACCTGATGTGATGATATGTGTCCCGCAGAAACCAGGTGAGCTGGCAGCTTGAGACAGGCACAAGGACAAGCCCACGTTGGAAAGTCTCCCATGCTGTTTCCCCACCTCCTCACTGCAGAAGTCTCTCATCCAAGCCAGCAGAGGAGCATCGCTCCCCCCATGGGACCCACAGGGCTGTGCCCCTGCAGCTCATGCAGGAGCTGGACTGACGAACCAAGCTCCATCTCACCTAACGAGGAGCAGCACACGCAGCTCAGGAGTGCACCAAGCAAATGTCCCAGGGAGCAAAGCCATCGGGACATAGGAGGGGGGCTTGGGAGGTGAAAGCCATCCCTGGGAGCTCTGCTTGCCACGTGAGAGCACGATCAGGATGATCAGGATTTCTCCTTTGAGCTCCTCAGGGCAGCTTGAGGAGATGGAAAAGTGCAGCCCCTGCTCAATGCGAGATGCTCTCCAGAAGATGTGCTGCAAACACACCCTGCAGCGGGGCTGTGCACAGCGCCCAATTCCCCAGGGGAGCAGTTTCAGCCCCAAGATGCCCCAGGGCTCTGCACCCTCCAGGGTGCAGAAAGAAGAGAAAAAGAAAGAAAGAAAGAAAGAGAGAAAGAAAGAGACAAAGAAAGAAAGAGAGGGAGAAAGAGAGAAAGAAAGAGACAAAGAAAGAAAGAGAGGGAGAAAGAGAGAAAAAGAGAGAAAGAGAGAAAGAGACAGAGAAAAAGAGAAAGAGAGAAAGAGACAGAGAAAAAGAGAAAGAGAGAAAGAGAGAAAGAGACAGAGAAAAAGAGAAAGAGAAAGAGAGAGAAAGCAAGCAAGCAAGAAATAAAGAAAAGAAGTGAGAAAGAAAGAGAAGGAGAAAGAAAGAGAGGGAGAAAGAAAGAGAGGGAGAAAGAAAGAGAGGGAGAAAGAGAGAGAGGGAGAAAGAGAGAGAGGGAGAAAGAGAGAGAGGGAGAAAGAGAGAGAGGGAGAAAGAGAGAGAGGGAGAAAGAGAGAGAGGGAGAAAGAGAGAGAGGGAGAAAGAGAGAGAGGGAGAAAGAGAGAGAGGGAGAAAGAGAGAGAGGGAGAAAGAGAGAGAGGGAGAAAGAGAGAGAGGGAGAAAGAAAGAGAGGGAGAAAGAGAGAGAGGGAGAAAGAGAGAGAGGGAGAAAGAGAGAGAGGGAGAAAGAGAGAGAGGGAGAAAGAGAGAGAGGGAGAAAGAAAGAGAGGGAGAAAGAAAGAGAGGGAGAAAGAGAGAGAGGGCGAAAGAGAGAGAAAGCAGAAGGGAAATCTGAATGCACGAACATAGAAAGTCCTAAACCAAATACTAAAAGCCCTCTGAAACCTTGAGAAGCACATCTGATGGGTCACATTAAAATCAAAAAATCCCTGCTTACATAGGGGAGGTCAAGCTACGATTCTTCTTCCCCCGCTGCCCGTGGCACAGCCGGACACGCAGCCCGTGCTGAGACGGGTGCTTAGAAATTCTGCAACTTCACATCAACAAATTTAAAGGAAACAAAATCTTCTAGGAATTCTATTTTTCATTTTTCTCTGAAAAAAATGTAGCGGTGTCAGCAGCAGCCTCTGGGCTGATTAATCTGGGAATCTACATCATGACACTGGTTCCCTTAGCCCTGATGTCTCAGAGGGGCCTCCGAAATGTCAGATTTGAATACAGACGACCCATCACTGTGTCTTCTCAGGTCAACTAACACATGGGCTCAGAACCTGTGCAGACCGACTCGCAGGGGAGTCCCAGGGGCCATCACCTTATCATGCTAATGATTCCGAAGTGGAAAGTCATGATGGGGGCACATGGGAAACCCCCCAGCAGCACCGGGGATGCTGCAGCATCTCCCGTGGCACTGGGGCATGACCCACCATCGCGTGCAGCCTCACTGCCTGTGGCACGAGTCTATCTGAGTGTTCTGGGGGGGGGGGGGGGGGGGTGGAAAATAAAAAGCCCAGGATTTCTTAACCCACAGCCTGAGCTGCTGTGCACCTTGCAAAAAATAAAACCACCCCAAAACTCTGCTGCGTGAGTGGCCCAGCCTCGTGCTTGGCTTGGGGCAGAGGGCTTGATGCTGCTGTTGAAAATGAGTGAAGTTTCATCCATAACTCACCCCTCCAGTCACGTTAGGCTGCTGAGCAGCTGGTTTGCATTATCTGATTTCTCAAACCATGATAACTAGTTTCTGTCTTATGACCGGTTCTACCTATAAATAGTTTGTGTTTTGTATCAGCAGCCAGACTGTTGATGCTAAATCATGACAAAACCAATATTCTCCAGAAGATCCACACACACCCCCCTCCAGTAATAGCAAAACCAGGAAAAAAACCTCATCAAAACAGCAGTTGTGAAATTACAGGACTTGCTCAAAATGGGACGCTCAGAAACAAAAATAAGCAATAAATATCTGGGTAAGTCAAGATAGACCATGTGCTTGACCAATTTTACATAGTTTTGCCTTCTTGGCTCACCTGCAAACTACATTCTTCCAAAATAAGCTTGTTCATCCTCCCTGCTTGCTCAGAGCACATGGTCCCCCAGCTCCTCCAAACACCAGTGCTGAGATCCCATCGCTTTCTGTAAGGACAGAAACAGGACAGTGCTGTGAGCATCAGAAAACCCCCAACAACAACCTATTTCAGGAGGAAAGAAAAGAGAAGAACACCTCCACCTGTAACTGCTCCCTTGAGAGGTGGGAAACAGCCCCCTGAGCAAGGGCAGCATCACTTGCTGACAAGGCAGCCTGCCCCTGTGTCAATGGGCTCGTTAGAATACCCCAGTCAGAAAAGGGCATTGCCCCAGCACCAACCTTGCCCACAGCTCTGTGTACCCCACGCAAAGTGATATAAAATGGCCAAGTACTGGGGCAAAGAGCTCAGCTCGCTCTTCCAGGCTGACAGAGAGTACCCTGGAATCCTAGGGAGGGATGGGAAATGGGCACGATCTTCTCTATGTGCCTTACAGTCCGCAGCAGATCCCAAGCATCAGGAGTTTTAACCTATGCAATTTAAAAAGAGCAATTATTTCCTCAGTTGAGTTAATCACTGAAACACTCAATCCTCAGGTGGAAAGAAATGCCCATAACTTGATGCTTTTAGGTCAAGATTCCAGTTTGATTTAGATCAAATGGAAGGTCTGTCCCTGCTAAGAAATTCTTATGTAAGGCAATCCCATGTCATCAGTCACACTGACGTCATAACAATGCCTTCTGTCCATGATTAGTAAGCTATTTCTGGACACTTAGACATTACCAGACAAGAGAGAGACCCCAGTGAAATTTCCAAAGAGTAACTTGGGATTCACCTGTTGAGGGTGACGTGAGTCACATCGCAAATTCCGACGAGGGTGCTAGAAAACAGGTTTCCAGAAGTGAAAAACCCCACGTCATGCCTTGCCAGCAAGAAAAAAAAAAAGAAGAGAAAAGAAAAAAAAGCAGCTGATTAGTCTGTGTTCCACTCATGTGGAACTGTTAATCATCAGAGATGGGGCTGCAGAGAGAGGAAGGGTCACTGCTCCGCAAGGGCTCTGTGCATGAAGTGAATAAAAGGCCACCAAGTCCCTGCTTTCCCCTGGAGCGTCACTGCCAGCAGACCTCTTGAACCCAAAGGCATGAGGAACGGGGAAACTTTGAGGAGGAAAGGAGGAAACACACCATTGCAGCAGCCTGGAAGATCTAGGGGATCCTCTAAGTGGTACCTAGAGCAGCTACTGTGTAAAATACACAATGCTCGTTTGTCTGAAAGCAATGCCACAGAGCAGCTTGCCGACTCCAGCAAAGCCACACGGACAGGCAGCCCCTTTAACAAGAGGCACAAGATGCTGTCCAGAGAATGGTCTGGGTTGGAAAGGACCCCAAGGATCACAGAGCTCCAACCCCTGTGCCACAGGCAGGGACACCAACCTCCAGGCCTGGACACAAGGTTGCCCAGGGTGGCCCCATCCAACCTGGCCTTGAACATCTCCAGGGACGGGGCACCCACCCCCTCTCTGGGCAGCCTCTTCCAGCCCCTCACCATTCTCTCTGTAAAAAACTTCACCCTAATATCTAATTTAAACCTTCCTTCTTTTGGTCCCAGCCCTGTCCATGCAGGCTCAGCCCACCCAGGGAGCCTAGGGCCACATCCAGGGTGGCAGAGGAGAAGCAATCCCCCAAGTGCCCCTGTGTTGCTGCAGAGAGGCAGCTCTGCTGTCCTAATGGGTACTTCTCGTGAACACGCAGCTCTTAGAAGTTAGTGGGAGGTGGGGTAAAAGTGTATGAACGGCTTTTGAGTAACGTGCTTTTCCTTCCTGAAATGATCTTCTTGGCAAACATGAAAGCTGTTTCCTAAAGCTTTAGAAATACACCCACGTTCCCCCGGACACTCTTTAGGAAAAGGTGCTTTATTCATTCATGCAACTGCTTCGTAGTACTGCAGAGTCAATGCGTTTCCACAGCAGTAAGCAGGGGTGAGTCAGAGCGAAAGTGCATTGTCAAGATCTCTGACACGGCAAAGGAAACCCAGGTAAACACAGCAGAGTAGCATCCGTGCGCAGGCCAGAGTTTCCTTTGTGGAATGGACACATCTGGCTTACGCTGGTGCTAGCAAAAAAAGAAAAAGCAAAAAAAAAAAATTGAAAAAGAGAAAAAAAAAACCCACCCTACAAACCGGTTTCCAAAACAGGGAGGAGGGAATTGCACAAGAGTGAGAACTGAGCTGCACGCCCTGAGTGTCAAGATGAAATGACTTCATGGGGACCCATGATTGCTCAAACGAAGAGAAGTTTGGAAACACTCAGCTCCTCAGCAGGAAGGAAGGAGGGCTCCTGGCACCGCTGCTGCACCAGCTCCTGCTGAGGACATGGGGGGTGCTGGGTGCCCAAAGACCCTCTGATTTGCCACACACAAAAATGCTACAGCCTAGAACTAAAGCTGGGCCTGAGAGTGACCCTTCCTCTGCAGATGGGGCAAAGTCCCTGGGCTGCATCCCGGGAGAAGGGTTAGCTCCAGGCTTTGCTCCAGGGCCAGGCTGCCCACCGACCTGCACCAACACCATCACACCCACTGCCCTTACCACATCCATTTCCATGCCCCGATGAAACTTCACCAGGCAGTGAAGCTTTACTGACCCAAGAGTTCATCCAAAACGAGCAAAGAAAAACCTCTCCCAGGGGTGAGAGCCAAGGGGGCGAGCAGGAAAAGTCGGGATCCTACCAGTGGAAGTGGGTTGAGTCTGACACCACTGGGTTCTGTCTGAGGCATCGGCTGCCGCCGGCTCTTCTCCTTTCTCACAGCTTCTGCTGGTGGTCAAGGGGAGAAACCGCAGGGCTGCGTTAGAGCAGGGGGAGAAAAGCGGGTGATTCAGATGAGCTAGTGTGCCTGCAGTGATTCACTGGGAGCTGGCTTCCTCGTCCCCACTGGAAGAGGCAACACCACCAACAAAAGGAAAACAAACCCGGACACAAAACCCCACAGGCTGCATCACAAACCCTTCGATTACTCATGTTTGGCCCCTTTACTCTTACTCACACAGACGTACATCAAACATTCCTCTCTTCTGCTCCTAAAAATAAATTTTCAATGTTTAAATATATGGTAAAAACCAACAACTTTGCATTTTTCTTTTTCTTCAACAAATTCCTTCGCAGAGGCTTGCAAATTCAAAGAAGGAAAAGTCAAGTGACTTGGCCAAAGCCTGTTGGAGGCAGGTTGGGAAGAACACACCATTTCCAAGCAACACAGGAACATTCTGAGCAAACCCTCTGATTTCCCAAAGACCAAGATCATTTGTGCTTTCTCTTTCTTGGATAACAGATTCCCATGTTTGTCAGCGAAGCCTTTATCAGGGGGAAGCGGGGGGGTGGAGGGGGGTGCCAATATATATAGAAAGACAGGATGAAAGAAAGAAAAGTGGGAAACAAGAGAGTGGGACTTGATAATCCTCACGGGTCCCTTCCAACCCGGGATGTTCTATGAGAGACGTCAGAGGAATTCTCTTCAGTGCCTGAGAGGTAATTTTATCAGGTCTGGGACAATGACTGTGTTAACCCAGTACACCCAGTTCACAGAGGAAGCCCTGGGCTGCTTGGATGGGGCTTGTGCTGATTTCTAGGAAACGAAACAGAATTAAAAGCCCAGGAACATAAATATTTGTGACCTGTTTATACACAACAACCTTAAAATAGCAGCACAAACCCTGCTCCCAGCCAGCTGAGGGGAGAAGCAGCCATGCCCAAGCCCTAAGGGACTTGAGCAGCTGTGCATCCCAGCTAGCCAGGCTCCTCCACTGCATCCCAGCACATCTCAGAGCTAATCCCATTAGGATCCAGGCAGGACACCAGCAGAAATGTGGGAGCAGAGGCTTTGAGCTTGCTGAAGGCAGCAAAAATTCACATCAGCTTCAGCAGACACAAGCCTTAACTAAAAATATATATATATTTTTAAAATTAAGATTCAAGAGTGTTACACATATTTGTCCTTGCAGCATGGTGTTAGAATGCCAAAAGAGGGGATGGTGAACTCGTGCAGGTTCATTAAGAGCAATGCTGCTGAGTTATGCACAGTGCTGGGCATCCTGAGGGCAGCTCTGGTAGGGAGGTTGAAAAATAGAAACACTATTTTCCCCTAACAATAAAAAATACTCTAAAAATAAAAAAAGCAACTGTGAGAATGCAAAAGTAACCTCACCCAGCACCTTTTTTTCTCCTCCACATTATAGCTGAAGCTTTCCTCTTCAGCCACATTTAAATTTACAAGAAGCAAGCAATGAGAAAAAAAATGCAGCGTCTAAGCACAAAAGATTTGATGGGGTGTGAGGAGGGGGGTCAAGAGAACAGGAAACCAAGTTGACGGGAAACCCAAGTGACATTTGGTTTTAATGAATGACTTAAAACCCCAATATTGCTCGCCAGGAAATGGGGAGAGGAAATTGAGCGATGTTTTGAGAGTATAAATTAGGGGCTCCATCAAGGTGAAAGCTACAGATCAGCACTTTACCCTCCTGTGAAATTCGCTCGAGAGCTGGACCAAGGGGAAGGCAGCTCATTTTTTTTGCATCATGCAAACCTGCTCAGCCCTGGTCTGCCTGCTCCTGGCTGCCAGCACCCTGCCTGCCAGGTGCTCGTCCACCGAACCCAGCTGCCTCCACTTCTTCGAGCTCCTGCCTCCAAAGCTCAGAGAGCTGAGGGTCAAGTTTGAGGAAATCAAGGATTATTTTGTAAGTATGACCTTCCTAACCTCTCCTCCTCCCCGTTTTGCTTTTCTTGCAAAGTTCAGTGATTTGGATGAGGGGGAAGACAGAAATGATTTGGTTGAGTGTTGCTGCAGGTTGATGGGGGCGAGCAAACGAAGTTCAGTTTCATTGCTCACTGAGAGGCGACGGGAAAGGGTTTTTCTTCCTAGTTTGAGTTACAATGAACTCAAGAGATTTCATAATGAATCTTCATGAACCATCCTAGCCAGACTTCCCCCTAGACATTGCAGATCACATTATGCGCTGAATTAATTGGAAGGAAATAGTCCTTTCTACAGGGCAACGAGGTCCAGCCTCGCTGCAGCGGGTGATCGATGAAAAGGGAAAGCTTTTTGCTACAGACTTGTGCTTTGAAAGAGCCATGAGAGCTTGAACATGATGTTTTACAACTGGAGAAACCCTGCAGTAACTAGCACTTGGCTTTGGTGCCTGTAAAAGGTCACCGCTTTGCATCGCAGCTATCGGGAGCTTTGGGGTTGCTGAGAAAGCAGCACGAGATCTGCTCGGAGCGTTTGTCACTGCATCAGCACTGAGAGAGGTGGCTGGTCACATCTGTGTTACCCTTTTAGTTCACGTCAGGGAGTTTTAGCAACAAAACAAGAGAATTCTCCAGATTAAATCTCAGGCTTAATGTCACGGCTTGCATTTAGTACCTAGTGAACACAGCCAGGACTTTAGATTGAAGGCTTGCTGTACATCTCCCAGCTAAGGATGGGAAGGGAGATTTTTAATCTCTCAGGAAGGTTTTTATGTACCTGTTGCCATGGGGTGATGCTTTGGGTGGTGCCAGCCCACCTCCCTGCAGCTCCCTGCTCTTCCAGAGCTGATGGTGCTGGAGGCATCACAAGGCAAAGCAAAGCACAGGCTGCAGATCCCTCCTAGAGAGATCACAAACATGGAGAGCGGGGGAATCAAACCCTCTGGCCCCAGCCAGCCTACAGGCAGATGGGTAGGGGCGACCCCTGGCTCCAGGGGCTGCCGTGGCTTTGACACCTACCTGAAGAGTGATGCTGTTTGCATCAGCACTCTTAGCCAAACACGCTGCGCAGCGAGCGCAGCGGTGGGAGGAGTTTCAGGTTAACGAAATCGATGGTACTGGAGTTGGTGATTTCATTATCTGGCTGCTGTGACCTAACAGCAGCTGCAGCACGAGGTGACAGCCCAAAGAACCGGTGACTCCCGTGTCGGGTGTTACTGCGCCGTGCACCTAAACGTGCCTGGGGCTCCTTGCCTTTGCTTCAGCGAGACCACAGAGGCAAACAAGCAAAGCATCTGGTGAGCGAATTGTGCTGCCTGCCTGCCTAGTAAAGCCCCCATTCCCTTTGCATCCTTCACAGCAATCGAAAGATGACGAACTCAGCATCCAGTTGCTCAGCTCCGAACTGTTGGAGGATTTTAAGGTAAGAATTACAGTTCTCATGTAATTCCCTCATCCTCCACCATCCCTCAGCCAGTGTTTGCTAAGGAAGGATGGAAGCAGAGGCTGGAATCCCGGGGGCATTTCCTAACTGCGCCCGGGCAGCTCTCCAGCCCAGCAGTCAGTCCCCTGTGTGCCTGCAGCTGGAACAAAGCACCGTTCCCCCACATCGCAGCCGCAGCGAGGGGTGCTAACGAGCTACAAGCACTCTGACCGCCACCGCGAGTTTGATTTTTAGACACCCACACGTGCTGGCGGCCAGCCCCAACGCGGTTACCTCCTCTCTCCCCCCAGGGAAGCTTCGGCTGCCAGTCGGTGCTGGAGATGATGCGGTTCTACATGGAGGATGTCCTGCCCAGCGCCATGGGGAGCAGCACGAACCACCGGCAGAGCGTGGGGGAACTCAGCAACCTGCTGCTGAACCTGAAGTCGACGATGAGACGCTGTGTGAGTTGGGCTCAGTATCGGGAAAGGAGGGGTGGGGGGTATGAAACCAGTGCTCAAGGCAGGGTGGGGAGTGGGTGTTGGGTCTCCCCAGGAGCGTGGGTATGGGGATGCTGGGGAGGAGCAGGGCTCTGGGCAGGCAGAGCCCATGAGGATGGGGTGTCTCTTAGCCCCTGCTCTCCAGGCTTTCATCAGCTAAATAACAATGATTCAGAGTCTCTGGTCAAGAACACAATTTATTTGCAGCCAGCCCCACCTAACAGAGTCTGGCTGAAGAGATAAAGGGAGGGCAGAGGGGTTTGTCCCTTACCTGGGTGCTGGAGCAGCGTGGCTTTGCGATGATGCCACCCAACACTGCATCCTGCTGTGGCTGCAAACCCATCCCCTGCCTGGGCTGCCCTCACCTGGGGCTGGGAAGGTTTCAGGGTCCGTGTTCGGGTCGTGCTGGGCTCCTTTCACTGACACACAATGCAAAGCAGCCACAGCAGCCGCCCCAGCGAGCCCCACAGCTGCACGTGGGGAAGGGGAAGGTGGAGACTGGCGGGGTGGCCGTGAGGAGGGGCGAGAGGAGGGGAGAGCCGCTGCCAGGCACCCTGGGAAGGAAACCCGTGTGGTTGAGGCCGTTGCTCTTGTTCCTTTTCAGCACAGATTCTTCACGTGTGAAAAGAAGACCAAAACCATAAAGAACATCAAGGAGACGTTCGATAAGGTGAGGTCCCCGCTCCCGTGGCTGCACTGGGGTGGGGAGGAACCCACTGTCCCCAGTGGGGCAGGGGGTTTTACTGCAGCTTTAGGGCAAGGAGCAATATATATTTTTTAAAAAAAGCCTTTAACTATATAAATACCTAAGGCAGGGAAATCCAGAGCACGATGCTCAAAGGAGCAGCCAGCAGGTTCCCCCGAGGGGGTTGGGTGGAGAAGCTGGAGATGTTGTTGGAAGGAGGATGGGTCAGGTGGTTGTACATCACGTAGATCATCACATTTGGACTAAAACATCCTTTCACCTGCAGATGAATGAGAACGGAATCTACAAGGCCATGGGAGAGTTTGACATTTTCATCAACTACATCGAAGAGTACTTGCTGATGAAGAGGAGGAAGTGAGAACGCCCACGGGGCTGCATCTTTCGCACAGGATCCTCCTATTGTATTATTTTATTTCCTCAGAGATCACTTTAGGCTGCAAAAGCACACGAGGGATTAAGTTATCTTGGGGTTCGAGTCAAGGATCACAGGTCAATCTTTTCAAGTTTAGTTTAATATTTAAAGGTCGGGTTTCGATGACTGAATTGAGTATTTATTACCTTTGATACCTCAGTGTCTATGTTTACAGTATGTTCTGAAGAGAAGTGTGATGAGCTTGTAAAATGCTATTTATTGTTCAATATTTTATGTTCAATATTTTAATACTGTTTCCAACAGTGCTATTTTATTCACAGCTTCAAAACACCCAAAGCAGCATCCCCCTGGGGAGCAGAGAAGGAGCAGAGCTCACTCTGAGTGGAATTGCACTCAGCAATTCCAGCCCCTGAGTTTAACTTCAAGCAAGTGAGCTCTTCCTTTCTGTGCTCCCCCTCTATTTATTTATGCTTAACCACATCACTGCCTCTGGTTCTGCAGTTGGAATTAGGCACTGAAATGTTCTTAATAACTCCATGGCTTTGCACTGAGCAAAGTAACAAATGAACTGAGGGTGGGTTTTTATCCCCTGTGCATGGAAAGGGATGTGGAGAAGGACCTGCATGCCTGTGAGCAACAGGCAGCAATGCCACAGCAGCAGATCAGTTAATCCCAACTCTAGATTTCAGCCTGTCTATTAGTCTGGGTTAAACTTTTTTAAAAAAATAATTAAAAATAGTAGTAGGAATGAAATGTTTGGTTCTAATAGAACTTGAGTTAATTGTTGCTAAGGACTGACTTCCAGAGCCCCTGGGTCAGCTGCTCTGCACTTTCAGAAGTTAATCTTAACTATTTTCCAGTCTTTGATTGGGTTTTACTTACTATTTCTTTGGTTATTTTGGATTGTTTTCTTTCTTTTAGAAGTTAGAGGATATTTAATTAACCACCATTTTAAGGTGGCTTGGGTAATTTGCATTCAAATCCCTGAAGCTGCACGCAGCACTGACAGGTTCAGCCTTATTTCTTAACCCAGTGCCCAAGGAGCTGCAGCCTATGGGTGCTGGAGGGGAAGGCAGCAGCATGGGCAGCTTCGATGCCCCAGAGAGTGACTGGTTTTTGGGTTCCCCTTCCTTCTTGCCCTGGTCTCCTGTGTGCACCCATGAGTGCTACAGGACACCGAGCTGAAGGAAAGCACCATAACCCAGAGGCATTTGCTTCTAATATTTAGGAGCATCAGGGCACCATCATGGTGAAATGCTGTCAGTTTGCTGTTTGCTTTGTAAGTTACCTCTGAAGAGAAGCTATTTATACTTGATTTGTTCTATTTGTGTGTTTATGGTGACTGAAGGGCAGCCTGTGGCATGGGAACTGGTTATCCCAGAGCAAGGGTGGCCCCAAAGCAGGATTGCTGCTCCGAGGGTCGCTCCTTCCTCCAAAAGCCTGAATCAGCTCATGGGCAATTAGGAGCCAAGCACTGTAAAACTTAAATTAAGCTTCTTACCGGGTCAAAGTTCCTGTTAAGCCAACTCCTTACTTGTTTTTCCACCAAATTCCTTCAGCGAGGAGCAAGGACAGTAGCAGAGAGCATCAGCAGCTCCATTGCTGGGGGGCAGCACTGGTGGGACACTGTGCCTTGGCTACGGCTTCTGTCACTGTAGGAACTTCTGTCTGTTTATCTGTATGAAAAGAGATCTTTTATTTTTGCTAATAAAGACTCCCTAATGAATAAAGGCTCCATCCCATTCTTCCAAGTTGTTAATGGGGCTGTGTAGCAGCACAGAGATGCTGTGCCCACTGACAGCATGGGCTCGCTGGGGAGAAGGATCCCAGTGAAGTGGACCACCAAGGGTGGGTTATGTTTATTAATGGCCAGGAAAATGAGAAGACCCAAGGTCCTCAGGTTTAAACACAAATTTGCTGGAACAAAATACCTGCCAGTGATTTCGTAAAGGCAGAGAAATGCCAGCCCCAGGATGCTCCATGGGTCAATCCAGCCTCTTCAGCCTCCAACTCCATCCATTGCCGTTTTCAGAGCAGTGTTTGCAGTTGAGTAACTGGCTACGTGCCTGAATGTCATCAATTATCACCAGGGCTTCAACATCCCTGCACCTCCCTCCCCCTGATTTACAGGAGATAGCACTGCTGGCCCTGCTTATCTACCACAATGTTAACTGTTTGTTCTCAGTGAGGACGAGGCCTTGATCCTGTATCAGATAGGAGATACCAGCTAAAAATGAGACTAATATAAATTAACAACAGAACTGGATGCTTTTTCTCAGGCTGGGGTTTGTGTAGATGTGGACACGGATTTGTACGCGCGGCCGCTGGCTCCTCCGAGCAGCCACACGTGTGGGAATTCACCACTCCCTTACTAATAAACCAGAACTCAACCAGTGGAACCATTCCCAAACTCCAGCTCGCACCAGCTTCCTGGGATAGATGCTGACAGGTACCTGCCTGGTCACGTTTCTGTTTCACTTTCAAGCCCCTTTCGTTTTCACCCCTCTCAGCCCTTTCCTTGCCAGTCCAGCCTCATCCAGGTGTTTCTTGGCAGCTGGGTTTTCTTTCCTCACTGCACTGGAAACAAAAATATTTGGAGTTAATACAATTTCTAAGGCTATTTTCTCCAGCCTGGTCTCGGTCAGTGGAATTGATGGATTTGCCCACGAGATTACTTGTGTTCTCAGCAAAACCTGCTCAGGGAGCGCTGCTGGAAGCTTCAACCCCAGGCAGATGGGTTCTGCGTGCTCCCCGACCCCTCTGCATGCATTTTCACCCCTTTTCTCCCACACAGAGGCAGGAAACATCTCTTGGAGCCCACAGCACCAGCTCCAAGGCAGGAGCACAGGGACCCTCATGAGTGCAGCCGGTGCCTGGGCTCTGCCCTGCACGGAGAAAAGGGCAGTGTCAGCTCAGCTGTGGTGAGTTTTTCAGTAAAGCTCAGTCACTCTGGTTAAAGCAACCACAGGAAGGAAGCAGATGGGATGCCTCTTGCTGTACGGAGAGCAAAGGTTTCCAGTTACCTGATGCTACAGGAGTCGTTTGATTCAGAAGAAAATGGAGACAGAGCAAGTCAGCAGTCTGGATGGGGCGGTTGCGTGCTCACAGGGGCGTCAGCGTGGGAGAGGAGCTGGCACGGCGAGGAGAGGCAGCTCTATGTCTCCAAAGCCACACTGGGACGCTGGAGGGACCGCAGAGAGAGCACAGGGTTTCTGGTGGGAGAAGGAAACAAGAGCCAAGGGGACACTCAGCGCCAGGTCGCCGTGCAAGCCACATGCAAAGAGCTCGGTGGTGTTTGTCACCAAAACACAGGGATCTTTGCAGCTTGCATCGTGACACAGATCTGGTGTGCAAAACCCACAAACACCTCTGACTAATCACATGTATCATCCCCAAGAAGCTTTGGGAAGGGTGTTCCGGAAATCCCAGCAGAAGCCATCTGGGCCACCAAAGGCAGCATCTACATGACATTTGCAGCAGAGGAACAATCGCTGTGATTCATTTCTGGCCGTATCCTCCAGCAGCCTTTTTCCTGTGGCCAGGTCGGCCCTTTCCACAGCAATCCTGCCCTCTGGTTAAATAAAAAAAGGGGAAAAAAGGGAAAAAATAACCCCAAAGGTCAGCCTGCAGAGCTGAGACACCCAAGGCACTGTCACAAGTCACCCATGTGAGTCATGACACCTGCCTCAAACCAGAATCACAGCACCAGCATCACCCAGCTCCCTGTCATGGACCCACTGCACGTGTTGGGTGTGGGCAGCAGCTCTGCAGATCCCCCCAGGGACCCAATGCCAATAAACACATGTCCAAACCATTCCTGTTTGGGAAGGAATGTTAGTGTTTTACTAGAGCAGCATGATGTCATCGCAGCATGATGTCATCGCAGCGTGAGCTCTGTGCATGTCGCCAAAGCAGTTTGAAGCAGGGGGGTGTGAGCTGAGCTGAGTGCTGGGCTGGGCCTCAGCCCTGCTTCTGCACTGCAGGATCCCAACAGCACCAGGATGAGACCCCCAGGCACAGCATCCCCAAACAGAATGGGACGTGCTCCTCCACACACCTCCTCCACGTGTAACCTGCGGCCTCTCCTGCTGCAGAGGGATGCTGCAGGGCCCAGCGCCATTATCCCGCATCGCTCAGTGCTGATGTAGTTCTTGTCAATCTCAGTGTTGGTCTGGGTGTTACAGTAACAGCACAGGACTGTCACATAGATCAGAGATGGTGGTTTTCTGTTTCTTTATCCCACAGAAGCAAATGGTTTCCTTGCTGGGTATCTTCTTCCTGAGATCTCAGCCCACTGCCTGATCAGCAAGCAGCCCTGGTACCCGGGAACTTGAGACCTGGTTTCACAAGGGCTTCAGTTTCGCTCCTGCAACTTAAACACACACAGACAAAACTCCAGAGGACTCCAAAAGTGCCTGAGCATCGGCTGCTGCCCAGCGTCAGCCCCTCCAACCTGCCTGAACAGGGGTGAGCTGCTCACTGGGTCAAGCACTGAGTCTTGACTGGGCAATGCTAGCACCACAAAGACTTCTGTCTGATGTGGGCTGTGTGTGGTTAAGCTGCTTTTTGTATGATAAATAAATAAATAAATAAATATTTAAATATTAAACCCTGGAGAGGAATAATCAGAGGTTGGGTCTAAACCCAGAGAAGGAGAAATACCAGACCATTGGTTCCCAAGGAGGCGGTTGTGCTGCCCTTGAAGCACAGAGCATCACCATCTGGCCAGTTACAAACCCGCTGGGAAAGGCATGGCTGACCCAGCCCATCATAACGCAGCCAACATCACACAAAAATCCCCTTTCTGCCCTCCCCAGCACATGCTATCTGACAGCACCACTGGTCCCTATGCCTTCAGGCAGAACCACCGCCTGATTTCCATTCTCCTCTGTAGAAAGCCCAACTGGTGCTCGCTCAGCACCAGCTCAGCCTGTGGTTGAAGCCGCACGTTTCCAAGAGGCCGGTGTCAGGCAGCGAGCCCCACGTGGGTGCTGTGGCACAGGACCGGTGCCCAGGCACAACCCGCTGCGGCCGGCGAAGTCCAGGCTTGCCTAACCACACTGCCACGCAGGCAGGGGTTTTCATGGTGAAACCTGCTGAGCCACAGCGGATGAATCACTGCCAGCGAGTGCCGGAGCAGGCGCGTTGGCAATCGTCTCCGCTGCCAGCGCTGGCGGTCGCTGGCTCCTTCCAGTTGGGTTTGGTTTTTCCCCCTCCCCTCCATCAAAGAGGATCCTGGCTGGCGGGATGACTCGGTACCTGGCCAGGGAGAAGAGAGCAGAGGGTTTGCACAAGGTGAAAGGTTGGTGGTTTCACAAGGGCTTCAGTTTAACTCTGGCAACTTACGCACACGGGCAAAGCTCCATCGGACTCCAAAAGTGCCCGAGCATCGGCTGCTGCCCAGCGTGTCAGCAAGTTTCACTTCAAATAGGGAACACGCCAAGAGCGACAACACGAGAGCTGCCTAAAGGAGCCATTTCTTCTGCTTTTTAGTTTTTCCTCTTTAGAAATCTTCCTGAAAGCTGTAAGCACCCTGGTCTTGAACAGTGTGTCCTTGCTGTTAAGAAAGAAATCAAACTTCTCAGTCATTCCTGTTGGCCAACATGGGGAGAGAGGGAGCCGATCCCCTGTGAGCCGGTGGAAGTGTCTCCTGAACACAGACATCTCTTCTCAGGGGCTGGGTGCGATGAAAAAAACACCCCACCGGCCTCTGTCTTGGAATGGGGGGGAAAAAAACGTCTTGGCATGAGGAAGACTGGGACTTTCTCTGGGACCCTTCAGCCATGAGGAGCAGGGACGGGGCTTCTCCTGCTGGGAGGAACCTTAAGCAGTAAACAGGCAAAAATCAGAACCAGTAAACTCCGCTTTAACGATTTTTACAGTGCAAAAACTCTCACAGAACTTCCCTGATTTCTGCTGTGGTTACAGCTAGCGCCTGTTATTTAACTTCAAGCGGCGGCACCGCTCAGCCCCACGCACCTCATGCCTCTCTGCGTCCTAGATTTCAGCGGCACGTGACAGAAATTGGGGCTGTTGTCGTGAAAGAGGTCAAGCTGAGCAGCGAAAACAGGGCGGCGTGGCCCAGCTGGGCGCACGCAGCACCCCAGGGGAGCCGGGGGAAGCGGGTACAGCCCCGGCTTCGCACGCTGCCACTGTATCTCAGCTGCGCCTTGGTGGTGAGAGCCTGAGTAATAGCGAGTGTGGGAGGGCGCGGGATTACTAAAGCCGGGAGCCGTGATGCTGCCAGCGCCCCGCTCGCTGCAACCACGCATTTGGTGCTCGGGGCCCCAGTTTCTGGGAAGGGTTTGACTCCATCTCCCAGGGCCAGTGTGCCATGGATCCAGCGGGGCACGGATGGAGAGCGGGATGCCAAGCCCCGAGCATCCCTTCAAGCCCGAGGACCAGGTGCATCCCGCCCGCAGGCAGCCATCCCACCCCTCCCCATGGGGCTCCACTTTCAGTACTTCAGCAAGTGAAATCTAAGCCCGATGCAGATTCATCTGTGCTCTGGTTTTACCCGTAAGGTGGAGGAGCAGCCGGTCCGACTGTCTCATAGCGAGAAGCGTGCAGGATCATGCGTGGGGTCTGACACACGTGGGGTGGCCAGGGGTTGCCCCGTCCTCCTCCCAGCATTATCAAGAGGTTTTCTCAGTCTCAGCATCAGTGGAGGTGGCAAGCAGGGCTCCTTCAGGGGTGGCACGTGAGGCTGATGAGGTGGTGGTCTTGCTTTAGAGGAGCAACGACAGCAAGTAGAGGCAGGCGCTGGAAGCGTGGGTCCTGCCTGTGCCCCTCTCTGGGGATGGAGCCCAGAGCACCTCACGCCACAGGGCAGGAGCCCCTCAAAGCCAGGGGATCTGCAGGAACAAGCCTCGCTTCTCTAGGACATCAAACAACTGCTCAGCTGTCACTCTGCCCCCTCTGAAACCCCCACCCTCAGTTTTCATCCTCAAGCTTCAGTGCTCGAGCGTGGCTCACCCAGATTTCACCAGCTGCCTTGACATCAACCCTTCCTCTCCTCCAACACCAGGCAGAGCATCCCTCCTACCCCTTTTCTTGTCACAAACTCCTCTCCAGCAGCACGGGAAGATGCAATACAGAAAGAAGTGTAGGCTAACAAAGTCCTTAATGAGCATGTGTACTAATCGCTCTAAGGCCTCTGCTTGGCCATTTCCACCCTGCTTCACCAGCATTGCTGGTTACCAGTACGAGTCCAGTATTCCCCTGCAGAGCTTTAGGAGTCACCCACCTCCCTCCCAGGCAGCACCAGGACAGTGATGGGAAGCTGGAGTGGAGCATCCCCATGGCTGCACCCCACAGTCCCCATTGCAGACCCCCCCCACCCCATGTTACACACATGACAGCTGGAGATGAGCATCCAGGTGGGACGGAGGGATTCAGCCCTAGCACCAAAACACAGCACAGGCATCGCACTGCTGCTGCTGCCACCACGGGCTCTGTTAAGAGCAGAACAATGAGAGTGACTAAAACTGTCTGATAAACGGGGCATCTGGATGACAGAGCCAAGTGATCCCCCTGGCTGCACCTGCAGCAGGAGAGTGGGGGTCCCATGGGGCTGCAGAGACACTTGGGTGCTCAGAAAGGCTCTTGCTTTCAGCCAAGCTCATTCACCATGTGGCATGGGGGGGGTCTCTGCCACC
Organism: Gallinula chloropus; assembly: GCF_964237585.1. Lineage (NCBI taxonomy): Eukaryota > Metazoa > Chordata > Aves > Gruiformes > Rallidae > Gallinula > Gallinula chloropus. The sequence continues at coordinate 4,738,285 of NC_140112.1, forward strand.
CGCCGAGCCCCCGGTGCTCCCCAGCGCCCGCCAAGGAGCTGAGCACGGCTCTGCCCGCGTCTTCTCCCTCGTCTCCTCTGCACACAGGAGGTTTCACAATGACTAAGGGCTGGTTAGCCTCAGCAATAGAGACCCATGGCAGGCTGGAGAAGCGGCCGCCTAACAAGAACATCAGCCACTTGCTTTCCTCATTGTGCTAAATCACTTTATCCTCACACATCCTGGTGCTTCAGGCAGGGTTCAGCTCCTGATATTGAAACTCAGCCCCAGAGTGGTTCAGGAGATGCCTACAGACTGTGGAGCAGCAGGCTGCCAAAGTGATGCCACAGAGATGCACGTGCCCCGTGACATTTTTGGGTCCCAGGCACACCAGGCGGGCTGACACACCAACTCACATCTGGGGCTGTGAGGTGATGATGCTGAGGAAGGAAGGGAAGTCGTTGAATCAGTTCCTGTCCGTGCCAGCTCTTGAGGTACCTAAATCAGGCACTTCCCTGGATTTCTGATGGAGGAAGAGCTGGAGATCCCAGTCCACAACTCAGGGAGAAGTCCTCAGTTGGCCAGGGATGGCAATTCAGTGGTTTAACCTCAGCCTGTTCTCACTTTCCACCTCTGCCTTCTGCAGAGGGGTTGCTTTGTGCCTCTTGGTCGGGTCTCTCCACCATTTCATCACATCCTGAAGCAACAAAATATTCTCCTTCGCTCCGGGCAGCAGAGCTGGACGAGGAGGTTCCTTTTCTGGCAGTAATGCCCCATTTCATTTTCCTTGAGCTGAAATTTCACTTCCTGAATCTGTTGCAACGCTGCGACGGGCGCCTCTCACACACCCTCTCCATAACCTCCTCAACAGCCTCCCACTGCTGGGTCAGCACGAGTCCATCTGATGTTCAGAGCAGGGAGGAACAGAGCTTTGCCTTTTCTGGTTGGGTAAGGAGCTGTGAATGCCTAGAGCAGGATTCCTGTTGGGGTTTTTTCTAGCCTAACAGGACCATTTCTGGAGAGCAGCTCACTGTTAACAGCACATTTTTGTTCCTGGGCACCTTGCTTTTACAGCTGAGTTTAAGTCCAGGTCCAAGCAAGCCTGGTGCTAGCAGATCCATCGCTAAGCTGGCGTTTTATGAGCATTAAGCTGTGCCAGCGTGCTTGATCCCAAGCTCTGCAGAGGGAAATCCTGACAACTGCCTGATCCACCTGATCCCCATTCTTAGAGGAACACACCCATCACCTGACTTTTCCACAAAAAAAGTTACACTTTTTTAAACTGTACCAACCTCGGGCAGAAACACAACCTAAGCCATAGCCTCCTTGGCCAACAGGCAGCTACAGTCAGCTTCCATTAGATGTAGAGCAGGTATCAATAGTCCGTGCCTGGCCACACATCTATGCTGAATGGTATTCCTCATCATCAGAAACCCAAAGGCACTGGCAAATCTGCAGTGATGCACAACTGTGTCCAGTTCTGGGCTCTTCACCATCAGAAGGACATTGAGGTCCTGGAGCGAGTCCAGAGAAGGGCAGCCAGGCTGGGGAAGGGGCTGGAGGGCAAATCCTCTGAGGAGCACCTGAGGGAGCTGGGGGTGTTCAGCCTGGAGAAGAGGAGGCTGAGGGGAGACCTTCTCCCCACCTCCCCTGCCCTGCCAGGAGGGTGCAGAGAGGTGGGCAATGGTCTCTTCAGCCAGGGGACAGGAGATGGGACAAGAGGCAATGGGCTCAAGCTGCACCAGGGCAGGGTCAGAGCAGAGGGGAGGGAAGAGTTCTTGCCTGAAAGGGGCTGTAGAACAGGGAGGGGGCTGAGTCAGCAACCCTGGGCGTGTTGAACAGACAGGAAGATGAGGTGCTCAGGGATCTGGGTGAGCATAGGATGGGAACAGTTGGACTCCATCATCTTAAAGGTCTTTTCCAGTCTGGTGACTGTGCTTAGTACCACTCCTCCTGCCTCAGTTGCACAACGCACCTTCCTGTCCCACACATCCACAGGGCCCCGAGGACAGTTTGACCTTCTGGGGCTGTCCAGAGTTGACCAACACTGTGGGAGCACAGCAAGCAGCCTCCAGAGCCACATCTCAAGGAGGGGAAGGAAGGGGGGGGATACAGTGTTCCCAGCCCTCCGGCCTCTGTCCTTGCACACGCAGCAGCTACTTCTTGCACTGACAGACTAGGAAACAGAGACCTTCATGATTCATCTCACAGGCAGTAGAAAACACTGATGATCTACCTGGAGCAGAGCCAGGCTTTTGATCAGAACCAATCCCCTCAATAGCGAAAAATATTATAATATCTTTTTTTTTTCCTTAGCAGGAAGTTTGCTGCTAAAAATAAGAAGGTGGGGTGAGGAGAGAGGGTTTATTTTCCTACTAAGCACTAAAAATTAAAGATGTTGCGGTGAATCTTTCACATATTCCTTCAGAGTCAGCAGGTCACACGTACAGTCCCTTGATTTGTGTGTGAAGCGCTGGGCGGCGACGTCACAGCCCGTACGTACATGGATTACGTGGTGGATGAGGATGCTGAAAGGTTACATGATGTCTAAATTTGTGTCGAATTCTGTGGGTTTAGCTCCAAAATGAGGCACGACCCTCGGTGCACAACACATCCCTTGTGCATCCCTGGAGCAGCACGGGATGCGGTTGGATACTGGGTGGGAGGGCTGAGGGAGCATCGCTCAGCTGGGGCTTGGTGGAGGTGAAGGTCAGCCCTTCCAACCAGCCATCTCAGCGTCCTCTGGGTGTGAGAAGTGAAGTTCCAACGTCAATCCTGGGTGGTGGAAATCCTCAAGGAAGGAAGCTGCACGCTGCTTTTGTCATTTTGCTTGTGCCCCGGGCGTGTTCTGGGTCTAGACCTACACACTACAGCCTTCGAAGCCCAGGGCTGCCCTCTGCGGTCTCTCCAACACTGAAGATAAGCCCAGGGTGATGGGAGAGCAGTCTGGTATGAGCAGACACTGGGGTGGGTGCCCAAACATGGGTCCTGGCTTTGGGAAGGAGCAAGAGCAACAGCTAGGGAGCCCAGTGCTGCCTCGAGAAGGGACACTGAGGCACGCTTGGGTGGACACTGGGCCTTTGTGCTGTGGGGGGAAGCACGCTGGCACATCAGAGCAGCCTCCGCGCGTTGTCATCACCCAGAAGCCCTGTCAGTCATCATCAGGCTCCAGACGGTGGGTGTGGGATCTCTCTGTCTGCTCCTGGTTTCCAGTTAGGCCTGAGGCATTCTCAAAAAGACTTAGCAGAAGAGACTCTCACAAGCTTATCTCGTTGCCCTTTATCTTGGTTGCTCATCTTCAGCTTCTAGTTGAAATCAGCCATCTCTGACTTCTTCAAGTCAAGCAAAGGTCAGGATAAACCGGCTGACATTCGTACAGGTGTTCAGAGACTGAACTGTTGTTGTTTACCCGCAGAGCTACCGAGGAGCAAACCAAGACCTTCACAAATCCAACTCCAGGCATCTTCCTCCTCTTTCCATACAACTTGCAGCCTCAGAGCATCTCCACTCTGAAGAGCTGGGACAGTCTTCCTCACAGCTCCAGCCTTCCCTGGGCATGGCAGCAGAGCTGCTGGGATCCACAGCAGCCAGTGCCCTGGGCTTTCCAGCAGCAGTGGGATGGGGCTGCAGCATCCTCCCTCCCTGGGGCAGCCCTCCTGGCTGCAGAGACAAACCACAGGTTCCCCAGGGAAGAAAGATCCAAGGGGGGATCAGAGCAGCTTACCTGCTTTGTTTGACCATGCAGACACCCTCTTTGCCAGCCGGGCAGCGATGGCTGCACACAGAGCAGGAGCCTTGGAGCTGGTGCTGGCACAAGCAGCATGGGGACTGCTAAATAGGGCTGGGGGACCTGGAAACGTTGCTGTGAAATGACAACAGGGGCAGCACTTATAAATCCAGCCCCGCTACACTGCCCCCAGGCCTGTCCATAGCACCCCCATGCTGCCCCTGACCCACAGCCCCACATTTCCAGACTGCAAACTCTACAAGCTGCAGCAAATGTGTCCCACACATCCCAGATCAGTGCCTTAACCAAAGATTTTATACCCTGGCTCCCTGTGAGCCCTCTTGCCAGGAATGACAGCAGCATCAGTCTCATCTCCCCCACGCAGAGCTGGAATCCTTCGTGCTGCTCTTTGCATCCTCACCTGGCACCAGCGAGTGAGCAGCACCAAGCATCCCCCCACACACCCCCAGCTTGCAGCTGCCCTCTCCTCTCCCCTCCCCTCTCTTTATTTACAGACCTTTATGAACAAATCTATCTACAAAATTTTGCTTTCCAACCCGAAGCAACAAACTATCGCCCCGCAATGAGTAAGTCTCTGTTCTCACCCAACGCCCACACTGACCCAGCTATTCCTTTTAGCACCAACAGCTTTACAGAAAACAGACCTCTGTTTTCATCCACCTAGATAGACACTATGCAAGCGGTGACAGAAAGGAGGAGTCTGGTGTGCTGCGGTGAGCACCCGGCCCCTCCAGAGAGATTTCGGCTGGGGTGGGAGGGAGAAATGCTGTGGGGATGTGGGGGGAGTGATGCCGTGCCCACCACTTCATCTCCTGGAGCCAGGAGCATGGGAATGTGGACAGCTTGGGGAGGTGTGGCAGGACCACCAACCCCAGAGACTTGATCTCCACTCCCAGCTTCAACGCCAGGTCCAAAACAGGGGGGAAGTGGGGAGTCTGTGCAGCCCTGTGCAGGGAGCTGGGCGAGCGGCTGTCAGTGCCCGCTCCACGCTGCTCTTCCCTCCACCAGACAAAGACAGAAAACACTTCAAGCCGCAAATCTTCCTGCTGAAGTTGAGATTTGTGTCAGTAAACACCGTGATTCCCCGAACAGGCTCTCAGTAGCAAAGGAAACCTGAACCTCCCCACCACCACCACCACCACCACCAACACCCCACCTCAAGCCAAGGTAGGGTTACATCACCAGGATTACATTTGTTTAGACAAATCTGGAGGGGGGGGTTTCCAAAACATTGAGCCTGTGAGTGCCCGTCAGAGGTACCAGCAGCTATAAGCTGAGCCCCTGGAAAAATCTGCCTGTGCTTCACACCTCTCAGCGCCGTGCGTGTTTGCACAGTCCGTGTTTCCGCTTGGGTAGAGCACTCAGCATCGTGCAACGGGCACCATTTACTGTTAAGGGCTTTAGCTATGAGCTCACTGTTTTGGAACGCGGCAGCTAAAGAAACAGCTCCTCCCTGCTGGGCTTTCGCAAGCGGGATTGGAAGAGGTCATTGAGGCTCCTGCCTTGCCTTTTCCTCCGTGGGACTTCTTGGCTTTGGTCCTTTGCTGCCAAGTCTCACAGCAGCATCCCGCAGCGGCTCTTCTTGGGGCAGCCCACACACCAGGCCAGGAACAGGATGAATGCTGCTGAGCTGCCCCTGCTCAGCTGCCACGCTTTCAGAGCCCCCACTGCTCACCCCTGGATGATAAAACACCTTAAGAACAGCAGCAACATGCTGCCCTCCACCCAAGAGGCTCGGCCTTGCAGTGAAGGCAAAGGTGGGACTTCAGTTTTGGGGTGCAGTGCCAACCCCACAGCTCCATTACACCCCAACAGCCCAGCCCCATTTACAGCCCCCAGCCTCTAAGTGCAACTTGGCATCGTTGGCACCTCGTAAAGCACGTCACACAACCCCAGCTCGATTTCATCCCCCACCCGTTGGGCAGCAAGGAGGGGCCATCCAGAGGCAGATGGATGTCCCCTCAGGTCCAAACACCACCCACAATCACCCACAGAGCCAAACACAGCGCTGCCAGAACGCTGCTCTGCCACAACATCTGCTGTCCCATCCAGCCCACAGGCATCTGGGGCCATTGCAGCATGGAAATCTCAGGGACAGAGCACCAGAGGTGATGAGGATGCTCAGGGTGAGGAGCCCCACATGGCTGTGGCCACCAGTACACCCCATGTTACACCATTTACACACGTAAGCTCACACCAACCCTGGCTCTCCTAAACCCACCCCAGGCCAGCACGACGTCAGGGTTTGCAGACACATTAGAAGCACCACAAAGACACAGCCCACGAGGGTTCTCTGAGGCAGCTCACACGCTTCCTCCCAACTGACACACCACCGAGCCGGCTGCCAGAGCCCAGCCCATAAAAATTGCTTGTTTAAGCCTTTTTCAGCTCAAAAAAGGGGCGGGTTGAACCAGGACCCCACCAGCTCCCTATTCCACTTTCAACTTTGTGCCTCCCACTTGGTGCAGCCGCTGCTGTACAGCAGGAAGGTCCTGCTGGCTCCTTGAGAAGGCAAAAGCTCTTCAGTCAGTGCATCTCCAAACCACAGTGAGTGCCGGCAGCTGTAGGTCGCTGCTGGTACACGGCCACGGCTGGAAGTTGCTGTGTGGGACCTGGGGAGCTGTGGCCATGGGGGAACCCTCCCTCCGAGCTGCCACAGATGCTTTAAGGCAAGAAGGAAAACCTCTCACAGGACCTACAGACGTGGTCTGTCCCACTGGAGCGGCTATCAGGGTCTTGGGCTGTGCAGCCCTGGGGCTCTCGCACAGGGCAACGGGTCTTACCTGGACCAAGGCGGGATCCTCCCAGGATCCTCCCAAGAAGCTCTCGAAGTGATGGCTTTGATGAGCTGCTCAGACCTGGGGAGGTGCTGGGGAAGCCCCCCTGACTGGCCCCGCTCTGCCTTTAGCAGGGGGGATCCCACACGAGCAGATGGACACGCAGCCCTGGGTCTGGTGCAGCACTCCAAGCTCCACAGCAGGAGCAGGAGCTTCAGAGCAGATTCAGGATGAATTTCACCCAAACGTAGATTGAAAATGCCTCAGGGCACTGCTGAAGGTGAGGAGAGAAAAGCCCATCACATCCTGTCCGTCCCATTAAACCCAGCAAGAGGCAGAGTTATGTAAGAACTGGGGCTGAAGACATGGCTTGAGTAAAGGAGCCCCCAGGAACTGGGGGGACATCAGGGCACCCCCTCCAGCTCACCATGGCTGGTCCAAAACCTGCATCATCTGCAATGCAACCTGCACTATGGGGTGCACATCCCATCCCCCCCACCCCAACAGTCCCAAAAGGCCTAGAGGTACCCAGGGCACCAAGAACACTGGAACAGCCCCCCCATAACCCCCCAACCCAAACACTTACTGCCCCATGCCAGGATGTGCCAGAGCAGAGCCACCAGCCCTGGGATCTTGCCTTGGTCCAGGGTGCCGTGGCCAGGCCAGCTCAGAGCTTTGGGCAGCAGCAGGAGGCTGGCACAGCCAGAGCTCCTGGAGGAGACACAGCTCCAGCAGTCAGAGCAAGGAGAGTAACCCAGCTCCAAGAGTGAAATAATGAAACAAATAGTCAGATAAATAGTCAGATAAAGCCCTCTGGATCACAGCCTTCCTGCTCACACCCAGCACTCCAGCACCCAGCTCGTGGGACTGCAAAAACCTGGGGGTCCCCAGCCTGGGGCTCAGAGCTTGGTCTGAGTGCCCCAGGGAAAACCTGGGCAGGAGTAGTTTGGAGTTAAACGACCGGACAGGACCCATCCACATCCCTCTGCTGCACCTGCACCCCTCCACTGTCCACCCTGGCAGCCCCCCACACTGCTTCTTCAAACCGAGGAGGAGGAGGAAGGTGTCTGGGGATCTCACCACTTCCTCCTCACCCGCAGATGCTGCAGCCCAGCACAGGGACGAGCAGCAGCTCCCAGCAGCCCCACAGCCACAAACCCCAGCGCAGCACCCACTGACCACCCCGGGGTTGCCACCGGGGAGGTGACAGCAGGGTGGCAGCCCCAGTCCCACACGTGCCCCAGCGCCCACAGCCGGGACACGATGCCGGATGCGCAGTTCCCCCTGCCGGTACCCAGGCGCAGCACCCATGGCCCCACATCCCCACAGCACCGCATCCCCACGTCCTCATGGCCCCACATCCTCACAACCCACAGCACTGCATCCCATAGCCCTGCATCCTCATGGGCCCACATCCTCACATCCCATGGCACCACATCCCACAGCCCTGCATCCCCACAGCCCACGACACCGCATCTCCACAGCCCTGCATCCCCACATCCTCCCATCCCACAGCACTGCATCCTCACATCCCATGACACCACATCCCACAGCCCTGCATCCCCACAGCCCTGCATCCCATAAGGAAACCCTATTTGCAGCAGCCAGGACAGAACCAACCACAAGATCTCAAAGTGACTGTCCCCAAGCAAAGGGTTTCTGTAGGGACAGAGACACAGCACCCCCAGAGAACAGCCTGGGGGAGCTCAGCCTCTTTGGTGAGGGGAACACAAAACAAACAAACAAAAATACATTTCAAGACAGCTGGAGAGTGTCACCCAGCCTGGAGACCCAGGGTGTTTCTTCACAGCCACACAAGCAAGGAGGAGAGACTGGGTGACGCTTTAAGTGTCTTTAATCCAAAGGACTGATGAGCAGACCAGGGAGATTAGTATAAGCCAACAGAGAAAACTTAACAAAAAAAGAACAAAAAAAAAAAAGGAAAACAAAAAGAAACAAAAAGAAAATAAAAAGCAGGTAAAAACTGTTTCTTAAAACAAATTAAAATTCTCTACAGTGTCTCTAAGGTCACCTAGAAACTAAACATTGCATTAAAAAAAATTTTTTCCCCATTCAAACACATTTAACGCAGTGAAACATAGTGACAAATAATAATAATAATAATAACTCATGGACTAAAGACTTCAGAGCAGCCAGCCTGCTGCTGGGAGGGGAGGATCGCTCCCAGCGCCCAGCAGGACCCACACCAGGGTGTGTGTGGGGGTGCTGCACAACCCCCCAGCCAGGGGAAGGGCAGTGCTGCTGGCCCAGCTCCAGCTATGACCCTGCAGCATCACCACCCCCTCCCCACACCACCCGCTTTCCCCTGGGGATGCCCAGGACAGCATCTTCCCCAGAGCTGGGAGGGGGGGGCTGAGGGATCAGCCAGAGACAGCAGGGCAGCATCTTTTCCTTATGCCCCTGCAAAGCTGGGGGGATGTGGGGGGCACTGGCCGCTTCCTCACACCACCCCCACCCCCCCTCCATCCACCCCTGAGGTCAGAACTGGATTCCAGGCACAGGTACAGATTGCGGTGGCCACGGTGGGGGGGTCAGGGGAGGGAGCCACGAGCAGCTCAGTGCCCACAGACACGACACACACCCCACACACAGACAGACAGCGACACGGACGGCGCTCACGGGGTCCCTGCATGCTGCTGGGTCAGCTCAAGGCTTCCAGGGCAGAGAGTTATTGGGAAGGGTGTGGGGTGTTATTTTTTTGGCCACCGTGCTACAAAAGCAGCGGGTTTTCAGGCCAGCACAGAAGCAGGGTGTCCACGGGGACACCCCCACCCCCACTCCCATCCCTAGCCAGCATCCAAGCAGAGAGCACAATGTCTGGGGTTCAGCTCTACAGTAGTTTTTAAAAAATATATACCCTAAAAAGGTCACCACAGGAATTTCCATGTCTTTGGAAGGAAGGAGAGGAGGAAAAAAAAATAACAATAAATCAAAATTTTCACCAAAAAAACCCCAAAATATCCAATTATTGGCAGCGTTTGTCACAGGACAAAATCCCAGCTGCAGCACGTGGATCTGAAGGGGAGGGGGGGATCTTACAGCCTGCTCCAGAAAGGTCAGAAACACGGGTGAGTAGCTAAAAATAACTAGTCTGGTATAAATGTCTGGATTCCATGCGCTGATAGAACAGTCTGTCTCTTTTTGTCTTTTTTTTTTTTCTCTTTTTTCCTTAAAAAATATATATATATAGTTATTGCTTTCTCAGGGGGCGGCGGGCGCTGGGCACCCTCAGTGGGGGAGCGCAGCGGGCTCGGTGGGGTTTGCTTTCTTCCGCCTCTTCATCAGCAAAGGGTTGGAGGAATCTTCGATCTTCTTGATCTTGATTTGTTCATAGTCCACTCGCATGGTGGCCAGGGCGCTCGTCATCTCCTCCTGTGGGTGGGGGGCACAGGAAGCACTGTCAGCAAAGCACACCTCCCTAGGGACCCCCAGGACAGCCATCCCTCTCCCAAACCCAGAGGGTACAACTTGTATCAGGGGCTGAGGGTCCCACCATGGATTTTTCCAGGCCCCCTCCCCAAGCTTGGATCCTGCTGGGAGCCAGCAGGCTCGCACTGAGTCTAAATTAGCCCAGTTTGCAGCGAGATGGCAGGAGGAGATGGTCCCTGGATGGTACCCAGGGCACAGAGCGTTTCAGACAGCAACCAAGAGAGGCTTTACCTTCACGTCCTCCCACAGATCCTTCTCCTCTTTCAGCACGCGGCTGGTGTGCAGCGGGGTCTGCGGCACCTGCATGGATTGCTGCCAGGAGCACGAAGGAGTGTGAGCTGGGAGTCGCTGGCATCCCATCCCATCCCATCCCATCCCATCCCATCCCATCCCATCCCATCCCATCCCATCCCATCCCATCCCATCCCATCCCATCCCATCCCATCCCATCCCCATCCCATCCCCATCCCATCCCTCCCACCCCCATCCCCATCCCTCCCACCCCCGCTCACCATGATCCAGGGGTGGTTCATGAACTCCGTTATCGTCATGCGCTGGGTCGGGTCCGTCTTCAGCAGGTTGCGGATCAGCTGCTTAACTGGAAAGGTTGGTGCAGGGGTCGGGGGTTAGCAGGTCACAGGGAGGGGGCTTCAACCCAAGCCAGCAGCCCCAAAACGCCTGGACGTGCCTCCCATCCCTGGTCAAACCCTTGAGCAAAACCCTCTTGAGCAAAGAGGTGAAGCTGCCACATCACTGAGCAGTGACCCGCCACGTGCTGCAGCTTCCCCAGCGCTGCTGGACACGGGCTGACCCCAAAGGGAGCCCCCAGCCCCAGGACAAGCCATCACCAGTTACCTTCCTCCGACACTTCAGACCATTCAGGGTTGGGAAACTCATACTGGCCCATTCGGATGCGCTTCTTCATGCCGGGTGAGATGGCCAGGCCGTGGTTGGAGTAGAAGGGGGGGTACCCACACAACCTGCATGGGGAGAGGGAGCAGAGAGTCAATGTGCTGCCCCAAAAGCCACCCCAGCAGCCCCTTGGAGCACAGCTGGGAAAGGTTCAGCCCCCCCAGCCTGCAGACAAGCTCAAAAGCTGCATTCCCCCCCCCTCCCTGTGACCCCAGCAGGACAGTGAGGGACCTGTGGGACTCACAGAATGTACATGATGACGCCGAGGGACCACATGTCACAGGACTTGTCATACTTCTCCGGGCCCAGCACCTCCGGGGCTGGTAAAGAGAGAAAAGAGTCCTGAGCCAAAGCTGGAGCACCAAGCAAGCAGGATCTGGCCATCCCATGGAGCTGACAAAGAGCTGCCACAGCTCCAGGCAGCCCAGCGCAGAGCAGCATGGATGTGGCACAGCACAGGCTTGGCACAGCCATGCTGGCAGCACGGGCAGGAGCAGTGGGGGGTGATGGTGCCACCTTGCACCCCCCCAGCACAGGCCACACACACCACCACCACCACCACACATGGAGCAGCCCATCCCAAGTAAACCAGCAAACACAGCCCCCACCTGCACCCAAAGCAGAGCCCAGCCTCAATCACCACACTGCGGGCTGGGTGCAGGGGTGATGATGGGCTGCACATAGCACCACCCAAACCTCCCAGCTCTGCCCTCCAGCTTCGCAAACCCGCAAGCTCAGACCCTCCCCTCCCCCTCCCAGCCACTTACCCACGTAGTACGGTGTGTAGCACGGAGTGGCCAAGGAGTTGTGTGTGGTGGTTTCTTTAGCAAAGCCAAAGTCTGTGAGCTTTAGCACAGCGTTGGGCCTTTTGGAGGTGTACAAGAGGTTTTCCGGCTGTGAAAACACAGGGAAGAGGTAGTGAGCAGGGGAGCTGGAGCAGCCTTGGCATTGCCATGGGGCTAGGCACTGCTGGGTGAGCATGCAGCACGGTACCTTCACGTCCCGGTGCGCGATGTTGATCGAGTGCAGGTACTGGATGGCTTCCCCAATGCTCTTCATTATCTCTGAAGCCTCTGGAGAGGGAAAAGAAAAACCAAAACACAACAAGTTATCCAAATCACGCATCAGAAGCCTTTAAAAGCAAGTCACCATGAGCACTGCTCCCCAGGCTCCTCTGCCAACAAAGAACCTGGCTGAGGCCAAAGGGGTGTCCTCTACCTGAAGCCCCCCCATGCCAAGGGGGACCCCCAGCACCCATCCCTGGCTCAGGAGCCTGCAGCAAATGGGAAAGAAACTCCCACGACAAGGGATGGAGCAGGGTCCAGCCCCTGACCCCCATATGCCCAACTGCACATGTCCCATGGGGGATATCACTCACCACCCAACCCCCAGCACTGCTAGGGACCCCAAATCTGCAGGGAAACCAGCTGGGAAAGCTTTTCCCATAGGATGGGAAGCCAAGGAGGCAACTTGCTCAGGGTTTGTGTTGCATGGACACTTCTCCCAGCCACAGAAACAGAGGGAATGAGATGAATGAGATCTCTGAGAACCACAGCCCCTGGGCATCATTTTTTGAGGGAGGAGGGTGTTTCTGAAGGTCACTGATGCTCCTTGCCTGTGTTGGAGGGCAGCTGAGAAAACATCCCCTAACCCTGCTTTTAAACAATGAAAAGCAGGATCACTCACACCCAATTCCTCTTTTCCCAAGAGTAAAACCCTGCTGGGCATCCAAAAGAGCATCTGAGGGAACAGGCTGGACCAGAGACACTCCTATAGCCCCCATGACACTGCCCAAAGACAAATCCCCAGGTCCCCGTGGGCTCCATACCCCGTTCGGTGAAGGCCTGGTCTCCCCTGTCTTGGATTCGGCTGAAGAGCTCCCCACCATCCAAGCTGGAAGAGAAGCAGGAGGCGTTAAGATGCCGTGGTACCATCTCACACCGGTGCAAGCAGCACCGAACCCTCTGAGGCTCAGCCAGGAGCTGCACAAGCTCAGGAAGGAATGAACCCCTTCTCCATCCAAGCCCTGGGGTTGGTGCCTCAAAGGGATGTCTCAGCGCCTCCTCTTTCCAGAAATGAGCAGGGCAGAGGCTTCACACTGGAGGTGGAGTCATGGGGTGCAAGAGGACGTGGCCTCCCCACCAGCCCACAGAAACACGTTTACAGTAAAGACAGCGAGTGCGGCTGGAAGGATGGGGAGCTCCCGGCACGCCTGGCCTCGTTTAGCTGATAAGCAAACCACCTCACCGGCCTGCTAACCCCACACAGAAGTGCTGAGCAGAGGCTGCAGCAGGGCCAAGGCGTCAGCAGCATCACCGTGGGCTCACTGACAGGATGGGGGAGGCAGAGCCTGAACCCCACTGCAGCAGAGCAAGCTCTAGCATAAGCTGTGAAGAGAAGCACCCCAGAAACCTCAGCATGGTTTCCAAAGGCTCCTCAGGTACCCTAAGGATAAGCTCAGCTCCTAGAGAGACCAGGAGTGACATGGGGGATAACTATCCATGAGGACAGCAGGTAACAGTGCTTCCTGTCCCTGCCGCATCCAGCTCAAGTGGAAAGGGTTTCCCAGTGCAGAGAATATCTCCTGCCAGCACCCCTGAGCTCCATTCACTGGACATCTGCAACAGAGACAGCGTAGGGCCAACCACTGCACAGAGCCTGCGAGGAGACACACTGACAGTCCCACACTGTCCATCCTTGTGATGGGTGTTACACCCAGGCCGCATCCCTCGCGCAGCGGGGAGCCACGGCGGAGATGCGCTTGCAGGGAGCTGCCGGTGCCCTGGGGACTCGTTTCCTACCACTCAGCCCCTGCTTCTCGTCCCACACAAGCAGAGACGTTGCACAAACCTTCCCCATCCCCAGCTGCCCAGCGTTCCAGTGCAGCTCTCAGAAGCCTCTTCCCACATGAGAGCGGCACATGCTGCCTGCCCCGGTGCTGCTGGCAGCACTCCTCACGCCCGCTGCCCCCCCAGGCAACCTGCCAGCTTGCCAGAGGAGAGGTTTTGGCAAGGAAGCTGCATCAAATCACAGCTGCGGTTGGGATGTGGTTTCAATACTTTCCCCTTCATTCCTCCTCCTCCCCAGGTTATATCAAAGATCTACCCGAACCAGAGCCGCTCAACTGCTGCTGCAGAAGGTGCAGGGGTGTTAATCGATGCCTCAGCTCGGCTTGGCTGCCTGCTGCCCAGCAGAACCCACCGCAGGAACCCGATGACTACCCCGGCTTTGAGTGGCCAGACCAAGTTTGGTTATGATCGATCTGCAGTGAGAACCACGGGCCCGAAGCCTCCCGACAGCCAGGCGCGCTTTCAGAATGACTCAGAGCCAGCGCAGCTCCCGCCGTCCCTCCAATGCCAGCGGTGCAGCACCTCTTCCAGCGCCAGCATCCCTCCGGCCTGTGGGCTGCATCCCCCAGCGCAGCATCTCCTCGGGGTCCCCAGCACCGGCACAGAAAGGCACTCACCCCGCTTGGGCATCAGGCCACCAGCCCACCAAGGAAGAGCCCCCCCCCCAGCAGCATCCCCAGGGACTCACCACTCCATGACGATGAGCAGACACTTCCTCCCCTGGTAGAGGTTCTCGTAGACGTCCATGATGCGGACGATGTGCGCGCACTGCGATGCCCTCCAGTGCAGCTCCACCTCCCTGCGGGCCTTCGGGCAGTCCTGCAGCATCTGCGGGGGAAGCAAGACCCTGTCAACCCCGAGACCCTGTCAACCCTGAGCCCCCCAGGAAACCCGGGTGGTGACATCCCCCTGGCACAGCGCCCACACAGAGGAGACGCAGGGGTGAAGACCGAGCGCTCTGCTCTCCGCGGGCGGCATCCAGGCACTCGGCGCTGTGCTCAATGCCTCCATCCCCATCTAGTGGGAAGAGCGTGAAGCCGTCTGTCCTCATGAGCTTCTTGCCCTCGAAACCAAGGCTGGTCAAAGCTCATCCCGGCTGCCTGTCACCTCCCTGCCCTCCAGGATGCCACCAGCCAGCAAGACTTCCCACTGCATTTAGGAGCAAACCGCTACGGGCTCATTCCTACACCGGTGCAGCCCTGGGTACCACCAAGCATCCTTGTTCTCCTCTCCACATCACCCACTCATCACCTCCCATACAACAGCACTCTGCTCCGTGGGACCAGCAGGACCCTCCTGCCCTTACACACAGGCTGGGTAACAAGATGCACCCTCACTATGGCTTCAGAGGCCACCAGCACCCTGCCATGTGTGCCCGGGGAGGGGACAAAGAGAGCAGCCAGATGATCCCTAAATAGCAGCTTCTCTCACGAGCAGCGGCAGCTCTTTGACGAGGCCCTTGCCCTTCCCAGGGACACCTCCCAGTTCCCAGGTGCAGGAAGGATTTGCTCGTCTATTAATTACCACGTTTGTCAGGATAAACAACCAGCCTTAATTATTATACTCCTAAATATAGAACAAACACGTCTATCTTCAGCGTAGCTCGTTTTCCTTCCGGTCTCCAGCAGCTCTTGGGGCTGGGCTCAGCAAGACACCCCAGAGCAGGTCTGCATCATGGCAGGGAACATGAAAAGGCATCCCAAATCAGTGTGCATCAGCAGGAAATGGGAGTTCTGGTTGTTTTACCAAGACAGACCCAGAAATACACCACTCTCTCCCAGTCAAGCTCCCGGGGCTGCTCAGTGAAGGAGTGGACCCAGCCAGAAAGCAGAGGAGCATCAGCCCCTGGATGCTTCACTGATCTGAAACGGTGCCTGATTTATGGGAAGGGCCCCTGTGCCATAGAGGGGGATTTCAGAGGAACCAGGCTCAACACTTGCTGCGCCCCAGAAGACACTCGCTGCTGCTTTATACCCACATGAGCCCCAGCAGAGGAGCAACGGCAATTTGCATCCCCACCCAACACAGCACCTGCCCTTTGCCAGGGGGAGAAGGGCCAAATGGGGCACCTGCTGCAGCCACCCAGATAGCACCCAAAACTTGGGTGCCTGATCACACTTCGCCCACCTCCTCAGCTTGCCCGCTCCCCCAGGCAGAGGAAACCCATGCGATGGACAGTTCAGCATCCTCTGCACCGACAGCCTCAGGACAACAGGGCAGGAGGTTGGACAACCCCATTCTTGCTCCTCTATTCCTTCATTACCCTAAAAAACAGATCCTGCCAAAGCAGCACCAGCCGTGCAGGCAGGGAAGGAGCCTGGAAAGAAGCTCAGTTGTTTGTGGCTCCGAGCAGCCTGGCATGGGGAGCCAGGAAGCTGAAGAGAGAGAAAATAAACCCCAAAACCCCAACAAAACACCAACCATTTGTAATTATGCACTGGGAAAATGGAGCAGCGGGAAGCAGACGGTTAACATCAGCGAACAGGAGATGTACAGAAGCACACAGCCAATTTTTAGAGGTCACCCAGAGCGCTTTCAAGGGAGCTTAATTGTATTTCTGATGAGCGAGGAGGCAGCAGCCTCCATTACCTGTACCAACACAGCCCCGGCTCCGGCTTTTGTCCTCGGGCACCCGCAGGCGGGGGAGCAGCTGCCCCCCTGCACCCTCCGAACATCCCGGCTGCATTCAGCTGCAGCGCCAGCCCGCCTCCGCTCCCCTGCCAGCCAGGGGATGGAGAGGCTGCTCACGGCCAGAGAGGAGCTGATTAAGCCTCATTAAGAAAATTATTTGGTCTATTTAGGAAACATTCCCGGTGGCAGGTGATGGGCACAATGAGACCCCCATGGGGATGGCCATTACTGCTGTGGGGGGGTGTGCAGGAGGGACACGGTGATGTCCAAACCACAGCAGAAGCCATCCACGTCACCCGCTGCACCCACACAACCTCCACCCTGCCCCAGGCATGAAACACCAGCTCCTCATGCCCTACACACAGCACAGGGCTGGGAAAGCATCCCCTGGTCCCGGTGCGGGCAGGGAGAGGGCAGTGCTTCCACCCCAGGTTTCTCTGACAGCCCCCAGTTGATGATGGGAGATGTCCTGGAGTGACAGGCGTTGCTCTGGTCACTGGAACTCCATAATGAATTTGAGGGGGCATGTGGTGACACTGTTCAGGTCCCTAATTTAGCTCCAGTATCCAGGGCAGCCTGCAGCTGTGGTGAGATTTATGTTTCTTGGCTTGCAATGAGGGGGCTGGGATGGGAAAAGCACCTCGGGTTTCCCTGAGGTTCAGCAAGGGCAACCTGCCCCCATCCCGCCCCAGCTGACAGTCCCGGCTTCGGAAGCAGGAGATGCTGCAGCCAGAAGAGCCCCAAGCAGGACCAGGGTTAACCCTTCAGAGAGGGACAAGGTGCTGGAAGCCCCTGGCAGCCCACAGCTGCTCTTGGTTCAGCTTTTCCACCTGTTTTCTCCCATTCCCCTTCCCAAGGAGGGCTCCTTTGGGATCAAACACCATTATTTCAGAGGGGAAGCGTTGCACCCCCCACCACCACCAAGCACAGCAAAGGCAGGTGGGTGTGAGGACAGGAAGGAAGATGCTGGAGAAAACAAGGGGGCTGGAGCTGCTCACGCTGCCTGTCCTCAGGCACCACTGATTCAGTCTTGCCGCCTCCTCCTCCCGGGGTGCTGAGCTGTGAGTCACAGCAGGGTCCCAAGGGATGCTCCCTGCTCCACCGGGATGTCCGCAATGGCACCATCCCACTGTGACTCGCCCTGGGTACCACCACAGCCCCAAACAGTGCAGCCCCTTGGCAAGCCAAAAGCACGCACTGTGCCTGCTCAGACCAGCAAGGCATCCCTGTACAAGAGCTTGTGAGGGAAAACTCACGTCCCATGGGCAATCTCCAGGAGAACTGAGGCACACACTGGCATGCAGAGCTGTTCATTTTCCAGGGCTGCCCCTCTCTGCCCTGATTCCACACTCGCCCCAGGCTCTCCAGCTGCTCTTGCAGGGTGGTTTCATTTCCATGTGTATTTCTGATCACACCCAACTCACCTCATGTCCCTCATCTGTGCGACAACCACCACTCCAACCTGCAGCAGCACCCGCAGCAGCATGCTGTGCCCCACAGAGCTCCCCATGGGACCCACCTGCACCGAGAGGGTTAAAATAAACCACTCTGAAGTTGCAGTAACAATAAACCTGCAGTGAAGAAAGGCAGGCTGTCATCCTCCCGAGGGATCAGCAGGGGAGCAGAGCAGAGGATCCCCTGCCTCGGCTGCACACAGGGACTCTGGGATCCCCCAACCAGGCTAGCACAGGGCAAGGAGCATTTTTTCCCCTAATAAAGCAAAAAAAAAAAGAGTTTTTCCCTACAATGGATTTGCCTCTTCTCATCTTTCCACACAAACTGGTTGCCAACTGGCATCAGCTGCTCAACACATTGGTAGAGCCGGTGCTGGATGCTCTGCACATGCTGTTCCCACCTCACAGCGCCAGGAAGGCAAACCCCCCCTCCACCTCCCCTGCACCCCACTGCCAGCCCCCAGCACCCACCCAGCGATGCACAGTGCTGGGGGAAGGGGTGGGGGGGGGCATGGATGAAGTTGATCCAGTCCCATGTGTCTCTTCTCTGCCTTTAACGCCAGCACATTTGGGGACACCTCAGGTAACAGCCCCACAGTTACAGTCCCAAAGCCTCTGCCGGAGGCGGTTGGGAGGCAGCAGGAGGCACAGAAGCAGCACAGCTTCATTCTACTGCTTATTAACTACAGGAGAGAAATAACATCCCGAGTCCCAGAGCCCACCAGAGGAATGATCTTACCAAAACACAGGGAAACTCAGGGCTCAGTCACAATGCCGTCATGATGAAAGGAGCAAGGGCAGGAAGCCTCCCCCACACCGTCCTGGATCTTACATAAACCTTTATGTTAACCCCATTGCCGCTGCTCACACCCACCACCACCAACCAGGGGGCTGCCCCAACTCGGGGTGGAGGGGGATGCAATGGGATCATTCCAGTGGTACTCACACACATGGAGCCACAGACAGCCCCCACCTGAAGAGCTTGAAAAGCCCCAACAGAACAGGCAAAATCCTCATCCTCTCGTTTGTTTTGCCCGGGGAAAGCCAGGGAGGAGAGGTGATGTGTCTGGAGGAGAAGCCACACCAGGGCGACTACTGAGAAGGGCCATGGATGCTCCTTGATGGAGCCGTTTGCAAGGCAGGAGGATGGCACCAGCCTTCCAAAGGGACGGTGGTGGGTGCCATCGGTGCCTGGTCGGATACAGAGACTCTGACCATCCAGGCAGGACATAAGCACAGCCAGCTTCGTGCATTAGCACCTTCCTCCTCCCTGTGAGCAAAGGGCCATCCTCCACATTCACGTGCCTCCGGGAAGACAGAGAGGTTGGAAAAAGCATCCCAGTGAGAGAGAATTATTCAGATTAGACAGGGCTAGGAACACAGGGACAGCCTGGAGAGGTGATTCAGGCCGAGCAAACACCAACTGACACACACTCAAGCTGCTCAGCCACATTCTCTGAGTCTGAATGACCTGTGTGCTGGGAGGAAGACTCGGGAGCCAGCGCTGGGAAAGCCTTCCCATGGCACGGCTGAAGACAAGGGATCCACCAGGCACACAGAGGCCAGGGCTGTGAGGGGTGAGCTGAAATCCCCAGCATGCCCACCCAGGCGGATGACAGAGGAGGCGGCCCCATCGCTGCTCCCCAGAGCGATTTTGCAACGGGGAGGAGGATGTCAATGGGGCAAGGGAAGAGGCGGGTGTTGCACCCTGCTTTCACAAGGGGACCCGCCGCACCGGGGCCCTGCTCACCCACAATGGTTGCACAAATCCCAGTGCCTCGTGTGCTGCCCAGGGGAGACGCTCAGGACCCCCGTCCTGCAGGTGTCGCCCCCCCCGCCCTCCACCCCTTCCCCGGGGCATCTGCTGAGTATTTCCTCACCCGCTCTTCCCCACGACAGATGCAGCAGCTATTCAGCCTTTTCAGGCTGCAACAAAAGCCTCTCCAGGCACACAAAGGCCAAGAGCAGAAGAGAGGCCCCCTGCTTAAGTAAGAACCACCTGCCAGGGGCCCGTACAGGCCCCCCACAATCAGGGCGCTGCCCCCCAGGCCAGCCCAGCTCTGCAGACCCCATATCCCCCCAACAAAAACAAACATTCTCAGCACTTTGATTTCAAGGAGATGAAGGTCCCAAAGCGAGTGCCCAGGATGCTGAGAATGAAGGACCATCAGCTCAGTGAGGACTCCAGGGATGAGGACACAGGGAGGCAGTGGGGACACCAGGGATGAGGACACAGGGAGGCAGTGGGGACACCAGGGATGAGGACACAGGGAGGCAGTGAGCAGGAGGGGGTTGTCAGACTCACTGAAAAGTCAAAGCAGGTAAATGGCAACAAGGCGGCAGCTCGAAGCATCATCCCTCTGACTCACGGCACCAGCAGCAGGCTGGAGCTGGTGTTTAATGAGCAGAAACAAACAGTTTCAGCGTCACTTAACTGAGAAAAACAAAATTAGGGGCCCATTCGGTACCAGGTTTCTGGTTTTGGGATCATCTTGTCCCCGTGTACCGGAAGCAACGTGGGGTGTGGTGACTCACCCCATGCCCGTCTCTCCAGGAGGCACCGGGGCTGATCTTAGGAGCCAAGATCAGACCAGGCATTAGTGACAGCAAGACCTCCTCTCCCACCACCCAGGAGGGCCCCCTAGGAGGTCCCAGGGTACAGACCTGGCTGGAATGATGGAGCCTCTACCCTGGTCAGGACCTCCCTGTGAATCCCGTGGGAGGGAAGGGGTCCATCACAGCCAGAACACCTCAACCCAGCACATCCCTTCCTACGGGCATCTGAGACATCCCTGGGAGCCACCACGACACTGGGCTGGGAGGTCTGCGCAGGGAGGGGACTGGATGCCTGGGGAAGGCAGAAGCTGCAGCCCAGCTCCAGCTGGAGCCACTCCAGGGGGTGATGGAGTGTGGGGGGAAGCTCAGAGACCCCTCTCTGAAACCGAACCACCGCATCCTGCCTGCCCGTGCGGCAGCCGCCATGGAGGACACGCTGCAGCCCTGAGGCCTTTCATCCACCCAGCACAAAGCGAAAGGAAAGTGGGAGGCAATGGGAGGGGCAGAGATCTTCACGTGAGGCACGGCTGCAGCCAGCGGTTCTGCTCCACACCAGCCCTTTACCGCCCTTTACCACCTAAAAAAAGCTCCAGGCCTGGGGGCAGCTCCTCCTCCCAAGCCCCATCCATCCCTCACCAGATTTCCCCTCGGAGCTGCCGAACGGAAGAGCGCACATATGGGCTTTTATGATGGGAAGCGGGTTGATATTCGCAGGCATGGTTAATGCAGGAGTAAACACCAGTGTAAACCATTAACTCCGCGCTGACCTATGTCCTCTGCACTTCCCTCCCACAGGCACAAACCCCTTATCACCACACCCGCCTCCAGCAGCCCTCCCCACCACGGCTGGGGGCTTCATCCTGTCCACACAGCCCCCAGCTGGCACCAGGCACTGGAAGCGTCTTTTTGGGCCCCTTGCTCCATCCACCTGGTAGCAACTCTGGGGGCAACCCTACCCAGCCCAACCATTACCTCCAGCCCCAGGGACAGCTTCAGGGGGACTGCCCACACTAACATCCCAATGCTGCTTCTAAGATGGAAGCAATTTAAGGGAGAGGCCCAGACCCATGTCTGAGAGCAGAGGAGCCGTGAAGCCCTGCCAGAAGCCCTATGACCACCCCTCCCCTTCCCAGCCTCACACTCCTGGGCTCACACCCTGCCCAAAAATGAAGTTTCCTGGGGCTCAGTGCACGGGCAGAACCCTCACAGGACAGGGGGTCTGCCACCCCCTCCCCACCTTCTTTCCACACAGGCCACACAAGCAGGGTTAATAAATATCAATTAAGAAACGTATCAGCACGAGGGCACAGCCAACACCTCCTGAGATGAGGCCAGGGACGCACCCCTGGCACCTCAGGGGTGATGATCTCCCAGGCAGCAGCTCAGCCTTTGCCAGGTGATCCCCGTGGGGGTGCAAGAGGAGCATCCATCCCCCCAGGAGTGGGACCCAGGACACGAAACCTTTGGAGAGTCCCCGAGTGGTGCCAGCCTACGGGGATGGCATCGCCTGCACTCACAGAGCGAACCTGTGCTGGAAACGCCACCCACAAAAGCAGTTTGGAGGCTGCCAGGGGCTCAGGGCTGGGACCTCGGCCCTTCCCTGTGCAAGACAAACAGCTCCCGTGCTGAGCGGCTGCGGCTGTTGTTGACAGCGGGGTTGTTTGGTGCTGGGGAAGGCCAGGGCAGGAGCGGCACGGGGATTTCATAACTCGCCTTTGTCTGCACGGGCGCTGGGACCAACCACCCTCCCCTCCCCTCCTCTTCCCTCCCACCTCTCTCAGCCAAACACACGTAGAGGCTCTGGCTCCATCAGCTCGGATGCAGTGGGATGCACGAGCCCACCTCAAGGATGCACAGGGGGGCATGCGTGGGGCAGGGAGAGGGGCTGCTGTAGCTGACCCCAGGCAAAGCTGCTGTAACTAGAGGGGATGCTAATGAGGTATATGTCAATATACATCACCCACCACCCTCTCTCTCCCACAGACCCCTCAGGCAGAGCTGCCCACTGAGACCCAAAGCCACCGGCAGCCACTCCAGGCTGTCCCCACACCCCAGGCAGCACCCTCCTCTTCCTCCCACCCCATGGCTGTCCCACATCCCCAGCACTCAACAGGACCCACAGAAGAGCTGGTAAGACCATCCATTTGCAGTACACCCGCCTAGGTTAAGAGCCAAGTGACACACCAACACTACCTGCAGTCACACACTCCGGCTTTACCACTACACCAAGAAGCATTTCAAGGGAAATCCCAGACCTTTAAGTGTCACCACAGAAAGCTGAGAGCCTCCTGTGGCCTCTCAATCCTGGGGAGCTCAACCCCTTGTCGGCCCCTCTTCCCTCTGCACTAACCACCCTGAGACTCCTTCAGCTGGGAGGAACACACAGTTGTGTTTCTATTTAAAAATGTTTTAAAAAGCCCTTCTTTGCATCCTGCTGGCACCTCATTAAAGCTCTCGGGACACGGTGGCTATTATTAGCTCCCTCCAGGCTTTTGGCAGCCCCGGGAGCCTCCGCGGCACCTGTTGGCAGCAGCCGCCTGGCCACAAAGCCCGGGAGGTTTGGTGAAGCCCGGATGGAGCCCAGACCCCCAGCATCCTGCTCAGCACCATAACCTCAAAATCCCTCAGCCAACCAGCGTGCAAAACTCACTGTGAAGCACCTGAGCACATGCACCTCCAAAAACACCAGAGGAGGAGAAACCTTCACCCCCTCGGTCTCCAAAGGCTCCAGCCCCTCCATAAGGAGTGCAGAGCAAGAGGCTGTCAGCAGAGCTTTACGTGCTTTGCATCCTTCCGATGCCCAGCAGAGCCACAGAGTGCTGGGAAGGATGTACTGATCCTCCCAAGGATGCCCAGTACCCCACTGCTCAGCACCAGCTCCTTCATCTCTCACCAAGCACGGCAGACATGAGCACTTTGGACACGTTCTGGCTGTTGGATCGGAATGGAAAGGGGATAAACCAATAAAAGCAGGGACACTGAAACAAAGGAACAGAAAAATACCTGCTCCTGCTGCTCCCCCAGCAGTCTTGGCCTCAAGTTGCTGAGTTTCCTCCAGGTAAAGCCCAGAAACAGAAGCACCAGCCCAAAGCACCACACACCAAGAACATCATCACCTTCCACATCCTCCTCTAGACCACGGCAGAAGGCACAAGCCATAGATCTGCTCCAAATCTCCTGGGGAGCACCTCCAGCTCAGCAGCAAAGACAGCATTTTAATCTGTTCATAAAGTCCTCAGACCTTACTCACCCAGGCTTCATCAGCCCAGTATTTGCATCTCTAAGTACACACACCCGAGGCCAGGCTGGCCACCTCCTCCAGCACCGAGGAACTGGGGAGTAGGAGCACCAGGACACTTCCAAACCTACCAGGACCTGGAGTGCTTCCCTGCTGATTCCCACCACCCACGGAGCATCTCACATCCTGGCAGGGACCATCTCTTTATCAGCGGCTCTTCTTCACAGCAAAAGCTACTGGGAGATTCTTCCCCAACCTGAAACAAGCAGGGTAGGAGGAGGGACAGAGAGGAAGGTGTCAGCAATCCTCTGACAACTGTGCAGACCCTCACGGCAGGAATGGGATCACTCCTTGCAGGGAAAAGCGCTGAGGACAAAAGCGGATACCTCAGGAAGCCTCTGTCACACTCCCAGACCAGCAAGGGGAAGATGCCCTCACTGGGAGCCCAGGCTGATGCCTGGCCAAGGGGTGCAACACACCCAGGCTCCCCAAAACAGCCATGTACCAGCACCACTCTGCCCATGGCACGGGAGGTACCCGCCCAAGAACCCCAGTCGCAGCTCTGATGACTTCCAGGAGATAACCCAAGTTTAAACTTCCTGCCAAGCCCTTCCCAGCACCGCTGAGGCAAGAGCTGCCTGGGTCCCCTCAGCAATCTGCCCAGCGCAATGGGCAGCCAGGTTGTGAAATGGCTGAAGAGGAAGAGAGCTTCACACCAGGGCACGGGAGGGAACCAGGGTGTCACCAGAGATGATGGCTCCAGCAGCCTGGCTGTACCCAAAAGCAGCAGCTAAGGGAGCCAGGGCTTGGCAGGTGATGGGTTACCAGCACCCACAGCAGCATCACCCACCACCATGCACAGCCCCTGCCTTCCTGCTAAAGAACATGGATATATAACCTGCAAAAACTGTTCTGAAGCAGCTTAAGCACTGAGCTGGTAAATACAATAATAAGGCTGTCACGACTACTGACAATAAATACACATCCCTGCTGCCAGACCAGCTCCCCCCCTGCTTTTTATATTATTTCTTAAATCTTCAAATTAGGCTGTGGATAACATGCATATTTGCTGGTTCAGTTGGATCTGAACTCATCTGCTTCCCCCAAAGCCCAGCCGAGATGCCCAGGATGCCATCCCTGCTCCCCAGCAGTGCTGCTTGGACCCGGCTCCCACCCGCCCCTCCGGGCAGGAGAAGCGAGGAGCTGCGGCTACTGGAATTGCAGGCTGAGGGGACAGGCTGCCAGATTTCCACAGCAGCCCCAGCTTGTGTTCCAGCCGCGTTTCCCTGAAAACACACATTTGGCAGGAGGTCCAGGAGGCTGCCCTAGCGTGGCGCAGGGCAGGCGGCGAGGAGAGCGGCTGGTCCGCTTCCGAATGCTCAGCAGAAGATGGTCCCACCCGTGTCTGCCCCACAGAACACCCCAGGAGGTGCTGTACCCCTGCCACAGGCAGAGTCCCGATCTGCTCTTACACAGATTTATGTGGGAGGCGTATGGCAGCAACGACCCCAAGCCCAGGGTCGTTACCAGCTTCTTCTGGGGCCAGCAGAGCTAGTGGGGTCAAACTCAAGAGCAGCACCCAGGGGAGCTGGCAGCAAAGCTGGGTAGCAAAGCTGATGATGATGAAGGAAACAAGTCCCTCCACCGATCCCAAATCTCTAGCCCAAAGCACATAAGGGTACCTAGCAAGAGGCAGAGCTGCAAAGCCCCAGCCTGGCCGCGCGCCCCAGGAACATTCAGATCTGGGCTTGTGTTTTGAACTTTATCTCTAGTTTAGGCTGCAGCTCTCTGGACAGCCAGGCACAGAATCACATGCAGCCCTGACGCCAACAGCTTAAATAATCTCATTACATCTGACGGCAAACGCTGTGCCAGCCGCAGGCTGCCCAAGCCAACGCGCTCACCTGCCCTCGCCACCAGGGAGATGGTACTTTGTCACAGCAAAGCAGCGTGCTGATGTAACACCCTAATTCACGGGAAGATGCCGTCATCCTCAGCGGTGTCAGACCAAAGATGGAGCCACATCAAAGCTCCATGTGCTGCCAGTGGCACTCAGGGAAGAGCTGCGCTGGTACCCCATCCCATATCCTCCTCCTGACTGTGGGTACCATCCCATCACCCTCCAAATGATAGTTCTGTGGCCCTCAGCATCGCTGGCAAAGCTCGTGGTTCGGGTCCTCTCAGGTCAGGGGGATCTCCCAGCATCCACAGCCATTAGTCCCTTCCCGAGGCCACGAAGGGAACAGGGAAGTAAATGCACCCATTAAACCCGGCAGTTGCTATAATCCCAACCTTGGATTGGAAAGATCTGAAAGGCTGAAATCTTTGAAATGACTCAGCCACGAGGTATAAAGAAACGACAGCTTAAAAGGCTGCTAAAGCTCTACAGCATTCAGACTCGTTCTTGCGTGCCCTGCCCTAACCCCCGTGTCCTCCTCCGTAGGGACACCGGCCGTAGAGACGAGAGGCCTCTCCAAAACAAGCCTCCAGGCACCGGTCACGCACACGGTCCTCGTGCCAGCCAGAGCTGAAAGGAGGACAGCTTTTAGCATCCTAAAGAAAGACACGGGGCACCCATGGTGGGTGGCACTGGTCTCAGGGGCTTTTAAAGTTTAACACCAAAATCACCACTGGAGGCACCCAGGATGCTCAACAGCTCTGGACCACACTGAAATGCCGACACAATGTGACTGACACAGGTTTCTTGGGGACCAGTTAGGTGCAGCTTTGTACCCACGCCAGCTTCTGGACCTGATGGAGCCATCATGCTGGCCCTCATGGATCCATACCCCGCTCCCCCAAACCCTCCCCCTCCTCCAAAACCAGCCTGTAAGCTCAGCCAAACCCCAAAGACCCTTTCCCAATTCCCGCTTCACCTCTGCTGCCCACACCCCCTGCCCACAAAGGGCCGAGGAGCTGAACAGCACAGAGCAGACACAGGGCTGCCTGGGGGGCACCTCCCAAAAGCAGGGCCCCACGAGCCGGCCAGGGCTGTGGCAGCCACCCTCGCCCGCTGCAGACAGCCCCGGCGCGGCGGAGGGGAGGCAGCGCGTTATTCTTGGAAACCAGGAGGTGAGGTCATGCTGCCTGAATGCTGCAACTTGAGGCCAGACGCACGGGGCCAGTTGTGCTTGGAGAGGAGCCTGACTCCTGCAGCGGGGCGGCCAAGGGAGGGCTGTCCGCAGGTCGGGAAACCGGTTACGTTCAGAGCTTGCAAGAGGAAAGGGTTTTCTTAATGAAGGGCTCCTTCCTCCCAGGCTCTCAGCAGAGGGACGGCTTTTAAAACAGCATCAGTTGTGGTGACAAAGCCCTTGGACCACCCCGGTGTGGGGGACGCCAGCCCACCACAAAGGTGATGCCAAACCCAGAACCACGCTTCTCCCCATGATGCTGGGATGCTTCTGACCCAGCTGCTGCTCCAGATGCCTCCACATCTGGAGGCACCACCCTGTGAACTACACATTGCCTGTGAGAAGTTCAGCCAGCCAGCCCAGAGCACATCCTGACAGGTTTTGGGAAGAGAGAAGTCACCATCTCACTCTTCCAGGGTTCCTAGGAAGGAACTCCTTGGGCTTTTTCCATCCCCTGTGCCTCCTAGTTGTCCAGCAAGTGCATGAGGAGACCTGGCTCTCAATCCATACAGCTTCCAATTACTCTTTAGACAGTGATTTAAAGGCTCTGGAGCAGGCAGCACGGGGCTGACAGAGCTCTGTGCCCACTCTGCGCTGCTCTGAGGCAGAGACAGCACCTCCACAGCCCGGCACGACACACTGTCCTGTATGCTGGGCTATCCCAATGCCCCCAGCAGACAGCAGGCACCTCACTGAAGCCCATTCCCACCAGCCCCATGGGAATGTCCAGACGCACGTTTTACCTGGCTCTGTTTGGTGATGAAATCCCAGGTGCTGTATTTTCATCCTGAGGGGTGGCTGCTGCCCCTGATGGATTCATCCCCGAGCAGGTCCCACTGCTGACGAACCCCCAGTAAATCACTGCACCTCAGTTCTCCACCTCTGACAACGTGGGACGCACCGATCTTCTTTTGCAAGACCCAGGGCTGATGGCATTAGATAATTACTAAGAGGAAGAACCCCATCACTTCCTGAGCGTGTGCCAAAGCAAGAACCCAAGTCCCTGCTCCCAGGCTGTTATCAGCCCATCTCAGTCATAGCTTTGGCTGCTCAGAACATCTCATGTATTCAGAAGAGATTATGGCCAATCCTAAATTGTTTAAACAAGCTCAAACCCCAAGTCAGTAGACTCCTTTGGTCAATGAGATAATAAACCACTGCCTTGGAAAAGTCCCAGTGATGTCACTATGATTTCCACAGTTTTTCAGCCACAGCTTGCACAGAAGGCCACAGCAACAACGTTTCTGCTTATATAAAATACATGGTAGAGTTTAAAAAGACTAAAAATGCCCCACAGAGAGAGGAGCAGGAGTACAGCAGGCACCCAGCAAGTTGTTGCCCATGAACATGAACCCCGGACCTCCATCTCCTCCATCATCACTTAAGGGTTGTTTTCCCAGCCAGATTTTCTGAGAGACAAAGCATTTTATCTCAAATGAAGCCACAGGAAGCCATGGGAAATGGGGTGCTTTGCTCCTCTGAACGTGATGTAGGACCCCAGCCATGATGGCAGGGAGAGGACAGAGGCCACCAGCAACACAAACACGCTCACCCACAGAGCCCCTCAGTTATCAGCTACGAGGCGCCTGCCCTATTTCCACGACAGACATCTTACAAGAATAATAAACCACAAGAGTACTGGGCTCCTTCCTCCTTCTCCATCAGAGGAACCATCACTCACAGATTATCTGATGAGGCTGAGAGCGAGACCGAGAGTGTTTCGCAAACGTGCCCCGAAGCACCAAGGATGCTCCAGAAAGGGGGCTGCCAGAGACAGGGGTGAATTTAGGAGCAGCCTCCATGGCCCTGGGAAGCTCTTCCACCTAAAGGGAGAGCTAATGATTTCCTGCTTTGAGGCAGGGGTTGGGAGAGAGGTTTGTTCATTTGTTTTAAAGGAAACCTGCCCCATGAAGAGCTTCAGCAAGCAACGCATGGAAGAGGAGAACCTCAACGCTTGCCATTACTAGCCCCTGCTCTCCTGTCTGGTTTTCCTGCAATTTCCTTGCCGAATTAGGAGAGCCAGCCCTCAGCCTTGCCTAAAGTTTAGTCTTGGCAGTGGAACTTGCAGTAGGCGAGACAGACCTCGCTCCTGGCCCCACCGTCGCAGCCTGCGTCACTAATGCCAACAGCCTGACCACAACCAACAACGCCAAGTCAGGTCAGCAGTGACCTACATACAGCAGGCTTTACAGAAGTTACAAGCCTTGTTTGGCCCAAGAATAAGTCACACCAAAGAAGAAAGGGGTAAGAAAACCACCCAGACCTCGCGTTTCCATTCCGTGGATCACCCCTCCGCAGACTTTATGCTCCCACCCTGCAGTAAATCACTGCACGTCAAACAGGACCAAGTCAGGGGTCACTGGGACCATCAGCAGGCTGCTTCCCACCAGGTAATCCAGGGATGCCACACTTCAGGTATCGCTCAGTACAGAAAGATAAAACAAAACTGGGGGTGGGAACCTGCAACATAAACAACAACGATGGATAAAGGAAAGGGAATATCCCTGTGTTCACCTAGGTGCTACACAGCAAATAAAACTACCGGCCGTTAACCCACACACCTTTTATTTAATGAGGCATCTCTGCCATGGATTATTGCACTGGGAAGAGAAGAAAATTGTTTGTAACTTTTTTGGTACTGCTGGAATGCTGTGGCCAAGCTCAAACTCTCCCTGAGCACTGGAAAGGTCTCTTAAGCAACGCGACCCTCAGCAAAACCCCAAATGCATCTCGGTTTGGGAGAAAGAGGTTTAACAATGTGATAGATGCTCATGATCCAAGAGGAAGCACAATACAGCCCAAAGACACTGTTACTATCAGGGTGAGACACAACTGTTTCACCCCCACAGAGGATCACATCATTACACCAGACAGTGGAACGGGGAATGCAAAGGGCAGCAGGACAGATGGAAACGTTTGCTGCACAACCGAAGCAGCACAGAGAGACTGCTGCTGTGGCTTCTGGCCACGGGCCACCAGGATTCTTTTAAGCATCATCTGAAAGATGACAACTCGATGCAATCACTTCTGTGGATCCTGCTTTAGGTCATCTTTCCATACTGATGCAGCCCATGAGTAATTCAGATCCAAATACCCCTCTGCAGGTCCCTAGCAGGCGTTATCCCGGCTGCGTACCAGAAGTGGGGATGAAGCCAGGACGCATTGTGTCTAGGGCAGTCAGCCTGCCGAGCGTGGGCTCGGCAGTTCAGTCCCAATATAATCACCAGATAACCCAAGCC
This sequence comes from Gallinula chloropus, assembly GCF_964237585.1. Taxonomy (NCBI): domain Eukaryota; kingdom Metazoa; phylum Chordata; class Aves; order Gruiformes; family Rallidae; genus Gallinula; species Gallinula chloropus. The sequence goes on from NC_140112.1 coordinate 4,768,249, forward strand.
TGTGGCTCTCCAGGGCGAGCTGGGTAGGCACCAGCTCACACAAGAGCCCAAACTCACAGTGCAAGGAGCTTTAACAGGGCTGGAAGGTGCTGCTTACAGCAGCACCCAGCTAAACTCTTCTCTCCCCAGCAAGGATGGGTGGAGAGGGGACAGGGAAGATGACCGATGCTTTTCCAAAACAGAGATTCAGCGTCAAACATACCTCACCCTCAGAGAGCCACACAGATGCTCTGTGCCACCCTCCAACGCAACAAAGCCCGGGCCCCAACCATCCTACCCGTGCCGGGGCCAAGAGGAACCGCGGGTGATGGGTCTCCTCTGCCATCCTTCCCCTTTCAGGGCTGTAAAAGGGAAGTGTTGGAATCTGTGCTTTAAACACACGAGTCGAGTGCAGAAGCGAGGAGGAGGCCGTCTGTCAAAACAGAAGAGGATTTCACTCATTTCCTACCAAACGAGATGACAGTGCACGGCGTCCTGGAGTACAGCGTGGTGCTGCTCAGGAGCAATGCCTGCATTTCCAAAGTGAAACTTTCCTTTGTTCAACTGACCCCCCCATCCTTAACCACAGGGGTTCAGCAGCATCCCTGACTGACCCCAGCACCCAGTCGCGTCTCCAAAGCCCCTTGTTCATTCATTCCCTCACTCACTCAGGTTGGGAATCCCAGATACCAACAGACAGGCAGCTCCAAAGACAGGCAGCTCCAAAGAGGTGATGGTTCGGGGTTTAGGTGGGGTTATTTCAGCTGTCACAGTTCTCAGGGTAACGCTGGGCCTTTGAACAGCTCATGTGTGGGCGCAAATTGCATCGACGCTCGAGAACACGGCGCTCCCGCCGAGCAGACTGCCTGTACCCACGTCACCCGGCGCCGTGCTCTGCGTGTTGTCAACCCATTCAAACTTCCCAAAGTCCCTCCGGCAGCCAGGCGTGCTCCCGGCTTCGCTCAGGAAAAAGCTCATCTGAAAACCGAGGGAAGCCTCACGCATCACCCAGCGTGGGCCAACACTCGCCTCCACAGCCACTACCCACCCACGCGGTGTACAGGCAAGGGGTGCACACGGTGACACTGAAACAGCCCCCGTATGGTGTGTGTGGGGGGGGGGGGTGACAGCCGCTCGGGGTTACACGCTGCGTGTACAGCCAGAGCCAGGAGACCCGTCCCAGCACAGGGATACCCGGTACGGATGTGGAGCACTGGGAGCCCCCCGGTCCGGGATGCAAACCCCACGGAGGTGAATCCAGCCGGGCCCAGGGCTCCTGTCTGCTCCCCACCCCCCTCGCCCCCCCGGGGGGTTACAGAGATGTCACACCGCTCCGTTTCCCACGGCAAAGCCGGAAAGCCGCGTCGCGCTCCTTTTAACGGGGGAAAAAATAAATTAAAAGCACGGCGAGCCGGGCGGGCAGCACCCGGCCCCATTGTCCCGGCCGGCTCCGCCGCACGCCCCGCTCCCGGTTACCGCTGTCGCTGCCCCTTTGCCCGTGCCCGGCCCCCACTCCGGGACCCCCCTCCTCCCCGCCCAGCCGCCCCGGCAGCAGACATCTTCCATCACTGTCAGGCAGCGCCGCTGCTGCTCCTCCTGCCCCTTCCGCAGCCCGGCGGCGGGGCGGGGGCAGCCCGGAGCCGCCCGCCCGTCCGGTCCTGGTTCCCGTCCTTCCCTCCCTCCCCGGCAGCCCAGGCGGGGGTGGGGGGAGCCCCCTGAGCCCCCGTCCCTTCCCTTCGAACCTTGAGAGCGAACTTCTCCCCGCTCTTCTTGCTGAAGATCTCCAAAACTTTCCCGTTGATCCCCAGCCCCAGCACTTGCGTGGTGACCTTGTAGTCGTCCGTGATGGCATTCTTCCGGATCTGCAGGCCGCCCTTCCCCGGGAACGGCGGCGGCCCGTGCGGGGGAGCGGCGGGCGGCGGGGGCGGCGGCGGCTGGGGCGGCGGCGGGTTGGGGAAGCCGGCGGGCGGCGGCGGCGCCCCGGAGAGCATGGCGGGCGGCGGGCGGGCCGCGCCGGGCGGGCGGGAGAGCTGCGGGACTCGCGGCCGGCGGAGCCCCGCGGTAGCGGGATGGGGCGCGGGGGGGGGTGAAGCAGCAGCAGCGCCGCCGCCGCCGCCCCCCGCCGCCGGTGCGCCCCGGCCCCGAGAAGAGCGATCGCTCCGGTGCGGCGGCGGCTCCTCCTCCTCCCGGCGCGGCGCGGCCCGGCTCTGATGTCAGCGCCTCGCCGCGGCCGGCCCCGGCCGCCGGGGGAGGGACGGGGCGGGGCGGGCACCGGGCCTGCGCTCGCCGGGGAGGTGGGGGGGGGGAGGTGGAGCGGGGCGGCCCCTCCCGCTTCCCGGGTGGGGAGGGGGGCAGGTCGCGCTTGCAAAGGAGGCTGTTGGGGGGAAGGTGGGGGGCAGATGGGAGCCCCGGGCCTGGGAGGGGCGAAGCTCTCAGCCGCCCGCCCAAGTACCGGCCGATTCCCCCCTCTCCTGGCACCGGCGGGGGGATGGCAACAGGTCGCGGTGCCCCCAGTACCCCTCCCCAAGCTGCCAGTTCCCTGCCCGCCACTGGCCTCAGTTTCCCCAAAGCCAACGTAACGCGACCGGCGGCTGCTGCCCGAGCGCCTTGGACACCGCTGGCTCCATCCATAAGCGATTCCCGGGAAGAGGAGAGATGTACACACCGCCACAAGCACGCAGAGCGTCAGGGGAAAGGCAGGGGACGAGGAGCCAGCCCGCAGTCCTGACAGCCACAAGTTAACCCTATCTCCGCGGCCAGCCCAGAATCCGGTGAAGACAATGAGGAGGAGGAGGAGGAGGGAGAAGGGTTGCAGGATGGGGCGGGATGCTGCCGAGCTGCCCAGCACGCAGGAACATCCAAGAACACTTGTTCAGCTGGAGCACAAAGGGAAATCAAGACTTTGCGTTCATGGACATAAAAGCACAGCCTGTTTGTCACTGATAATCCCTGTTTTCCAAGCAAAGGACACGTGCTTTCTGACACCCATCCTTCCCTTACCCAGCTGCCCCACAGAACACAAGCGTGCCCTGGGGAAGAGAGGAGGAAATGTGCCCAAAGCCATACCAGGAGCCAATGGCAGAGCCCAGAGCAACGTCCTGAGCCCCAACCGCTGCTTTTTGGCAGGCTGGTACATGTCCAGCCATGACCACATGTCCACCCTGCACAGCACAGCCAAGGGGCTGGTGTGCTGCTGGGACAGCGAGGGGCAGGACACACTCCCAGGCCCCATGGATCCAGCAGCCATGTCCTTAGGGCTGCGATGTGACAGGCAGCCCCAGCCTGGAGCCATGTGCAGGCTCCAATCTCACTGTAAACTGTGAAGAGCTCTGTAAACCACTCTGAGATAGATGGAGGGTCCTGGTTAGGAACCACCTCCTCCATCCACACTGACTCCAGCAGTTTCACTGGTGTCACAAGGACAGGACGAGCCATGGATGTGGGACTTCCCTCTTCTGAAGGAAAGCAACAGCAAAATAAAATGACTGCAGCATTTAGGAGAGGGAACACGAGGCCCCTCAGTACACGAGCCCCACGTCAAGTCCTCAACAAGCAGCTGCCTCCAGCAGAAAGCAGAACCCGGAGCCTGAGAAGGGCAGGGCAGAGAAGAGCAAACTGGTCCCTACACCCAGGCAGAGCCGCTTGCACCGGAGCAGGGGGCATCTGGCCCATGTCTGCCACCCCAGCACCTTCTGTCACCAGTAACATCCTCTCAGGTTTTTTTTTGTTGAGCCAACAGAACCTCCCCACCTGTTCGAAAAGGCAGCTCAGGCTTTGTAACAGCCCCTTTCTTTTTAACCAGCGACTGATCGATACCCGGGCGAAGCAGCAGATCCAGCTAATCAGAGCACGTCATTAGCAGCAAGAGACAGAGCGGCTGTCAGGAGGTGGCAGCGATAGTCACCAGATGGGAGAGTGAGTAAACCTACACCCGGCACTCGGAGCTTTATAAATAAAACTCTCACCGAGTTGTGCCTCTCACCACCGGCCCCGAGTTTCCCCACAAAGCCACAAAGGGGTGGGAGGCCTTTGCCTGCTCCCAGCACATCCCAGCAAGAAAATTTCCTACCAGGGAAGTGGACTGATCTGGGGACGTGCAGCATCTCCCAAAAATCTGCATCCTTCATCCCAATTAACAAAGGACTTTGGATATACCCCCGAGCCCCCCAATGTACCTTGTAATAACAGATTTAAGGCTGCCAGCGTTCTTTGTGGGGGTTTCCCAGCGTTTGCTTCCCCTTTTTTGGGCTTGTCTTGGCATGCCTGGGGAAATGAGCCCTTCAGTCCCGGTTTTCCTTGAGGGAGAGAGAGGAATCTGGTGGGAGGAAAACAATTCGCCCATTTCTCTCCTCTGCGCCCTCTACTTTCATTCATATTTGCTTTGTAACCCGACCCTTCAGCTATTTCAAAGATAAACACGGCTCCGGAGAGGCACCGTTTGGGAGTCCCGGCTCCCAGATTTCCCATGGAAACCTCCTCGGTTCCTCATCCGAGGCGCAGGGCTCCAGGCGCTCAGGATGGGATAACCACCCCCCCACCCCAGAGCCGGGACACCAGAGGCACCCAGCGTGCATCAGAAGACCCATTCCCCTCCGATTTCCATCCCGGGGTGGGGTGATGGCGAGGGCACCCAGCGCCTTGCAAAACTCATCCCCGCTCCGAAGCGCCCCGGTGCCGCCACGAGGTGGCCCCCGGTCCCCGCGCAGCACCGGGGCCGCGGGGCGTGGGGCGGGGGGATCCGGCTTCTGCTCCCCCCACTGCGCCTGCCCCTCCCCGCCCCGCACCGTGCGTGGGCTGCGGGAACGAGTCCTCCCGGGAGCCAGCTGGCAGGTTTGGGGTCCCACAGCGGGACACAGATGTGCCCCTGAGCCGTCCCCCACCTCCCCCAAAAAAGGGGGGAACCGGGAGCTGGTTGCTGGTCCTCAGGGTCTCCCCCCACATCACTTGGTGGGGGGGCTGGGGCTCTACCTGTACGCCAGCCCGTTCTCCCCTTCCCACGGCAGCCCCCCAGGCTCACCTGGAAGAAGACCAGCGCCGTGATTTATTGCAGAGGACCTGGCCAACGCTTTGCAGGCTGCTGGGCCAGCCACGGGAGCACAGGGGTGAGCAGCACCCAGCCCCTGGCACACATACTCCCAGCCAAACGCTCTCCCCCTAATCCCTTGGGCAGGCTGGAAACGGGCTAACCCTCAGATTTTTGGGGACACAAAAAGGTTCTCCCTTAACTGAGTAAAACGTGGCCCAGCAGCCCCCTGATACCCATCTCCCTCTTGACCTTCCAGAGGCAGAGGGATGTGAGTGTGGAGCACAGCCAGATCCTCTACCATCCACCCACTGCCCTCACCGAGCATCATGCAGAAGATGGAAGAGCCACCACCATAGGAGAAATTCCTTCTGCACAGCCCTCTGGAGCTGGGTCCTTCACCCTTTGCTCTTAAAAAAAACCCCAACCAAACCCCAACCTAAAAAACCCCCTACGAACACCAACCCCAGCAGCAGCAACCTCCACTCTTCAACCACAAGAAGATGCATCCGGATGTGAATGGGAAGCAGCTTTTCCCTCCTTCCACTCCCATCTCCATTAAGGCAAAAAGCAGCAGCCAGCAGCAGGCTCAGTCTACACATCTACATGACACAAGTGGCTGATCTGCTAACGTGCTTTCCCTGGCAAGTAATAAACTGGATTGTTATTTGATTATAGCAGAGTTACCAGGAAAAATAGACCGTGAAGATTAAGGCAACGATCATTAGGGCTGTATGCATCCTGTTCTTCTCCTTGGTTAGATTTCTATGAGCACATAAGGGTGGTAAAAAAAAGCTATTCCACTTTAAAAATTATAATACCTTTAAATAATCCCGCATGCTTTTAGGATAGGGGTAATTTAATTGAAAAAGATATTGTTAATCCTCATTACAGCTATTAATGTCATTTGTAGAGCAATGGGAGGAGTGGAATAAGGATGGGAGGCAGCACTGGAAGCTTTTTCCCATGCACAGGGTAGCTCTCTCTGTCAGTGAGGAAGCTGGGCTCCATGCAGACATGGGGGGATGCGAGGAGCTGCCTCCCCCCTGCACCCCAAGCAGCCAGCCCAGCTCTCCAGGTTGCTTTGCACCGAGCTGCATCGCTCCAGGAGCTCCAGCTCAGCTCGACCAGCTGCTCCCAGGAAGCGGCTGTCTCTCAGTGCTTGGAAGTGATCCTCATGCGTGGTTTGCATATCTATTTATAAAGTTCTGTGGGATCATTTAGGATGAAAGGAGCTATTATAACCTGGATTTATTATCCAAAAAGTAACCACAGACTTTCTTCACTTCACCCGAGACAAGTCTGAACAGCATGTAGATGGAGACCCTCTCCCCTCACCCTGCCAGGGCAGGATGCACACCAGTCCTCTGCCAGGGCTATTCCCAATGGCACCTCCCTTCAGTGGCAGAAGGAGAAATGCCCCTTGGCACACGGTGGGAAGAGGCTGCTGGGTTTCCCCTCAGCAGATTAGCACCCGGCAGGCTCCGGCGTTGCTCACATACCTGCGCGGAACAGCTCCACCAGCCCTTCCCGCTGCACATACTCGAGCTGACACACAGAGCCCATAATCGCAAGACACGTCAGGAAATATTGGTCAGGATTATAGCTGTCTGACTGACGGGTACGAGGGTTTTCCTCTCCCTTCCCTGGCCAGCCAACCCTACACACCCTGGACCAGCTTTTGGCAAGACCCACGGGCAGACCATCCTGCCACAGGTGCATCTCACATGCATCCACCTCAGGCAGCATCCCCATCACCTTGGGAAGTGTTCAGCCAAGGAAAGAGCACATTAAAACCAGGCAAAAGCCCCCCCAACGCTGACCCATCACACTGCTTTTCTCAACACAGGGTGATTTTTCCACCTGGAAATTGTATCCTGATTCATTGCCCACAGGATGATGCCAAATGTGCTTCCTTAACTCACAGTGACAAAAACCACTACCCAGAAATACAGAAATATCTGTCTTCTGAAATAATTTGCTTCGAAGGAGATGTAGCCCAACTGACAGGGAAAACCACAGATCCCACACAAGGGAAAACCGAGCTTGCCAGCAAGTGTTAGCTCTCGCCTGAGGCACATCACAGCAGCAGGCAGTCCCACGGCCTGGGAGCAAGGAGCCATCAGCATCTCATGCCGACCTCTCACATCACTTTCTCTAAACACAGGTTGGTTTCATTGATTTTCTAAGAAAAACCACAGCAATGCCCCTGCAGAGAGAGGGGATGGGATTTCAGCTCAGTGATCAGACCCAGAGCTTCTTCTTTTGAATAAAAAGGGGTCCCCTGGGCCCCATGGGTTCCCCCAGCTCTCTGCAGCTCCTGAGCCCAAAACACAGCTGCCACAGTCCCCAGGGGTCCCCAGGCAAACCCGTCACGTTTTGGGGGTCAGAGCTGCCTGCTCCACTGCCTCGGTGATGGGTGAGGAGGCAGATCCTGCCTCGTGCCTACGCATCACTTCTCACGATGAGCAATGCAGCGGGCAGCTCCGGAGCAGACACGGGGCCCAGAGGCTTCTCTTTGAGAGCAAAATAACTCAGATGAGTTTGAACAGACTCAGCAGCAGGAGCTGGAGTCTGAAGGGGTCAGATGGGACCATGGGCTGAACCCAGCCTGGCAGAGTGTCACCCCCCGTGAAGCCCCAGATGTGCCTCCCCTCCATCCCCCCTTACATCTGCCAGCATCCACACATAACCCCAATCCCTGCCCGTCTGCCAGCACAGGGGAGGCATTTGTGTGACGAGATTACAGAGATTAGCTCCCTTAGCATAAGCAGCTCCTGGGCTGGCCCTAATCCAGGGGGACATATGCAGCCCCTGCCACAGTCTTTCCCAGGCTGCCCTGAAGGATCTCCAGGAGCTGGAGGAGGTGATCTGCACCCACATCTCTGTGTCAGGGGGCACCACACACCAGGGTGGGGGGGGACCCTGCAAAGGCCCTGCAATGGGATGGCCCCTCTGGCTCCCCCAGCTGCCTTTCAGCCCAGCAGCTGCTCCAACACGAGCAAGGTGCAGAGCTTGCCCCCTTCATTTTTTAACACAGCCTCTCAGGACACTTGGTGCAGCAAAGAAAGGGCAATGCCAGCTCCAGCCCTGCCAGGCTGCTATTTGCTCAGGGGGGTTGTTTAGGGGGGTGGGAAACAAAAGGGGGCTCAGCCCACAATAAGCTATTTATTGACATACTGCAGGCTACAACCTAGAAACACCTCACATAGGTGACCAAGCCTGCCTGCAGGCCTCCTTCCAAGCCTGAGCCGCTCCACATCCCAAACCCAGCTGCTTTTTTACACCCTGCCTGGCTCTGGCCTGCAGCCCTGCTGTGGGAGCCCAGCTTACCTGTGAGCAGAGCCCAAAGCCAAGCGCTGAAAGGGCTCCTGGAGATCAGCCTCAGAGCAAGCACAGACACAATCCTCACCCTTCTCTGCAGCTCAGCTACTCCCTGCCAGGAGGCAGGACCAACACTGCTGGAAGGAATCTTCTCCCATGGCAATTAACAGCATTAATTGCCAATGATCAGCAGTTGTGCCTCATTGAACCCCAGCAAGAGCAGGCAGGCAGGAGCACTGCTTGCAGGGAAGGAGGAGGGACACAGACACTACACACAGCCCATGAGGAGATAGAAAGTGTGTGTGATCTCCTGAAAACATGACCAAGGATGTGATATCTCAGTGAAGGGCACGGAGCAGCTCAGGCTCAGCACTGGAGCCAAGAGCCACATCTGGGGTGCAGGGACCCCCACAGCCAGGGCAGGGGGCAATGCATCACCCTGAGCATCCCACCCCCAAACTCAGCCCTCGCCTTCCCACCCAGGTGCTGACAGGGACTTGATCTGGGTTTTTGGTGCGTGTGGAAAAACACTTGGGCCATCGAGGCTCCAAGTGCTGGGGGGGTCAGGGCGAGCAGGTGCTGGGGCCAGGCCGTGCTGGGGGGGCTTTGCTCTGAAACCTCCGTATCCGCCCCGCGTGCTTAACCCAATAACAGGAGATTACATTGCAGCAGGCTGGGACCATGGCATGCAGCACGAGCCAGAAATAAAACTGTTTGTGTAGCAACTGAGAAAACAGCAACAGGAGCTCAGGGAGGTGTGCCTGGATTTGTTGGGGCTTTCCCCCCCCCCCCCCCCTAGGTCAGAAATATTTATTTATTTGGGTGGAAGAGATTTGTTTACATTTTTAAAGGGGTTTTGCTTGGGATGGCAGTGAGGTCCCTGGCTCCAGCAACATCTGCATGGGCCTTTCACGTGCTTTCAGCTGCTGGTGTACCCTGTGAGATGCTGGATACAGTGCAAAATGGATACAGACATGAGCTTGAGCCAGGATGTGCCCTGAGGATGGGAAGACACCACCTACTATGCTGGGTGCTGAGCCCTTTCCAGCTGTCATGCCCACCTTATGGATAGGGAATGAGTCCCAGAGAAGTGACCTGGGCTCCTTCAGACAGACTTCAGGCTCAGGACCCAGCATGTCCCTGCAGTGGCAGGATGCTGGTGGAAGGAGCAGGAGTCACAGCCAGAAAACAGGGCAGGCAGCCTGATAAATGAGTGCAAAGGAGTTATACACAAAGTCAGAGCATAACCACCCTGCAGGCACAGGGCCCCACTGCTCTGCTGCTGGGGGCAGCTCTCCCAGGGCTGCAGGTTCCTGCCTGAGCTGCAGAAGGATGAGTGGAACACAAGGTCACCCCCTGCCCCCCAGGCTGCAGGCAGAGCAGGGACAAACCTCCCACGCCTGCATCCCTGCTGCCAGCACAGGGATGCTTAATCCCTCAGCAGTGCCATGTAGGAAGAACCCTGCAAATGGCATCAAGGAGGTTAGAGACAGGGAAAGAAAGGGGTGGGGGGAGCACACCTAAAAATCAGGTGCACTGAAAGCTGTGCTTGTTGTGGTCCTATGGGAAAGTCAAACAGCTTTCTGTAATGCTCTCTGCTCATGGAAGGCAGCACAGAGCGAGGCCAGAACCTGGGAAAGCATTTCATAAAAGCTGTGTTGCCCACTGTCATTAGACCTAGCACTGTGATTGATGCAGGATGCTTTTAGTGTAATGGGGGAGGGGGAAAGAAAGAATCATTCTGAGAAAGGGTTGTGTCATTCTTGTGCCTTCCCCATCACCCGGGGATGTGTCAGAGGATCACGCTTAGTCCTGCAAGTGCTGAAGAGGGGTCTGGAAATCATTACGGCCAAGCATGTGATCCCACCAGGCTGGGAAAAGAAGAAGAAAATTCAGCTGGGAGGTCTTGACTTTTCCTTCCCCTCCTGCCATCTTACTGCTTCTCCTAAAGGCACCACCAGTGTCCCATGCATGAGAAATAAGACAATGAGGGAGGTAAAACGCTGCTGCAGGAGTAACTGCAGGTGGAACAGGTAACCGAGGCCTCAGCAGCACAGCTCCACGCTACTGTTGCTGCAAAACCAGCCTGAATCAGCACCAGCTGCCTGGAAAATGAAAGCTGGGCTGTTTGCTCCCTTCTTGCAGCTCCCAAAATAACTAGTGGCTTCCCTGAACTCCCCCCCACCCCCCACCTCAGCCTTCCAAACACATCCACTGTCTCCTGCCTTCCCCAGCTGCCCAGCAAAGAGGCAGAAACATCTTAACTCCCTGTGCTGGTTCCACATTTATCCAGCTCTAAAGAAGAAATTAAGCACCTAAACCCCATCAGCATGGAGCAGAAGGTGGGCAGTGTGGGGTTTTTCAGGCACCTCCAGAAGCCCAAGCCCAGAGGAAGCAGCCAAGGAGCTCAGGAGCCCTGGGAACTGCTCGTCTCCATCCTCTTTCTGTCCAGGTCAGACAAGAGCTGGCAGCATCAAGAGCAAACTATGCCAGAGGCTCGTCGCTGCCTGAGCTCTGCACGAGGCAGCAGCGATGAAGGGGATTGTGAAGGGGATAGGCAGGGGATGGATGGCTCACATCCCTGAGGTTCAGCCTCAAAGAAATACCCATCTCTGCTTGCTTGCACATACTCATTCTGTGCTTAGGGCTTGGGGAGCAGAGAACTTCTGGTGTAAATCACTTGCGTGACCTTTCCTGTTTGATGACTTTACAGCTGGCTGCCCACACCTCAAATACAATTTCATTTATGCCATCCATCATCAACACCTGCTGAGAGCCTGGCAGCTCCTGGCCTTAAATTATCGATGGTGCTGTCAGCCAGCGTTGCGGTGGTGGCTGGGCAGAAGGTGGGCACGCACGGTCAGAGAGATCACTGCACTGCACAGCCCTGAGGGTACAGGACACGAATGAGGACCTTGGGCATTATCAGTCAGACCTGTGGTAACGTTCATAACAATGCACTTGTTTTGATTGCTTGTTCTCATCCTTTGCTCATGCCAGAACCAGCGGCACAAGCTGCTGAGGTTCCTGCTGAGCGTGGCACGGTGGAAATCCTATTTCTCTAATTCTTTTTCCTGCCCTACAAGATCTTTGTCCACGTGGCCACTGGCTGCACAGCCCTTGAAAGGCCACCAGCCAAGCACAATGCTCCGTTCTCCCAGCTCCTTCTTGGCTGTGGCTTCTTGTGCTTCCCGGGATGCATGTCCACAGCAACCCCCCTGCAGCTGGAAAACCACCCAGGGCAAGGACCGGCTGCATCATCTGGAGATCCCCTTGCTCAGCAGCACCCCTTCTCAAACACAGCACACCCCAGGTATTCTCACAACACAGTTAAAATGGTGAAGAACTTCATATTAAACCCAACCTGCTGGAAAAACATCGCTGGTCTTTGCAGCTGCCTCCAACAGTAAATTCTGGTGGCTAACCAGGCATGTGCTTTATTTCTTTCAAATCCTTCTCAGATATGCTTAATTACACTTAATTACTATAATCATGGTCTCTGTCTTCCTACCTGCAAGCCCCTTGCCCAGGAACATAATTCTCCTCATACACCTCTCCTCTGCTTGGAAAGCCAAGTAGCCAAGGTCCCGAGCTACCAGGAGGAACCAAACCCTTACAGGGCTCTGTGCCTCAGCAAGGGGCTGGGCTGGGCTCTGGCATCTTTAGAAAGCTCCTCTCAGCAATTAAGAACGGGCAGACTCAATTCAAGCAACTATTTCATCCCCTGAAGACCAGCTGAAGCCCATGTAAGGGTCTGCAAGAGGTGAGGGAAAAGCTGGAGTGGACAATGACCCCACCTCCAAACCTGCCTTTGACTCGGTACAAGTTCAGGCCTCAGGGATGCCTTGGGGCACAGATGTCTGCAACTGCAGCAAGTACCTCCCAGCACGTTTATTTTGTCTGTATAAACACTGGGGAGAGACAGAGATGGTACCACAGGAAACTATTTAGTGCATGTCACACGTGTGCTGTCCAGAGAACGTGTGTTCACGTGAAGGGAAGAAAACAGCCTCCAGAGGAAAAGATGTTTCTGAGCATCTGTAAGCATGGCTGTCCTAAACAGTGCTTGTAAAGCCCTAACAAGTGTTTGTAAAGCCCTAAAAAGCGTTTGTAAAGCCTGTCAGGTTAATTTGACAAGAGGAAAGAAAACACACCCAGCGCTGCCTACCATTCATTCATCTTCTGTGCAGCAAAGAACTCGGTTTATAAAAAGGATCGGATGAATCATACGAAGCTCTAGCTTGCCAGCTGATGCTTGGGGGAAACCTAATTATGGGCAAGATTCACCTCTTGGTCCACACACAGCCCCCTCCCATAGGAACAAGGCATAAGAACCATGGCAGAGCTCGGGAACTGTCCCCATACAGACCGGTGCTTCCTTGGTACCACCCCTTCCAGCAGAGTTCCTGGCACTTATTGAGGAAAAATCAGGCCCCTTTAGAACGTATTGAGCAGAAGACCCCAAACAAAGCTCAAAGCAGCCAGCCACCATGCAGAGTCTTGGCTTACAGGTTAGGTAGGCAGGTTAAAAGAAGCACTCGACCTCTTGTCTTCAAGATATCTGAAAGCAAAATTAAAACAGGAGAAATTTGTGCTCAGCAACAACCCACCAGACCGCTGCAGCTGCTTTTTAAAGCACTTTGTGCTGAATGAGTCTGCTGCAGGCAACAGCTTCGCCCCTCCTTCTCTGCCAAGGTTGGGAAGTGAAACCCAGCAAGCCAAAAGGAACAGTGCTAAATGCAAGAAATCTTCTTGTCAAAATGATTCCAGGATCTCCTGATTCATTTTTTTCCATCAAGAAGCCGCATTAATTAATGAATGGCAGTAATTAACAATGGATGGAAGACAGCGTGTTGAGCGGCAACAGGCCAGACTCTGGGCTTCTGCCCCACAGTCTGACCCTTTGTGCAGAGGCACAGATTTTATATTGACATCCCTCAGCATAATGGAGACAGACAGAACTGTCTGAATGCAGCTTTAGTATCGAATTCCCTGGTTCCTCAGCTGGCATCAACCAGCACTTCACCTTCCCACACGCTGTGCAGCTCCAGACAGCGTGTTTGTGATACAATACCTTGTCATGTTACAGCAACCAGCACTGCAGCACGGCAAAAGCAGCTGATTGTGGGGGCTTCTTTTGAGGTGAGGGTGCTGTGCCTGAGAAAATGCCTCTGGGTGGCATAAAACCCTCCTAGGGACTGTCCCATGAGAACCAGTAACCGTGGCAGATGGAGCAGGCACCGTGCCCACAGGCTGCGTGTCCACACCTAAGTATAGACATACACAAAGACACTTAAATCTCACCACACAACACACTTTGTTATTGTTTTCAGACTCTAAACTTTAAAAAAAAAATAAAATATTTGCCATTTCCCTGTATTGAAACAAGGAAAATAAACAGATCAGCACGTGCTGTCTGCAAACTCTCTCTGTGGGTAAGATGCATCGTTTAATCATATAGGGCATAGCTAGAGACCTTTTTATTGCAGCATGATTTCATCTCCCAACTATGCTGATACCCACTTGTGTATAGTAGGTTACCCATTTATAGGTTTCTAATAAAAGCAAATCTTCCTTAAGTGGCTATTACTGGATTTCTCCTACCAGCCTAGGGATAAGCAGGATTCTGGGCTTTAAAAAGATCTTGGAGAGGGGGGGTGGAGCTGAATAAGAAAGTGACAACTGAAGAATGTCATGGTAAAACTTCTGTGTGTTCTAATTACAGCCCCGTTAACGAGAAGAACACTTGTCAGATCAGAGCATTCATCACGTTTAGCACAGACACACCAAAATCATCTATTCCTGTGCTACTCACCTCTTGTTAGAATCATAGAATGGCATGGGTTGGAAGGGACCCCAAGGGTCACAGAGCTCCAACCCCCTGCCACAGGCAGGGACACCAACCTCCAGGCCTGGAGCTACACAAGGTTGCCCAGGGCCCCATCCAACATGGCCTTGAACACCCTCAGGGACGGGCCACCCACCCCCTCTCTGGGCAGCCTGTTACAGCCCCTCACCACTCTCTCAGTAAAAAACTTCCCCCAAGGGCAGGGTCAGGCAACACAAGGTGAGTTACACCACCTGGAAAGATGTAAACTTTGGCTTTTGAGTTTTTTTTTAATCAAGTACTTTTAGGAATTTGCAGAGCCTGTTGCTAGAGAAAATTATGTATTTATTTTCTTTTAAAAATGAACAGAAATACAACTTTAGGAAATATCTGTTCGTTACATGTCGATACATAGCTCGAAGACAGACTTCTTCCCAACCTGCCCCTTCACAGAGTCATAGTCACATGCACCTTAAGATAGTTTCTACATTCTCCACCATGTCACACCTCACCACAATATTTGTAATGACCAGGCTAACCTGTCAATTCCTCAGACACTGACATTTAGCATGAACATCTGCAATGTATAAGAAACCCTGAATAGTAATTTGATTGCACCAAGACAGATGTAGGCTGGTAAAATAATAAGGCACAGTACTATGTATAGGGAACACGGGTTCTTCTTTTAGCAACACAGACTTAGTGACCTCGTTAGCCCACGTGCAAGAGCTGGATTGGAGTCACCACACCCCCCAGAGTACAGGGACAACTTCACCTATCCAAGACTGCTCTGATGACCTGAGGGTGTTAGCTGTTACACAGGAGTTAAAAGCTGTGTAAGGAAGGTGTAAAGTAAGGTGTCACTGGGGTTTAGAACACACAAGGGCTGCTTTATGGGAAGGATGAAGAGGATCCATTTCCCCAAAACTCTTATCAAATTCAGGAAAATAAATTAAAGAGATATATAATTGAGTGGTGTCTGTGCCAAGCATGAAGGATAAAACCACAACACCCAATGTTCACAAGGACCCCAACCCCTGCAAAAGCTCCAGAGCTTTTCACTCCAGCCTTTCAGCAGGGTTTGGTGCAGGTCTCAGCTGGGTGCTGCAGAGAAGCACCCCAGAGCTTCCCCTGTTATTTTGGCTCCCTGCTGCCAGTATTAAACTTTGGCAGGCAGGGGATTTGTGTCAATCATTTCAGCAGAGATCTCTGGGTGCAGAATCAGCCTTTTGCTTGTATGGCTGGGATTAGTAAGACCTTTGCTGAGATCATCATGTATACAGCTCACAGCCAGAACAGCAGGTAGTATTTAAAAAAAAAGGAAAATAAAAGAAAGAGCTGTAGCCTGCAGTGAATATCCCTTTAGAAAGGACCCCAGGTTTGTGTCAGAGGTAGTTTTACAGAGGATGGCCATTGCAAGGAACCTCTACTGATAAACTACTGCTCAGAAAGTTTTCAACAGCACGACAGTCCTAACAGCTCACGCTGGCTGTCAGCTGCTTCAGGCTGAGCAACACACACACTCTTCCATGGAAGTCACCTTAAAGCTTCCCAGTTGGGCTGGTTGGCATTCTCAGGGCGCTACATGAGTAGAGCTCCTCTCCAACCTGGATGGGAAGGATAAAAAGCTCCAGTGAAGAGGACCTGTTGTACCCAGATCTCTATAACTGGGGTACCACTGGAAAACAAGCCCTGCATTCAGCAGCCAGCATTAGTAAATCAAACCTGTGAAGAACCAAAGGCAGCCTGGGCAGCTGCTCACAGCACCACGATCCACAGTGAAGAACCACGAGCTTCACTGTGCTGCTGAGCTCAAACAAAAACAAGTTTCTCCCTGCAAGCCAGACAGGCAGACAATATTTGGACCCCAGTGTAAAAGCAGCGTGTGTCTGTGGGATGTGATGCTCGTGCCCTGTCGTGTGTTTATATAAACTATTGCTAAACCAAACAGCTAGAACTGCAGACAATAAGCAGAGCGTGTTATTTACAACGCAGAGTAACAGTGTAGTGAAACACAGGGAAGGTTACAAGGAGCGTTTTGAAACATGCTTAAGTAACTTTTAAGAAGGCGACGTCTGTTTTGTTGTGAACCCAAGTAATCTGTGTTGGTTTTGTGCTAACCTGCTAGAGGAATGGGATTGCAGCTCCAGTGGAACCTCACTGGTGCAGGCAGAGCAAGAAACTCCTAAAGCAAAGAGCTATAAGAAAAATAAAAGCTGTTTTTCAAGTGGGACCAGTGCTTTAGACTGCTTGTAACATCCTAACCAGCATCATGATTACTGAGATCCAGACCAAGGGGGATTTCAGTGTTTACCTTTCAAAGCATGAACTTGGGAGTAGCTCAGTGAGGGCAGGCACTGTGAGCATGGCAGCCCTTTAGGAAGGGCTCTGCTCAGCAACACAGCCCAGAATCTGACCCTCTGCCTGTGGGCAACTCCTGTGTGAGTTCACAGGGAAGTCTACAGGGGCTGCTCCTCAGCTCCCACCCAGACAGGAGATGTATTAGCTCACCTGAAGAGCTCTCCCAGTTGGGGAATACTGGGTCATGCTATTCACTGAGGACAAATGCTTTATAAAGAAAAAAGGGGCTGAACAATTGGAAGCAAAATTAACTCAGCTGTACTGCCTGAGTTGGGAAGAGCTTTTCAAGAGAGTAAAAATCTCCTGCAGCTGCTTCCTTTTCCTTCTCACCAACTATGGCTGTGTAGACAAGAGCCTCAGGTTAGCAAGCTGGTTAACTACACACTTGATCTTAAAATGTAGTAGTCCCAATAAGAGCCAGCCAGTCTTAACCACACACAACTCATACCAGACACCTTGTGCAGTCAGGTCACACTGAACACATTTTCTAGATAAAAAGCATCGTTCTTGCCAGCTAATTGTGTTATCTGCAGCTCCACAGCACCAGCTGAAGTGAGATTACCACCAGAGGCTGCTACATTAGAAGTGAGCACATAGTAACCAGCTCCCAAAAGTCACAGGAGAAAAGTATTGTAGATGTTGCATTTTATAGACAAAAAATGGTTTAGAGTCAAGACCCAGCTCTGTGTTCTTAAGAGAAGACCTGCTCATACAGCTCCTGGCCCACACATGCTCTGCTGCCTTCTGCCAGGCTCCAGACACTACCATCACTCCACAATTTCTCTATAAAGAGCTGTCCTTAGAAGCTGTTGCTCCTGCAAGGTTCCCATCTCCTCACTCACCAGGTCTATTTCATTAAAAAAATGCATAGGGTAAAGGGCAGAGAAGGAAGAACATTTCCAGCTTCTCAAAACATGCCAGGTTAATACAAACATGAGATTCTACTGAAAACGATGCTGTCTTCTGCCACTTCCTCCCCAAATCCACTTCCCCCATTCTCCCTTCAAATAAAACTTCACTAAGCTGACACAAATAAAAAACACCAGTTGTGTGTTACTGGGAGGTGACCCACGGGCACTGGCACTACCTGGGGATAAAGGCTAGATTCTTATTTTAATGTTATTACTAAGCTTGAATAGTAATTCAAGTAAATTCAAGTAAATTCAGTTTACTCTCGTAAAACACGACTCAGAAGAGCTATGTACACAAGAACCTCATATTAAACAACAGTCCTGGAAAGTCTGGAGCTTTGGCTCTTGTCTGACTTTCTCTAGAGGCCTCCACCCAGCATTTCAGCTGTGGCAAGGAGACAGAGCAGAGAGCACAACAGCCTCAGCCTCTCAGCCAGCCCCGCACTGAACGTGTGCTCACCTCCTCTTAAAATTCACCCTGCCACTCCTCCGTCTCTATACCCAGTGTCCTTAACATTAAAAGCAGAGAAACTCATTAAATTTCAAATCTACTGTTCATAAAAGCTCTTAAATTGTGTTTAAAACTGCATCCAGGCACCTGGCAAGAGATCAGAGGCTTCTGTACATGGACTGGGGCCATGTGGGTGCAGTGAGGAGGCGGAGGAGCTGCGCTGTTGTCATTACGGGTCACGCCACCTTTTCATGTTCTTGGAAGATAAAGGAAGAGGAAACACAAACTCATAGCTGTCAAGAATGAGAAAACAAAGGCATGTCTCCCTCACAGACCTGAGGGAATTTGATTAGAAATAAAGCAATTCTTCCCGTTAACATGTTTTGATTTGGATCCACCTCATGTCCCTCCTGGTACTTCACAGATTATTAGGCTCCCCACACCCTCTCATTCTCTAGTGACAATCCTGGGCCTTAAAAAGTGTCACTTGTCTGATAGAGGTGGCATGTTTGCTGTTTATTAAAAGAGCTCCATGTAATTCAATGGAATTCATTCTATGTTAAAAAGTAGGGTTTTTTTTCAATGACCAGAATCTCAAACACGTATATAAACAGCTCTTTAAAGTCCAACGCTTTTGTTTTGGAAACACCACAGGAAAACAAACACACACACACCTGGCAGAAGTGATGATTTAAGTCTGAGCTCCAAAGAAACACCTAAATGACTCATTACTCCTGAACAAACTGGCCCACACTTGTGACAGACCAGTCCTGATCTTGAGTTCCCCTACCAGCTTTCAGGGGAAATAGCAAGTGTACAGAAGTGAGTAGTTTTGTTTAGATATATCCTGTGTTTCATGGCATCTCTGTGTCCCTCTGGGAAAAAAAAAAACCTAAGTTGGATAATAAAAATTCAGCACCAAATTCCTTTGGTGTCTACATATTTAAAAAGAAAAAATCCCAGTTGGGATAGGTAAGGGAAAAGCAGTGCAGAGAAATAAAACTCTTCACACATAATTTAGCAACTTGCAAGTAAGTTCCTAATGCATAACATTAACACATTTGTGCTTCTGACAAGAGGTGTAAAAACTCCCCAGAATAAAAAGAGTTCAGTTGGAGATTAACTGAAAGTAGGTATTTGAAATCAGTTTCTCTTGCTGCCTGGAGCAAAAGAATCTGTTAAACCATCCTGATAAGAAAGTCTGAATTCTAAAAAGAGTGTTATTAAACAGCATGCCTGCTAAACTGTCCTCAACAGCTGAGCTGACCTACCCAGGATCGTAATATGCACCATGTTGTGAGGGAAACAACTGGATAAAGTTAGCCCTTTAAACCTGTATGTTCTGACCAAAGTTGTTATATTCAAGATTTAGCCTCTAATAAAAAGTAAATCCATTAAAAACCTCTGCATTTAACTTCCTTACACATCATCAACAAACAATTAAAACACAAGGTGTGCATTCTGGGAGTAGGTAATTCTCTATTAGCTGACGAGTTTGGGTAGCACAGTGCACAGAGGTATGCTGCCGTTGGAGTCGGATGTTAAGTTAGCCCTCAGCTTGTTGGCTACTCCAACCACAGGAGGCAGCTTGGAACCTATTCCTGTGAAAGAACTTGTGTAGCCAGAAATCCTTTTGCTGGAGGTTTTATCAGTGCTGGGTGGTTTGGGCAGGCGTTTACAAATCCAAGGGTGCCTTAAAGCTTGACTCGGAGTCATGCGTGCTGCAGGGTCCCAGCTCAGGCATTCCTTTAAGAACTCTATGAACAAGGGATCATCACAGCCTTTCAGTGCTGTCACCCAGTCTTTGTTCCCTGGAGCACCTCGTATTTTACCCCGGCGTGACCGACTCCCAGTGAGGGTCACTCTTCCATCCGCATGCGTCGTTACAGTGCAGTAGCGAGGGTGACCCTTCGAGTTGATGAAGTTCTTCGCTCGCTTGGATTGATCCAAAAGCTTCTGAGGAGGCATCCCAAGAAGTTCCATCATACAAGCCAGTTGGTCTCCCTCATCCTCTCCAGGAAAAAGAGGATATCCAGTCAATAGCTCCACCAGGATACAGCCGAAACTCCACATGTCTATGGGCATCCCATAGCGACTTCCCAAAATGACCTCTGGCGCCCGGTAAAATCGGGACTGGATGTATGTGTAGACTCTTTGGTGCTCAAAACAGCTGGACCCAAAATCTATAACCTTGATACCACTCCTCCCTTGCTGTTTTAGGAGGATGTTTTCTGGCTTCAAGTCACAGTGTATGATTTTATTTCTATAAAGAGCATCCAAACACTGCAGTATAGAGTGAGCGAACTTGCGTACCAGTTGGATACTGAAGCCCTGAAACTTATTCCTTTTGATCAGCTCATACAGGTTCATGCTCAAGAGTTCAAAGGTCATACAGATGTGGTTCCGAAAGGTGAAGCTTTCCAGCATGTGAATAACATTCATACTGCCTGTTTTATCCTGCTTCTTCAGATGCTCCAGAATCCGGATTTCTTCTGCCGCTTGGCGATGGAACCTCTTTTCGTTACGAACCATCTTTAAGGCTAAGTGCTGGTGGAGTTTGTGATCATAAACCTTAGCAACCTGTCCAAAACTGCCTTTCCCAATGATTTTGAGTACTTCATACCGGTAAGCAAGATGGTCATGGGGCACGTGGATGTAGCTGCCTTGGTCGTCATCATAACCTCCATTGTTGGGACCACCAATAACTCCTTGTCTCTTTTTCGCAGCTGGACCCACAAAGTAGATTTCAGAGAAGTTCAGGATCTCCTGCTGCTCATAAGCAGATAACTGGTGTTTGTACTGTTTGACAGCCTGCTCTGGAGCTTGGGAAATGGCTTTATGTGCTTTAGAGGAACTACTACCACCTTTAGAAGTGCTTATGCTCTCTATGCTTTTATCTTTCGTCAGGGAAGGAAGAGATCTTTCTGAACCAGTAATGCCTGCAGGCTGAAGAGTGCTGCTCCTTCTGTTGCCAGAGTCCTCAAATAGCTGCTCCACTTTGACCTGACTTCCACTCAGAGGGTGATCCTTCATTGCCAGCTTGTTGCTAGAAACCTACAGATGGAAAACAGACCAGAAAAAAAAAAAAAAGCTTTACTTTCCCTTTTAAAGCACAGACTAAGAATAAAATCAATCCCCTCCAAAGGCAAGAACATTAACATAACAGGCCTTGCATTTCTATTAGCAACAGATATAAAATGCTGGACCTAAACTAACTCAGGTTACAGAGGGAGCTATGGAAAGGGACACAAAGAGAAGGCAACTCACTGAAAGGAGCACTCACACAAGTGTAGGGGATTTTTAAGTCCATAAAGGGTAAACCCTAGAGAGTCAAACATTCAAACAAGGACACAACACCTATCTCTACTAGCACACACGTGGTCAGCAAGAGGCCAGGGGAGCAGCTATGTTTAGCTTTAAACGTGGGTGCAGCAAACACAGCCAGTGACAGATGCAACCTGCACCTGTCTGACACATGCAAAACAACATGGATGTGCAGAGAAGCCTCAGGAGCGCTGGGAAGACAAGTGTGCCAAAGGAAGACAAAGAAAGGACAGCAGAGTGACACAAGGCTGGTGTAACCAAGGAGTGAGTGAGGATGACAGAGCCAAACAAGATGAACCACACCATTATTTTGGTTTAAAAAAAGATGTTTTCTCTTTGGAAGGGAAAATGCCATCATAGCCACAGTTTTTAGAATCAGGATAGCTCCACAATTATCTTAAGACAGGCTTGGAAGCTTTGAATAAAATCTCCCTTACTCCACTTTGTTGACAGTAGTCTGCAACCACTGCCTCTTACTGCCATATGTTAAAATATTTACATCTGAGATGAATGCGTAGAAGGTGAGAAAAGCACTGTGAGATTCTCCAAGCTTGTAATTTTTAGAAATTATTAAATGCTCAACTGCCTGGAGTTCACTTGAACAGCAGTTATTTCCCTTCCTTACTCACTGACAGACAGCAGAGAGGTGTCGTGGTATCCCATGCTACACTAAAGCCATGGCTAGAGTAGCAACATCTGTTTTCCATTTTATCCTTTAATCTAAAAATAAAGATTTGAGACACATGCCAAACCGAATCCCTGAAAACCAAAATAACTACAGGGGAATCAAACAAAAATATATATATAAATAAACCTGCAGATCCACAGCAATAAAACCAAATTCCTTTCTAGCTACACACAACACAGCATCTCAGCACAGCCAGTAAATAAGGGAAGTGAATGTTCTTGCCAAAAACAACTACACACGTATCTTTTAAGAGTCTGTCTGTCTGTTGGTGCTCCTTGGAACGTTACCTCTTGCTCACAAGCACAGAAACTGGGCATTTCCTGCAGCAGTCAGTCCTTAGCAATGGTGAGTAGGGGCTATTGGATGTATCCTACTAAGTTCCACTACTCCTCTGAGTCCTATCAACCCCAAAATACAGCTCACTCAGAGGCACGCCTTTCCAGAGAGAAACAACAACAAAGCCCAACCCCGGTAACTAGAATAAACGCCTCTTTCTTGGAGCCTGGCTGAACCTCAGAGATAAGAATGACATATTTTCAGCACTGGCTACAGGAGTCCAGCAGACTCAAACAGTCAGTTTACAAATAAACAGTGAACATAAGCACAGCACAAAGTTCATGTTTATCTTCCAGTTTTCCAAGGGGGTGAGAGGGAGGGGGGAACCAAACCAAAACAAGCCTGTCCTCCTACAGGAGAAGTCTACTTCTCACCTTTGCAATCAAAACTTGATATTCCCCCTACTTCAATTGTGTGCACAACAGAAGTGGCTTTTTATCTGCTTATCACTGTGATTGGAGCAGACACAGCCGCACCTTTGCGGGTGACAACTGCAGGTTGTATCAGCAGGGCTCTGTGGAGCAGCCTTCTCCAGCTGGATGGATGAACAAGGCTCCTGCATTGCAGGAATGTTACTCTTTACATCCATTTCTTTCAACTGTTTGATTCCCAGCCTGAATGTCATCAATTGGAGCAGGGTGATAAAGCACTACAGCCTGGCAGAGCACTGCAGCCACACGTTCCCTCTTCAGGAACAGGAGTGACTCCCCGATTGCTGCTTGGAGCAAACACTTCACCCCTTAGAATCCCTAAATAAACAAGGAATCCATGATTTCATTTATCCTGGAACTCTATTTTAATGAGGGAACTATGGCTTTGGATCTCAAACTCAACTGAGCACTCACAAAGCAGCCAGGACTAAACTCTCCTCAGAGGACTACCGAAATCATTTGCCACTCTGACAGTCAGACACAAATATAGACCCATCTTAACTCACACCCAATAGAGCTGCACGTGAAGTCAGATGACTTCTGGGTACCATCAGCTCTCTTTCAACAGCTTTCTTGTACAAATCACAGGCTGCACAGGTTTTGCCTTATCAATAAAGTGCCATTAGCTGCCAAGAAATCAGACTGACAGTGCAAGCCATGTGTCATCATGGCAACACTTGGCATTTTTATAATCCTTAACCTTGCTTTAGGGAAGGCTTGATGGACAAAACACAACAAATAAGATACACCAGAGGAACAAAATACTCAGTGTCACATTCACATTGAACAGGATGATTCAGTTCTACCTATTTCTGTTCATTTATGAACATCTGTAGTTACACTGTGACTGCAGTTGCAAAGTTCCTACACCCCAGGACAACAACTCACAACCTGCTACTCACCACTCTTCAAACTACTACTCACTAAATCCCTAAGGTTCTTCTGCTATCCCTTGATATTGCCAGACAGGGAAAACACAGAACCCATGCTGCTGAGTTTGCTCAGTGACTGGCACAGACCACATGTATTTTGTTACAATACATTCCCACAAGGTGATGATTTTTAAATGCATCTCAGCAAAATGCCCATTTTTACATTTTACAGAGTGGGTTTTTTAAAGCTGAAGCTCCTTCACTTCAACAGGAGTCAAAACACCCTGAAAACCCACATAAAGGTCACATTACTGTACAGCTAAGCACGATCACTACTGCTCAGCTAAAGCAAATTAAGGAAAGATCTCATCACCCCACATCTGCTGAGGAAATGCAGCACTTAGGAAGCAGCCCTTTAACACCTTCAGTCCATAAAGAGTTATTTTTCTAGGGGAGGGAGCAGCAGATAACGCCAGTTTTCAGAGGGGAGAGATACTTCTGTAAGCTGTTTGGCAGGCAGGCAAACTCACACTGATCCTTCTGCTGTTTGTACGTACTTATCTCTGGGAATTTTTATGAGGGAAACTAAAATGGAAACGTGCAGGAGCTGAAGCAAAGCACGTGTGGCTGTACACACTTATCCACGTAGCAGGTGACACGGTGGAACACTTCAACCTCTTGTAAAGTAACTCTTGATTAAAACACGAGCAGAGGAGAGCAAGAGAGGATTTCTGAGGCTGCCCAGTTCAACGTGGAACGCAGCACCCCATCTTCATGTTTGGTGAAAGCAATAATGTTAGTAGGCTACTACAAAGCTGCAATGACCCACTTTTTAAACTCATTCTCTACAGGGAGATACCCAACTCATTGCATAGTTCTCAAGGCCACACAACACAACGCGAAGACCCAGACGACTTGAAAATACTCACGTTAGATCTTCCAAGGGAAGGAAGTGCCGAGGGGCTGTGTTCTTCATTTGTAGGCTCTTGGTACCTAATCTGATCTATCCTCATATAGGAGTCATACAATCCATCTCCAAACCTGGCTGGAAAGGTCCCATATACAGACCAGTTAGTTACAACAATTCACACCGATAGAGACAAACGCATCTGGCTCAGCCCGTCTGCAGGATCATCACTTCTCATTCATTTATTAAACCACCTCCACCGCTGACCTGTGGCTGCATTTTAATACCACAACAGAGTGCACAGCTCTTGGGAAATCTTAATTTGTGGCACTTTTAATTTAGAGCTTCTCTCTTTTCTTTTTTTTTAATCAACTTTTCCCGCTGCACATACATACCCTCAGGCAGCATTACCCAGCACACTCCCCTTCTCTCCCTTAAGTAGGATAATCCCGAACTAGCCCCGATGAGAGCCACGCCAGAAAACGAGCCTACGCTTAAATACTTGATAGGACTATCCCTCAAAGTAGGTTATCCTTTAAAAATGATATGTGGGAATCAGTTAGCAGATTTACAGCAAAGGGGGGGGGGAGTCTGGGGGAGGGAGGTCGCGTCGTTCCGCACCGGAACTGTGGGCAAAGATTCTTAAAGAACTTGAAATCGCTGCGTTTAACGCAACCGGCTCCGCAACGGGGCTGGGCGGGTTCGTGAACGGGACAAACCACGGGGGGAGCGGGGCGAGACGGGCTCTCAGGAGGGTGCCCCGGCCGGCCCCGGAGGGCTTCCCAGGGAGCTCCCCTGCCATCCCCGGCCCACCGCCCCGCGCTCCCCCGCGGGCCCTCCCCTGAGGCACCCCCGTGGCCGCCGCCGGGGCGCAGCGGGGAGGGCCCAGCGGCCGCCTCAGCCCGTTCCCTCCCTCCCTCCATCCCGGCCCGGCCCCGCGGCCGCCGCCTCACCTGCACCGAGGGGTGCCTCCGGCTTCCTGCCCAGCAGCATGGTGGCGGCGGGGGATCAGCCCCCATCCCCCGCCGGGCCCCGTACCGCCGCCTGCCCACGCTCCGCCGTCCAGCGCCGCCGCTGCGGGCGGCGAGGCTCCGGTCAGGCTGCGGCCGCCCGCCACTGGCCCGGCCGTTGCCACGGGAACGTCCCTCCGCCCGCCGGCGCCTGCGCAGGGGCGGCGCGGAGCGGGCCGGATGGGGGCGGGGGGGGTAGCCGGGGAGCGGGGCCTCGCCGCCCCGGCAAGGGCCGGGAAGCGTCCGGGCGCCGTCTGCTCGGCAAAGTTACGTTCTTAACTCCGCATCCGAAGCCTTCGGGACTCGCTGCCCGTTCCTCGCCCCTCTCCCCCCGCAGCGTGTCTGCTGCTGCTGCTCCCGCCGCGGGAGACCCCCCCGCAGAACAAAGCACGAGCGTTCGGGGAGAGGAAAAGGCTCCGTGCGGAGAATCCCGCACCGCCCGCGGGCTCGGGCAGCCCGGAGGCCCCACAGCCATCGCCTCCCGGGGCGGGAGGAGCCGAGGCGCGCCGCGGGGAGCCCCCCGGGCCGGTGGGAGCGGTGTGGGTGGGAAGCACCGGGCGGGCCGAGCGAGGCCGCGGGGAGGCGGTTTCCACCCGGACGCTTTTGTACCGCAGGACGGCGCCATGGCGGCTGCCGCGGCCTGAGGGGAGCGCGGCGCCGGCCGGGGCGCGGGCCCGCCATGTTCTGCAGGGCGTTCCGGGTGAGATCCAACACCGCCATCAAGGGGTCCGACCGGTGAGTGCCGGGGCCCGAGCCCCCCCCGCCGCGCCGATGGGGAGAGGCCCGGAGGCGGGCGGCCGCGCACCGCCGTGGGGATCGGGCAGCCCCACGCTGGGCCCTCGGCCCGCAGCCGTTCGCCGGCCGTGTCGGTGCCGAGCTGGAGACGGCGGCGGGGTGGGGGGGGCGGCAGCGGCGGTGCGAGCGGGGCAGGGGTGCGGGGACAGGCCCGCAGCCCCGGCCGCTGGCACCGCGGGCTTGTCATAACCCAGAGCCGCCGGCCCGAGGGCCACGGGCGCCCTTCTCTCGGCCGGGCTTAAGCCAGTCTCCGCGCCGAGGCCGAGCCGAGCCTGCCTTTTGTTCTTGCTGGGCCGACCTGCCGACCGACACGTTTTAGATTCACTCTGTGAACGATAAAACCGCCCTGTGCTGGCCACCGGGTCTTGAATGTCTATTAAAGATGAGAGGGGGGGGGGGACACGACAATGCGGCCGCCCCCTGCCCCTCCCTGAGCGGGGCTGTGGGTGACAGGCCGGGCTGAGCGAGCCTGACGCTCCCAGGTGGTGCTCTGGAGCTCAGAGCAGCAGTGACATGACAGTGCTGAGAAAACGAGAGGCAAAGGCAGCAACAGGAGCGGTAAGCAGTTATTTATGGAAAAATACAGCGGGGATAAGCATGTTTGGCCTTTTCCTGGTGTTCTTCCAGCACTAACCACTCTCGCTTGTAAACCTGGACACAAACACTGCAAATTATCTTCAATTAAGAAGTGGGAACCTCACCAACAGCCATCAGGATAGTAGTACTTGCTGCCCTGGGACTTACTGTGAGAGCTGGGTTAGGCAGCTTTGTAACACAGTCTGTGGTTTTATCATTTACAGGAGAAAACTGCGAAGTGACGTTGCGGCAGCTTTTCCAACCCTTAGTGCTGAACAGTTAACCGAGTTTATTCCAAACAAGGAAGAGCTTAATGTCATCAAAATATACTCCCACAAAGGGGAAGCTGTCACGGTTTACACGAACAACCGGAATCCAATACTGTTTGAACTTGAGAAAGCTCTCTATCCAACAGGTATGGGGAGTGGACTGGAATAATCCTCCCTCTTTACTTCCTGAGCACCACCAGCCTTTCTCTCACCAGATTTCCTCGTGTCTCTCTTACGTACTTAACCCTCTCCCTGTAGTATCAGTACGCTTGCTAATCGTTAATGCATTTATTCTACTGACATCTTTGTGAAATCAGTGACATTTCTGGATTCTTTATGGGGAAAAAAAGGGAAAAAAACAAAGGAAATTGAGGTGCTGAGACATTATAAAGCAGGAAACATAGTTTGAAGTCATAGTTCAGCATCTTAGCCCCTGTTCTCTCTTGCCCACTGCAGGGTGTAACTCCCAAGCAGCATGATGTCTGTTTCCAGGCAGGGCTAGAATTAGGCAATTAATTGCTCTGATGCTCTGTACTTTTATTTTTTCCATGCCCAGCAATTCTTCCCTGTTGGAGCAGCATTCTAGCTCAGAGTGTCCCTGATTTAAGGAGAATAGTTTAAATATTCATCTATATCCTTCATAAAAATTCACAGGAGCATGAATTTGGCAGATTATTTTTCCTCATCACATCTACTAATTATTGTAGGCTTGTTCTGCCTTCAGATTTCTCAATTACTCCAGGAGAGTGTTTAGGTGTGACTTAATGTTGTGCTGCTTAGTCTTAAAGAGGGAAAAAAGCAACAGCTGGAGAAGTTTTTAACGCTGCATCTTTAAACTTGGTTCTGTTTTGGCACAGTGTACACGCTGTGGGTCTACCCAGATCTTCTCCCTGCTTTCTCAACATGGCCCCCTGTGCTACAGAAGCTAGCTGGAGGAGCAGGTAAGAGGACTGGAGCTTGGTCACCTTGTGTTGCAAAAAAGGAGTTGCCTTCAGGGTTTGTTTTGATGGTGTCTTTCCCAATAGCAAAAAGATACCTGAAAGGAGAGAGGAAAAAAGGTATAAAGAATAAGTATTCACCAAGTAACTCATGGTGATACCCTAAAAAGGAAAATAAATCAGCTGTGAAGTTTGTGAATGGAAGTAGGTTAAGCTGTTGAAATGTGGGAACCTCTTCCATGTGGGAGTCTTGGATTTGGAAGTATCTTCTCAGGGTGCTCAGCAACGCTGAATCGGGGCACAGAACTGCCTGTGTCTCTGTCTTTGGTCTGTCTTTTTTACACCTTCCCTTGAGCAGCTGAGTTCCTTTGCTGCCACCCTGCTTCCTGGCAATTCAGAGGTGAAGTAGCTTATCCTAGGGATAAGAACTGGATGGGTATTGGAACCTACAGTTGTAATTGCTGTCAAGTAAATTGTGGATTGTGCAGCGAGGTTGTGTTTGAATTCCTGGATTACTGGCTCTACCACCCAATTATGGATCAAGACTAACAAGATAGGAGTCTATTTTCTGGAACCCTCTTTGGATGCACTTCAGAGTCAGGTGAATCAGGTCTTTATAAACTTTAAATTGCAGAACTGCTCAACCAGAAAAAGATTAAACTTCAGCTGCTGCAGCCTTGGTCTGTAAATGGAAGAAGACACATCTTTTTTCCATTACACAGCACCTAAAACAGAATTCAAGTCCCTCTGTTTACTTTGTTTGCTTCTGGTGAAATAAAGTGCTTGAATGTGTAGCTGTGATAGGCATCAGAGCCTTGCTGCTGACTTGTAGTGACCTAGTTTCTGGGAGGGAAAGAAAAAAAAGGAAGGTCTTGCTAATAGGAGAAGGACATTGATGAAAGAGGGCTGCAGGTCATTCATCTCCCGTGGCAACCAGGCTACCTCTGCTAGGATCCAAAGATAAGAAGCTGGCCACTGAGACAATGGCCAACAAAGGCAGAGGGGAGAGGTAGAGCCACATCTCAGAAGAGGAAAGGGATGAGGCTGTCCAGCGCTGCACACATGGAGGGAGCTGATTTAGGGAGCATTCAGTTACAAAGAGGAGAAGCAAGGCAGTGCTATTCCTGATCCCTGTCCCATGAATTCAGATATCTGCTGTCTGCCTAAGTTATTTGTGTGATACACACTCCTGCCCTTGGGAAGGTCTTCCTGTGATTTCTGTCCTCACAAGATGTGGAGCCTTGTTTGCAATGGCAGAGTTCATTCTAGATTTGCTGAAAGGTGTGATAATGAATAGGAGGAAAAATGTATTTGCCACCTTCAGCATACACATTAAATCTGTGGTGCTGAGAGAGAAGTGAGATGCCTTCAAAACTAAACCAGGCAACACAGGTCAGTCCAGGACACTGCTGGCTCTAGGCAGTTAGAGCTGCTGTGAGGGAGAGCAGATGCTCTTTACATAATTTGGTGATGATGTGATGTGCAGCATGGAAAACTCTTCTGTACTCACATGCCAGTCTGTTCATCCCAGGTATGGAAAGCAGAAGGAAGCTCACAGGAAGGTTTACAGGTAGCAAGGAGATAAGTAAAGCTGCTGCTTCATGCTGAGGAGTGTTCACAGCTGAGTGCAAGCTGTTGTGTCAGATCAGGAGGGCTGGGTAAGCAGTGACAAATTTTAGGTGATTCTTCAGGGAGAGAGCTGCTGTGTTAACCTGTCCTTGGGACAGGGAAGAGGAAAGGGGGGGTAGTTCCAGACACATCTTGTTCCTTTCTCCTTCCCTGTCATTAAGGAAGAGTAATGATTCCAAGGGTGGGAGCTCTTACCTGTTAAAAGCTGCTCCCTCTGTGCCTGACAGGGCAAGGCTTTGGGGATGTTCCCTTGTGACTTGGATCCTCCACAAGGTGGTAGCAAGAAGCGCTGCCTTACTAGGAGAAACAGGGTTTTATCTGGCCTGTGCTCAGCTATTAACAGGCGTGTGTTTCTGCTGAGTAACAGGAGGGGTAGGGCTGGAGGAGGTAGTGGCTGAGGCTTTCATTGAGAAATGGATGTGCTTGATTCTTCCTTCAGACCTGATGCTGCCAGGAGTTGTAGTGCCATCTTCTGGCTTCCCTCAAGTGGAGCGGGGCACGCTCTGTGCTGTCACCCTCTTGGGAAACAGGTAGGGAGCTTTCTCCATGCATATCTTTTCTGAACAACTGAAATTGAAATGAAGCTGGGTTTGTTTTTTTTAACAGGAGGACTCTGGGGCTTTTGAGGAAATAAAAGCAGAATTTTTCTTAGGCATCTGATGGGCCTAAACAGTGGAAGATAACACAGAAAAATCCCACTTAAGCATCTGGGTTAGGATGTTTGAGTTTGGGTGGAGAGCTTTGCAAATCTTCTGGACTTGGGGGTTGGGGGAACACCTGGTAGATTTGTTTTGAGATAGGGTAATTTTTTTTTAACAACAGATTGTAATTCTACACAGTTGTCTTTGTGTATGAGGAAAACCAGAGTGGTGAATTTTAGCAGTGCTAAAGCTGTTGGGTGTGACCCATGCTGTTAGTCCCTTTGGACAGTGCTTGTGCTTTATTAAAGCAAACAGTGTGTCCCTGCACACCTCCTTGGGGTTCTCTGGAAGACTTTACAGACCTGAGAGATGGGGCAAAGCCAGAAAACACCTGGATGTTTTAAGAATAATTTAAAAAAAGGTTGTAAAGAAGATGATGTAGTAAAAGACATGCAGTATGTCACACAGCCTGTCTTTGTCCAAGTAGCACAGTGTACTTGTGCTGCCCTGCTGTAACTCTCCCTTCTTTTCCCAGAGCTCCAGTAGCAGTTGGAGTTGCCACTATGTCCACTGCAGAGATGCTGGCTGCAGGGATGAAAGGGAAGGGCTTTGTGGTGTTGCACACTTACACCGATCACCTCTGGTGGGTATATTGCCAGGCATTTGGTAAAATATTTACTAAAATAAAAGCTTTTAATAAATCCTGTTGTATTGATTTATTTGTGTACAGTTTAGCTATGCCTATTATTGAGGTTTCAGCAACATGTTTTTGCTGACCACACTTCTCTGACAGAAGCAGGTGTCTGTCCTGGTATTTATCCATGACAGACATAATGGTCAGAAATAGCTATATTAAGCTACCCACTTGATTCAGTTCCTTCAACCTGAGTGCAATTATTATATAAATGCTGCTGGAACATGCCTGTTACTCTGATTTTAGAAAATCTTGCTCTCTAAGAAGTGAACATTGAATCATTTTTGCTTAAAAATGGTCAGATGTGCCAGTCTCAGCCAAATGAATGAGTTGCTCTGCATTTAGATCTAACTGGTTTTAAATTAAGATTCATGGGGGGGACATAGAGTTTATGGAAGAAGATGAATTAAAAATAGGTGTTAGAGTTTTGAGAATGCAGAAGAAGATCCATGCAATTGCCAGTGCCCTTTAATCAGGGTGATGTTTGTGAATTGTCCTGTGGGTTTCAAAGCAGTAAACAGAAGGCTATGTTACCCTTTTTCTTCCTTTTATAGGGAATATGGTGACAAATCTTATCCTCCTACCTTAGCTCCCTTGGTAACAGATCCTGCTGAAAAGGAGAGTGCTGAAGATGAGGATGAGATGGAGGAGAAAGAGTCTGTCATCAGCTTCTCCCCTGACCCACTGCAGCAGGTGGACGTGGGTGATTTGAGCCTGAAGGAGCAAGAGGGCTGTGCAGTGCTGCTGGGGAAGGAGGAACTCCATGAGAACAAAGATGCAGAAGCAGCTGAAGATGGTAGCACAGAGGTTCAGCAGGAAACCGAAGACAGGAGGACCCCACAAGGTATTTTTGCATGCAGGTGAACAAACTGTGCCCCTTTGTTTGCTGAAGCCCTTGCTCATGATGTAGATTATTGTGCATTCTGGACAGCTGCTCTCTGTGGCCTGAAAGAACTGACTGCAGTGTTCTGAAAGGCAGAGTACTCATGGCTTACTTGTCCTTTTTTTTCCCTGCAGAGCAAATGGATGCATTATTTAATCAGTGCTTTTTTCATGCCTTAAAATATAAAGTGAAGAAGTCAGATCTCCCTCTGCTTACCAGCACATTTCTACGCAGCCATATGTTCTCATGCTGGTATGTGGTAAGAAGATTGTCTTTGGATTTGCTTGCTGGTATTTGGCTTTAAAACTGTGGAGATGAAGTTTTTGACTTAAAAGGAGCCAGAATTCACTCTTTTATCTAAGGTTTTCTAAAAATGCTGCTTAATCTTACATCAGATACTTTGGTGTAAGGACTGTCCAGTCCAGGATATGCACTTGGCAGCAAACTTGAGTTGTCTGGCATTTGTTTCAAGATTGCCACTTAAGTGGCCATTTGCTACCCACAGAAACATCAGTACTAGTTTCACTTATGTTCTCTTCATTAACTTGTTTGAAGTAATTCCCCATGATTCATATTTTCACTGTTAAACTTCTAGCATAAGTAGCAAGATTTAAGAAGAAATGAAGGGTGACTTATAACTAAAGGACTTGTAAAAATCTATTTATAGCCCCACTGGACAACAACTGGACATAAAGAAATCAAGCTATAAGAAGGTGAGATTATTTTTGTTAGTTTTTGGATTAATTTAACAAAGAAATTGAATGGGAGGAAAAGGTTGGAATCCAAATTGTTCAAGTGTTAGTAAAACAGACAAACAAAAATCCCCAAGAAGCTGTTCTTAAAAGCCAAGTTCTTTTTCTCAACTCTCTGCTCCTGTGGGGTCCAGAGAGAAAACTAATTGTCCTGAGAGCAGGAGCATTGATCTGCTGTTAAGGAACAAAATGAAGAGAAAGGAGATGATTTTGTTCCTCTTGTGTAGATGACAAGCACCTTGCCAAAGATCTGACAGCCCTCCATGTGAAGTGTACCATGAATTGGCTGAGAAGTTCAGAGAGCAAACAGGGGCAGACCTACAAAGGGAGCACTTGCTTACTCTTAGCTCTTAAACAGTTGCTGCATTTAGAGATGAAAATGTGTGGGGTGTGGGAGGTTTTATAAAGGAAGTTTCTCATTTAACAGGTTACTTTTGGGGCAGTCAGGAACACAGGAACAGGAATTAAAATGCTTGACTCTCCCCTTTCTCTTTGTTGCTTCCTTCAGTTCTCTAAATTCCTGCAATGTATGCAGCACCAGAAGGTCTTACAAGTGAAGGAGCTGAACAAAGGGGTGGAGAGCATCGTAGAAGTGGACTGGAAACATCCTGAGTATGTAGAATATCATAGTCTTTTTTTAAAGAGTTGTTAGTCTCTGAAAGAAGGGGGAGCAGAATCTGCTGCTTCCAGCTCTGTTACCTGTACTCTGCTCATACTCCTGAGGAACTGAGCAGCCCTCATTTCCTAATCTGAAGATGCTCTGAGGGATTTTACACTCTGTTCCTGTACAGCATTGCTTGTTTCCTCTTGTACAGTTCTTCCAGGTAAACTATATTCTTCCTCCTTTACTCAGTGGCACTGAGCATGCTTAAAGTCTAACGACAGATTTCCACCTTTCTTGGTAGTTGTGCATTCATCCTGGGAACTTAACACCAGAAAGGACTGTTAAATGATCTGAAAGCTGAACATGGCTCTTAATGTACACATTTTCCAGCAAAACAGCTTAGAAAATGTTAAAGAGGATTCGATTCATTGCGATTTGTCGCAGTGTTACAGTGAGAAATCTCTGCCTTCCAGTTGGGATGCTAATAAAAGCCTTAGCACATCCAGCCTGTAGCAGGCACGAAGAAGCACATTTCCTTTGGCAGTGTCTTGATAGTTTGTGTGGGTTTGTTGTTGTTGGGGGAAGGGAGGCAAGGAGGGTTGGAGCCCATCAGGCAAATTTCCATCTCTCTCTCAGTGATTATAATAGGATGACTGTTCTGTGCCCTTCCAGTTTAAGCAGGTTTCCTCCTCCCTGTTCCATCTGTGTGCTGGAACTTACCTGGCTAAACAATAGCTCCAATAAAAATAAAAGATGCCACTGCTGCTGAATGAAACTGAAACTGCAGCCTCAGAATGTCACAGAAGATCAAACCAAGCATTTGGCTTTTGATTTTGCAAAGTTAGAACCTAAAAAAAACCCCTAAAAATAATTTGCTGTTTTCCATTACACATACTGATTAGCACAAATACTCTTAGCCTTTTGATTAGTTATTACCCCATTCCTCTGTGTTTCTGTTAGCTGTCTAAGGATTAGTAGTTACATTAAGAGCATCCTACTCCTTTCTTCTGCATATTGGCACATCAGCTCACTGGAATTTCTAACTCACTCCACTGATGAATTGGAGAATATTTCTGTAGATAGTTTTTGGTTTCTCAGTGCAGTGAAGTGGCAAGTTTCAATCCCTTCACTCACACCAAACAATTCTTTCAGCATTAGAGCATTTGCAGTACCTGAAGGGTTTTCTTCAACCTCTGCTGACCAAGACAGGAAGAGTGAAGACAAAGAACAAGCATACCATGCTCCTGAAATTATTCCACTTTATGGGGTCTCAACAAAAATGATCCCACTCTTTCAGGAATCTGGACACAGGTAAGTGTCCTCTCTTCAGCTACTCACTTCTGTACAAGTTCTCCACAGTTCCCTGAAGTTGGGGGTGCCACTGGGGTCATCTTCCCAAACTAGGCTCTCAGAACCAACAGTTACCAACTGAGTTGCTGCTGTGAGCCTTTTGTCTGGTGTACAGCAGCTGGGGTGTAACAAGAAGCGAGTTCCTAGCAGATGTGCTTCAGTACTCAGCTGTTGCTACCAAATTTAGTCAGGGTAGTAGTAGCTGTCTTCTGTCCTTGTGACAGAACCCAACACCTGGCAACTTAAAGTAGTAAGTTTAAAAGTTTTCTTTCTCTTTAGAAAAGGTAGCATCCTCTCAAGCAGTGAGGTGAGAAACATCATCATTAATTACGTGAAGACTAATGAGTTGGTTGATGAAACAAACAAGAAGTAAGTACACCCAGAGGTTGTCCTACCCTGCTTCCACAGGAGATGCCACAGATAGAGGAAACAAGTGAACCTGTTTGCTTCTAATGCCTGTTGTTTGCTTTGTAGCTTTGTGAAGGTGAATGCTGTTCTGTGTGACTGCCTGCTAGATAAATCAGAGCAAGATGAAGTCTCAAACCTTAAATGGGATGACCTCTTGAGCAGGTGACTTCTCCCAATACAGCGTTCTGGTAGTACATACAATGACTGCATCCAACTCAAAGCCACATGCTATTTGAGCTACCTAAGGTGCAACTTCCTACTGGTATTACAAAAAAAACCCATATATATATACAGAGAGCTTCACTTGAAGAATCTCTGATTCTTCACCAAGCATCTGGCAGTAACTATCACTGTTGGGGTTTGAGGTTTTTTATGTTTACCTACTAACCACTTTATCAGGGAAAGCTTCCTAAGCAAACCGTGCCTGGTTCTGTGCATTATCTGTATGTACACAGTTATATGTACACAGCCTTTGCAACAGATAGCCAAATGTGCCCTTTTTAGGCAGCAGTAGCCATCCTGCTCCTTACATGCAGCACAACTTAATGCCCTTATAACCTAAACCTACCTGTTGGCTCCCAGGGGCCTGAGTATGTGACACGAGGCCATTTCTTCTGTGTGCTGATCAGCTTTGCCTAGGTGTCCCCAGCCTCTTACTTGCCTTGAGCTGCTTCGTCACACAACACTTCTGAGGCACCTCCAGCTGTTTCCTTTATTTTTGAAGCCAGGTTTGCTTGTGGGACAATTTATGCTGAATTTTAAACTGAAGTTGCTCCACTGATCTGTGAACAACACAGCTGAACAATCACTTAAAGACAAAATTAAAGAAGGTTTTCCTCTACAAGAATCAGTTCATAAAATTTTACCCATAACAATCTCTAATTTGGACTAGCTTCCTTATAGTGAGTCCCTTTAAATCCTTGCATGAGATACCATGCATTGTCTTCTTAAGATACAAATTCTCCTTGCATATAGAATCTTGTCTTTTGTGCAGCCTCAAAAAGCTGAGGGGCTGCAACAGAAGGGCAGAGTTAACAGTATAAACTTTGTCCAGGTGCCTCGATCGACTGCAGCCCTTACACCAGGTGACATTTTTTGGACAAGAACCTGTTGTGAGGAAAGGAAACATCGAGCCCATCGATATAACCATAGCACAGAGGTCATCAAATAAGAAGGTAAAAAGAGAACTGAAATCATTTGAGTGGAAACCCGGATTCTAAGAGCAGCTTTGGCAGCTGCTTTTTCTGGGATGAGTGATCTTTCCAATAACTATTAACACTTGTAGGTGACAATTATCAAGAACCTTGAGCTGTATGGTTTAGACCCACAGTGTGTGGCCAACGTTCTGCAACAAAAAGTCCAAGCCAGTGCCACCATCACCCCGGTACCAGGATCAAAAGACAGAGTTCAAGTCCAGATCCAAGGCAACCAAATCCATCACCTGGCCAAGCTGCTGCTTGGTAAGTCTGATCTGGAACTGGGCTTGGCCCAGTTACACCAATAATCTGATTTTCCTTCCTGTGCTCTGAATCTTTACCTGAAGTTGACTCTTGGTTGTGTTGCAGAAGAATACCAGCTACCTCGGAAATACATCCAAGGCCTTGAGAAGGCTCCAAAGCTTGGCCGGAAGAAGTAGGAGAAAAATCTACTGTAAGAATGACTCAGATCTCGTTATTTATAGAAGCATTCTGCCAACAAATCAAGGATTATGTACAGGCCCTATCCATTCAAAAATGAGTCTTGGATGTTTACAGTGTCTAGGACTCACCCAGATAATAATATTGCTCCAGCTGTTCATTTTTCATAAAAATAAAAAGCTGAATAAACCCCCCTGGTGTTAGCCTTTTCCATGTATTTTCCTAGAAAATATTCCTAATGGTTCACTGGTTTTCTGGCTGCAGCAGCTTTTGGCTAGTTTAACATTCTTGCTTTGCCTCTTGGAGCAAAGGCTTTGGTGATAGAACCTCCACTGACATGTAAGCAAAGTACATCCATCCCAACACATTGTCCTGGAGCAGTCTGGTGGGCTGTGCTACAGTCAGAAGGAAAACCCATTTGGTTTTAGATTTTATCCTTTTGAACATTTCCAGGTATTTCTCAGACACTTCAGCACAGAGGATGAACTCTAGTCGCTGGTATTTTTATGCATCAACCAGTGTATGACACTAACTGTACCTTACCAGGGGTAGACATGGGCAGCAGTTCTTCCAGCTGAAACATTATATGGGTGGAACACTGGTCGGGTTCTGCAGGGGTTGATGTTCTGTACCTCCCTAGCTGAAGCTTAAACCTTTTACAGTAGGGTTACAGACTATAAATTCACTTCTAGGAAGGATTCCTGTGCTTTCCCTTTAGACTTAATACATGAAAGCTCCATAGGAGAGCACCAGAAAAAGAAGTTAGAGAGATCTCCTTCTTTAATTATTGACAGTTTTATTATCATTGTCTTTTACACTGTCTGCATATGAACAAGTAGTTTCAGAACCTTCAGAAAAGCTGAAAGTGAGGCATTTTTTAAAAATGCCTTAGAATTACAAGGGAGTAGTAAAAATAAATTACAGCATTGCAACAATGCATTTCACTTTGCCATAGAAGCTCTACTGTTCCATCCTATACACAGTATTTTACATGGTTTACAACAGACATGAGACGTAAACACACGAACTAGGCAAGACAATATACTAACCAAAGGCACTGCCAACAGTATTCTGCGCTTAAGGAAGGGGCCAACGCTTCCCAGCCTAGACACAGCTCCACTGGCTGCTGAAAAAGATCATCTGCTACCTCCAATGCCCCTTTATCTTGAAATTAAAAACCAAACCAAAAGAAACAGCCCTCCCCTTTGCAGGAGGAGTCCAGCAGCATTCACGGTACTTGCATAAGAAGCCATGCCTTCTACAGAATGTCAAAGACATGCTGGGTTCCGGGAGGGGAGAGGGAGACACTCACCGAAACTGGTAGAAAACACCAAGGAAAAGGAAATCTTGACAAGCTTTTAGCCAGAAAGAGAAGGGGTTTTAAAAAGGAAGGGTCTGGATCTTACTCCTCAGAACCAATGGCAGTTTGTACAGTGTTCTTTCTCTCACCTGCAGTATTTGCACGGCGCTTTCACGCCTCGATAAACGGGACCTGTGTTACTGCACCAGTGTGTAGGGAAGTAGTAAGGATTCTCATAGCTGGACAGCCAGCCCCAGAGCAGGAAAACTGCTGCTGCCCCATTGCTAAAGGTCATCTGGGTGTAGAGTACAGTACAGCTGGGAGGCCCTTCCTGCCCCATGGGCTGGGGGCTGGAGCCCTGTTAGCAAACCCTTGGGCACTGCTGAGTAGAACAGGAGTGGGAACTGAGCCTGCAGAAAGCGGTGTCTACACAAACCCAGCGGCTTGAGGTGCTGCAGGTGCTCTCTGCACTCTTAGGGTTTATAAAGAGGAAAAAATAAAACAATCCCAAGCAGTCACCTTCAAGGAACACACACCACAGTTCCTCATCTCTCTACAGACAAAAGCAGCCTCATCACAGCAGGATTTCAGGTACCAGGGTGGGGGAGCAAGACTGATGAGGCCTCTCCACAAAAGCCCCTTCCAATTGCCACCTTGGCCCAAATGCAAAGTTTCCCACTTGGGGAGGAAATTAAAGGAAAATGAAGGGGAAAAAAAAGGCACTGAGGTAAATTTTCAACTCTTCTGCACTGTGTGTGGCAACTGTCACCCAATAACCTGTCGCCTGCCCTCCACAGCAAAGCTCAGAGGGCTGCTCATACATCGAGTCCATCCAGAACCCTCTCAGGCTCCAGCTGAACCCAGCCAGTGTTGGTGTTCCTTTCTCTGGACGCTTTGTTGTGGTGCCCTGTGTAAACAGAGGGAAGACTGAACCTGGCTGTGTGCAGCACGCTCAACGAGCACTGAGTAAACATGGGGACCATCCTCTCTCCAACTGGCACCCCCAGAGCCGTGCTGGCTGCGTGGCAGCGGCACCATCGGGGTGCTGGCTGCAGTCATGGCAGTGACTGATGCTCCAGCAGCTTTACAAAGGATGTGCAGTGCACACACCGGGGATGGTGGGAGCCCTGAGAGAGGGAGACACGCTCAGGTGTCCTTCCCTAGCTCCAAAAACCTGGTAATCATCCTGGACATGCAGGCAGAGCACCGATTGCGAGTGGGGAAGGTGGGAGAACACAACAGAGTGGCACAGATAGGGAGAGGATGGTGTGTCACAGACAGGAGCTGAGGGCTAGCAGGAGGATGCACGGGTGGAAAGCAGCTGAGACGAAGTGGTCTCTTGCTCTCCTGGGTGCTAAGGCATTCCTGGGTGGGCAGCCTGTGCTCTCCATGCTCTCCATGCCCTGGCCCTGCTCGGAGCTCCTCTCCCTTGGGGCTGAACCTGTTCATAGCTCAAAATCAGTTTGGTTGCTGAAAAGGGTTTTGAGTTTTCCGGGGTTGGGCTGTTGGATATGTATTGCTAAAGGTTTGATATCAACCATCAGCCTATGGCCCAACCATCACCTCCACGCTTTCCAAACAGAACTCCTTAAAGTCCCAGTTCCTACAGAGTAGAAAGCTAGTGAGACACAGGCTAGCTTAGCTAAGCGTTGTGGTATCTGCTCTAATTCCCATCTGGACTTGAAACTGGAAGCCAAACAGAGCGGAGACAACTGACTTTTCCTGGAATTAACATTACCAAGTTTCAGCAACACGTACCAACAGCCTGTTTGGGTGCTGCAGCTTCCTTGGCATCTTAACTTTACATCTCCCCAGCTAGCTCAGCCCTGAACAAGTCCATCAGCATTGGTTACAGCTGCAACACCCACGTGGTTTGCTGCAACAACCTCCTGCGCTTTTATCTGCTGCTTCCTGTGCTCTACTTACGAAATGAGAAATTGGGGCCACGTGGCCACACGCGACGAGCTGCAGCCACCTCCCAGCAAGGGCACACGAGTCACTGGGAGGAGTGGGAACAGCGTTACCCTGCTCACGACATAAGCTGGTAGACATTCCTCTTGGGTGGCATGCTGAATCTGTTCCACGAAGCTTCTCCATGGGATGGGACAGCTGAAGAGCGAACCAGCAGCTGTGTTGGGCTGGTTGCTGTTGCTGGGCTCCATTTTAAAACAGGCTGCCCGTTCTTTGAGTGGTTCTGGGCCTGGGGTAAGAGGTTTCAGAAGACAAATGCTGTATGGGTGCTGTGTGCCAGTCCTTAATGGAAGGTTGAAGAGGGAGGGTGACCGCTATAAGGTGTCCTGAGAATTGTCTTTTTAAAAATATTCTCTCGTTCAGTCTGATGCCCAGGGCCTCCTGAATGGTTATCCAGGCTTGCCTCTGGCTTCCTTCAAGGTCTGCTGCAGTCTCTGTTTAAACTTCTCATACTTCTTTCGCACTTGCTGGATTTTGTCCTTTTCTTCTTTGTCCAGTATCATCAAGAAGTTCTGGAGCTCTGGGATGGAGAACGCGTCCCACTGCGGAACCAGCAGAAACAGAGGGAAAGTTAACACGTGCCCCAGTGCTTCTGTGTTGGTATTCTCCCCCCAGACACATGGAGAGAAACAATAAAAGACATTTAAAGACATATCTGATCTCCGTGGCTCTTAGTGTTCACATAAACACGTCTCTGACATACCTCGACTTCCCCTGTCTCGTTTTCCTTCAGCACAAAACTGAGCACGTTGGTGTCTGGGCCCGCCAGCAGCCGGAGGTACAGGGGGTACTGGGTGAGAGGCAGCTTCTGGACGAGCACTGCAAGGGCAGGATGACACCCACAGTGAGATCCTGGCTGCCAGGGCAGAGGGAAGCTCAAGGGGAGCTCATAAAGGTAGGTCATGCTGCTCAGGATGGTGGCTGAGTATCACAGACCCCCCAACAATTTCTGGAAGGTCTCAGGTGGCTTCAGCCTCCTCCTAAGAACTTGTAACCCCCCTTAACTTCAGCGTCACCACCTCCTCTGGAGGTCAGGGCATGTCATCCTCCAAAACATAGACACTGCCCACGTCCTAGATGAACGCTTCGGGCACGTCTGTCACACAAAGCTGTAAGCAAAGCCCATCAGCTGCAGGACAGCTGGTGGGTCTGAGGGCACCAACTCACCTTGCCCATCTTTCCGCACCTCCTTGAAAAGTGCAAACTTCTGCGGGTTATCCACCACCATGAACTTCTTCAGGAGCCCCTGGATCACCTCGCTCACCGTGGTGGTGCTGCTGATGTGGAGCTGCTTGATGGCATCCAGCGGCAAGTAGAAGGAGGTTCTCTTGTCCGTCATGTCAGCCAGGTTCACATCCTTGAGGGCATCGTAGATGGACTGTGGCCGGATCCCTGCCGGTACCGTCACGGGCCGGCGCAGTTTCAAATGCACCTTAATGAAACCTGTGTACGTCCCATCGTCGTTCTAAAGCCAAGGAGAGGGGGGGTCAGGCTCCAGGGAGTCATTCCAGTCCTTTCCCCCCCCCAGCTATAAAGGGCTTTCTGATTTACAGTGCCTGTGGGGTGAGCGTAGGACTTTCCACCCCCCGGCACTGCCAGGAGCTTGTGGGTTTCTTATTAATCGTGTTATAAGTAACCAGTAATTTTGGGTCAGTCATTACAGATCTTCTCCTGCTCCTTCCACCCAGTTAGTGACTCATCCCTCATCGCCTCTGAACTGAACCCCACGCTGCTGCCAGTTGGTTATGGAAACCATGACGTGTAATTTGTAGCTGCACTTGTGGGGGCTGGAAACCTCTGGGAAGGTCTCTATGCCTCGTGTCCAGCAGGATCTCCCAACCATATTCCTCATGTGTTATTCCACCTTTTATGGGATAGTCACATAGAATCACCAGGGTTGGAAGAGACCCTTTATATCACCGAGTCCAACCACAGCCTAACCCTGCCTGGCCCAGCTCCAGATCATGTCCTTAAGGACTTCATCCACATACCTTTTAAACCCCTCCAGGGATGGTGACTCCACCACCTCCCTGGGCAGCCCGTGCCAGTGCCCAACAGCCCTTTCAGGAAAGAAATTCCTCCTGATATCCAACCAAAATCTCCCTGGGGCAATTTTAAGCCATTCCCTCTCATCCTATCACTTGTTACCCAAGAGACCAACCCTGACATCTCTGCACCCGCCTTGCAGGTAGTTGCAGAGAGCAGTAAGGTCTCCCCTCAGCATCCTTTTCTCCAGACTAAACACCTTCAGCTCCCTCAGCCACTCCTCACAGGACTTCAGCCCCTTCCCCAGCTTCATCACCCTCCTCTGGATGCACTCCAGCATCTCAACATCCTTCCTGCAGTGAGGGGCCCAAAACTCCATCATCCCCACATAACAACTCACCAGCCACGATCAGTCTGTCTTGTGACAGGTCCCTGACCCCACCCTCAGCTCTGCAAAAATGCAGCAATCAGAACAGCCTGGCTCTGTACAGTCCATCCACGGGTGTCAAGCAGGGACAAGCCAAGGGACCCACCTCCGGTCCAGGAGCCCTGGCCAGAGGTCCCACCTAAGGGTGAGCCCAGTTGAGCACCAGGACTGTACCGAGTCTCAAACTTGGATTTGCACCAGGCTTCAAGAAAAGTAAGTCCAGAGTAAACATCTGGGCCCCAAACAACTCCTGTGAGCTGAGGGCTGATAAAGACCCAGGGGCGAGACATTCCAGAAGGAATTGCTGTGCAGCCTTCACCAGGGAAACTGTTGTAAGAGCTACTATAAACCTCAGGTTTGATTTCAGATGTTGGTGAGCACCAGGGAGCTGCTGTTCTCCACATCGTTTCACTCCTTAGGAAGCTTTCTCCCCCCTCTCTGTACAACCCTGTGAAGTTTGCACCTTGGCGGTACGCTGGGTTGTAAGAAGAGTTCATCTCCTCATCTCACCCCCTGGCACCAGCACGGTGACAAAGCGAGCTGCAATCAGAGCTCAGCACTCACCAGCTTCATCAGCAGGCAGTTGGTCACCTTGGCATTGTATTTTTCGATCTTCTGTCTGATCTCCTGGACGGTGGGAGGCTTGGGTTGTTCTTCTACCGGCTGCGTTACATGCTGAAAGGAGAAGGGACAGGCTTCAGCTGGTTGGTGTGGTGTGTAACCCGGTGTCTGTTGACAGAGCCCTGGGACAGGCTGCCCAGGGGGTGTGGAATCTCCTTCTCTGGAGAGATTCCAGCCCCGTCTGGACACCGACCTGTGTGCCCTGTCCTAGGGACCCTGCTTTGGCAGGGGGTTGGACCCCATGGGCTCTGGAGGTCCCTCAACCCCTACAGCTCTGTGAGTCTGTTCAGCTCAGCTTTTGCCTGGGAAACACGGGAATGACAAGGCTGCACAGCCCC
Source organism: Gallinula chloropus (assembly GCF_964237585.1). Classification (NCBI taxonomy): domain Eukaryota; kingdom Metazoa; phylum Chordata; class Aves; order Gruiformes; family Rallidae; genus Gallinula; species Gallinula chloropus. The sequence continues at coordinate 4,811,512 of NC_140112.1, forward strand.
TCAACTCACCCCAGCAGTGATGGGGCTGGAGATGTTCCCAAAGGCTCAATGTGCCAGACCCCACATCCCTGCCCCAAACCACCATCAACCAGTTGCAGGGCAATGAAAAACCCACTGGTTAGTGGGACACTACAGTCCAGAGCAGTAAAGATATCCCAGTACAAACCAGGGCAAAGACATCCAGCCTCTAAAACCTGCTGGCAAAGAAAACCACCCTCATCAGCCCAGCTTCTCTTTGCTGCTTGAAAAATCCCATCCTGTTTCTCATACTCACGGCTCTGCCTACCCAAAGCAGGCACCCCCTAAAAATCCCGGGGTGCTTCTCAACCAGCTTCCAGCAGGTTCAGCCATGCAGAACCTGAAGCTAAATCTCTGCCACATTACTCCTCCTCTGCTTTGGAAATTATAGCTCAGAGCAGTAAAACCACACAAGCGGCAAGTCGGCTGCATGACTAATAAATCAGTCGCTGCAAACCCAGCCGAGGCATCCCAGCCCATGTCAGAAACCAGTCAGCATCTGCCCATGTGTGGGCTCACTGGGAGCTGCTGGACTGGGGAGGAATTTCCCTTTGGGATGCAAAGCAGCAGGCTTGGTGCATAGGTGTGCTTTATCCCCAGGTCACATGTGGAAAAGTCACTGAAGAATAACAGGAGAACATGATGCATGATGGAGAGCAGCTTGAGGGAGTTTCCCAAATGTGACCCAGGGTTTAGAGTGTTTAAGCAGAAATGCAATGGATGGGTCTGGACAAAGGGCTGGAGCAGAGCCCGGTGCTGCTGGCGGCACTGGCTCAGCAGACTTGGGGCAGGAGGATGCTGCTGTGGGGTCGGAGGGACTGCAAGAGCTGTGCAAGGCAGCAGCAGGACCACAGTGCCCATCACAGGGCACCTAAAAAGGGAAAAGCAAGGTGCCCTGCTCAGAAGAGGGCCAGAGCACACGTCTCCAGGGTATCACAGAGCCCTGCCTGCCTCAGCTCCCACCCAGTTCCAGGGATGGGACTCTGGCCACGCAGCCTCCCATGCAGGCAACAAGGCTCAGGGATGCCAGCCACCTTTCTCCAGGGACACGTGAGACAGGGAGAGAACCTGCTGCAAGGACAGGACTGTGTGAGGACACACGGCCAAGCACCGCTCCCTGCCAGGCACCCCAGCTGAGCTGCCCTGAGCACGTCTCAGCCCAGGGATGCACGTCAAACCAGATGGAAACCAGCCACAAGACTCCCAGCCTGCAGCGACACGTGTCGCTCGCTTCTCCACACGACCACTGGGTCTCTTCACCAGCTTCTTTGGGCACTTTCCACTGGCAGTGGGGACCGAGTCCAGCAGCAGCATTTCAAGAAGCCTCGATGACTTGATCACCACAAGGACCATCGGAAACTCCCTGCGCAAGGCTCATCTTGTGCTTCAAAGTCTGACACCACTCCAGCTTGGGTCACCCTTCAGCAAAGGGGCTTTCCACCCAGCCAGGAGGGCAGCTCTCCTCTAGAGCACAGAGGAGATGCTCTTCCAGCATCCCAAACCCCAGACCTGCTGCAAACAAGCCTCCCTGTGTCCTGGACTATGCTCAGTGGGCTGTTATCTCCCAGCGCAGCGCTCGGCTGCCTTTCCCTACCTCACCACCATCCCTGGAAACAGGCTGTGAATACATTTCTCCCAGCGCTGCCTGAAGCTGGGAGCAGCATTCCTATATTTTACATGGGCTCACTTAGGAGCCCCTGTTAACGGAGAGTGGAAAGCGTGAAGGGATGTGCTGCCAAAGGCTGGGACAGAATAAAAACTGTAACCTCTGAGAAGGAGGAAGGGAAAAAATAAAATAAAAAATTAAAAAAATTTAAAAAAAAATCCATTTTCAGAGCAAAACCCGTCTCTTCCCAGGCATCCCCATGGTACGTGAGTACAGGTTGTAGGAAGCTGTCAATAAGCTGTAGATAAGCCAGGGTGGCCCCAGGCTGCCTGTGATATTTCTTTTAGGAAGAAAAAAAATCAAGCACAGGACAAAGTGAAATCCTAGTTCCAATCTGGCCAGGCAGCTCCAGCCCTGGGACCCAGCGAGCCCAGAAATTCAATCTGGCAATTCCCGAGTGTGAGTTGGCAATTCCTGCTGGAGACAGGCAAACAGGATGAGGCCTCTTGAGAGGCAGATCTGGAGCAGTAACCCAGCAGAGGGACGCTGACACCGTCCTGCAGTCTCCTCCTCATTCAGGGCCTGAAGAAACCGAAAGCAAAGCTTTCCTGGGGAACGTAAGAATCACACATGAAGATCCTCTTATCCCAATGGGAACTGCAACCCCATAATGCATCTAAGTCCACAGGCACACGCTTCACAGCGATCTGCTGACCACAACAGTCCTCAGGTGGAGTCACAGAGCAGTCTGGGTCGGAAGGGACCCCAAGGATCATATTGTTCTGCCACAGGGGCTGGCGTGGGAGTCCCGCACGAGAACGCCAAGAGAATCCCAGAAGTAGCACCAGGGAAAAGGAAAGGAAAACCAAAAACCCAACACAAAAACTTCCCAGATGTGGACTTAGAGATGCATCTCTGAAAGAGCAGGGGTTGTGTATGGCGTAAAGCAGCGCCAGGGTCCCACCAGGCCTCTCGTCCCATCACCTCAGTCGCGGTGCAGACACCAAACCAGAGGCTGCCACTTCCACAGTGTGCTCGTTAAGTGGGCTGGAGGCATCGTAGGCTGGTTCCTACAGCTGCTTTGGTTTTAAAAGGAAAGTCAGCTGGGCCAACACTGCAACAAAACGCTGCCAGCACTGCAAAGAAGCCCTTGGCTTCCCCCTCAGGGCCAGGATGGGAGCACTCCCCCTGCACACCCTCCACCAGCTCACCTTCCTCCTGCACCCTGGGGCTCGAGAGCCAGAAGGTTTTAATCATCTCTCTACCTGCAGTGATCCCACCACGGGGCTGGCGAGCACAGCACGCAGGACAGCGCCCGGACAAACCCCAAGGGCCAAGCTCCACACAGAGCCAAACAGCAAGGCCACCAAAGCAGAGCCAATACGTGTCCCAGCTGGTTGTCCCACAGCACCCAGCACCACACCATCCCATCCCCGTGGCACCACCAAGTGCACCAGGACTCCCAAGGCTGCCCCCTCCACCTCTTCTTGCTGCTCATGGGAGCGATGCTCAGGCACAGCTACACCATGAGCCCCCAGCAGTGACCACACCGTCCAGCCCCCCATCCCATCCCATGGCTGGAGACTCTGCTTTTCCACTTTCCAGACTGCAACCCGCCTGCAAGCAGAGCCCAAACCAGCCCAGCAGCACCAGTGCCGAGGCAGGGGGGGAGCCCTGGGCAGGGTGGCCACAGCCAGGGAAGAGAAGTAGAGTTCCTTCCTCTGTACGATTAGATCAGCTACTTCTTGGCCCCCAAGAGCTCTGGTTTGCAGAGCTTCTGGTGCAGAATATGCAACTCTGGCTGAAGGGAGAAAAACAGAAGCGATTAACCATAAACCGTTGCCACATTTCCTGTTGTACTTGGGACAGGATGAAACGAGCTGTGAACTAAACAACAGCTCTGTGACTCTGCCTGTGCCTAGACCCTGGCAGTGCTGCTGGACCCGTGGCTCTCCCAGCTGGAAACTGGGTAGGAGGAACAGCAGCCACCCTTGGGGATAGCAGGGCCATGGAGCAGCACACCATGATGTCTGTGCGCCAGGTGGCAAAACCAGTATGTGCTACTGGAAGGAGAGTGATGGCAGGACTGGAGCTGCCAGGGTGCTTCCACTCCCATCCCATTAAAATCCCAACACAGAACTCTGCATGGCTGCAGGTGCTGGAGCTCAGCCGCTTCGGTCAGCTCAGCTGCCCCATCGCTGAAGCTGAGTGCACGAGGGGTTTGCCATCCCTTACAGATCAGCTGTAAAGTAACTCTCAGACAGTCCTGGGCTGCAGCATGACACAGGTACCAAGCCTGGTCATGGTGGCCCAGGGCACCCATAGCATCATCGAGAGGTGAACCTGCCCGTGTCCTCGCCCTGCATCGCTGCCCTGCTGCAAACAGGCTCCCCTTCCAGAACCAATGTTATCACTCCATTGTAAAAGCATCAGTGGCAGGGAGGGACTCGAGCCTCATCGGGCACAGGCTAACGCTCCACAGGATAAAAGCTGCCTGGAACAAGCACCCCAGAAGAGGCAGATGGCTGTGACACATGGTGATCTGTGCCCAGGGTGGCCACAGTCCCGGCCATGGGCAGGACCCTGTGCTGGTCCCTCGGTTCTGGCACCTCCTGCATCAGCCCAGGCCTCTTCTTTGCAACCTACCGCTCATCTAACGAGCTGTGAGCTTGTGACGAGCCATTATGTGGGAGGTAAGAAACCCATGAGCCACCTTGATGATGGTGACGTACTCTCAAAGAGCGATTCTAAGCCAAGAAAAGCAACAGGAAGGCCTCCCTGGCATACTTTGCTACTTAGCAGTTGCCAAGAGAGACGTGCTCCATGCCCAGCTGACGAGCATCCTTCCTACAGCCCCTCACCTCACAGAGGTCAACCTCCAGCTTAAAACCCTTTTCCAAACAAGCCAAGGCAGCAGCTCTGCAACACACCAACCTCTCTGCTGGGAGTAACAGCTCCACGTGGGACCCAGGAACATCCCAGTGCTGCTGCAGAGGCACAGAGGGGATGATGCTCTCCCTCAGCTCCCCATCCCACCACAGCCCTTACCGGTCCTGAGGAGCCAGAGCATGGTTACGGCTTGGATGCACAGCTCAGGAGGTGGAACCCCAGCAGCTCATGAAGGATGGCTTTGCCAGCCATAAAACCAGACATGGAAAGGCAGTGCAGGTAGACAGGCTGAGCACACGCTTCCCCAGGACAGCCCTGGGATCGAGGGCTGCTTCCCCACAGCCACAAACCAGCCTCAGAGACACTGTCCCTGCCTGTGCTCCCAGTCAGTTTTCCTCACCAGCTAGTGAATTAATGAATTTGAGGAGCAGAGTGGTGGCGATGGACTCGGCCCAGCATCACCACGTTCTTGGCAACGAGCGTTTTGGAGAGGCAGGAGCAGCCAAGCCATCCCTGGTGTGCTTGGGCACGGGTCCATGGCCCCTCACACCAGTGATGCTGTGACAGTTTGCATTCCCAAACACGCAGCCCAAGCTCTCCCTTTGGCTCCTATGTTCAGGATTGCAAGAGAACTTTGAAGAGCTCATTCTGAAGGGATTTTACACCTCAGGGCACCAAAATCCTCAATTCTTCCCCTTATTAAGGGCAGATTTGTCTTAAACCATCAGAAAACCAAGCCTGAAGAAGCACCATCCAAGCATGGCTGGAGGTAGCTGTGGTTCAGAGGAGCATCACTAGCTCGTGCCCTGCCACCATCACACTGCAGCATGGAGAGAAACGTGAAAGCTTCAAATCTCAACCAGAAACAGGAGAACTGGCAGCTCAGAACCATGCATCCAGCTGTGGTGGGGAGAGGTGGTGGCTGGGGGGGGGTACAGCATCACTCAGCCCGATCACAGTCACATCTCTGCCCTTGCACAGCTCCCCATCGCTGCCAAACACCCTGTGCTGCCTCCTTCGCCCCAACAGTTCACAGCACTAAATTGGGAAGGGATCCACTGCTCCAGCACAGATGGGTGTGGGGGGGAAGAACCATACAATGCATTTGGGAATAAAAAACCCCAACCAACCCAAAAAAAACCCTCCAAGGTGTTTCACTCCCTTTGAGAAACTCAAACGAGGTGCTGTGGTTTGCTTTGGGGTGCAGAGGAAAAGGCAGGGGTTGGGAGAGCAGCGTATCTCCCGAGGAGGATCACTGCTGCTGCATTTCAGAGAGGTTAGAGGCAACTGAAGATGGGCTCAGTGTTTTGATTGCCATGGAGATTTCACTTAGAAACCGTTCTTCCTGCCACACATCCCTGCTCAGCAGTGAGAGCTGAGCTGGTCCTCCTGATGAGCTCCATTCTAGGGGGGGCTGGGGCTGGACAGGCCCCCCAAGTGCCCAACCACACCATTCCCTGTGTGCAGAGACCAGCCTGGCAAGACCCCAGCCCAGACCAGGGATGCTGAGTGGATCAGCGGGACCTACTGATCCTTGGGAGCAGACATCTGGGGACTGACTGCAGCCCTGTGGGACCAGGAAAAGCCCCTTCCCCTCCTCAGGAGAGGTGCCCCAGGGCCACCCCTGCGCCGGACTCACTGCAGACCTGCCTCCCCTCTGGAAATCCAAGCCAAGTCCTGGCCAAGGACAGGTCCCTTGGTTCTGGCACCTCCTGCATTGCCCCAGGCAGAGAGCTCTGCCCACCCAGCACCCAACAAATGCCCCAAACCAGCACAGATGCTGCACCTGACGACCACCCAGTTCTGGGACCAGGGGTTTTCTCCAAGGCTGGATGGGATCATGGAGATCACCTCATCCAGCCCCTGCTTGGCATTCAGGCTCCTCCAGTGCTGTAGCCCTCATCACAGGCACCACCACCTGATGCCCTGGAGTGCTCAGAGAGAGAGAGAAAACACATGGGGCCAAAGGCCCCACTGTGGTGTCCTCCAAGCCCCCAGGATCACATAACTCCCACCAGCCATCCCCTCCAGAGCCCACTCCCACAGAGCACAATGCCCCAGGGTGGTCTCCCTCTGAGCCTCCAGCACGTCACACCTCTACCACGTCACACCTCCATGACGTCACACCCCCACGACATCACAGCCTCCCTCCTCTCCAGCACAGGCAACTTTTTCCTACTGGGTCAAACCCACTCACATCATCCAGGGAGACCCCTCCCCAGGAACTGGCCCCATCGCCCCCACGCCTGGGTGAAACCTCATCCTGCCCCTCTCCAGCATCTTTCCTCCTCCTCCTCCAGGCTGGCTCTCCCAGCAGCTACTGAGGCAGGACCTGAACAGCAATTTTTGCAGAGCTTTAAGCACTCGTGCTTGGGGCAGAAGCCCCTTGAAGCTGTTCAGCTGAAGGGTCGGGAAAACGCCAAGTAACAGATCCCTGGGGATGAGGTCACACCTGAGATCCCAAACAGCTCCCTGTGATGGGGCTGATGGGGCTGAAAATGAGAAGGGAATTTCAGAATTCCTGGAAAGAGGCTCTCCAGGCTGAGGCAGTTATTTCAATCAGAAAAAAACCCCTTTCTCTAATCACAGTGATCAAATTGCACTCTATTTTTGCTTTAGATGGCAGGAGGGCTGTCTGTCCCCTCCTACCCCACGCTCAGCACGTTTCCTCTAGAGAGATGGCTTCCCAGGTCTTTTAAGACACGCACCCCTGCGTCTATCAAATGTCACCTATTCCTGCCCAGCACAGGGGCTGCCCACGGGCTGGCAGCTACCACTGCTGCAGTGCTGACCTCACCCTGCATCCTGCGCTCGGGATCCTTCCCGGGCACCTATGGACACACAGACATTGCCATTCCCAAACACTCCCAGGAGGTAAACTGGTGCCTGTCCCAGGGCTCACTCACCCTCACTGGGAAGAAGTTCTTCCCCACATTGGTGGGGAACTCCCTGTGCTCCAACTTGAGGCCATCGCCCCTTGTCCTGTCCCCACAGACACTGAGAAGAGGCTGCCCATGTCCCCCTGTGTCCCACCCTTCAGATATTGATGACCATTGATCAGATCCCCTCTCAGGCTTCTCTTCTCAAGGCTGAGCAGCCCCAGTTCACTCAGTCTTTCCTCATAGGAGTGATGCTCCAGGCCCTTCATCACCTTTGTGGACCAGAGAAATGCAAGGACACCCCCGCCCTCTGCTCCCAGACCCTTTACACAACAGCATCTGCTTCAGCAGCAAGTTTTGCCTGTGGTTGCTGTCTTGGGGTTGGTTTCCTTTCCGTGCACAGGAACCATTTCCTCCCAAACAACCCCCCCCAAAAAAAAAAAATGGCTCCATCTTCTCCAGCAGCCACAAGGCCTGCCACCCATGCCTGCTGCCTTCAGGTGAATTCACCAGCGACAAGGGGCTGCAGCAGCCCCCTGGCCCCCCTGCCAGGAAGAGCTCCCCAGCATCACCGGGCTGAGTTCAGAAGGTGGCTGAGGACCCGCAGCGCCCTGGCTCCAAAAGAGCAGCACGGAAGCGGCGCAGGGCGCAGCACCCACCATGCCAGCACCCTGCTCTTTCACATCTCCTACACAGATGAATCATCTCATGACATTTAAAAGCCAGCAGTACGTGTGGGTTAATCATAGCGAGAGGGAGCTGCTGGCTAACTGGGAATATCCCATGTTAAACCCAAGGGAGCCTTTCTTCTAAGGCATTAAAATAAGATTGCCAGTTGATTTAAACCCTCCCATGGGTCCAGCCCCCCCACCCACCATTCCCCAAGGATTGCCCTCTGCACCCTGCGCTGCAGAAAGCTGAACCCCAAAGCACCTGCTGAGCATCTCAGCAGCCTGGGGCGTGCAAACACAGCAGAGCCCCCGAGCAGGAGTGTGTCGGTGCTGCTGGCTTGCAGGGGGATTTCTAAGTGGAAAAAAGAAAAAAAGCTGCTCCCAGGGCCAGATCTCATCTCAGGGCTCTTGTTCCTGAGTGAAACCCCCACTTCCGCACCAGCAGCCGCCTGCCTTCTCCTTTTATGCTCAGTTCATGGTGGGGCCCCGAAGTTTATGGCGGCGATGTTGCCTTCGTGGTGTTTTTAAATAAACACACACAGCCCAGGAATCGGCCTTGTCAGCGGCCCCAGGGCAGAAACCTCTGCCCAGCCACGTGCCCTCTCCGCCCCATGGCAAGGCACGTGCACCCCAAAAAGGGCCAGATTCACCACTGCCTTAATAAATTAACAGGTACATTTAATCCTGCAACTCTCCCACCTCCCAGCAGATGCAATTCTCACCAGTGGTGTGTGTTTTGGTGAGGTCCCTAGCCAGGAGCCAGACCTATGGATGACAGTTGCTGCCTGCACACCGCCGCCCCCCCAAAAGATGAAAACACACATTTGGGGTCAGCATCCCCCAAGGGATGGAAAGGGCACAGCATGGTAGGGAAAAAGCTTGAGACGTGGCTGAGGAAGATCTGCAGCGGCGCAGCCCCCCTCCCCAGGAGCAGGGAGCCTGCAAGGAGCAGGTAGAGCCTTCCTCCCTCCTGGAATCTCTGCACTGACTTTAGCTGCAAGCTAATTCTGGCAGCACCTGCAGCCAAACGTGCAGGAACACCGACATCTCCCCTCACTGGCAATCCTACCCCCCTTTGCCCCCCTCTCCCAGCACAGCCCTCCTCACTAGTTTCCAAGCCGTTACCTTGGCAGGGACCTTGCTGGGTGCACTCCGGAAGAAAGAGGTTTTTGCTGTGAAAAAGCAATCCTCGAGGTCTTCATCCAAGCTACAGTAGCCGCTGCTCATGCTGCTGCCGATGGTCATCGAAGCTCAGCAGAGGCGAGAGGCCGAGCGTGCACGGGGCTGGCCGGGGGGCTCGGGGGGGTTGGCGACCATCGGCGGTCCCCGCTCCGGCTCCCACGCCAGCAGCGAGCCCCCCCCCTCCCTCTCACATCCTCAGCTCACCGGCACTTATCTGCAGTAGCTCCTTCGGCTCATCCTCCAGAGCCAAGCGGAGCTATTTCTCTTTAACAGGCAGCCGTGCCGGGTAACCCTTCCCTCTCCTCTTCCTCCTCCTCCTCCACCCGCCTCCCTGCGCAGCAGCGCTGGGGCAGCATGGAAAGGGGGGGAGAGCTGCGAGTTTGCTCCCCGGCTCTTGACGCCCGGGGTTCTCTCTCCACCCGTGGTCAGGTCCCACAGGCGCCCGCGCAGCATCACCTCCCCTTCCTGCGCTCGCTTCGCACTCCCTGCCACTTCCTCTTGCAACACTTGTCAACCCGCTGCACGCGCTGGGCTTGACCCCCCGGTACCCCCCCATCCCCAGCACCTCCTTTGCTACCCAAAATACATGGCTATGGCAGGCTGCCTTCCTGCTCCTTCCCTGTCAGCGCATCCTCCAGAGCTGCGCTGCATCTGCTGCCTTAGGGAGGAAAGCCCAGGCTGGACTGAGCTGCTGAAAGGTAGGGGGCCTGGCAAGGGTACAGGCTTGGACCCCCCTTTGGGGGTGCTGGAGCCCCCTGGTCATCACGCTGTGGGAGGCAGCGGGTGCCTCTCTGCTCTCGGCTAATTTTAGAGCAGCAGGAGTGATTTCAGCAGCTCTGGCACCCGACTGAGGCAGCTTCAATTGCAGCCCAGGAAAATGCTGCTCAGCTCCTCCGTCCTTGCAAGCAGCACTGGCTCCAGGGTGATAGAAATGCTGTCTTGGCCTTGGGAAGAGCCTCAGAGCAACAGCATCATCCCTGTTACCCTCTCCTCTCGAATCCCTGCAGAGACCCAGCCTGGCACAGTCCCCTACCCAGATCTGCCGCCTCTGTCCCTCTGCCCCAGCCCCTCCAGAGCCACCAGCACCCCACAGGCCCCCTGCATTTACCCAGCACCTTTAAAGCAGCTGTAACCTTCCTCCTTGCTGAAGATCACGGGTATTTCTGCAGGGCTGGACAGGGCTCTGCTCCCCACAGACTATCACCCTCCCCCTCAGCATGGCTGCTGTGGGGGGCCGTGCATCTGAGGGGATGCAGCACACCACAGCTCAGGCTCTCCCAACCCACCAGGAAACCAGCCTGTGTTCATAAGCAGGTTGAGGAGACTAAAGCAAAGCCTGTCTTAAGGAGGACTCTGCCTGGCAATGCAGTATTAATGCACCTGCTAACAATTCTCCATCATATTTCAGGAAAAAAAGAGGGACTGAGGCCTGAGAGTATCGTGCTGCTGAATAAACCCATCCCTGCTCACACTTCAAATACTTCATGCAAGACTCAGCCAAGCCCACCCAAGAAAGAGAAGAGGATGGTGAGAGGTACTGCGAAGGGTAGACCAGGGGTACAGGAGGTTTCCATGCCTGGGGCCAGCCTGGATGTGGAAAGGAAGGGCTGGAGAGAACCCAGATGTGATAGAGGGGCACAAACCCACAGGGGATGTCCATACCAGGGTGCAGTTTAACACCAAAACCCAGAGTGCTTTTCCAGGCTACATGTGATCGGAGCTGCAGAACCCATCACTTGTGCTGGGGGCAGATGCGCCAAGTCAGACTCATCTGAAAGACCTCACTGGTGTTTATTATAAATGACTGGAGAGGCTGCACCCCAGGAGTGCCCAGGGGCAGCTCCCAGGGAGACTAAAGCAGCAGCACACACAATGCTGCTGGTCCCTCCTTCAACACCCACCGACCGAGCACAGCGACAGCCCTGCTGTGCCCCAAGGCTGCTCCTATGTGTCTTCCTGCACAGGCTCTGCCCAGCACAGCTCTGCCCGGCACCACCTGCCACTCCTACGCCAGCCCAGTGAGCGTGGGGAGCTCAGCTCTGCTCCCCAGCCTGCTGGAGGACCACCAGGAAACCCCTCCTGCACACCGGGGATGTCACTCGCTCCTTTGGGCCATGGGGCTCCTCAGACAGGTCCAAAAGGGCTCCAGGCTCTTCCCATAAGCTCCCATCCACGCATGAAACGCATGAAAACCTCTTTCTGCCCCCACAACAGGTTGCAGATGGTGTTTCACACCCTTCCATCTGCATCTGTTAGCTGAAGGACTTAAACTGCTCCAAGCCTTTGATAGCTCCATCCCACTGCAGCATCCCATGAATACCAACTGGGATGAGGATGTAAAGAGTAGCAACATCTGCATCTCAAAGAGGAAGGCAAGGATCCAAACGGCATATTCACAAAGCAACCTGTAACACTGCAAATAAATCAGCTATCCTCTTAGCAGCACGTGTACTCCTGCGGTGGCACAAACCTCCTCAGCTTCCCAAGGCTATATTTAGAAGAGAAAGAGGCTTAGATTGAGCATGTGCAACAGGAGCAGAAAGCCAGCGTTGGGTGATGAGCAGCACAGGTGTCAAGACTGCACCAAAGTCTCAGCCCTGGGTGTTTCCGAGTGGGAACGGGGTGCAGCCAGCTCTGCAGTGCCCCCATGTGAAGCTGGACCTGCTCCCATCGCTCCACCTCACTGCCTTCTTCAAGAAGCCTTCATGTTTCCATCGTGGTCCACCTGCTTGGAAGATCAGCTCCATTTCAACCAAAAAAACCCAACCCAAGCAAGAAAAAAACAACTGATGTCACACAGTCGGCTCAGCAGCATCTCCAGCCAAGGGCTGCCTGCACCGCAGCCCCCAGAACTCACCCACCAGTGACCCCAACCAGCTCACGGGTGGGAAGTACACAGCCAGCTCTGCTGAACCAGGGCCAGACTCTGAGTGCTGCTGAGACCAGCCAAGCCCTGTGCCAGCTCCAGTCTGGGGTTCACCTGGGGAGGCTCACCTGAGAGTGAACAGAACACTCTCCTAAGCTCTCTGCTGGATCAAAGCCCACATGATTAATGCCCAGCATGACATGTACCAGTACTTAACCACACAGTATTAAAGCAGCTATTTCCCTGATGCCTCCAGCTTGCTTACATTTGACTGTGTTCCCTGATTGCCTATTATCCCCAGACAAGAGCAGAGCTTTACTGCACAGTCTACCCTCGCTCACACTCAAGCCAACCCACACACCTCCTGTGTCCCCCCCCATCCCCAGCCCTGCAGCCTTTCCCAGCGCAGGTAACAAGACTCCAGACAGTGCAGGGCAGAGTCAAAGGTGCGACCCCTGACCAGGACCTCGGGATGGGTTTATGGATTTCTGTTTGCTGCTCTAATTGGAGAGACTTTTGCTTCCTTGGCACAAAGTGCCTCCCCCTTCCCAGGATCCCACCAGAGGTGTGTCAGAGTGATGAATTGCTGCAAGGCGCTGGGTCCATGTTTGTTATTAGGACTATCAATAACCCCCCTCCCGGCTGCTGTTATCACCCTGAAGGAGGAACAAGCCTTTATTTTTTTCCCCAAAAATGAAGCTTTTCTCATGTTGCTGGGGGAAGCCTAATGACATCCAAAGGAGGTGTAACCTCAAATCTGGCTTCACACCCCTCATGCAGACACCTCAAGGCTCAGCCAAGAACCCGCTCAGGGTCCCTTTGTGACGCAGAACATGCAGGAGAAATACCCATCTAACTTGGGGTTCCCCCCCAGACCATTTTCCTCTGGGCAGCTACAGCCCAGCATATGCTGGTGAGGCCAAGCTCTGAGGACCTTGCACAGCAAAGGGCAGGTGACAACCAAACCCCAACACAGGCTCCTTGGGAGTCCAACAGAAACCTTTTACATAGTAAAAAAAGGCTTATTTTTAAAAGAAACCTTTAAAAGAGTTTTTTTATTTTAAGAAAGAGCACCCATTTCCATTTTCAACTGGCTGCAAGCGCATCCAAGACCTCCTCAAAGAGGAATATAACCACAGGGTTATAATGGAGGAGAGAATATTGTTCTTAAAAAGGCATACAGAGACTGAGAAGGCTTTATCCAAGTCAAATCCACTCAAGGCAGGTCTCTAAGCGATGCTTTAAGCTCCCAGCACTAAGTGCCTTACACCTCAATGCGTGGCATTGCCCAGCATCACTGCTGCAGGTACCACAGCCTGTCCCACGGACACCCATGGCAGCTCCCAGCCCACCGCAGCCTCACAGACACCATGGGACCTTTGGGGGGGGTGGGTTGGGATTAAGCAAACAATAAACCTTCCGGAGTGGCCCTGGGGATTTCCTGCACATCATCCCTTATCCAGATTGAAGAGCCTCAATCCCCTGCGACTACTGAAACTCTTAAAGCTGCTAAGCCGGAGCTGCTCACAGCGGGTGCGCTCGTGCCCGGCCCAGGCACAGCAGACACCCTCATCTGCTGCCCTGTTTCAGAGACTTTGGACCCAGTGCTGGGATGCTCCCAATGACCCTGGGCATTGCAGGGGCTGAAGTACCACAGGGCATCGGTCCCCTCTGGCTGCAGCCTTTTAAACACGACGCAGCCCTGTGTATGGCGAGGGGATGCCCACGTGCACAACCTCCCCCGTGCCAGATCGTCGTGCACGGGTAACTCGTTTGCTGTCTAACAGCACCGCTGGAATGACCTCTGGCAAGCCCTCCTCCTTGGAAAACCCTTTGGGAGCAAGACATCGGGTCTCTGAGGGAGATGGAATCGGTGCCATGAGGCTGCTGACCCCCCCAGAGCTTCCCCATCCCCAGCATACCTGGCTGCAGGGCGGCAGGAGGGTGTTCTCGGGGGAGAGCTGGCTGTGGCACTGGTCCGGCCGGCGGCAGTCCAGGTCGATGCGGCTGCGGCATTCCTGGTGACACGTGTATCGGCAGTCTGTGTGAGAGAAAGGACAGAGTGAGGCACCCCAGACCCACAGCCTCTGTCGGGGAGACATGGAGAAACCCTGGGAAGGGACTGGATTCCTGCTGGAGGGCACTGGTACGGCCAGAGCTGCTGGCCAGGCACCCAGCCCCCGGCCAGGCATGTTCCCGCAGGCAGGGAGATGGGCCAGAACACCTCACCCAGAGCAAAAATTGCTCCTAAACCCTCTCCCCAGGGAAACTCCTGTCTCTTGCAGCATGGGTGGTATTCCTGCCTTGTGTGCTGCTGACATGTGAATATACCAAGTAGAGAACATGCTCTGGTCCTACCAAACCACGGGGTACACCCCGTGCTATGCTCCTTGGAGACAGCATCTGCAGCAAAGGTTTGGCCACTTCAGGAGGAAAGGATGCGTCCCCTTCCCAACACCAGCAGGGAAAAAACATCTTTGCATTAGGCAAAAGTCAAACTATTCAAGGTCGCTAAAACCAAACACTTCAAAGGCCGGTTACAGCAACCCATCTACCCTCAGACTGCCAAAAAACCACCCCTGGAGAGAGCAGGGACTGGTCTGGGTGAAGGCTGTGACCTCCCATCCCCAGCACCCGCTGCCCAGGTGCAGTGAGCCATTTGCACAGTGTGTTTTCTTTGGATGCAGACCCATCCCGTAAGACATTAACTCGCTCAAGGTAGGAATTGCACAGATGACACTGCAGAGCCCGGGTTTAACCTCTTAAAGCACAGGGTCCCACTCGCCCACAGCCAGCTCCATCCACCCCAGGGCTACCACATGCTGTGGCTGCCTCCCCCAGACCAGCAAACAGCCTCCTTCTGCTCTAACGGCCCTTCCAGTCCTTTTGTCTTTTTAACTCTTGTGCAAACAGCCTTAAATCTTCTTTTCTTTTGCCCTACCAGAGCAGTCACCAACCTGAAAAAGAATATATCCTAAAACCATGCTGAGAGAGGGGATGGAGCTGGTACTGAGTGCCCAGCCCTACACCAACCCTGCGAGCTTGTATTTTAAATACCCTCCTTTTATCTTTTCTTCTTGTTTTTCTTTAGCATTTGGGTCATTGGTTTTGAAAGCAGGAAAGCAAAGGAATATTCCACATTTGCTCTGGAAACAAGAGATTTCTGCCCAGCCCTGCTGAATGCTCAGGCACGGGGATGCCTGAGAATGAATGAGAGGAGCTGAACCACTGCTGGGAGCTGGTGCCTGAGGGGGGGGAAACATCAATCTCCAGGGGAAACAGGGAAATCATTTATCATTTAATGTTCATCTGGCATGAGTTGTCTATCTTTTGCCTATTCCAAACCAGTCATCTCAAGCAAGCCTGGGGGGAAAGCAGGGGGACTGGCCTTTCCCCACCCCCACCCCTCTTTTTAATTGGGAATAAGCTGCACTGTTATACAGTAATTAATGCATGACCTTTGGAGCAACAGCCGTTTAATGGGGGGCATTCACCAAGTCTTTGCTGGAGATGCCAATCTGAGGATGCTCCAGCTGCAGGTTCACCAGAGCATCTGGTGCCAGCAGAGCGTCCCTTCTGCCTATCTAAGCTGGGATTTCAGGTTTGGGCAGCTGCCTCCTGCTCCCCACATCACAGCCTGCCAGGACTGGAAGGCTCCAGCATCTCAGGCAAAGGGGACACACAGTGAGAGCTCTGCAATACGTAACACAGAAATCCCAGTTCCCAAGCACACCTCCAGATCAGCCCCTCTGCAGCCAGGCATTTCTTTACAAGATTAAAGCATGACACCTCCTTAGTCACCATCACCTATTAACAGACCTAATCGCTCCGTGTCCGGCAGGGATCGCTAATTTTAGAAGCCCAGCACAGCTTTAGGAAGGAGCCACATGACAGGTTTGCCAAGAGGAGCAGGATGCCTCCACTTAGGCTTGTAGATAATTCCCCTTCGAGTCAAACCCAGTAACACTTGTAAATGTCTTTTCTTTGGGGAAAAAAACCGAGTCAGATCCCGATTCTGTGCAAAACTTCAGTGGCTGAAAGGAATTTCCTTTTCTCCACTGATAAAGTTTCCCAGGGGGATGAAGCTGGATAGAGCAGAACAGCCCAGTGCAGATGCCCATCTAGGTGCCTAAATATAGGACTGCAGTCACCCTGCCCACCCCCATCCTCCCACTCCCACCTCCTGAATACTGCAGATGCCCTGGGGCATCTTTTGACCCAACCCACGTGCAAGCCCCACGTCTGTAGGCTGGGGAGACCAAAGGTCTGAGGCAGCAGGACCAGGTCCCATCCTGGTGATGCAGCTCCAACAACCCCAACCCCAGCCAGGAAAAGCCTCCTGTAGCCCCAAAGCATCACAGCACAGGAGCCTGGGTATGTCTGCCCCCAGAATTAGGATGGAAAGGGTCTAAAGTGTCCCAACACCTCCCCTGTGATGCGCTCAAGCTCTGATTTCTGGGTCTGTAGCTCCTGCAGTGGTGCTGGGAGATCCGCTCTGCCCTGGGCAAACAGCCCTCTGCCCTGACGTGCATGGGACTGCAGAGGGGTTGTTCAGAGGGCAGAGGATGAACCAGCTACCCAAATAAATAAATAAATAAATATTTGCATGATGTTAAAATAAACCATGGAACTGCAGGAGTTACCTTAAAGCTCCAGTTCCTGGGTCATTAAGCACCCTGCTATTTAAAGCCTCGAGAAGCTGGAATCAAAACCCAGCAGCCTTGGTGACTATTAAGCAGGTATTCTACATATCACTGAATCACAGTGATAAACCAAAGAAAAACACAACGGGGAAAAAAAAGATGAAAAAAAGCACAAATCAGCTCCTGACATCAGGAAAGTTCATGGAACTCTCTGAAGCACAACCCAGCTGCCAGGGGAAGGCTCAGGGCCAGCCAAGGCAGGCAAATAAAACATGGTGAGTCTTGACAGCAACGTGAGAGCCCACAGGTGCCTGAGTGCTGGGAGGGGACAGCGCTGGAGGGAGGTTTCTTCCACCCCCCTTCAGCTCTGGGGCCCCTGGGCTGCCTCACGCACACCGGCCACACGTGAGGTTGGGCTGTGCGAGCCCTGCTGCTTCGAACCAAGGGCTCTGCCCGCGCTCAGAGGAGCCCTGACGTCACTCGGGGTAACCTCAGGGACCGCTGCAGGATGTGGCCCCGTGACATCACGGGCTCTAGCGAGCGTCGACAGCTGCCAGGAGGGGATGGGGCAGGACCTGCGGCATCACCACCAGCTCCAGCGTGCACAGAGCGAACCCAGGAACGGGTCTTGGCTTTCCTGAGAAGCTTTTCCCACACCTCACTCCCCTCCCCACAACCCAGCCCCTCTCACGCCCTGAGTCTGCAGCTCAATCAAGCTCTCACCAGTTTTTTGGGTCTAAATCAGGTGGTTTGGGTTTAGGCTGTTTGCAAGCACAGCTGAAAACCAAGGGGGGAGGTTGGAGCAGACAAGACACCCCCCCACACCCCTGGCTTGGGGACAACAACCCCTCTGAGAGGTCTCTGTGCCGTTGCAGGACCTGGAGAGCAAACCCAGCTGCCAGGCAGATGCTCTCAGGCTGTTGTTCTGTAAAACCCCAAATTTTCCTTTCTAGTGCCAAGCAGGGCAGCACCGATGCCCCAAGCTGTGCTCTGCCACAGCGCTCCCGTGAGAGCAGCACTGCCCAAGGAGCCAGAGCAGAAGTTGAGGCCACCCAGTGCTACCGGCACGGTGGCAGAGCAGCGTGCCAACCGTGCCAGCATCGCTGTGAGCCGGGCAGCAGCCTGCCCAGCCACACTCCCGATCCCCACACACCTACAGGGCAGCAGCAGCAGGTCTGCAGGCAGCAGCCTGCGGATACAGCCAGCCACACAGACTCACCCCACCGCCTACCTCTGAACAGCTGGAGCTCCCTGCTCGGCCTCCTCAGCCGCCGGGGTCCCTCAGAGCCAGCCTTTGACTTGGGAAAATGCCTGAATATTTTGCGAATTCTCTTTGTGACAGGCCCAAAGCAAGCAGCAGCCTCTGCCTTCCCGTCTGTCATCCTGAGGAGAGGAGATCGATAACTTCCCGGGCACGCTGAGCTGGGCAGGCAGCTCCTCTGAGCACTGCTGAGATGCAACGAGCATCCGTGCGAGTTACTCCTGCTTCCAGGAGAGGCCTTTCCACCACCCCCCCCCCAGGAGACACAACGCTGACATTGTCCATTTACAAAGTGCTGTGATTTGATGCTTTGGGGCGGGGGGGTGGGTGGTTTTTTCTTGGGGTTTTTTTTTTCCCCCCCTCGGAGCAATGAGGTAACAGGCGGCTCAGAGCTTGTGCATCTCTGGGCTTGCCCTGTTAGCCATGGAAAACTTTCTATTTCTGGGGCTTTTTGCTTGATAAGATAAAACAACCCAACGGAAGAGATTAGAGAGAGAAAGCACAGGACCCAGCCACACGCCAGGAGGGCTCTTTCCAATTCTTTTCCCTTTGCTGCTTTTCCCCAGCAGTCTTCTGAAGTTTAAGGAAATAAGAGAGTCCCTAATATTTAATCCAAGGTTAAATTAAGGGAAGACACTGAGATTAACTATATTTACAACACGGATTTAAACTCTGCAGCTTAGATCCTTCCACTGCATTTATCAGTTACAGCTACACTGGGTATCAAGTGATGGGGTAGGACACAGCCATCAGCTTAAGATCGTGCTTGAAACTTGCTGTTTTGTACCCTCTGCATCATGACAAACCCCTCTCTGCTCAGCTGCCCTCCTGCCAGCAGACCAGGTTTCCAGCACCCAACACATCCTTGCTTTTACACTGGGAGTAACGATGCAATTTAACTCGTCCTAAAAACCAAGCAGCATAGGCAGCGAGTTAAAACAGACTTTATTTTTATATATATTATGTATTATAGCATATATAATACACAATAATATATGCATCATAATATATATTATGTATTATGGTATCTATAATACATATATATATATATATAAAAGCACCTGTCACCATATTGATAAACAGTCTTTGGAACCTTTATCATCCACCCCTTGCTGTCCCAACACACAGAGAGCATCTTTCCAGCACGTCCCCCCTTCCCACACCATGACCAGTAAAGTCAACTAAACATACTGGACCAGGGACGAAGCAAAGGAAAGGAAAGGAACAGCCCAAAAACTGACCTGCACGGTTAGAGCTGGAGCCTTGGCTGGTATCACTCTCCATAAAGCCTTCCCAAGGCACTGGACTGGATTGCAGTGAGAAACGTGACCCTGGAGAGCTGGGCTGCTCCAGGAGCCCCAGCAGCTTGCCACACAGCTCTGGGCAGGTCACCGTCCCTCCCCAAACCTCCATCTCCCCTGGGATAAGTGCCCGCCCTGCCTTCGGGAGCCTCAGCGGGTGGGATGCACCCCAGCACCCCACCCCATCCTCATCCGACCTCAGCAGCACCCATCCAGCCAGCACCATCCCAACCTGCCCCAGTCACCAGGGAGCGGGAGAAGCCTCAGGAATCTGTCTGGACCAGCTCAATGGGGCAGAAATGCAAAGCACCACAGGTCCATGGAACTGCTGGCAATTATTATTTATGGTGGCAAGAACAGAGACACGACAGAGCGTGGGAGGACACGCAGGGGGAAGAGAACACGACAAGCCACCCTGTCCTGGGGTGTGAGCTGAGCCTCAGACTGGAGAGGTGGAGCTTTATAAGGGCATCCACGCCTGCTACGGAATTCGCTATCTTGAGCAAACGTCCACTTGAGAACCAGTAATATCAGACCTGAAGTTTGCTCTATAAATTAGAAAGAGAAATGGTGTGTGCTTAACTGCCTGCCTCCGAAGGAAAGAGTTCCTGATTCAGTGCTTAAACGTGGAATGAGCTGCTGGGAGGTAAGGGTGGGGGGCTTCAGCCTGGAGGCACAAACCCAGGACTTTCCTGAAGCAGGTCTGCTGTCGTGAGATCTACAGAACAAAGTCTGACCTCAGGTACAACCCAAGGCAAGACGTTCTCCAAGGTTTTCCTCGAGGCAGCACCTCACAGCCACCTTCCCAGCCAGAGAGCAGGGAGAGCTGGAGTGATGCTTCTTGCAACAGCAGCACCTCAGCCAACAGAGCCCTATTCAAGTACTGCTACGGCCATCAGAGCCAAGACCCACCGCGCTGAGCAGGGAGGACATCCAGTTCCAGCTGCCAGCAGCTCTGCTGGGGAGACCACAGCTCCACACGCGAGCGGGGACTGTTTACGGTCACTCCATGTGCAATAGATGCATCCGGCTTAAATTCCCCCCCTGGGGGCCAATGAAACTGCTCCGCAGGACTCCATCAACACGAGCCAGGAAATACACGGGCAGTAAATCATGTCCCCAGCTGCCAGGACAAGAGGCCACAGCCACTGGGAAGTCCTGCTGGCACAGACACTGTAGGACATACCCCAAGGCTCCCAACAGAGGCAGTAAAAAGGTTCCCGATGTCTCTGGCAACATCTGGATCAGCACCAGTGGCTACGACCTGAACTAGAAGCTCAGAGTCTGTCCGACACCTCCAGACACCCTAAACCCGCCAGACACCCAAGTAAAGTCTCCCAAGGGCATAGCTTTCCTGATTCTGGGACTTCCCAGGACTTGGATCCCCTTCCCTCCGGCTGGAAGAGGAACCACACATCCCACACTGACCTCGGGAAGGCAGCTCCACGCCGCTCCAGAAAGAGGAAGCGGAGCCGAGGGGATTTCAGCACACCCACCCCTGGCTGGCACACGAAGCACCCGGCCAAAACCCCCTCCCCACTCGGCAGCGGGGCAGCTCCTGCTGCCCTTCCCCAGGGCAGACCCAGAGCTTCAAGGTCACAATGCTGCAGACCAGACAGCATTTCCCCTCTCACTGGGGCCAGGCAGGGTCCCAGGCGGGACACTGTGCCCCGGGATAGGAAGGGGCACGGACTGTTTGGGGCAGGAGGAGGAATAAACACCCCTGTCACCTTTTACTAAAGCCAACCAGATCTGGTGTAAACAAAAGCAAACCAGAACTGTACCAACTAAAACTCGAGTATCCAGAGGTTTCTAGTCAAAAGCAAACAAGCAGCAAGTCTGCATCGGGAGAACTGCTAGCCAAGGGAGGATAGCACGCACACCCCCTGTCTGCAGCTCTGGGGCATTTTTAAAAGGATACCCTCTCGGGATGACAGGGAATGCAGATGATGTTATGAGCATCTCCGCTTGAGTCCCTCCCCCACCCTGCCTAGTTGTTTGGGGAGTTTTAGAGGCAGAACTACTCCCACAGCCTGAACAATTCTCCCCTGAAATGAAAAGGGAAATAGGGTTGTATAAGATTTGTTTCGATATAACTAGGGGAAAAATCCTGCCAGAGGAGAAGTCCCTCAAAACAACTACTCACAGTGTCCAGAACACACAGCCCAGGACCCCACATCATGTGTGAGCCCCGCAGCAGCTTTGCAGGATGGCTGGTATGATGTAAGAGCCCCAACAAAGTTTGTTTTGCTTCAAATAAACCCATGCTTTTGCTTCAAGCACATTGGACTGGCACATTGGACAGGCACAGCCGAGCCCCAGGGAACACACCGGCCCTGGGCTGTGTTTTGAGCCAGTTAATCAGGAACGGCAGCCAGAAAGCAAAGGTAAACACCAGCCAGTGAAACACATTTACATCATCCCTCTTTCAACCACACACTGTGCAGCAAGTCCACCGGCCCCGGTGTGTCCCCGCGTCACGTCGTGCTGGCCGCGGGGCGATGGCTGGGTTAGGTTTAATTAACAGCAGTCAGTGCTAAAGCCTTAATGGGATGCAGCAGGGCCATATGGCACGACTGTCCCTCCCAATTGCCCTTCATTTCCAAACGGCACCAGGAGGCACGTGTGAGAGCCCCGCTCACACCACGCTATGCAAATCCCCACTAGAAACATTTAACTGATTCACAATCAAAGGAAAGCCACGCACAGGAGCCATAACAAGCTGAGCCAGGTACTAATTGCCCCAGCGAGGCTGGTGTTACAGCACGTGCCTGGCATAACCCCCCCCCCCCCCCCCAAACAAACCAGCAATGAAGCCTCTCCTGGAGCTGCCAGCTGGGCAGCCCGTCCAGAGCTGGGAGCTGGATGCAGCTTGTTCCCTCAGCCCCAGGAACCACCAGCACCAACCTGCCCTCCACACCGATGCTGAGGGTACCCTCGCCCCACACACCCCTCCCTGGGTACGGGTGGTCTCGTGGGCACAAGCCTCATGTGAACAGCATCAGCATTAACAGCTCCTGCCAAAACCCAGGAGGTTCAGCTGACCCCAACCAGCAAATCTTTGAGTCACCCAAGAAAAGTGCAGCTGAAAAGCGAAGTTACACCCAGCCTGCTGCTGGGTAAGACATCCAGACAGACCGAGATGGAAAGGAGACGTTTCACTGTCAGCAACCAGCACAGCACACGCTACCAAGTTATCTGTGACACAGGCTGGCTCAGACCTCTTGTGCCCCAGCACACCACAGCCTCCTCATGTCCCCACCCGCCCCTGCAGTCACACAGGTCACACCTTTCCATTCCAGCACCCGTGGCCAGGGAGCCGGGACGCGTGGCAGGCAGCGTGTGCTGCCACACAGCCCCAGCTGGGTCACCCCGCTTGGCCTCTCCGTGCCCCCTCCCACACGGTGCAGCGTGTCTCACACAAATAACACCCGTGTTAGTGAACCTCACAGGCACAAGCACGCTTACCCGGGGAGTCAGGGCAAAGCAAGGTGTCTCCATTAAAGCTTTCTGAACACAAAGCCTCCCTGCTCGCTCAGGTGATGGTGATGCTCAGCACTGATGGGCATCACCACAATCCTGCCGAGTAGCTGATACATCTCCTCTCTCCTGGAAAAACTTTGTTGCCCAAATCCACCCGGCAGCACTTCACCTCCCCGAACGCCCAGCCCCGTACTCCGAGACAGCGTCCCCTTCCCGGGGGGGACCCCAGCCAGGTCCCCCTTCCTCCACCCAGCTCCCGGAGCGCAGCACCGCGGGGCCCCGGACACTCCCCAGGGAAGCCCGGCGCGGTGCGGAACCCCCCCGCAAGCCCGGCAGGTCCCCGCGGCACCCGGGGACGGGGGTGGTGGTGGTATGGGGAGCCCAGAACCGGGACGAGAGAGGTGGAGAGGGGCCGGTGCTGCGGGAAGAAGAGCCCGGGCGGGAGTGCGGGCAGGGTGCAGGCAGCGCACGGGTGCGGGACGGCAGCGCAGGGCAGGGGTGCGGGATGAAGCGCCCGGGCAGAGCTGCGGGCAGGGCAGGGGTGCGGCGAGAGGGGCGCGGGCAGGGTGCGGGCGGCACGGCAGCACTCACAGTCGCAGCGCAGCGCTGGCTCCCGCACCGCCTCCCCGCACAGGTCGCACCAGCCGTGGCGCGGGGGGCGGAAGGCGAAGCGGTGACCGCGGTCTCTCTCCGCAGGTTCCCGCAGCTCCGCGAAGATGCTCCGCACGTCGGGCAGCAGCCTCGGGGCTCCGCCGCGTCTCCGCAGCCGCCGCGCCGCCCTGGCCCCGCCGGGGCTCCCCGGGGACCGGCCGCTCGTCGCTTCGGGGGGGACCGCGGGGCTACCCGAGCGCGGAGCGGAGCCGGGCGGCCGCCGGCGCATGGAACCGGGCTCGGACGGCGGCAGCGGGCGGGGGCACGGCCCCACGGCCAGCGACGCCATGGGCTCGGAGCGCCGGGCGGGCGTGGGGCAGCGCAGGCGCCTTGGACCGGCCCGGGGGAGGAGACACGGAGGGGGGGGGGGGGGGGGGCGGGGGGCAGGAGGGACGGGGGCAGAGACCGGCCCCGGGGGGGCACATCTCCCGCGGAGACACCGGAGTAGCGGCTCTCGGGTCCCCTCCCCGCGGGACCCGTCATTGTGGGGCCACCCCGTTTGTTTCTTGCTCGTGGAAATTCTCCCCCCCCCCGTGGGATTCCCCTCCCCGTGCGGTGTGATCTCACCGCGGTCCTCTCCACCGTGGGAATCACCCCCTATTTCCCCGTGGGTCTCTCCCCGCGGGACATCCGCACCACCACCATCACCACGGGAGCTGGTCTGCCTCGGGGAGTGTGTACATCACCCCCGAGGCTGGTCCCACAGCGGGGGTGTGCAGCCCAAAGCAGAGCCAGGGGCTCTCTTCCACCGTCTGCTGCTGGGGTGCAGCCACATCCCACCCCACGGGAGCTGTCGGAGCCACCACAGGCTGGTCCAAACCCCCTCCCAGCACGACATGTGTGTGTGGACCAGGCTGTGAGGGCAGCAGGAGGGAATAACCCCACTGCAATGACAGCGGGACACAGGAGTGACGCTGAGGGTGGTGACCTGAAGCAATTACCTCTCCCAGATGAGGCTCTTGTGGTTGTGGGAAAAGCAGAAAGGGAAATATTACGGCCAAATTTTCAAGTGGCTCCAAGCAGGCTCCAGAGCTGCAGCTCCGAGGGCATCCGTGCCTGGCTGGCCCAGTGGCAAGCCTCTCCCCTGGGCAAGGATGCAGGAATTGGGGTGGCTGGTTGGGTGCTGCCTGGTTGTCTGCCAGTCTAGTTGCTGAGTGACTCCCTCCTCCTTTGAACACAAGGGTTGGGTATCACCCCCGACAAGAAGGTCCCCTGTCACCATAACACCTTCCGAACTGGCTGGAAGAGGCACGAGGTGCTGCTCTTTATCCTTGTGTCTGGATGGAGCACAGCACACAGAGGGTGACACAGTCACCCTGAGTCACACAGGGCACGAGCCACAGGGCATCTGGCTGGCCTTGCGTCGCCCAGGCTTCGGGCTAGCCATCCAACCCAGACCATCCCTTCCCTGCTGCCCTCTGTCATTCTGGCTTGAAACACATAACTAACCCAGACAGCACCGCTCCCAAGCCTCCCTGTGTTGTGTCAGAGCAGCCAGGTTGAAGAGGCAGCTGTGTGAATCCTGGTTTCTGGGCTCAGGGGAAGCTGAATTTGATGTCTCTCATGAATTCCTGAGGACAGGATAAGCCAAGGATATCTAAATCCTTTTCAAGGATTTTAATTTGAAGGCTGGATTAAAGCACTGGCTCTGAATTACAAAGGACTAGTGCCATAAGCAGTCACTAATAAGACCTTCAAACCAAAGGAGTGATAACACAGCTTGAAAAATTCTTGTTTTGTCCTGTGCTAAGTAGCAAGATTCATTTTTGGAAGGTCTTTTTCTTCCCCATTCAGGATCCTCATTCACTTTCATGTGCCCTCTGCTTCTGCCTGTGAAGAGCAGCAGATCTATTCCAGGGGAAATTCTTTCCCAAAAACTTGGTGTTTTACCTTATATTTTCCCCAGCCAGTTGAATCATAGAAGGAATCACCTGCAAGAAAGCAAAGGACCTTCCCAAGGGCAAAGATCTACCTGTTAAATCCTGCCACCCTGGACGTTTGCTTTCCCAGTGCTGTCCCAGGACACAGTTTCAGTCTCAGTTTTGCAGTGTCAGGGTGGAGGAGGCAGGAGGGGATCCCCCACTGCTCACAGAAGCCTTTGGTTTTCCTCACCCCCAAGGAAATCCCCTGTGCCCAGGGCTCAGCAGGGCTGCACACACAGCAGCTTGCAGGCAGCTTCCCCCCAGGAGATGCCCCAGCAGAGGCTGACATCCCTCTGGAAGGTTCTCCTGGAGGATCCTCTGCCCCTGGGTCACACGTGTTGGCCCCTTCTCACCAGCAGCTGATGTGGCTGTGCCAGGACTGGCTGGGGAAGCTGCAGACCTCAGCTTTGAAGCCTTGAATCTTCATTTTCCAGCCTCAATACCTTTATTTTTCTAGTGCAAGATTGGCTCCTGCCAAAGGGCCGTGGCCATTGTTATCCTTTGCAGCTGTCCTTGCAGGTAGTCACGTTCCTTTAGGCCAAGGGTTAAAATATTTGGGGGGAAAAAAACCCAAGTAATTAACATTGGCAGGAAAATTCCTGTTTCCTTTGGGTTCCAGGAATCCTCACTGCAGCTGCTGTGCTGTGGCAATTTAAGCATTTAAGCATGACAAGGGCTATTAGCAAAAAGTCTTGGGGTTTTTGTTTTTTTTTTTCTGTTTGCCAAGAAAGAAATCCCTTTTTGTGGAAGCCAAACATGTTGCAGGTCAAACTCTCAGCTGGTAGGACACAGCACAGCTCTGCTGGATCTGAGGAAGGGCAGCAGGAGATGCTGCCTGGGCTCCCTGCCCTGTTCCTGCAGGGAATGCCAGCCAACGTGAGCTGGATTAAAATTGTCTGCTATAAAACAGGGAGAATCCTGTAAAACAATTTGCAGGAGAAAGGCTTTTAAGGGGTGGCTTCGTTCCACCTCTTCTGCAGCAAGCACTGGGGTTTGGCAGCCAGGATGTTGGGTTTTGCAGTTGAAATGGATGGCAACACGCGGTGCCAGGTTCCACTCGGGACGTTCTCCTGGGCACAGGGAGCTCCTGGGTGTGCTTGGCCTGTTCGTACAGGAAAGTGAAGCTGGGTGCAGCCCTGGAGCTGCCTCTCCTTGCTCATCTTGCTCCTCTGCTGAGGCTCAGGGCAGCGCTGAGGCAAAGACGTTCGGCTCCAGGGATGTGCTGTCCCCACAGAAGGAGGACAAACTCCAGGGATGCCTTCTGTCCCCACGTGTCTCCCAGTGCTCCATGCAAGGAGCAGCCACAGCAGGGATGCCCCTCGCCCTGTCCCTGCTGCAGCTCTGCCTCTGGCACGGGTGGACAACCCGAGTCCTGGCTCCGGGGGGCTGGGGGCAACCTCTGGGCAACCAGAGCAGCCAGGGGTGCTCAGCACCAGGGGTGCTTTTGGTTTAGCCAGCACACATTGCCTCCAGAAAAGGGGCTGGAGGAGGAACTGGAGGAAAGGTGACGGGCAGAGTCGGGTGTTTTCTGCCGAGGGACAGGTCGGGGCAGGCACTGGGAGCTGCTCTTGAGTCAGGCATGTTTGCTTGCCCAGGTGATGGCTCAACCTCTCCTTCCAGATGCACAGTCAGTCCCGGGGGAGGGTTGCACTGCATCACTCACCCTCCCACTGCGCCCGTGCTGCCAGCTCCCAGGCCCTGCTCTAACCTCCTTTACCCCCAGGTCCAGTCACAGCTCACACACAGGCAGAAACCAGGCAGAGGGAAGGGGTTTGTGCAGGGGACAGGAATGAATCCAAACATTTCCCAACCCCCAGACACCTGCACTTCCCACCAGCCATCCGCTTGCTGCCACCTCGTTACCACAGTCCCCTTTCTCCAGGGTGGGTGTTGGTGGGGGGACAGGGGCTCTGTGTGGAGCCCAGAGCAGTGGTTTATATTGTGTTGGCAGTCATGTGTGCCAGGGAGGGGTGGGAAGAGCAGGGCCAGTTCTGCAGGAGCCTCCCAGGTGTAAATGCCCGTGTCTGAGCCAGGCTGGATGGGTGGATGGGGGTTATCACCTTGCCTGGCTGTGGCTGCAGCCCTGGGACGATGCTCCCCCCCACTGCGGGAGGTGGGCTGTGGGTGACAACCCATAAATCACCCTGGGGGCCAGCAGGAAGAGGTGGAGGGAGAGGCAGCGTGTCGGACTCTCCCTACAAAGGGCTCCTTGATACCATCTCAGGCTCACACTCCCTGTATCACCGCTCCACACGCTGCTGGCGAGCGGCTGACTCAGTGGTAACCGGAGGATTACGGCTCCTTGTAGAACCCGAGGTCAGAAACCATGAGGAAATCCAGAGGCCAAAAGCCACCCCCAGCACAGGGCTGGGTGCAGCCCCGACACGGAGCACTGGGGTCTTTCTGCAGCTCTCCCTGCGCTTCCTGGGGGGCAGTGAGGTGGGGGGGGGGGGGGGGGGGGGGTGCTGTGTTTTCCCTCCATCCTGTTTCTCACGTGTGTAGCAGGAGCAATGTGGGGGGTGTGTGTCCTTCCAAACACTCACAACCAGCCCTGCAGAGCACCCACTCAGGTCCCATCCATCCCCATCCCAGCTCTGCCACCCCAGCTGCCATCACCTCCATGGGTGGGTGCATCCTTTACCCAGCACTGTAACCACATAAGGATTTCTTTTCACCTTTCACCTGAAAGAAAGAGAAGTGTCCCTGCTTCCCTTGCATTTGGAGAGGGCTCCTGGGGGCCCGTTCCCCTGAGATTTTGGCCTGGTGTTTAGTAGCACCCCCAGGTTTGGTGGCTGGGGCTGTAGGTTCAGTCACCAGGTTGTTTGGAGGAGGCACACACCATCACGTGTGTAAACACAGAACTCGGTTACATTTATAGAAACAAAACAAAACCAGAGGAGGCTCCCTCAGCTTCCCATCCCCAAATCCCCAAGGAGCCCAGGGCTGGAGCAGGAGAGGCTGGAGGAGGAGGAGAGGTGGAGCTCCCCTGGGCAGAGGGCTGCAGCTCGAGCCTTCCCCATGCTGCAGTCTCCTGGGCAGAGCACCGGGGCTGGAGCTGGTCTCTCATCCCTCGGGTACAGCATCCCTCCTGCCTTGCCTGGCTCCACAAAGCCTCAGGGAGCAGAAGTACATTAAAAGTGGGAGTAGTTCCTAAACGAGTAAGGGCAAAGAAGAATTTATCTGTCTAGCCTCTTCCTCTTCATCATCTGACACGGTGATGCAGGGAAAGGAGAAAACCAGGGTGTCCTTCAAGCACTGTTTGGAAAGGAAAGGAACCCCCAAGTTTTTCCCAGTCAACTTTTTCCAAGGCTCGAGGCTTGCAAGCCACTCCAAGCTAATGCTGGTGAACTGTGCAAAAGTGCTGGAGCTGAGAGGTAGGACACAGAGAGCTCCTCAAACACCAGAGTCTCCGTGGCTCTGGACCCAAAGTGCTGTGAGTGTTCCCTGCCGTGGGAAGCCCTTGGCTTCGGCTGCTGCCAAGTCACCACATCTCTCAAACACCGGGAGTGGGGGCAGCCCCACTCAACCTGCAGGAACAAAACCAAAGGCTTTAGGATCCAGAGGGACATCCTGGGCTCATGAAGTCCCAATCTACTGTTTAGGCTGTGCACCACTCCCTGGGCTTGTTCTGGCATCTCTCAGGATAAGGTCTCCATATGGGAAGGATACCAGACCTTTCCTTCTCCCCTTATCCACGCTGCAACGACACGGTTGGTCCTGTAGAAACTGGGCTGGGGTGAATCACTGATTCCTTTTTTTTCTTTATAAACCTGACTGGAGACTCTTTGCCCTTTTGATACACGTGTCTAGATTGCTGGTTTGCATTAAGGTCCTCAAAAATATATATATATAAAAAGGCTGCAGAGGAAGAAACCTGAGGGATGTTCTGGGTTTGGTCCAGACACAAAAAGCATCCACTACTCTGCAGCACAGGGCAAAGGCTGGGAAGAGGGTGTAGACATGACATAGCATTTGCAGAAGGTCATGCTTCAGCTTCTCAGAAGGATGAACTCTCTTCTGCCAGGTCATGATGTAAACTCGGTGCTTAAAAGTCCACGTGCACCACCCCATGAGCAGCTGTGGTTGTGCTCAGCACTGGGATGGTTCCCCACTCACAGGCACCCAGGGAGCCCACCCAGAGCCAGCACCCCTCCCCAGGGCAGCCCGGTGGGAATCACTGCTCGGAGCAGCAGCGTCTCTGGGTGCTCCTACTCACCGCTCGATGAGGCTGTTGTTGAACCGGAGGTCACAAGTTACTGCCCTCATCTGCTCCAGCAGCTCCTGCATCCTGCCAGGGGACACAACCACCCCCTTACCCCCATGCTGCTCCACCTCCTGGCTCCCTGCAGGAGCATCACCTGCAGAAGGGCTGGCAGGGCTGTCCCACGGCTCACTGAGCAGGTGAAGGGCTTAGCACAGCCTGTCCCAGCCCTGCAGACACCCAGCCCTGGCCCCAGCTGTGGATCTCACAGAGGATGAGTGGTGGGACGTCCCCCTTTCTCCCTGGGGAATTGGGCTGTCCCCAGAACCCTCTTCCCAAAGACTCACTGGAAAGCCATCTCCTGGTGTGCCTGGCTGGGATGGACGGGTGAAGGTGTGGGAGGAACCAGGGCCAAACTCCATTTCTCTGTCTGGAGAAACCTGTCCAGAGCCTGCAGAGACAGAGACCTGTCAGCCCCGCTGGCAGCGAGCTCTCTGTGCTGGGCTGACCCCGGGTGCTGCAGTGCCTGGGCACCCCCCACCCCCAGCCCTGCCAGCTTGCTGTGCCTACCCCAGGACAAAACCCTTGGGGCAACGATGCTACATACTCACACCCAGCACATCACTTCTTCGGGACAACCAAAATAACCCAACTGAAGCACCAGGGCAGGTACCAGGTGGCCCATTGTGAGAGCTGGAGAAGCATCCTCTTTCCTACAACTGCAGCTCCTGCTTACTGGGTGCAGATTCCCCCAGGCCAAGCAGTCCCTGGGACTAGGAGTGCCACTACTAAAGGTTTACCCACTCCTTGCTCATGCAGTGCTGCAAAGCAAGACCTCCAGCGTGGATCACCCACAAAGAACTGCAGCAAGGTGTTTAAACCCACCCTGGTGTTCCCCTGCTTAACCCACACACGGTGGATGCTGGGAGAGGGGAGCAGCAGCGTTCCCTGGAAGGCAGGAGGGGGTGAGCAGCAGCATCCCTGGACACTCACACTCTGCAGGCAGTCCTGGCACTGCACCATCTCCACGCTGCAGGTGCTGATGCGGTTGCTGAGCCTCTTCAGGTGCTTCTTCATCTCACAAACTTTCCTAGAAGGAAAAAACCCCACAGTGAAGCTCCCAGTCAGTGTCCAGATCGTTACTGGTCTGGGTGGTTTAATTCCACGCTGCTCACTGCACAGCTTCCTGGACCCAAGTTAAAATCCTGATGGAAAGTAAATGAGTCACACGGGTGTCGTAATTAAAGCTGCAGCTCTGCTAATGGCCACTTCAGGCCAGGTTATCCAAACAAGACTAATAGCAAATTAATTAGGGAAAGCGTTGCCTGTACGAGCTCAAGCCCATCACTGGTGCCATGGGTGATGCACAGGCTGGTCCTCTGTGCCCAGAGAGGACTGAGCATCCACCTGAAAAGGCTCCTTGGGTTTGGGTTTCTGTTTGCAAGCTCTCCTTTCACACCTGAGGCATGTGAAGACCAGAAAAGTCCTTCCTGGAGCTTGTCCTTGGGCCAGTCTCTCTGCAGGACCCATTACAGATACCAAAGCCCTGAACAGGCAGTGTTTTGGGGGGCTCTGCCATGGGGGCCAGTGACCCCCTCTGCTCTGCCCCAGCCTTTTGGGGGTCCAAGTGCCCTGTTCCTGCTGGGGTGGAGCTGCCACACATGCAGCAGGCGTGCTGGGTGCTGGGTAAATATAGGTTTGGTTTGGGTTTTTAAAAAAAAAAAGAGAAAGAATATTTAAGATGACCAGTCCACCTCCAGTCCCCAGAAAAACAGCCAGCCCACCACAAAGCCTGGAAGAAACCCAAACCAGCACAATTAAAACTGAGGTAACGATAAATTTAAAACATCCAGCTATGACTCACTCCTCAGGACAGAAAAACAGGTACCAAAATACTCCATCAAAAACACAAAGATGCCTTTTCTCCCCTCCCTGTGAGCAGAGGTGAAGCTCTGCTGTGGTGCAGACAGGCTCCTGCGCTGCAGGATCTGCTGGTCCTCTGCAGCCAGGACAGAATCCCACCCTGAGACAAAACTCCAAGGGGATGTTTCAGCATCCTGCCATGGGATGTGCTGGGAGGAGACTGGAGGCAGCAGTGCCTGTCCCCAAAGTGAAACCTGTCTGTGGGTGAGGGTTTGCAGTGTGGAAAGCCCCGGGCTGCACAAGCTGAGGCTGGAAAGGGGACAGGGAGGGACAGGCAGGGACAGGCAGGCACTTCCCGCTGCTCCTGGGGCATTCCCAAGCACCTGAGACAAACCTCCAGCCTAAAATTCCCCTGCATAGTAAACCCCACGCAGCGCTACTCCACCTCACCCTGGTGAAAAGTCACATTTAATTCCTTGGCTTTATAGAAAACCCTTTCCCCACCCACCCCACCAGCCCAGGGTGATGGATGCTCCTCCCTAAACCCAACCTTGCCTAAAATATCCCATTTCTGCAACATCCTCTTTCCTGAAGGGTCCCCCTCCCCAGAGCCTCTCCCCCCCAGAGTCCCCCCACCCCCCAGAACCCCCCAGCCCCCCCTCCACCCTATTCGCTGCTTTAAGGTCTTAGGGCCCCTTTAAGAGCCGCTCAGCACCAGTTACCAACATCATCATCTCCATCTGCATCTCAGCACTGGATCAATAGTGGAAAGCATCCAGAGGGCTCAGTCATTGGTGTGTTACTGGAAAGTCCCTTCTCCCATCCCTGCCTGGCTCTGAAACCGGGGTCAGAGCCCCAGAGAGGAGTGGACAGGGGCTGGTACCTCATCCTGCTGCCGTGCAGGGTCAGGGCCTCCTGGTACCGCTGGACACAGTCCTCCTGGAAAATCAGCAGCACCTTCCTGGCCAGATACCCTAAATTCACCCTAAAACCAGGAGGGGAAAAAAAAGATAATTAAAAAAAAAAAGAGAACTATTTCCATAAATGGATTAAAATGAACATCTCAGTTCACATCTCAGGAGACCTAAAGCTGGCTCCTGACTCGAGAAAGGGGCACCAGATGCAGGGTAATTAATTCTTCATCAGTGTTATAAAGAAAACAGATTCAAATTATGATGGAGAAGAGAGGGAGGGTTTGGGACCCAGGCAGGGACACCAAGCCAGGCTGTCATCCCCCCTCCCAGGCACTTCTGAGAAGTCTTTGACCTGGAGTTCAAGGCCTGTGGCCAGGGTTAGGCTGAAGATGAAGTGAGGTGGAGGAGCTGCGTGTTAAATTTCGCCATCCCTGCTCGGTGCTGAAGCATGTGCTTGATTTCCTGCCCCTGTTAAATGCTCCTGGTTTCAGTGAGGACTGAAAGGAGAATTTTTAAAGGTACAAAAGCCACTGGACACTTCACTCCCACTGAAAATCAGGCAGGTATGAAAGCACAGACACTACCTAGAGCAGCATCTCCATGGATAACTGGCCACAAAGTGAGTTAGTGGGAGCAACAGCCGGAAAGGTGCTCATTCCCACAGGGATCTGGCCCAATGGCAACTCCCTGTCCCCAGATCTGCAGATGTTTTCCCACATCTTCATCTGAACTAGCTCCTGGCTTGGGAAAGTTCACTGGGAAAAGTCCCACATCCGAGAGCCATCACGGGAGCCACGTGTGGATGGATGGCCCCTCTCAACGTTAGTGACCCAGGATGGGTCCTAGGGAAGGGACGGGCTTGGGACTTACTTATCCAGCTTGTGTATTTGTTCCTCGTTGTAGCCCAGCCCTGGGGAGGAAAGACACAGGTCACCAGGCGTTTTCCTGCCCCCGACCCAATAAATGGGCAATTTCCCCCTGGGTCAGTGCAGGGATGTTCCTGCTGCACCCCCACACCTCCTGTCCCCGGGGCTGCTGTCCCTGTCACTTACGCAGGCACGTCCTGGCCTTCTTGAACTGCTTGTAGATCAGCTGCATCTTCTCCAGGCAGCACTCGATCTGCCGGATGCTGAAACAGGGAGAGGGAAGGAGGTGGTGAGGCCTCACAAGAGGCAGGGGACAAGGCTGGGGTGGAAGTGCCACTTTGGGGCGAGACCCCTGTGATTAGGGGACACTGCTGCCCCCCATGGCTGTGTGTGGGGACACGCTGCACCATGACGTGTGCACACAGGGCTGTTAACAGCTGCAGTGAGGGGCTATGGGTGGCTGTTGGGAGTGATGGCTGCTGGACTGAGCTGAGACCAGCAGAGCGTTGGCCAGGATCTGGGTAGAGCTGGAGTTACAAACCTTTTGTCTTCATGCACTTGCTGCCCGTGCTCCACCAGCTCGGCCAAAAGACCATCCAGCGCCCTTTGACAGTCAAAGATGTTGTGGGAGCACTGAGAGAGCTCCTCAGAGACCTGTGGATGGGGAGGAGAGGTTGGGGCTGGCTGCTCCCAGTGCTGCCTGTGCTGGTGGATGCTTCCCCAACCCTTCATGGGGCCGCCTGGGGGGACTCACCCTCTGCAGCCTTGTCTTCACCATGGCCACATCCTTCAGAGCCAGAGCCCTGCTGCCTGCAGGAATGGCCTCGTACCTGAGGAGAGTCAGAAAATCAATATTCCTGAAGCAGAACATGAGGCAGAGGCCTCCAACACCTGGGCAAAGAAAATCCATCCTGTGGCGGAGGCAGGTCAGTGTCCCAGGGGCGAGGGGTGGGCTGTGGTTTGCTCCAGCACTAACTCTGCGTTGGGGGTACAGGATCTGAGCCACGAGATGCAAAGTGCTGATGTGGTAAAAACTCGCCCTGTATCCGGTTTATAGGTTCATACCCATCGGCTTCCCACCAGGCTGGATGGTGCCAGGCTCCCTGCAGCTGGCATGGTGTGATGCTGTGGGAGTCAGCTGAGATACTGCCTGATCCAGACAGTGTTGGAAGGGATGGGTAAGCCAGCAGCATCCCACCACAGCATTAGTGCTCTCAGCACTCCAGCCCTGTGATGGTGCCGCTGAAGGCACCGGGAAGCGTGTGTCCCTACCCTGCCAGATGAAATGGAGATGCAGAGGCTTGCTAAATTGAAAAGAGCAAAAGAACAGTGACCCAGCAGCAAAGAATCTTCCTCTACAGCAACAGCAGCAAAAGGTAAAAGCAAAGGAACTGTGGGTGACTTCTGATAACAGGGTGTCAGTGTACCCCAGGGCAGTGTGGGTGGGAATGGGACATGTCAAGGAGAGCCCAGGGTTCGTCCCATAACTGCTCCATTCACAGAGCCTCCTGAGACCTCTCAGCACAGGCTCTGTGGCCAGGTGGGATGCTGGCTCAGTGGGGACGCAGTGTGGTGGGCTGCTGGCTGCCCTCCCCAGCACTGCCCTGTGCTCGGCTCTCCACTTTGCAGGGAGCAGGGTCAGCGATACCAGGGAGGGGGCTGAGGGCACTTGGAAGCTGCCTCCTCCTCCTCACACCCACTCTGTGTGTAAGAGTGAAAACCCTGGAGCAGGAGCCCGAGGAGACTAATTCTGGGCTCCCGTGAAACCCGGGACTGATGATTGGAAACCAAAGAGAAGATGGAGAAACAGCCAGGGTGGCTAATTCCCCACAGGCTCCACACGCAGTGAGAAAGCCTCTTACCTTCCAGCAACCAGTTTATTCCTGGAATTCTACTTATTTCTGATTATTCAGGCACCTTAGAGAGTCCCATATCTTATCTGCAGCAGCCCGAGGGCACAGCCAGTGCCCGCTGCAGCCCAGCGCCTGCGTCCCCGTGGCTGCAAAGCCACACTTACAGCACGCAGGTCTTCACCTCAGTGAGCTGCAGGCAGGAGAGCACCGAATGAGCCCCTCTCTTCTGCTCCAAAATCCTGGAGCACTCCATTTTCAGGTTCCCACTGCCAAGAGAGAAATCAGTCTGTCCAACACACACCCCCCCCGCAGCGCGATCTCCATCCCAGGGCCAGCAACGTGTGCGTGGGGTGTGTGTGAAGGGGGGTAGGATGGAGCTGGTGGCTCCTCTCTGTCTGCTCATGAGAAAACGGAGGGCTAGATGAGTGTAAATCTAGGTGCAGCTCCTGGGAAGGGGGGGTCTCAGCCACCAGGCACTGTCCTGATGCTGCACAAGAAGCTCCTGCCCCAAGGAAACAGGGAGGGCAGTGGAAACGCACGGTGACATTAGCAGTACTAAGATTAACGATGATGCTGAGTTCCTCAGCATCTCCTAAGCTCAAAGAGGTGACTCAGGAGTAACAAACAGGGATGGGAGCATCCTCAAACACTGACTGGTATTTTCCTACAGCCCCTCATCACCCAGCACACGTGTCCCCCATAGTGCCCCCGTGCCCCATCCGGGTACCCGGTGAGGATGCCCGGTGGTCCCTCACTACTGGAGGAGTTTAACTCCTAACACAATGGTGGCAAAGGACAGGTTCCCCCCCCCCCAACACCACCCATGACCGCAGCAGCTCCGGCACTCACATCACCCAGTGGAGACCCCTGGCCAGCAGCTCCCGGCAGTGCCGCAGGGCCTGGGCGATCCGCAGCGTCTGGTGCACGGCGCCCACCGCGCTCTGCAAAGCAACGGGCTCTGAGGGCGGCTGGGCAGCCACGGCCGGGGCTGCCCCAGGCTGTGTGGACACCCCCCCTGCCTACCTTGGCTGCGCTGCAGTCGGCCACCACGTCCACCTTGGGGACAAACTTTGGGAACTCAAGTGCCGCTGGAAAGACAGAGCGCGGGGTCACGGCGCTTCAGGGAGCCAGCCCGGAGCCCCCGAGCCACAGCTGCAGACCCAGGGGGACATCTCACAGCCACCAAAGCGAGCCCTGCACCGCTCAGGGTGTGATGCTGGGGGCTTAGTGCAGCTCTCCAAGATACTTTAGAAATGTGGATGAAGCCATGAACCATCTGCAAAGCTCAGTGTGGTGAGCAGCCACAGCACAACAGCACACAGAGGGGAAAACCAACCCAAATCCTGCCCCAGCACCATACCCCCACCTCCCACCTCCTGCTCTGCATTGTCTATTAGGACGATAACGTCAGCAAATCTCCCACCCCACCCCCAGATGAAGCGTGCCCTGATGTGTCCCCGAGCCAGCAGTACTCACGGTCTCTGTATCTCACTCCTACCACATCTTCTGCTTGTTCTGCAGAGCTCAGCAGGGTCAGAGGGTTGTGCCGCGTGGTTTTGCAGAAATTATGAGCTTGCAGATTAGGATCCAACTCGTACAGATGACCTTCAAAAAAATACTCTTGGTGGTGAGGGACTATATTCGTCTGCTTGAAGACAGCATCTAAAAACTTGGCAGTACTGAAACGAGAGAGAAACAAGAGGATAGGGAATGAACCAGGAGGCGACTGCTCTGGTTCCCATCACTTGGGCAGCCTGTCACCCTCTTCTCGTAGCAAAACATCCCATGAGGTCAGTGGAGCCCCTCAGAGCCGATGGCTCCTGTTCAGTGCACTCCCAGCCAAGCTTGGTTTGGCTGAACCTGGTTTAATTGTGGTGCAAAGGGAACAGGCACTTCCCCCTCCCAGCCCTTCTCCCCTTCCCAGGTTCGTCTACTCAAACAAGGGGCTGAGGCTCTGGAGCTCAGGTCCCAAAGCCACTGTTTGTAGGGGCATCCTTACGTGTTGTAGGGGTGGATGTAGATGCGATGTGAGGAAGCCTGCTGCAGGGAGAAGACATCAACCACGATCCTGTGCAGAATGTCGTTGGTTTCTGCAAAAAACTGGTCGAATCCCCAGCATTTCTCCTGATCCACCTCCAGGATGTTGGCCAAGATGGGTATCAGCTGGTCCTTCAGCCCGCTGCAGCACCAAGAGGAGGAGGAGGAGGAGAGATGTTTGCATGGACTGGCATAACCCTGAGCCCTACACATGTTGACCCGTGGGCCCAGGGAGATGCACCCCTCTGCTGTGGCTGAGCTCCTGTACGGATGGAGCTGCTGGTGGTTTCCACTCCCCCTTTTTCCCAGACCCACAGTGGGACCAGGGACACTCACACAGAGAGCTGACAGGTGATGGGCAGCTCGTAGCTCCACTCGATGCTCCCGTTCTCCTGCCTCTGGACCCCTGCAATGGCTCCAGGGGGCTTCTCAGTGGTGATTTTATACCTGTGGGCAGGAAGCAGCTTGCAGGGGAGTCAAGCCAAGAGACCTCTGCTCGGGCACTGTATCCTTTGGGTTCAGCAAAGGCAGAAGGGCAGAAAGCCGTGGATGGGGCGGGGAAGACAGGCTTCACAGGAAGGAGGAAGATGCACAGAGGGAAAACCCTTCAAGAACCACTCAGAAAGCTTTGAGCGAACGGGAACCCTGCCTCCTGCTGAGCCACAAAGCCCCAAGGCTGCATTCTGAGGGCAGGCATCATAAATAGGGTACAGATCCTTTGCCATGCATGCTCTCAATGGTGCAGGAATCAACCACAGGGCCTGCTGTAGGGCTCTCTAGGCTGCCTGGGATTAATTGAGCAGTAAACCATAGTGCCACAGTGCTGCTGGCACACACCAAGCTGCATCCCCCACTAGTCCCACCTCCCCATGCAGCAGCCCCCAGCCCTCCCAGCCCACTGTGGTACCTACATGACCTCCTTGTTCCTGCGAGGTCCCCCGAAGGGGACAAAGGGGAGGCTGCCGGTGGCAGCATGGTAGAAGGTGACACCGATGCTCCAGAGGTCGACGGTGACGCCGTACACCTTCTGCTGCGGCTTGCGCAGGACCGCGCGCTCGTACATGTCCGGGTGCTGCAGGGATGAAGCAGAGAGCAGCGCTGCTGACGAGGCCACTGGTGGGTTTGCAGCGGGTGCCTGGGGTGCTGGGATGGACAAAGTGACTGCTTGGATTTGGCCTCTTCTCCTACTGCTGGATCCTCCAGGCACAAGGTCACCTGTAACTCTACAGCAAAGATGCTGAGCTCCCCCCTCTCTTCAAATAAAGAAATGTATCCTCTGGGAAACGGGGCTCTCGAGTCGCTGCTGCTCTCTGCACGTTGCCCAGCTGCTGGGTGGAGGGATGGGGACCGGCATCCCCCAGGGATCCCGAGGTTACTGGGCTGGCAGTGCACCATACTCACGAGATACTCCTCTGTCCCATAGACAGACACAAACTTCTCATCATCATCCAGCTCTCGGGCGGCCCCAAAATCCGTCAGCTTATAGATGCTCTGCCCATCTTCCCCCATCAGGCGCATGATGTTGCCGGGTTTGATGTCTCTGTGGACCACGCCGTTCTCCCGGAGGTGGTTCATCCCTGCCACTGGGCATGGGGAGAGGAGGAGGGGAGAGACATAGCATGGGGCTCCAGTGTGGGGCTGGAGCACATCGCTCCAACAGGTTTTGTTTAAACTAGGAAGGTGAGAAGGGCTGGAGGAGGGCCATGGCCCGGGGCTGGTTGAACTTAAGTGGGGACCAATGTGACTGGGGGGATGGAGAGGATGTGAGCACATGGCAGGACATTGTCCCTGTGCCCCCCACATCATGCAGCACAGCCAACTCCCAGGTCTGCACAGAGAGACCATCGGGCTCACAAACCCACTGGGTCCCACCAGCACCCAGAGTCCCCAGCCCAGAGCTTCTCATGGCAGCAGGCAGCTGCCCATCCTTGGGGGGGGGAACAGGGACCCCCACACTCACCCACACATTGCAGCACGATGAGGAACTCGGACTCGGCCAAGCCAAAGGCGTTTGCTGGGTCTTCCAGCACGTTCAGCAGGCTGCCACTCGAGCAGTACTCCATCACCAGCACCTTCTGCTTGCTGCTGCCCTGTGACAGGGAGCAGCCATGAGGGCTGGGCTGGCCCCATCAGCTGTGTCCCAGCCAGTCCCTGTCCCCCCCACCTCCCCCCAGGTCCTGGTTGGTGGGTCCCTGAGATTTTCCTGCTCAGAGAAACCAGCATCAGAGAACGTCCCCTTTGTGCCATGTGCCTGGCCAGGGGACAAGAGCAGGTCATGTCCATGCTCCAGTGCCACCAGTGCTGAGGGGCTGGGCTGAGGCTTGGTGTGGAGCTGCGGGGAGGTGGGAGGAGAAGGCAGACCACCGATTCCCCACACCCCGAGAGCTCAGACCAGTTTCCCTGGGTTACTGGTCCCATCAGCACAGCAGGTCGCACCAGCTGAGGTCCCACTTACCGTCTCCTCCACGGCGAATAATTTCACAATGTTTTTATGGTTCAGCTTCCTCAGCATCTCAAACTCTCTCACTTGGACTTCCTGGGGCCGGAGGTAGCTGGCATTGTTAAAGACCTTCACGGCAACCAGCTCCCCTGATTTCTGGGAAAAGAGGAAAATGAGACAAAGGAAATGGGAGGCAGCAGCATCCACATCCCAAGAGCGGCTCCATCGGCTCCATCACCGCTCCTGCACCCCTCTCGGGATGCAAACGGTGCTGAGAGCGCATCGTGTGTTCCGAGCAGGCATCCCACAACCTTTGTCTCCTCGGCTGCAGAAGCAAACCGCCGTTATTCACCTCCCCGTGCTTCCTGTCCCCACAGCCTGCATGCCACACGGCACCCGTCCGGCTTCATAGCGAGTTTGGGACGGGCAGGCCCCCGCTCCCCGCGGGACAGGGCTCTCCTCAAAGCATCCCCGAAGCCGCCTCTCCAGCCCTGCCCCGCGCAGGGACAGCTCCACAGACTTCAAAGGCCAGCGAGGCGCAGAGGCTGTTCCAACCCCCGGCAAGTGTTTGCATGCAATATGCAAATCGCCCCGGACGGGGTTTTCAAAACCTCTGGGCATTCCCCCAAAAACCAGCTTCCTCCCGCCGCAAGGCACGGGAACGCCGGCAGCCAGCGAGCAGGACCCGGCCACGAGCAGCACGAAAGCTGCCCTCGGCCTGCAGAGCCCGAGCTGGTGCCCCCAGGGGAGGGTCATGGGGTTGGGGGGGGGGGGGGAAGGAGCCAAATGAAAAATGAAAATAAACCCTAAATCCCTCCCCTGTACTGCCGGTGGCCTCTGGACTCGCAGGGAGCTCTGGGGAGGGTGAGTGGAGGGAAGCTCGGGCATCCCTGCCCCATGGGGTGGGAGGGATGGGGGGGGGGGAGGGGGGGCACAGGGGGTCCTGGTGACTTTGGGATGGCGTCCCCCACCCCCTCGCTGCCCCGCTCACCTTGTTGCGAGCTTTGTAGACGCAGGCCGTAGCGCCCTGGCCCAGGAGGTCCTCGGTGCTCCAGAGGTAGTTGGGGGTACTCTGCATCTCCAGCAGTGCCGCTGCGGGGAGGGGAGGGGGGGGAAGGACACGGGTCACCCTGGGGACCGCTGGCCTCTGCCAGCCCCGTCACCAAACCCCGGGGTGTTGATCCGTCCTCTCCCGGCGATGCTGTGGGACATAACCCTTGGCGGGCAGCCACCAGCCTCCTACCTCGCCAGCGCCGAGCGGGCAGCAGGACGTGAAGGGCTGCGCATGGACGGAGCTGGTGGCGCTGCCAAAATAATCCACCCTGTCGCTGGGACCCGCCGGGGCTGGCAGAGAAACACTGACAGATGCAGAGGGGGGGGGAAAAAAAACCCAACCAACCCAACCCCAGAAGCCAGCCAAGCAAACAGCCGCGGAGCTGCAAGGTGGCGAGAGAGGCACCTCCCCACCCCGAGAACAGAAACCTATGGGATTGCAAAACCCGCTCTGCAAGCATCAGCTGCGGCTGGAGGAGGAAATGCTTCAGCTTCCTGCTGAAGAAAAAAAATTCCCAGAGTTGCAGCTGTCCCTGGGTGTGCTGGGCTCGGTGCTGGGCGCCCCAGCCACTCCGCTGGCTCAGCAGCCGGGGCTGGGGCTGGGACGGACTCTGAGCACTGGGGATGGGAGGTGAAGTCAGAGGAAGCAGGTGTAAACACCCCGATCCTTCCCCCAGCCACAAACCCAGCCCCTGAGCCTGCAGCGGTGGGTCCAGCCTGGCTCCAGCACTTGTAAATGCTTCCAGAGGGTTTCAGAGATGGGCAGAGGGCAGATTTCAGGGCACTCCCTGGCTCCAGACACGGCTGCCCCTGAGCCCCATGGCCAGAGTCACTCCCACTGGGATCACACAATGTTTCAAGGTGATCAAGGACTTCTTATCTCAGCAAGAAAAAGCCAAGGTGGCCGTATTGGGGCTGAGCATTGCTGCTCCCTGCGTGAACACAGAGGGGGTTCAGCCCCAAACCCTCGGCACCCTGCCCTGCCAGGTGTTGTGTGGGATGCAGGGTGCAGAGCAGGGGCTGGTTGGGATGTGGGATGCAGGGCAGAGCAGGTCTGCTTGCGCTTTCTGCTCCCTTTCTGGCTCAGAGACACCCACCTCTCATCCAGCCTCAGCACCAGCAGCTGTGTCTCACTGGCAGGAATTACTTGGGGCTGGTGTGGACGTGTGGCAGAAGGACCTGTCCTCACAAAGTGGAGCCTGCAAGGGAATGCGAGTGCATCAGCACGTGGTGCATCCAAAAGTCACTCCAGCTTCACCAGGCTGCACACAGCTCTGTCCTTAACCAGCTTCCTACTTACCACTGAGCTTCATTTCTCTGCCACGAGTGAGTCTGCTTGAGAAACCTGTCAGAGAGCTGCTGAGCCCCACAACCACGGGGCAGGGGGTGGCCCTTGCCCTGAGCTTATCTCAGGGGCACCTCGGGCAGCAGGGTTCAGGCGGCAGCTGCGGAAGCGCAGTGACGCGTCTAACCCCAGCGAGACTTTCAAGCGCTTTGATTCAAGCAATTCTGCTGCAGCTCAGCTAACAGGAAGAGAAAGGGACAGGGTGGCTTCTTGAAGTCATTTCCAGCCTTGTTTTTGATGCGTCTGGTACCTGCATCCTGCTGCCTGGGCTGGTTCCCCACGAACGGGACCCACCGATGTAGCCCCACGGTGCCGGGATGCGGGCACAGGCTGAGTGGGCACTGGGTATCAGCACCATTCTGTGATGTCCTTCACTCACCAGCCCAAAACCATCGCTGCTTTGAGCTGGGGGTGCTCGGGGCCCTTTCCCCCATAAAATACAGCCCATTTCTCCTCTCAGGGCACTGCTGAGGTTGCAGGTAAGAGCGGTTAACGCGAGGAAGAGGTGGAATAAAACCTCCAGAGGGAAATTCCAGTTGAGTTTCTTCTAGAGCTGCCCCAAGGGAAGGATTCTCTGTGGGTGGGATGGTGCATCCCACAGCACACACAACCCCTTGCACCCACCAGGCTCTGCAAATTCTGCTCCTGTGCAGGAGCCCTGGAAGCCTGCCCAGGGCGGTGGGAGAGGAAAGGGACCCCTGGAGTGAGTGAGCTCTGTGCTGTGAAACAAAATCGAAACAAAGGATTTTAAAGGTCAAAAACCCACTTGAAGGATTTCCTGAGATTTCTGACCTGACACATTCAGTTCTAACCTGTGTACCTTCAGCTTTCACTGTGGGGTGAGGAGACTTGTGCCGGGGAGGGGTAAAGCCAGACAGGAAGGAAATCATTAACATGCTTTATAGCACCCCGTGTTTTCAGGTTGTGCTGCAAGTCTTTTCACAGGCATCCCTGAAAGGGAAACCGATGTTCCTCGACACCAGGATGGTGCTAGATCCCAGAGCCCAGGGCCTCCAGCACATCCCAGTTATCCCAGCAGCTGTCCTGCCTGCTTGCACTGTCAGGTCCAGCCATGGTGGGAGATCCCAGTCCAAGCCCAAGAACCTGCACGTTGCCCTGTAAGGGAGCCCAGCTCCATCCAGACCCCCTCAGCCCTTTGCTATCCACTCCAGAGCTCGTTTCCTTGCCCTGTGTCATCCCAACAGCAGAACTGACTCTCAGAGCCGGTGCCCAGGTCCCATCTGCCCTGCTCAGGTCACGCCAGCAGTCAGGAACCAGCGAACTCCACTCAGCACCAAACACGCTGCGAGACCCCCAGGGCCGGGATGGGCCCGCGGGGGGATGAACCCCACGCGATGCGAGTGCCCGGCCCAGGCTGGGAGAACAGACCCGGGGGCTGGAATCCAGGTTTGTGAGACAAATAATTCCAGCTGGGGGCAGCAAAGCCTAAAAAAATGAAGGCTGAGCGCTCTGCTCTGCTCTGACTTGCGGGGAAGGGGGGGGAGAGTGGGGGGGGGGGGTGGGGGGGGGGTGGAGCTTCTCCAGCTCAGGATTCTCCAGCTCACCCGGCCCCTTTGCCCGGCGCAGGGGACAGAGCCCCGGCCGGCAGCGCTGGGGTCACGCCAGCACCACCCCCGAAGGATGCTCCGTTTCGGATTGACGCGGGTACCAGGGAAGACCCTGTATGGCCGGAGTTGAGACACCGGCACCGGGGTGGCAAAGGCAGGTCCACAAAGGCAAGACAATAACACCCCCAAACTGCTGTCTCCGAACCAGGCATCTCTCCCTTTGCATGGGACAGGCACAGGTCTGTCCTACCCGGCTGCGAAGAAGAAAACTGGGGGGATTTTTCAGCAAAACAAGCTTGTGCAGCAGAGATCGGAGAGGGGAGAGGAGACAGCACAGGGCAGGTGCTGCTCTGCCTGCTATGGGTGCCCAGCCTGCTTTAAGGCTGCTACTGAAAGCATCCTGGCTTCCCAGCCCCTGAACCCCAACAGCAGCTGGGACATCACCAGCACAGGGGGAGTGGTGACCCAAGCCCCCTCCTTGCCCTGGTTCCCACAGAGCGCAGGGATGCTCTGTGTCCCCCCCCCCGGAGCTCACCCCAGGGACAGGGGGGTCGGCTGTCCCCAGCATGGCACATTCAACATCACACCTCACCGTGAAGAATTCATTCCCCAAAACCTGTTTAGGTTCTCCCTGTTTAGAGAGAATCCAGAGGGACAAAGGGAAATCCAAGGGACAAACCCCCCACACTGTTTGCTCTGAAAAAGACATACTGAAAATCCGAGGTAGGGAAAGCCTGTAATAAAAATGATCATCCAACCCATAATCTCAATCTTAAATCCTCTTCCCTAGGCAGCTGGAGGCCCGTCCTCTCCAGGAAAATGAGGGAAGATTAAGCATTTTTAAATCAGGTCGTGGCAAGGGAAGTTTTGGCTCTACCAAACCCTGTGGTTATGGGTAGGAACCTGCAAGCTGGGGGCCACATGGGGCTTCAGAGCCCCCCATCAGCACCATGCTACAGATGATGCTCCATCCCCGCACCCACCGAGCATCCCAGCGCCCAGGAACACCGCTGTGTATTCCTGCATCCCATGGTTCTCCCTCACCTACTTACCAGGGCCAGTTGCTATGGAAAGGAAACTCCCCAGGGTTCCCCAGAATCCGGAGTCACCTGCTGAGGAAGGAACCCACGGGTGATGCTCACCCTCCCTCACAACCCCACCAACCACCGGCGCTCACCGCGGACGCGCTCACACCGTACATCAACGTGCTGGCAGCTGTAGGTCAGTATTTCCACCATACCCAAAACATTTATTTCTCCAAAAACTATTGCTAATGACAATGGATACACTTCGTTGC
Organism: Gallinula chloropus; assembly: GCF_964237585.1. Classification (NCBI taxonomy): domain Eukaryota; kingdom Metazoa; phylum Chordata; class Aves; order Gruiformes; family Rallidae; genus Gallinula; species Gallinula chloropus. The sequence goes on from NC_140112.1 coordinate 4,856,321, forward strand.
CCCAGTACGGATTTAACATCATTTCCAACACACGTACTCCTAGTACTGTACAATACTGTACCAAAAGGGGGGGGTGGGGGGTGGGGGGAAAGGCTGTACCTCCATATTGTACAGAGTTATATATACAAAGTACAACTTTACACAGTTTGATATATACACCGTATATATATTGGTGTAGAAGACATGGAACAATGGAAACTGCTTTAGCAAGAACATTCCATCCCACCATTAAACACCCGCTGTCAATTAAAAACCCAACCCCCAGCGTGCCACCCGAGCCCGCTGCTGTGGGACTGAGGGGTCAGACCAGAGAGAACAGAGAGTTCCAGACTTGGTGACTGAACTTTCCTACATCACAGCAGACCCATGACATCACAGCAGGCCCATGACATCATCACTGCAGGCCTATGACCTCACAGCAAGCCCATGACATCATCACTGCAGACCCTCTAAAACATGTCAAGAGATGGTTTTCAGCAATCACCCCCCTGGTTTTTTTGGCTACATTGAGCTGGTCTGTAGAAGAACCCGTGGCTCAGGAGTATTGCTCCAGCAGTTTGGCACGCTCCAGAGTCCCCCCCCATGGGACCTTGGCTACCCAAAGCCCAGCACTCTGCCTGCAGAGCAGGGCTGCTGGAGCCCCTGGGCAGGAAGGTCGCTGCAGTGCCCAGGAAGGAGGGTCCCTGCTGGCTGCCCCCCACACCCTGCTTACCCTGTACGAAGCTCGGGAGATCAAGTATCAGCCCAGCAGGGAGCTGCCCTCCCTCTCTGCCCTCACCTCTCTGCCCCGCTGCTGAACGCTGCCTCTCTCCTGGCTCAAACCACGTTATAGGAAGCACGAAATAGAACAGGAAAACCCAAAACCCAACCCCAAATCTGACATTTCCCAGGCCTCTGATGGCTGTTTTAGCATCTTTAGAGCCACCAAAACAGATTCCTAGAGCTGAGCCTGGAAAAAGAATTCACCTGCCTTCTGGCGGGGCGGGCAGGGGAGGCAGAGGTGGGCGATGCCAACTGTCCCTGCCGCCGCCGCTTGTGCGTGATGCAGCCACCAGAGCATCCCAGCCCCCTCGGAGCCCGGGCAGGCACAAGGCAGTGGGTCAAGTATTTTTTTTTAATATACATATTCTTTTTTCAAGTACCAGGCTGTCACAAACACACAGAGAGACACAAGCAGAAAGCTGATCCGGAGAGAGGATTATCTTGGAAAGGGATACAGAATCATAGAATCATATGATTCTATGTGAGTTCAAACCCTAAAGTTCAGCCCAGGGCACCAGGAAGAGCTCAGCCTTTTAACCAGACCCACGGGCTGGGAGCATCCTGCAAGGAACCACCTCACCCATGTGAGAACATCGCTCCCCCCCTCTGCAAAGGCCTCAGGTGCTGCCAGGCTGCTCAAGGAACAGGCTGGTGTCTGTAACCGCCTTCAAGGGACGGTGGCCAAGGCTCATTAATTTTGTGAAAATGAAAAAAAAACCCCTCAGAAAGTAAATCCCCAACATGTTAAACTCATTCTCTGTTCTGTACAGGCTCGTTAAGTGATGGGAATGGCCAAACACTGCTGCTTTCCTTTCAGTTTGGGATTTTTTGGGGGGGGAGTGTAGCTTGGGGGCCACAGGCCAGTGAATAAACATGTTTACACTTTGTAGCACATCTGTCTAGTTGGGCTTTTGGTGGCCAAGTACAGGCAACCCCAGGGGCTGGGATGTGGAGGGGCGAGGGGCACTGAGCCCTGGCCAGAGCCACCAGACCATCTCACTGGGTGTTTCTCCATTGTTACCATTGCCTTCCCATCAAACCATGCCCCACCCAGAGCATTATCTCCTTCAAGCATCCCCTCACCACATACCTCATCAGGCGACTGAGTGCTCCAGTCCTAAAGGATCCCAAAGTGCTACCTAGAGACATGGAATTTCTATGGAAGAACATCTCTCAAAGGCTTAACGAACCCCCAAACCTAATCAACGTTCAACTGAATGTGAGGCTTTGACACACAGAAGAGAAATAAGGCAGCAAACTCCATCTGCAACAACCTCTTTCCTCTCAATATTGCTGGAGCTCTTCCACAGCGAAGGGCCAAGCGACCACTCACCGTGTACCAAGCCCAAGGGGTGGTGGGGGATCTGTGACAGATGGAATTTCTTGCCAAGCTCCAAAGCATTTTGATTCAGCAAATAAATTTACGAGAACTCGGTTATCTTAACCTACTTTTGTGCAAGAACAATCTTGCCTTAAAGAAAATGAAACAAAACTCAACGAAAACTCAACGAAAACTCCCCAAACCCAACACATGAGGTATTCATCACAGGAAACCCAAAGACTCTTCTCCAACAGGTATCAAAATACATACATACACGACGATTTTCTGTGTGTTTTTTTCTCTGCTGTCACAGTGCACTCTTCATTAATTAATGACTTCCATTGCAACAGAATATCCAGCACAGATAAAGTCAGAGAGTTTGGTCACGTCCTGCTGCTTTGACACGAAGAAGGGATGGTGCAAGAGATAAACCAGGAGCCTTTGGATTACCTTGGAGAGGCAGAACTTCAGCACTCGTTCAAAGCACACTGCTCAATTCCCAGCTTGGGAAATAAAACATAAGAGGTTGGAGCTTCAGAAACTATTAAGATTAATCACCTAAAACCGTGTTTTTATTTTAAAAAGTTTTGCTTTGGATTATTTCAATCCAACACCTGATGAACAAGGACCCTTTGTTCATACAAAGCACTATCAAACAGACAGACGTTATTCCAGTTATCAAACACCTTCTTGTCTTTATATCTGACACAAACATTACATAAAAGTCATGAATTTCCATGGAAGAGCTGATATTTCTTCTGAATGTGAAGATATGAAGTAACGCCGGTGCCTCCCCCAAGCCAACCACTGCGTTGTGCTCGTCCACTCTGCGTCACTCCCTTCTCCACGACGCCCACTGGTTTTGCTGGGAGGGGTGCTGACATATCCAGTTCCTCCTTCCCACCCCTCCTGCAATGCCCACTCCCAAAGCACCCATGGCAAACAAAGGTTCTCAGCCTCGTGTGCTCACAGGGGGAAGCAGCCAAGCTAAACCTGCCCTTCTTATTTTCTTCTTCTCTTTTTATTTTTAACACCTTTTTCTTCTCCCACAGCCACAGGTGTGAAGCATCTCCTGGCTGGCCAGACCCAGAGCACGTGGAAGAGGAAGGATGACCTTCAGCCTGGCGTATTGCTTGCTGTAAGTGGAAGTGTCAATCACAGTGCACACCAAAAATTCCAGTTGAGTTGCTCAATGCACAGGTTATCCTGCAAAGCGGATTCCCTTTGACAGTAGGATTGTCCCAGAGCTGTGGATGCTAGAGAGAAGCACAGTAATTCATATACAGACAGTTGCTGTTACAGTAACCTGAAGTCTTTTTTTGTCTAATTTCTATTCATACTTCAGACCTCAAAGAGAGAAAAGAACATCTCCTCCAGATGTGCTGTGCGTGGCTGCCCACTGAATTCTTAGAAACATGAAGGCTAGGCATAAAAATATAAAGAAAATAAGGCATTACAAACGAGTTGGAAGTAAATGTACAGAGATCCTGCTCCTGACACAGATTAACTGTGGTCGTTTGTGACCAAAAAGAAACCAAACCCAGAAACTCCCTAAGGAAAGTAAATGCCAGAAAGTTCTGCCTGAGCAAAAAAATTACAAGTTTAATTCTAGTTTTGTTTGTTTTGTTGGGTTGTTTGTGGGGTTTTTGTTTTCCCCAAAAGAACAAGCGATTCCTTGGTGGTAGGAGAGTCCATCAGAACCTGAGAGCAAAGGTCGCTGGTTGCACTGCTGGGGATCTTCCCCCCTAAGAGAGGGGCAGGGTAAGGTCCAGCGACAGTCACACATGCTGTGGTGCTTCCCAAGGGAGCTGCTGCTACAGATCAGCTAAGGAAAAGCCAGTATCAGGAGCATCCTCGCTGGCATCGCGCTGCGTTCCCCACTTCTCACGTGTTCTTAGTTCAGAGCACGGGGAGAGACGGGTCTTTTTAAAGAGCCACTGTTAATCCGGATTGATCACATCTGCAGAGACAGGGTGTGCGTGTGGGGATGGACAGGGAGGCTGTAAAACCCTGCTCAGTATCTGAGTAACATCCTAAATGCATCAGGAAAGTACATTGTCCTTAGAAACGTTGAGCTTTGATTCTTCTGTTCTAATCACTAAGCGCCAATTAAAACGACACTGCAGTTCACCCGGGGGAGAAACCCCCAAATTTAAAAGAAACTCAGCTAAACAGGAGAGGAAAATTCCTTTTCTTATCTTGTCCTTGCCTGAATTTGATGAAAACAGCTTGTGGGTTGATTTTTTTTTTTAATAAATCCCAGCTAAGTTTGGGAACAAGGTGAAGGGAGGGTCAGCCAGATTCTCCTCTCTTATGGGGCTGTGAGATCTTCTTTCCCCTTGCGAGTGGCACGTGCCTTTTTTTGTCTTTTGTTGTTTTCTTTTGGGTTTAAATATATTTAAAATAAACCTTGGGATCGTGGAGAATTCTCAGCAGAGTACAAAAGAGTTCATGCAGCCCACTAGCAGCTGAAGCATTTGCTGCCTGCCATATAAATACGAATACTAAGAACTCATTCACGTGTCTGCAGAGTCCTAGGGAGGCCATGCCAAGCTCCCACGGAACACGCAAGGAAGCCACTCCAGAAGCTGCATGCTGTCACCTCCCCGTCCCCAGCAGCGTCTCCTACACTGCTCTATAAGAGCAGAGATCCCTAAAGCAGCTCACAGAGGTCACAGCCACCGCCAGAAAGCGTTGAGCGACCAGGAAGAGGGAGAAGACACAAAGCTTGAGAACTTCCCAGCGAAGAAGTTTTTACAGTGCTTGGAACTGGGGTTTTGGTAAGGATCCATCCTGGCGTCCGATGGAGGCAGGAATGTGTGCGTTAGTCAATGAGCTCCCATCAGAGTACGCTGAGTTTGCAGAAGTCAACTTACTTTTACATTCGGTCTCCTGAGACCACACACACCACACCAGCCTACAGGCTGAAAACTACACCGAGAAACAAGGAAGCTGTTCTTAAATACGGGAGAGCAAAGGGGAGGGGGAACCAGCTAGATTGTCCATAAGCAACAACCAGGCTCTTTCTTATGCTCCTAAACCTCAGGAACACCTTTGTTTCTATTTGCACAGACACATATCACGTATTCATTAACTCCACAAAATTCTAAGAGCGTTCCAGAGGAAACTATTTTCCATGACAAGTGTTGACTAAAGGATGAGGTTGGATGGCCAAGAGCTCTGGCCTTGGAGGGGAGGGGGAAGAGGAGCAAACAGAACCAGGGGATGTGATGGAAGTCGAGACAGACCCTTAACCACCGTGGCACCAGCGGGCGACGTTAATAGTAATAATAATGCACAAGAAACAGGCATGTCCAAGCTCCACGTAACCAGTGGCACCAAAACATGCAATAGACTAAAATCTATCCTATTGTTTCCCTGTGATAAATGAGAACACGGAATATACAAGTCACTACCACCAGTATTCCAAACGGGATGCCACTAAAGACTCCTTCCTGTGGCTGAACACTTGGACAAGGCATCAACTAGAAACCAAGATCCAGCTCATCGCTGTGTGGGTGTTTTCCTCCTCAGCTTCACAGTGACCCGATGCTGGATTCCCTAAAGTGAGCTGTTTCACCTTGAGAGCATCACTGATGCAGGTACGTGGGACGAGGTCGTTACCACTGAAGTTTACTCCCAGGAAGCGCTCCTGGCAGTGAGGAGCAGTTCACAACTAACCTTCAGCAGAAGTTCACCAAAAATCTTTTAAAAAAAATTAGTTAAATAGGAATTTTTAACGTCTTTAAAGGAGTCTCTTCATCTGAAACAACACAGTTATATCCACAGAGCAGCACCGAGTTTGATCAGACAGTACAGGACTTGTCAGCAGGCTGCTGAGATGCAGAGGAGGCAACGCCAGGGCTCGTGGCGTTTGTTTTGGGGAAAACCGTAGGCTTTGGCCGGGTTGCTGGAGGCTTCACCTGGGTGGCCATTTTCACCGACTTCACTGGCCTGAAGGTGCAGGGAATGTCGCCGGCTGTGCTGGCGCTGCGCTGGAAAGGTGGCTCAGTGTCCTTGAGGATCTGAGTGTGCAGGGGGCTGGAAGGTTCAGAGGTGGGGGCCACCACTGGAGACGTCTTCAAAGGCTCCAGGGTGTCCAGGACAACATCTGGCGTGTGCTTTACGCTGCTTTGCCTTTCCAGCTCCCGCAGCTCGTTCAGGGCAGAGTTCATAGTAGCTTCAATGTCCTGCAAGCACAAAAAGAGAAGCTGGGTGGGTAACAGAAGGCAGACACATAAGCACACAGGTGGAAGTCACTCTGAGCACTCTGTGTTCGTTTTCAGCCTGTAAACACCAACACTCACATCAACCGGTGGGTGAAGGACCTTTGGGTGTCAAAGCAAACCCCACGCCAGACCACACAGCACACCAACAACTGGTAATATTTTCCATCAACAGGGAGCAAGTCTACCACACCAGTCTGGCCCTTGACTGGTCCTGACGCTGCCTGGACTTCGGAGAGGAGTACGACCCCAGAACACAGCAACGACCAGAGAAGCAAGTGCTTCCCAGTCTTACAACCCACCCTCCTACTTGATTTGGCATGTGAGATTTGGGAAGGTTAATTCTCAAGGAGAGGACCAGTGATTTTGATGCTGGCTGATGGGCCACAGAGCAGAAGCCGAAATCCTGGTGTGCTCTCACTGCACCACCAGTTCTCCTGCTGCCCAAGTTGCCTTCCCTTCCCCAGGGGGTCTCACATGGGACTCAAAATCTTCGTGCTTTAGAAAACACTGAGGACAGCAGAAACACAGAGAGAAGTTTGAGCTGGCACTTCTCCTTCCTCGTATAAAACACCAGTTATCAACAAATAAACACAAAAGAGAACTTGGGGATTAAGAGGCAGTTCTCCTGCCGGTGCTGCTGCGCAGCCGCGGGTGCAGGGAGCGCAGGAGAGCTCAGCCTTCCTGTGAGTCACGCTTGGCTTGGGCTACTGAGCTTCCTCAGAGGGTTTTTGGGGGGGTGGGGAAAGTAAATCAGTCAAGGAACGGTGGGAGAAGCCAGAGACAGAAACCTGACACCTCCGGGTGTCTCAGGCCAGGCAGATTGTACTTGGGAAGTCAGGGAGAAGATGGGAAGCGCAGGGTGATCCCGAGGCGGCGTTTGAGCAGACACTAAAGGGCAACAAAACACTATCTAACACAGCTTTTTGTCCTCCCTTTCTTTCTCTCCCCTCTTTTCTTTCTCTCCCCAGACTCTTCTCCAGTGCAAACAATGCAGTTAGCATTCTGGCAGGAAGAGGAGACAGAACAACTTCAGTTAGAGCTTAATTGGAAAAACAAAGTGAGTGATTTATGTCAACCCAAGTCTTGGAAGGACAGTGAAATATGGAGACAAAGAACCATGTATTGTGATTCCACTGGGATAAATGGGCTAAAGATGCTCCTAACAGCATAATACAACTTGCCACCAGAGTATGTGTCTCATTTTGATTTGGGTCTTATTTATTAGTGCTGGTTTGTCAACACAAATGGGTTTGGGTTGTGGGGTTTTCTTTTTCCCATGTATCTTCCCCCAGCCTTTAGAAACCTACAGACCCCTGAACGAGGCAGAGAAGTCAGGTCTCTCAGGGCTGGCTTTGTAATCTGAGAGCCAAGCATTCCTTGGCTTTAGGTAGATCCATCCATGGCAGGCTGAGCACAGTTGGTACAGGCAAGATACGTGTGCAGGCACATCTCACAGCTCGGAGGGGGGAAAGGGAAAGGGAAGATCGATCTGCAACGTTTCCTGCACTAGGAGCTGTCACTCCCTCACGCCTGAGCCTGACATTCAATTGTTTCCAGTTTCACTTGTGAAACCACAGATTCAGGGATGTGAAGGCACAGTGGGCGTTGTGAAGAGCCATGTGTCCCTGCTGTGGCAGCTTCAGGGATGTGGGACCAATCTCCGCGGAGAGGGATGTGGAGAACAGGCACAGAGAGCCCGTAACACACCGTGGCAACATTTGCAACGATGAGGAAAAACAGGAACCACCACCTTTCCCTGCAAGCTGCCCAGAAGGACTTTGGGAAGGTGTTTCCCTGCCTGGTCAGCGTGTGGAGCCAGTCCCAAAAGCAGCTGAGCTCTCTGCAGAGCCTGCTCTCAGCTCAGGCACTTGTCTAAACAACGAGCTAAGGAACACCAGGGGTGTTCTGCTCAAAGCTGGTTCCGTGAGCGCACACCAAACCCTGCCAGCACATAAAGATGCCACTGTGAGCCCTGCACAAGCCAGCAGTCTGCTTTTATTTTGACTGCGCTGCTCCATGTGCTTCCAATATCTAACCACAGGCAAGTCTGCCCAGCTGACAGGAGAACCTTACGTTGACACCAAATACTTTGCTTTCCTCATGTCCTGAAGGCATGATTATTTCATTTTACGCTGACAGAGCTCTGGAATCTGTGTAGCCTTCTAAAAAGGACGTTTTTACTAGTGAAACTGAATTCTGAATAATGAGGAGGGCCAAGTTTTTCAGGAGGAAGGACTGGACCTGTTTATCTTCTCTCATGAAAGCAGCCTCAGTGACTTACACAAAGCCAGGCTGAAAGCCTAGACTCAAGCTGAGCTGTAAGCTAACACCGTGCTGAGAGAAGGGAAGGGACACAGATTAAATCAGCCCACATTAAACCATGTCATTAAGGGGGGACCTTATTAATATTTATCAATATCTTAAGTATGGGATGCAGGGGGGAATGGCCAGTCCCTTTTCAGTGTCTGTGGGGACAGGACAAGGGGCAATGGCTGCAAGCTGGAGCACAGGGAGTTCCACACCAACATGGGGAAGAACTTTTCCCCAGTGAGGGTGAGGGAGCCCTGGGACAGGCTGCCCAGGGGGGATGTGGAGTCTCCATCTCTGGAGAGATTCCAGCCCCGTCTGGACACTGACCTGTGCAATATGAGCTGGGGAGCTGCTTTGGCAGGGGGTTGGACCCCATGAGCTCTCCAGGTCCCTTCCAACCCCTGTGATTCTATGATTGTCCACAACATCCTTTAAGTTTCCAAACCAACCCCTTAAGGCAAAACCCCTCCCATTTACCTGTGCAATAACCTCAGGGTCCATGGGCCGGTGGTTGTTGAAGCTCTTGGACCTCCCTGCTGTCACAGTTTTCCGGATCTGAGGGCTGTCTATCCTGTTCTTCAGGGACGAGTGTCGGCTGATAGAATTGAGGCTGCCGTGGCCACTGACGGAGCATTTATCTGGAACCTCCTTGGGAAGACTTTGGCTCAGAATGGGCTGAGATGAGGGTCTGGAACTGGCTATGGCTCCTGGGGAGGCTGGTTCTGCCATTGAACTACCTAGTCCGTGGCTGTCACTTTGACGGAAGGCTCTTCTGATGCTGCCTGACTCTGGTTTCTTTCTTTGCCTTCAGTCACAAAAGCAAAACAAGTCAATACAAGCAGGTACACGTAACGGGCTGCAATTTGAAGACACCCCCCCCAAACCAAACACAGAGGACAAGGGGAAGGAGACATAAAGATACCCAGATTACAAAGGCACCCAGGATTTTAGGCATCATGGCTGAGACAGTGAAATGAGAAGTCATTCCAGTTTAACACTTCTAACGAGTTTCTGGCAGCTGTGCACATTCGCAGCCACCACAGAGAACTGGGATGGAAGGTAATTAAGTTGGTCATGAAGAAAAGAATTTATATTTGAACCAAAAAAAAACAACCCTCTGTGCCATCGACAGGTTTTGATGATGTGTTTTTATTACATTAGAAGAGCAGAGCTACAAGTTTTGACTGGAGGACACAGTATAAGTCTACTAAGCTCCTGGCCCAAGGCATCAAGTTGTTATTTTTCCGAGATTGGCAAGCAAAGAACCTCAAGTTTGGGGTTAATGATCATTTCCAGTACTTGCTGGTGGTAACAGAGGTTTCTTTTTCATTGCTTTCATGAGGCTTTATCTGTGTAGGGCTACAGATACACCAAAGGATGATGTCAAATGGCTGAGCCGGGCCAAACAATTTAGTTTCTACCCCAGCACCATGTGGTCTGACAGCACGACTCCTTTCAAATCATGTGAAGGCCAATGCAGCAGAATACTTTATGCCATAGGTCTGAAGCTTGGCATCCATTATACAGGGAAGGATCCATTTATATATATAGCACCAGCCCCATGAATAACTGCAAGAAAGTGTTAACTCCAGTAGGATTTTGGCATCCAAATAATAATTCAGTGGGTGGCACAACTGTCATTGCGAAACCATCTGATTTAATTTTGCCCAAGTCTGTTCACACATAGGTCAGAAGATTCATTCCTAAAGAAAAAACAACAAAATGAGTCTTATGCTACTATTGCTAAGTATCAGCTTCCCTACGAAAGGGAGAAAGAAATCAAAGTGGAGTGGACATTACCCTGGCTTCTTTCAAACAGTACACACAAGCCCACCTAAACCAGCAGACGGTGAAGCTCTTGTTCATTACACAAATCTTTCTGTAACTGGCACGATGGCTCAGACTAGTAGCACAAAAGAAAGCCTGGATCCCAAGCCGATGCAGATGGACACAACACAGCATCACTGCTGTCAGAGGAGCTCTCTCTGGTCCCACAAGCTAAGGGCCAGGCTCCATGTAGGACATTAGCAGGTCCAAACCTCTGAGGATGCATTTCTGTTAACACCTTTATAAGCTACATTCTGTTTCAGCTAACTGAAGGTTAAAAATATCCACTCCCATAAAACTGTAGTTACCATATTAATCCTTCACCACCCAGGGAGACCCAGGGATATTTAACAGATCAGAAATATAGGGGGATCCGTCTGCTCTAGAATAATTAACCAACAGATCAGGAGGTTTAATCTGCTCCTAAGCTTAATTTCCCAGGTTTTTTATCATACTGAGTGCTGGCTAAAGTAACAATTGCTGGTTGAGGAGGTAGAGTTAGAGCAATGGGGTGGTGTGTGCTGCAAGCATATGGTTAGTAACCTGAGGTGGGAAGCGGAAGAACGTTACGGGCAACGCCAGATGGTGGGACCTGAGGTAGGTTGTTTAGCACAAGGTGTGACTCTAGCTTTGGAAGGAACTGTCCCCCACCCCTAAAACAAACCACATTCAACGTAAACGAGACGGAACAGATCACAGGAGGGAACAAGGAACGAGGAACACAGGACTAAGGGAACTCGCCCGGCCATCCCCCTCCCTTTCTCTGGGTGCTCAGCTTCTGAACCAGGACATATTTCGGTAAAGGGGAACAGATGGTGCCCTGGGGATAGGGAAGACAAGCCAGTGGGATTTTAAATGAGCATTGGCCACACAGGTGACAGAGGGAGAGGACTGCAAAGTGTGAGCGAGCGAGAAGAGGGGGAAGCAGCCAGGAATGGTGGCAGCGCTCCTCAGTTAACCGTTTTCAGGGAGGGGAATATTGTACTGGACTCATCACCAAGACCTTTACAGTTAAGAGAAATAATGCAAGGCTGTTCTTACTTGTTGATGTTTGCAAGGTAAATATCTGCGACGTGACCCCCACTGGGGCAGCTGGCACCAGCTCGAGCTGTCACCTTCTCTTCCGGTGGCTCAGAGTTTATTTCTATTTCGGACTTCGGGCTGGATCTTTCAGAGACACCATCCTCACTAGGAAGGAGGAGGGAAGGAAATCACAACCAAAGCAGGACCAACAGCACTGAATTTCAAGCACAGGACTGTGTATGCAAGCACAGGCACAGGGTAACAGCACCGTGCTAGCATCCTTTTGGGGTTTTTTCAAGGATCATTATGTATTTTTCAAATGGGAGCACCTAATTCCCGTGAGCAACCTGGACACCCCAGCTCTGTGTCTTTTACCAGGCTGGCAGCACCAGACCCATCCTTACATCACACCTCCAGACCCACAGAGGACACCCCGCTGCCTCTGTGGAGCTCTGCTTGCTTCAAGAAGATGCCCTTCTTGCGAGGAAGCTCCAAGGATGAACTCCTCCCCACCCTGACACAAACATTCCATTCCACACCTGAGGGGTTTGGGGCTTTTTTTTTTAAGCAAACCCATCTCAGAGCTGGGCTTAAAGCATAACATACGTGTCTTGAACGACGATATACTGATGAGGAATAAGGCCGTCGATTCCATTGTGGCGTCCCTCCCACCAGTCATCTGAGGCCCGCTGGTAGAGTAAGAGAGAAGCTCCTTTCTTAAAGGACAGCTCTCGTGCCGTCCTGCCCATGTAGTCGAACTTCGCTATCGCTTCTATGGGCTCACACTCTAGGAGAGAGAAGGGAATAAACAACAATTCACTAAACACTTGGCCTCGGGTAAGTATTCCAACAGTTCAAACCTACCATAAACCAGGCTGTGACGGGAGCGTGGAGGAGGGTAAAGCATTGGTTCTTAGAGCATGAGATGCAGAGGGGAACCCCTATAACATGAGGGTGTTGCAATTTCAGCATTAATTAAAGTCTCTACATGGTGGACACGGTCACGTTTTCCAAGTCATCAGCTCACTCACAGCAATTCAAGCGTGCACAGATGAGAGTGGCAACGGCAAAATTAGTAACTCGGCAAAATAGATGAGATTTCAAAGCTGGGTCGTGCTGGGGTGTGTTCCAGGCAGAAATCTGCTGGTGGGACTCCTTCCTAAAGGCAGCTCGAGTGAACCCCTGGGCAGGCTGGGGCCGTTCGGGGCATTTCGGGAGGGAAACACCCTCTGATTCCAAGCGGCTTCAGGAATAAAGCGTCTATTCAGAAGGAAATTCCTGCTGCCTGTGAGGTTCACCTGACCCAGGAGAGCGGATTCTGGCGCTGTGGGAGGCTGGGCTATTCATCGAGCTGTCACAGAGCTAACGAAAACATTCAGTGCCTTGTGCAGCCATCAGGAGAGCAGGCGGCTCCCCCGGGCTCCGTACAGCTGCACTCAGAGCTCCACAACGTGCTCCACATCTGCCTGCTCCTACCTGAAGAGCTCCCAGAAGATCTATAGCCGTGCTGTGTCCGCAGCCAGCCACTAATCCCGGTCCCTGAAGGGCTCTGATATTATACAGAGGGACAAAACGGGCATTTAGACCCTCAGGAAAACCAGCATGAAATTCACAGGGATTATCTTTAAGACTTAGGAAAACCTGCCATTGGTTGAGCCTAAATATATATTAAGCCAGCTCCTGATTCTGGGCAGGAATCAGGGGAATGGGGATGAGCTCAGCCACACAGCCCCAGCAGGCTTCAGCCTCTAATTACTTTAAAGGAGCTTTAACACAGCCAAGAGGACCATAGAAATTGAGTCCTTTCTGGAGAAGGAGATCTGCGGTTCCTCTTCCAGGACAAGGAAAGAGATGCCATTTCATACTGAGATGTGCTCAACACCACAGGAAACTTCTCCAGCACATGAGCCAGCCAGAAAGGGCTCAAAGGCCAAACATGAACCACAGCTTTTACAACTGCTTGGAAGAGCACATGCTCCAGAGTCAGGTCTCCAAGGCAGACCACAGGCAGGTGAGGTAGCAATCGGGCTTGGGAAAATACATATAAAGTGTAAATCCCTCTGCATGAGCTGATGGTGCAGCACACATCTCATCAGCTGGTCTGAGAGACCCATGAAAAGCATCCCCCAAAGAGCCCCATCAGCATCTGTACTTTCAAAGCCTGAAATGACCGAGTGCTGAGGGCCATCAGCCACAAGACCTGCTAGACTGACACCCCCCCCCCAACTATTACCTGCTCCATTACTAAACCAGACCGCTCGTAATTCTGGAGATACTCAAGATCCATCTGGACACCGACCTGTGCGACCGGTCCCAGGGACCCTGCTTTGCCAGGGGGTTGGACCCGATCTCTGGAGGTCCCTTCCAACCCCCAGCTCTGATTCTGATTCTGTAATTCAGTCAAACCCCATGTCTCAGGTAAGTCTGTGAGCATCCTCACTCCAAAGCCCTTACAGCCCTCAGCACCCAGTGAGGTATCTGCAAGGGTGAGAAGAGCCTGGCCCAGGTTTGCAGGTTGTGACGGGCGCTTGCTCCAGACACCCCAAGGCACATAGTTATGGGGTTTGGCTCCTTCATCCTCTGGCTTGTTCCACCCCTGGAGCCAGCTTCTTTGGGACACTGAAGAAATGTCACTGCTGGGTTTGGGTGTCCCCATCCATTCACAAAGGGGACAGCAGTGTGGTTCTGTCAACTCCATCTGCTTCATTAGGAAGCGTTTATTGTTCCAAGCGAGTGCAGCACTCAGGTTTCTTATGTTTCCAATTTGCTTTTTAGGACTCTGGCTTTTGTCCAGAGAAGTGATTTTAGACTAATTTCCAGTAGCTTTTTCCTACTACACTCATGCTCAGAGAAGGAAGCTAAAAGAATGAAGAGCAGTAAGGTGAAGCTGAACATCCCTGCCCATCAGACAGCCTGGGCAGGGATGTTCAGCTTAAAATCTCTCCACCCCTACATATTTTGACCTCTTAGGTCTGTCTCAAACCAGAGCATCCCCTTGCTCGCACAGCGAGGCTGAACATCAGCAGCACGGATGCTCTGCAAAGCAACACCTCTCCCCTTACTCCAAAAGCAATTCCCTCCTTTGGCAAAGGCTGCTGGGCTGACAGTTTAACTTTGGGAGGATGAGGACCAGCACCAGCCTCATGGAAGAGCCTGGGCACATCTGAAGACTGAAGGAGTGAGAAAACCCTAAGAACACCCATCCCACTGAGCTGCAGAGCTGCGCCCGAGGCGTGACGCTGCACAGCTCAATTAGGAGGATGTGAGACTCCTCCCCTCAGCAGACCTTGCTGGTCCCTCAAAGAGATAGAGGCCCAGCTCCCTCCTCTGCTTCGGTGCCAAACGCTCCCTCCCGAGCGCTTCCTATGGAATATTCCGTGTAGGTTGCAGAACTCCATCCAAAACGCCTCCAAACGTTACCTTGCTCAGGGGCCCCACGCAAATCTAGTTCCAGAGGCTGTAAAACCTTGTCCTTCTCTAATCTCTTAACTGCTTATTTTCTCATCATCGTAGCCTTTCAGCCACAAAAGCGAGCTAAAAACCGCACACAGGAACAATGCAAGCACACCCCACAGTGCATCAGCCTGCAGGCTCCAGCCCCGGGCTCTGTGGATGTGGGCTGTGTTAGCCTTTCCTTCTCTGCAGCAATGAAATTGCTCCTTCTTTAGGTAGGAGCTCAAAAGGGACAGGTTTTCATGCATTTTTAAGCAGCTACCACTATTCAGAAAGAACACTCTGTTCAAGACAGACAATGAACTCGTGTTTCATTTCCCTATGCTTTGTGCTTCCTTCCAACAACCTTGGTGAGGAGTCGCTGTGACAGTGCTTGACCTTGGTGAGAGAGAACTGATTTTTCTTCCCCCAGTATTTCTAGCCCTGCTCAACACTGTTCACTCTGGTACTGGCTTGTGCACACCACGAAGCCAGCAGGAGCCCGGTGATGTCACAGGGAAGGTTTGTTAGCAAAGAGGGCAAAAAGCACATGGCAGGACTATTGAGCAAATTCCTAAAGACTGGCACAAAAAAGATGCCACCTAATTTTAAGGGAATGCTGCTGCCTTCTGCTATTGAAGTATCAACAACCAACACCTCAAGATTGCAGCTCAAACTGTCTCAGCCGCAGGCCTGGGCACCCTCCACCTGCTCGGAACAGGGGAGACTTTAAAGCCACTCATATAACTTCTAAAGATCCCTGCTGACCCCAAATGTTTTTACTTCTTTTGGCATCAGATGCTGTAGGTGATGCTTCGAGCAACTGTTGTGATTTAAACTCCACTTTGGATCTAACTTTGAAGTTAAATTACAAGGCACCATCTCCTCTGCCTCCCCCACAGCCGCTCACACCAGTTACCCCAGGAGTTAACAGACTTGGCGTACCATCGTCGCTGGTGTGGTGCTCAGCTGTCACGTCCTGAACAGAGTCTTCTGTTGACGCTCTCTCTCCGTGAGGACTTTCACTACAACAGAAGGAAACACAGTCAGAGCTTTATACTGGTGAAACTCGAGTTTCCTCATTCAGTCTCAGGTAACTCATTTGGTACATCCATATCAGAAGTCAGGATCTAGGTTCCACTGGGACAAGACACGTGGCAGACGTATTTGCACATACTTTAAGCTTGATTTTCAGACACACTCACTAAATGTTATTTCACCCAGCAAACTGAACTTCTTTGTTCATGTTCTCCACACTATCAGGAAAGTCCAGCCTCAGATCCTACAGCCCAGGCCTCTGGAGATGTTCAGAAGTCAGGTAGCAGTGGCACACATTGAGCCTCGCTCCTCTCTGCCGTGCCAGAATTAGTCCCTCAGCTATATTCTTCAGTGCTTTAATTAGCTCATTAGGTGACTGATGAGATAGCTGCCACTTCCTGGGGGAAATTATTTCTCAGCTCATAACGATGTTTCCAGGTCTGACTTTGTCATCTCCCTCCTTCCCTTTTATCACTCTCCTAAATTGTCCCATTGATTTCGCCGAGCGACGCCCGTAGCCAGACCAAGCCCCTGGAGTCTTTGTTTTACAGAGTGCTTAAGCCACCAAGAGTGCTCACTGCTGCTCTGCACGAAGAAAAGCTTGGAAAAGATCAACAGGCAACAAGTGGCAACCAAAGGTTATGTTTTTCTAAGAAGCTACAGCGAGCAGCTCCCCCAGGAAAGGAGCAGAAAGGAAACTGGAAGAGGATCCATTGCGTCTCCCATGCAGAGCTGCTGCCAGCTGGCAGCGCTGCCTGCCCTGCCCTGCCCGCCTGTCTGAGCAGGGAAGAAACCAACACTCCTCCAACCAACTCCTCCTCCCTCTTTGCTAAAGACAAGGTGACCTTTAATCCTCTTCACAGAGAACTCCATCCCTTGTTTTGGCCTTGCAATGGTTAAAGTGAGTGAGCACGGATGCAGAGTGCTCCCGCTTGGGTACCCCACCTCCTGTACTCTTTTAAATAGGAGAAAGAAAGAAAAAGAAGGGGCAAAAAGTGTGGGTAATTCTAGGATCTCATTATGCTTAATCCACACGACAAAGCCACCTTCCCAGTCAGTACCTCAGGAATCAACCTTTCCCAGCCTCAGCAAAGCCTTTACGCTACTTCATAAAGTTTACGGAAGGATTTGAAGCCAAAGGAGGTCCCTGAGGAACGCAGCACTGAGGGCTAAAGTTTCACCCAGACTGTGAAGTAATGTCGGGTACAGCCAGCACTGGGAGCCACCGGCTGCAGAGGCCACGTGCCTCTTCCTATCCCTGCCTCCAGCAGACTTTCCACCCCAAAACCTGTCCTGGCTGCAGGCTCAGTCTCTGTTGTGTGAGCCCCAGGATGCTGCAGTGGGTAGTGCTGGGTTCCACCCTGAGGGCTCTGAAAGCACAGGCAATAGATACCACTGGAGGAAGGCAATGCAAGCTGAGCATCTCTAAGCTGTTTTCTTCCCTGTGATGCTGATGGTCTTGCTGGCTGGTACGCAGCACCCCTGGACTCTCCCCATGCTGGCTCAGATGGACAGACAGATGCGGCAGCGTCCTGGGCTTGACTCAAAGGCTGTGTTTCAATTGAGACTGCAGATGCAGCACAGCCCTGAGTTTGTCATTAAGTCTGAACCTTGCCCTGCCCTCCTCTGCCCGAGGCAACCTGTTCCACAGCTCCTGGGCAGCCGCTGACCCAAAGGGAGCAGTGGGAGCAGAGGCGCTGGGCACAGGAGCTGTGGTGCTGAGCCCAGGAGCTGTGGCGCTGAGCCCAGGCAGGCTCCAGACCCAAGCACTGCCTGTGAGTTCCCAGCACAAAGACTCAGCCCAGCGAGGTGGCAGTGGGTGATTTCAAGCTCCGTTCCCTGGTGAACCAGCTCAGGGGCCAGGACTGGCTCTGCCGCTCGCACACGGAGCCCTACGGGCAGCACCTAACGGCTCTCTGCATACCGGGGCCATGAGACAGGCTGGATGGGAACCAGATGCTCCTTCCCAACTTTAAGCACTCTCCCTTGCTTCCTTCTACCCTCCTCAGGTCTGGGTGGTTTGGAAGGGTGACCAGAAAAACTAAATGCCTCCAGAAAACTGGTACTACCCTTTCTGCCTCCTACACACTCACGTGTAGCGTCACCAACACGTTTTTATTCCCTTCTCCTTATGGCACAAAACCTCTGGTCAAAGTTCGTGTGTTTCCTTAAAGTCAATAAAAATTCTGTGAAGATTTTTTCTCTACAAGTCCCTCACGTGTAACATCAGCTAAAAACATCAGAGTGAAGGGTAAGACTAACAGAATTTCCAAAAGAGGCTCTGGCAAGTCTCCTGCACAGAGTAGTTACTATGGAGTAGTAACTACGGAGGAGCCTCTCCTCACCACATATACATGGAGTGAGCTGATAGTTAAAGCTACCCCAAAACAAGGGTAGCTCTGTCACCAGAGTGACTTCATTAAAAGAGAAGTATTGACTTTAGTGTATGAAAATAATCATTTGCATTCCTGGGACACTGGAGGAGGGAAGGATGGGGAGGGGGGAGAAGCAGGACACGATTTAAGATTCCTCATTTTCAGAGGGAAAGATCAGCTTGGCCGGTAGGAAAGAAAACACCTCCTTTCCTTCCCCCACTCCCCAACCTTCCACCCCAGATGACAGGAGCCGCTCGGGCTGAATTGCTTCCAGATGTGGCTTGCAGACTGAACAGGCGGTCAGGCCTCTGGAGCTTTAAAGCTGGATGGAAACGGTGATTTTGCATTCCTCCCTCTTCCCTCCCCCACCACCAGCGCTGCCCTGAAAATTAAACCCTGCCACAGCTTTCTAGGTTCAGCTGCGAGTGACCCCTGTGTCTGAAGCAAAGGCTGAGGACACTGCAGGAAAAAAAGCAAAAGGAGAGGAAAAAAAAAGATAACAACAAAAAAGGAGATTGGTTTTGGCAGCAACCATGCCAGAACAGCCAGGAAAATCCCCACACAACACAACCTGGCCCTTCAAGGTAAGGTTTGGCATCCCAACAAGCTACTTTCTACCATCAGCTTATGTCTTTTAAGGTGATGACTCTGCAGGGATACCAGAGCCATCTTCTCTTCCATAACAGATTTTTGGAAGGCTGGGCCTGATGCTCCAATCCAGAATTAGGCAGCACAGAATGCTTGACTGCAGCATGCTAATCTGTGAATAATTATCCCCCCTTCATAGTCTCCTCAGAGGTATCCATCATACCAGTAATCCTCTGTGTTTCCACCTCTGCTATAGACTGGGCCCTCCAGCTCCCTCGGTCCTGGGAAGATGTTCTCATGTTGGATGATGATGGTTTTGATCAACTCGTTGACATGAGCTTGGCAAGAGACTTGATCATGACCTTCAGGCACAGACATCAGCGTTGGCCCAAAGCAGATGGCTAAATTGTAGGGATCCATCATGTTCTCTTCACTGAACTGAGATAAACTGCGAAAGACAGAAGTGGGGAGGAGGGTTAACAGCAGAAACCAGCATCAGCATCATCATTATCACCATCATCTGCTAGAGAACACACAGCTGAGCTCAAAAGGTTTGCTTTGGGCTTTCTGTGGCTGAACACTGATGGGCTGGGCCATCCACGTTCTGGGGCTGTGTGAAAAGTGAGATACTGGTGGCATTGCCCAGAGAAATGAAATAGAAACTGCAGAAGGAGTGGGTGCTGACTTTACAAGGGGAGGACACTAATTCTTGCCTTTAATTCTTCTGTATTACTGCTGTTCACAGCCCACTTGCAGTCCAGCACTGAACACCAGAGTTATACCAGGTGCTCTCTGCCCAAGTGCATGTGAGCAAGCATGCAGGTGTTACATCCTTCCTCCCAGGCCCAGGACTTTCTCAAGGGGGGCTTGTTTTGGAACCCTTCCTCAGGATTTCCCAACAAAACTGACTCTTATTGTTTCTACATGGTGCCATTTTTTAAACCACAATTTTTATCTCAGTACATTTTGCCCCAAATTTAAGCCTTTCAGGTACCAGTCAGTGTGTTTACACCAAGTCCCACAGCAGGGCCAGGGGGCTCTCAAGGATACTCACTGATTGAGGAATGCAAAGAGGTATCTCATTACAATCAGAGTGGTTTTGGGCAGGTTGAGAAGCACTTTCCGGATGTGGAGGGCTCTCTCTTGCAAATTATCCATCGCTGAAAGGAAGAACAACACCACAGGGTCAGCCCAGCCCAGCACCAAAACTCACAACCAGGATACTACGAGGTTCCTACGCAAACTGTTAAGAAGGGCAGCAGAGTAGGAGGAGGGAGGAGGGGGTCTGCCCATTTCCTGGCTCCTCCAGCACTGCCCAGCATGGGATGGCAAAGGCTGCACAACCTGCAGGCAAAAGGCTTTGACAATGAAGGTTCCTGAACACGTGAACCCGCGCTGCGAGCTCCTTCCTAGCGTGGGTGCACTGGATGTCATCTGTTTCAATAGCTCTGGCACAATAGCTCATTCAAGTTAGCTTGGAAAGGTGGGTGGCTGAAGAAGAAATCGTATAACACTCAGAGGAAAATTAACATAGTTACAGGGTGAGGCAAAAAGCTCTGTGAGCAGCAGCCTGCTGAGAAACAAGTGGGCAGCATAAATCATCTCGGAAGGGAGAACTGATTTTGGGAAGAGATTTCCTTTTCATATGACGTGAATTCAGCCCTGTAAAGGCATTTATCAGGAGGAGAAATCCATGAGCTGTTTCGGAAGCTGTTATCTTCACTTCAAAGGCTGCACTGCAAAGGCCCTGTCGCTGCTGGGACAACAGAATCCTTCTGCGCCTCCAACAGATGCAGCAGTGGTCAGGCTGTTTAAAATGAGGTTGTTCACAGACAAAACCCCACAAACAACCCTCTGCCCACCAGAGCCAGTGTTCAAAACCATCAGAAATGTTAAGGACTCGACTGTGACCACCGTGGGGATTGATGCCTCTTAACAGGGGGCAACAGAGTGCCTCTGACAGCGACGTTGACAGGTCTATGGCTACTGCCCTGCCAGCCAGCAGCCTGGCAGCAGGGATGCACCGTGTGTGTATCCATGCTGGGGACAGCACATGGTGCATGAAACACCACTGGCAATCCCTGCTTCAGAGGGCACTGGGACACCTTCTCATGAGAGGCCTTAAAGATCATTTTTCAGGAGCAGAGGGGGTTGTTTTATTCTGCTTTAAAAGCCTCCTGTCACGAAGCCCTGTCCCAGAAAACTCCAGGACACAGCCCTTAAAATCTACTTATTTCTATCTCCTTGTTCATTCATTAAAAAAATCACACACACGGGATGGCTGTGACCAGGGAAGTGCCCGAGCTTCAGCTAAGAGACAAGGACACCAGTGCAATATAAACCCAACTGAAGTGACCCCAAAGATGCCAGTTTCGGAGTCAGGAAAAAGAGGGAGAAGAGGAAAGTGGGACATTAGAACAATTAATCATGTTTCTATTCAGATCTTCATATACTTACTGACACAGGCAATCAGATCATGGAAGATATCCTTGGGGAAGAGAGGGTGCTCCAGCCCTCGAAAATAGAGCTTTAGAACTCCTGCTATCGAATCCATGTCGTGGTCATTCTGGTCTCCAGCCAATGGATCTTCTCCTTTGTGACAAGCAAAGAAAAACAGGCAAGAAAAATCAGAATACTGGTGAAAAATATCAGCCTGAAGGATGTTCCTCAGCTGGAGCAAAGGATTTCTGTGGCACAAGTTAATCCCACCTACTCCAACTGCACTACTACCAGCGTGAGGCAGGGAGAGAGCTCTCCTGTGCATTGCAGTCGAGAAGGGACGCCTCTGGAGCCATCCCCAGGGACAGAATCACAGACTGGTGGGGTTGGCAGGGACCTCTGGAGATCACTCAGTCCAAGCCCTGCCAGAGCAGGATTCCCTCGAGCAGGCTGCACAGGACAACGTCCAGGATCACAGGGTTTGAATGTGTTCAGAGAAGGAGACTCCCCAACCTCTCTGGGCAGCCTGGCCCAGAGCTCTGCCACCCTTCCAGTAAAGAAGTTCCTCCTCATGGTTAGGTGGAACTTTCTGTGGACAAGTTTGTGCCCATCACCTGTTGTCCTGTCCCAGGGAACCACTGAAAAGCAGAACCTGGGGCAGCTTTCCATCAGGCAGACTCCAGCCTGTCACCGGGGCACCTGGCTCACACCCACAGAGGTGGTGTTGCTCCTCCAGCAGTAGTAACACTACCAGGCTCTGCTCTCCAGTATAGGTGTGACCCTCACAGATCCACCAGAGAGGTGAGCATCACAGGAGCAGGTCTGTCTGCACACTGACGGCTGGAGAGCAGGTGGATTCGGTACCCAGGGGACAGGGCACCGAGCATCACATGCTTGGCACAGCAGGATGCCAGTACCTGCTGTAGAGCTGGTGTGGGGAGGGAGTGTGTCTGGGACAGGCAGCTCGTCACTGCAGAGACCCACACACAGTTTGGCTGCCTTATGAAAGGAGAGAGGGCTGCTTAAGGAGTTGCTCCCTAGGGAAAACTCCCTATCAGATATAATTAGATTTAATGATGGGGCAATCCTTAAATTGAAGCCATATATATCCATTATGTGACTGAAATTACCAAAGCTTGCCTATTATCTTAATAACACACAGGATAATAAATGGCCCACTACAAACCAGAGCATTATCCTTGATATTAACTGCCACCAAGGGTTCTGGATGAAGTAATAAACTGCAGAGACATTATTGTTAACTTTGTCAGTTCTGTGTATCACGTGCTGTACAGAGACAAGTGAGATGAAGGAAAAAAATAAATCTCTTTTTTATTTCTGCATATTAGTGCTGGAACAACTGGCTGCTCTCCCAAGACAACTGGGATTTCCTTTTATTTAAAAAAAATAAAAGTTCTTTCATTCTAATGTCAAGCCTTCACCTGCAGCCTATGATACATGTTTCTGCTTCCTCTATTCCTGAGGGTTTTAATTCTTGGTGGATGGTGGTGAAGACAGATGAAATTAGGTACCACATTTCATGCATGTGCATGAAACTCTTCCCAAAAGCAAAATAACCTTGCTGTGCTTCAGTAACTGCTGGTATCTTCCAGCAACACACATAGAAACACAATATCTATATTCCTTTGGAGTGATGTACTCAGGGAATTAGCAGGAACCCTGTTGTCTTCAGTCACCCAAGCAAGACCAGGGAGATGGGCTGCAAGGACTGCCTGAAGGACAAGCTCCCCTGAACCTGCTCTGCTGGGGAGGTGATGAGTCAGGAGGCTCCAGCCACCCTTTGCCTTTGTATGGAATGGTTCTTCACATAGAAAATCAACCCTCTTAAAACCTACGTCAAGTTAACAGCGTCTTGAAAGTTACTCTCTCCCTTGCTGAGACTCAGGATAGATAAACACAGCCAAGCTGTGCCCTGAGACATGGGGAACATGGGATTTCATCCTTGAGCAGCCAGCCTATTCCCAGACAGCTGGGGGAGAGGGTAGGAAAATGCAGTTACACCCACTAATGAAATTCTCTCTATCCTTTAGTGTTACAAACAATCAATAAACTATCAGACATGAGGGGAGATTGGACTCAGAGTATTTATTATACAGAGACTCCACAAGGTATAAAGCATAAAGCCGAGGGACTGAGTGTTCAAGGTTAATGAGCACTAGAAAAGCATTTGGGCTAGAATTGCTGAGAAAACCCCCAAAAATCAAAGGAAAACACAGCCAGGTGCATGCAGAACACACCACGGAATCAAACACATTGGCAAGAGTTGCAGAGATCCTCCTTACCTCTCTCAAACGCGTTTTTTATGTCATTCACTTCAACCTGTGACCCAGACACTCTGAATATCCCCTCGTGCTGCAAACCTGTAAGACAAGAAGAGATGTCAGGAGTGGTGAGATAAGATAAGCTGGCACCTTCATCAGCTACAGCACATATGATAAGGGAAACAGGCAACACGGGCAGGAGTAAGCTGTGTGAAATGCTGTCCTTCCCTTCCACGTCCAGGCACATCCAGAACAACAACAAAACTCAGAACCACAGAGAAGAAAGGAATATTAACCCCTCTGAAAGCCTAAGTGGGTTCTATCAGCCACGTGTGTTATCTTCTATGCCCAAGGATCCCCAAAGGATTTTACAGCCCAGAGAAAGTCATAAACTAGCGGTGGCTCAGCCAGCAGTGACACACAGCAAATTCCAGGAGGAAGCAGC
Organism: Gallinula chloropus; assembly: GCF_964237585.1. Taxonomy (NCBI): domain Eukaryota; kingdom Metazoa; phylum Chordata; class Aves; order Gruiformes; family Rallidae; genus Gallinula; species Gallinula chloropus. The sequence continues at coordinate 4,880,392 of NC_140112.1, forward strand.
TTATTTAGCAAGAGTGATACTGCAAAGGCCCTGAGCAAATCAGCCAACTCCAAAGGAAGCATTTCATTACCCCAGCACCACCTGCTAGCTGGGGTTGAGGAGGGTCCTGAAGACATTCCTGCTGAAAAGTAAGCCTTTGCAAGGTCATTAAAGCAAATTATTGAGTAGATGAGATCACAGAATCATAGACTGGCATGGGTTGGAAGGGACCCCAAGGATCACAGAGTTCCAACCCCCTGCCACAGGCAGGGACACCAACCTCCAGGCCTGGAGCTACACAAGGTTGCCCAGGGCCCCAGCCAACCTGGCCTTGAACACCCCCAGGGATGGGGCACCCACCCCTCTCTGGGCAGCCTGTTCCAGCCCCTCACCACTCTCTCATGTTCCAATAGACTACTGCATCGTAACAACGTCGTTGGTACACCTAAGATGAGCAAGAGCTGTTACAAAGCAACTAAGGAACAGCGTAGGGAAATCAACTCCCGTTCATCCAAAGCCTTTCACCATGGAGTTTCTGAAACCAGGATTGCTTGACTTACAACAATGGCTACAAACTAATAAACTCTCCTGGATCTGTGGCTTCTTTAATTCCATGTAAGACAAGGGAATGAAGCCTTTGTGGGACATGGCTGTGGCTGGTAGCTGTGACACACAGAGCTGCGAGCAGTGGAAAGAAACAACCCTGAGTGCAGGGAAGCGAAAGAGAACACGCCAGTCATCCCACAACATTCATCCCAAGGCCATCCCTATCCCAATGCCATCCCCAGCAAAGCCCTCAGAAACGTCAGGCTCCCCCTGACAAAACTCAGCCCTGCAACACCGAGCACGTCAGACAGGGAGGTTTAGGATTCCTGCTCCCTAAAAGTGGGTTTGCTGGGGAAAACCACGCTCCTCCTAATGACACACTGCACCTGCCAGGTTCAGAGTCAAAATCAGTTGAGGCTGTTGGAAAATCCTTCTGGAGAGGAGGCAAACCCAGGGATATAAGTCTAAAAAAATAAGGTCTCCCAAGGGCCCTGATTTGGGTCAGGTTGTGATGTGCTTTCCAGGGGTTTTCCAGGAAATGCCTGAGTTTGGCCCTAGTGAAGGATCACAGCACTGGGTTCTTCCAAGTGATGATGAGAATGGGCCTCCAGATTATCATTTCTACAGTGGTAATTAAACAAGGAAAATGAAACGGGACCAGCATCTTGGTTAATGAAGATAAATTCAACCCCTTTCTGCACATGTTAATTAGCAGCTGCTTCACGTGCTGCCAACAAATGATATCGATTAAAAATGAAAACAAATTACAATAAACATAAAAAAACCTTTCACAGCACACCAGGCTGTGAATTTAACCTTTGAAACAGGTAGGAATCGTCTCATCCCAGCAAGAAACAATTAATTCACTACTTGACCTCCAGTATTCAAATACTTCAGAGTATTCCCCCTCTTCTAGGGAGGACATGAGTATTGTTGGTGAAGGCCACACTTCAGGGCTGAAAGCAAGGTGGGTGGAGGTGAGGCATGAGTGGTAGCTAAGGATGGGAATGTTATTTTAGAAGAAACAAAGGGATCTTGTTGGAAGAGCATCATCTGCAAGGTCAGTAATTCAGAAATCAATCACACCAACAATACAGCCAGTCAAAAAGTCACTGCAGTCACTTTGTATCACGGTTTCTTGGATTGCTCTGCACAAGCACTGCATCCTGAGCTACTCTGAGTGATTTTCCAGAAGGCTTCTGCATTTCATAGAAATATCAGAGGGTACCTTGTGTCCAGAAACTCACCGTGCCTGCTAATGAACCGTATGCAGCTCTCCACGACCAGGGGGATGGCTTGGGAGGAATCCTGCACAGAGACATTCAAACAAGGAGCAGTCAGAATGCAGAGAAGGGGACATACACACTAAATAAAGCAAAAGCATGGGAAGCAAAGCTGTTCTCATCTGCCACACTCCACGTCCATGTGGTTCCAGATGTGCTCAGTAAATAGCACATCAGTTCCCTACGGTCACAACCCAGTCAATAAGGTGAGAAGGCGCCGTGCAGTCACCAGCCCAAGGCCCTAAACCCAGTAAAACCTTTTAGATTGCCAGTTTCCAGCTTGAACAGCATTAATTGAGATTTTCAACAGGGAAACATTTTCCACTTCCCTACTCTCTGCTTCACAGGATCACACATTACTGTGACAGCCCAATTTCTGCAGCGTCTGCAGTTACTCCTCCCATTTTGGGGAACAGCAACTAAGCAACACAAGTGCTGCTGTTTCCTTAAGGTCAGATGCCAGAGATTAAAATTACCATGGAAATAAAACTACCAAGTTGCTGTTTATGTATAGCCTCTTCTATGGCTGTACCTAACAAGCAACACCTCTAATTTCTATCAAAATGCTCTCTTGTTTGGATGCTATCGCATCACATTGCAATCAGATCAAAAAGATGCCAGTCCTCTGCTCATATATATGTATGTATGTATATATGTATATAACATATACATATATATAAGTATATTAAAGAGTTAAACCCTTTTCCTAAGTTGCTTAGGTTTAATGGTGGGTTTTGTTTATTGATGTGTCAGAACTTGGTCACACAGCGACAATAATTTCTCTACTAATTAGCCACAGCCAGTTAGATCGAGTTGTCTCTATGCTGTATGGGCCACCCCCAATTATGAACACTTCAGAAGGCATCCTGCTGCCCGACTGGCCCCTGAGGACATGCTTTATTAATAGTCATCCAGACAGCATCATAATCCCTCCCCCAGACTTATTTCTGAGTGTGACAGGAGGAACGCAAGGGGAAGCACAGAGTCTGGGTCCCCAGCAGAGAGAGAACTCCCAGAGCAGTCATGCTACTCGTGAAAGTGGCAGTCAAGGCTCACACATACTCATTTCCAGCACAGGGAAGGACCAGTTTTAGACCATAATGGAACAACCATCAAGCTCAGACAACGAGAAAGTTTTGACTCTGCACACTAAACCCACAACTCGCTTCATTTCCAACACACAGAGATCCTAAAAGCTACCAAGCAGCACCCCAAGACACACTGTATGGAATGAAACTCTAAGCCAAATTTTGTCTTTACAGGATCAACAAATACTTCTGTTTTTTCCCTTCTATCTCAAAGAAACACATTTTAGCCCATCAGATACTGAATATTATCCACCACGGCCAGGGAAACAAAGCATCCCTGTTGTGTTTGACAGCACTGCCGTGGGACAGCAGTGGAAATAAAGGGAAAAGGGACAAAGAAACAACAGCATGAGACCCATAAACCACGGCTGCCCAGACAGCTCGAGGCTGCTGGGCATTTTTGGTGCCAGGTCTGGCGAAACACAGAGCAGAATGATTTTCCAGTATTGCCAGAGAGGATGAACCGAGGCCATGCATCCAGTGACTGAACGAGCACACCCCAGCTCCAGCTGAGCAAGACCAAAAAGGTCAGTGTAAGAGATGGAGGGAAGGATAAACTAACTTACTTCCTTCCTTCCTTCCTCCCTCCCTTCTCCTTTCTTCCTCCCTTTTCCTTCCCTCCCTCCCATCCCACCCCCTACACACACACATCCCTTCTCCATACCAAAGGGAACACTTATTACCTGCTTCCTTACGGTGGAGCTGCGCCTGCCACTGGTCAGATCAGAACCACCCATGGGTGCAGGAGGGAAAAACAGAACAGAAAAAAGTCAAGACAACCCTCTACAACCCTCAGTTTGTTCATTCATATTCCCAACCACGTGTGCTTTGCAGCAGGGGGGGGGGAAGAGCCAGACACAGGAGTCAACCATTATGGCTTAGTCTCAGTCAATTTATGGAAGTTCAGAAAGATTTTTAAGTGACTTTAAATCACTAAAAACCTCAGACAGACACAGGAGGGCCCACTGCTTTGACAACACATCACCCTTGACATTTTAATTCCAGCCACATGGAAATGTCTAACACAGGGGCTCCTCATTCAAGATGAGGTTTGCCATGAACTGCACAGAGCTGCTCTCTGAAGGAGCTGGGGTCCCACCGTGCTCTGAACAGCTCTGAGGAGTCTTTGTTAAGAGTTTCTGATACCACTTCAAATAAACAAGTAACACAACCCCCTCAGAACACCAGTGCACGTTAGCCAGGCCAAGCCTTTACAGCATCAACCACCACGGTCTCGTTTCTGTTGGTAGGCATTAATTGTAGAAAAACAGGAAAAAGCCTTCCTTCACAGGGATTGTTCCCCTCAAAATTTATCACCAGGGTTTGAAATTCCTATAGTTTCTTGTAAAAATGAAAGCACGAGAGATAATAGGAGAGAGACCCTAATGCATCATTCTGAGCCAATTCCCTGCTAGGGCAGATGGCTGCTGAATTATAAATAAGGTGATTAGAACTGTGATTTTTTTTTTTAAAAAGACTGTGCAATGTGTTAATTCAGGGGAAATTCCTTTTATAAAAATCAAAAACACTGAATGGGGGGAAAAAAAAAAGAGAAGCAATCGGATTCCATGGGCTGTCACAGACAATAAGGTCTATTTTAAACTATTAGCAGTAATGATTCTTTGATATTCAAAATTGTTTCATGATGAATAATATTTTATTATTACAGATGTCAGGCTTTAATTAGGACCTGTCAGCTTTGCTTTGCTGTAAGGAATGTGAAAAGTAGTAATGACTCCAGCTTGGTAGTAATCACCTTCCTTTTGTTACCAAGGCAGGATGATGCACAGCCCCTACTCCAGCTCCTTGTGCCCAGCAGAGCCCCCTGAATCCATCACTCCAGGGATGAAGATTTGTTATGTTTTATGAAAATCCCATCAGGAGAAGCTTAGTTATGACTCTGTGATTGCTCCTAATTATAAATGAAAAGTTTATTCTCCATGATCTCTGTACTGCTGCAGTCCAGTTCCATGGCAGGGAACGGGAGCATCCGTGGGATGAAGGGTAAATCCCAACGCTGATGCACGTTGCTCAGCCCCACACACCAACCACGTGGATAAACCCTGCAGAGTCACTGGGTCCACCCCTTTGGGAGGAACGTGTTTACAAAAGCCTGAGTTTGAAGAACACATCTCTGGGTGCCAGGTTAAACAGCTTCTTACCCCTCACCATCCCCTGGATTAAATGCACCAGGGGGAGAAGCAGCACCAAGACCTCCACACACCCATTTCTTTACCCCTCCCAGGGTTATTTTTAACACCAATCGGTTCTCCAGCCTGTTGCAACAAGCACAGCCAGGACTGTGCTTGTACATGACTGTGCTGTACAGCAGCAAGCAAGGAGAGGTGTTCCAGCAGGTGCAGTGGCAAGAGAAATACTCTGTACTCAGCTGAACAGAGGTCACCCAACAGGTGTATGAGCTGCACCACCACCCCACACTGATGTAGGTACTAGTGATGGGATTTAAAGCATATTAACCAGCAGGAATTTGTTTATACATTAGCTAAATTACTATATTTTTCTAACAGATGCATATCCTGGGCTGGTAACTGGTCTGGAATGGCTGTGACCGATTTGCATCATGTTTTCCTTAAGAACCGATTCCCTGAGCCGCACCTACCTGGCGAGGGAGCAGTCAGTCCTCTGGCCTGTCAAGAAGACAAAGAAACACAACATTACAGGAGAGAAATGGAAAAATACCTTTAAATGCTTTGTAAAGCCAGCTTTGGAAGGCAGAGGAGGAAAGAAAACATCCCACAAACACACAAAAACCTACTGGAGAGGGAGGGGGCAGCACAGGGAGCCGGGAGGGGCTGTGTCCGTGTCCCCCCTCCTAAAGCCCACTCTGCCAGCCAACCAGGAAACACAACAAACAGCCCAGGCTGCCCAAAGAGTCTTTCTTTGGAAAAGTATTGTTTTTGAAAATTAGTTCCCCGTGCATTTTAATTGTTGACTTCTGCTGCCAAAAAAACTGGGCTTGTCAACCTCTCCCTCCCCTCCTTCCCAGGGGAACCGGTGGGGCGAGAGATTATACTCTGTGAAGCCACTTAGTAAGGCTGCAAACATCCACAGATCTGTTAGCCCACAGACTGAACGTGCTGGCATTGAGCTATTTTGGGAGAGAGACATTTTCCTGATCTTTCCCACAAAACATATTTCTAAGAAGGTGCCATTAACTCGCACTGAGTTTTGCAAGGACTCAGCCAAGCTGACGACTACAGCAGGAGTCAGTCTGAAACAGCTCAAACAAGGAGTAAGGGGGACAGAAAACTACTATTTGCCTTTGGGAATCGGGCAGGCCAGACCTTTTGCTCGTGCTCATCATCATCATCAGCGAAACCACACTGATTTACAATAGCTGAAAATCCACCTTCCCTGCAGTTGCCTTCCTGCTCCTGGGGAGATGGAAGAATGAGCAGGGGAAATGTCTAATTGCTGATGGCTGACAATTAGCTGAACACATCTCGATAGCCACTTTCCTCTCCCCACGTAAAGCCAAAACAGTGCATAATTTACATGAAAATGTTATTCTGAAGCAGAATTTCCAGCCATCTGTCCCATTTCCATCATAGAATATTCATATATATAAATTACATGGCTGTGACAACATCAAGGGGCTCCTACATTAAGGTGACAAATGTGTACAGTAGGCAGGGACATAATTACTCGCAGATAGGAAGACTTGCTGCTATTTTTATTACTGGAACTTGTCATCTTTCGATTAAGGTAATTTGCAAGAGGACTAATAAACGTCACCTGAGGATGGGGCAAGGAAGAATAAAACCAGTACCAAGCCCACGCATTTTCCAGGGCCTGAAGCTCTACACCCGTTTTTCAGCCCAGCTCCTAACCATGCTCCAGGGACTTGTGAAAGGAATTTTTATTTGCTCATTTCCCAATTAAGGGATATTTTATGGATAAGCCTGAGCACAGCCCCCAGTTTGTACCATTAACCTGCTACCGTGGTTGTGGAGACAAAACGTTACCTCCCTCTCTCAGCTCCTTTTGATCTCTGGGATGACAGGAGTGATTTTTATTTGTATTTCCCCTTTTTTTTGGAGGCTGCTGGAGCTCGCCCTGCCACACACTGGGTCCCTTCAGAGAGTGACTAAGGGAGCTCCAGCTTGCAAAGCAACCCGAAGCAAACAGAAGCAGCTTTTAAATCTACATAGCAATACAGAAATCACATTAAATTTCCTCCAACCCCCAACCCAGCCCAGCTTGAGATGGGTTCAAGGGGCAGGCAGGTTAAGAGGAAATAGGTCTCGGTATGCAGAGGTCAGCTGTGATCCAGGGATGTGATTAGTCACAGGGGCAGCACGGGTGTCCTTGGGAGGTATTTAGAGGCAGAGAAAAATACCCTAGGGACACAGATTTCTGGCTTCACCCAGCCTTTTTGCAGGACAGCTGAAGAGACAAGCATCTCTGCACGATGAAGCCCAAACCGATGACAAGGTCCTCTCCTTACCTTCCAGTGGTTTGGGTCTGATAAACACCAAACACTTAATTACTGTAGCAATAAGTATTTTAATTTTATAGTGCATTTTTAAACTGAAAGCGAAGCACTTCAAAGACCACATACTGTTTTAAGTTTCCATTCAGAGGACTCACACACCATAAACCACAGGGAGTCCAGTTAACTTAGTACAAACCCCACGAGCCCTGCCCTGGCATATAAACCCAGGAATGAGCAGAGCCATCCTTCGACCTGACATTTAGACTGTTAAAACCTTCTCCTCTCCAAATCCGAGGCAGGCAGGTTTCTATGGAAACTTGGATGCATAGTTTAAGCCTGTTTGGCCAACAGGATTTGCCTGAACCATGAAGGGAAAGAAATCTCCCTTTGTTCCAACACTAACAGCAAATATGCTGGCTGCTGCCCCTTGCCTAATGCCCTCTAGATGGGCAACATATTTTACATGCTCTGAACTTTGTTTGTTGTTCTCCTCATAAAAGGCTGTGCTCACATACATTAGTTGGTCAGGACTGAACCCACAGAGGTGAGAAGCACCCAATCTACCATGGAGATGAAACTTCTGACCAGCCTAACGGGGCAATACTTCTCTCTGAACTGGAAAGCGTGAGGTTTACCCCCAGCAGGAATGATTAAGAGAGAAGCTGAACACACACGTGCAGGAGAACAGGACAGGATGACCTAAGGAGGCATATGCTTCATTTTAGCAACTAAGTGATGCACATTAGCGATTCATTAAGCATTTTTCCTTCACCATTAATCAAGCAGCCATGTAGGTCAGTTGCCTTCTCCATCATGCAGATCAGGGAAAATAAATTCATAAAACATGAGCAGGGCCACTTTGCATCAGTGACCCCCCGGCCAGCAGACCCACTCGGCCGACTAATTCAATCAGCGCAGCAGCCTGGCTGACGGCGGTGACAAGCGTGTCCCAGACTCACTTTCTCCCAGGGTCTTCTGAAGAAGGTCGTGTTTGGCTTGGAGCTTGGTTATCAGGTTCCTGCCTTCCAGATACTCCTTCATTTTCTGGGAAGGTGAAAAGAAAAAGCAAAGCAAGACCATGAGCGGGTGATTAGTTTCTTTGCACTTTTAGGTTACTGCATCCTGAACGTTCTGCTGAGAATCACAGAATGGCATGGGTTGGGAGGGACCCCAAGGGTCACAGAGCTCCAACCCCCTGCCACAGGCAGGGCCAACAACCTCCAGGCCTGGAGCTACACAAGGTTGCCCAGGGCCCCATCCAACCTGGCCTTGAACAGCTCCAGGGATGGGGCACTCACCCCCTCTCTGGGCAGCCTGTTCCAGCCCCTCACCACTCTCTCTGGAAAGAGCTTCCCCCTAATATCTAATCTAAACCTTCCTTCCTTTATCTTTGATCCATCCCCCTTGTCCTGCCACTGTCTACCCTTTTAAAAAGTTGATTCCCCTCCTGTTTCTCTGCTCTTTTCAGGGTTGGAAAGGCTGCAATGAGGTCCCCCCACAGCCTTCTCTTCTCCAGGCTGAAGGTGCAGAATCACACTGAAATTTATGGTGCAGAAGACGCACCGAGTCCCCCCAACACCGGGTTCATATCTCTACATGAACCTGAAGCTCAGTCCATATGTCTCCACAGAGCAATTTCTATTGTTTCAGTGTGGGATCAAGCTGAATGTTTGGCATCTTTCAGACATCTGTGGAGCTGTCATGCCTCTCTCTCCCCTCCAGACAGGGTGAAATGGAAACGCGCTTCCCTCGCGTGTCACGGGCAGCTGAATGAGCAATCTGTTTTAACAAACTAAAAGGCTGCTACTGTGCTTATTCTCTCACTTAACCTCCCTCACCCCACTTTACTTGTCAAATAAGAGCGTCTGCCTCCTCGCTGGATGATACACTGGGTTGTGGGGTGGGGTAGTTAGGGGGGGGGGCACAAAAATAAAGATATTGAAGTTCAGAATTGTTCTCATGGTGAAATATTACACAACCACACAATCATTTTCCCCCCACTCTTCTGATTTTTCACAGCTCTGCAAACGCTACCTCCTCACAGCTTGCTCATCCTTTACATCCCAGTTCCAAACAGCGTTATTAATCTTCACGGTGCTGCTGCACATCAACCACTCAGCTGGATGGTCAGCTGTCCACATGATAGCCAGGGCACATTTACACTCAAAACTAAATTAAATAGCACCCAACTCTTTAAATACTACCTAAATAGCACCCAACTCTCTAAATACCACGGGCCACTCTTTAGAATTACAAGGTATTTTAAAATCCAGCTAGCAAAATGAACACAAAGAAAGGGTTCTCATGTAATAATGAAACGTTCCAGTTCTTGTCTCTCCAGCTTTCCCCAGTCCTATCCACTCCCTTCCAGTTGTGGGTTGGTATTGACTGAAAACCTTCCAGGTGAAAAGCAGTATTTGAGCAAGGAGAGTGCCTGGACCCTGCCCACCCACAACAGCAGCCTCCATCCATGCTGTAAGGAGCCAAGCAGCTGTATAGACATATATATATATACATATTTGGCAGCACTGTGGAACCTTCCAGTAGCTGCCCAGGTTTGCAGCAGGGGGTCCTCAGCAGTAGCATCATGAATAACAAGAAGGGCTGGGCTGGGGCTTAATTTAACTGCCCCAGGCTGGGGTTTATGTCCCTTTGGTTGACAACACTGAAACATTTCACAAGAATTAAGTCCCTTTGGGGTCTCGGCACTTCCTGCTTCCTATACCAAGACTTTGATGGTTTTATTGCTGTTTTTAGAAGAAAACAGGAAGCACCATCACTGCAGCAAAACCAAATTCACTGTATATTTTCTTGGAATTCCCCTGGAGAATCTGTTTGCCAAGCCCTGACTACATGTTTTGCTTGAGCAGTTAAATTTTTGCAGCCGATTTTGACAGAAGAAACCATGAAGAGTGTAAGAACCAGAGAATTTGAAGTGGGGATTTGAGGATAAATCTGGTTCTGGGAGGTGCTGAGCTCCCCGTCTCAAAGTCACACTCAGGAGAAGAGACAGTCCTGCTGGGAGCTCGCTGCTCTGCAGCAGGATGCTAACACGATAAAACAATAAATACTAAATCCAGATAATGTCCTGCATTCAGTCTCCTATTTGAACTTCAAATAGTCCCTCTCCAGAGAGGGAATGCTTGCAGTTCAATTAAAAATCATTTCTCTAGCTTCATAACCCTGGGCAGGGTGGTCAATCCCTTCTTAATTGAATCTGGTCCTCCACCCACTTTGCTCAACAGCCACTTTCACCTTCTACAATGACTTTTTTAGTTTTCCCAAGTCAGAACCTGACAGAAACCATCCTGCCAGGCAGTGTAATCCACACAGAAACTTCAGACCTCTCATCAGCAACACCATTCTTGGAAGAGGAATGCAAAGGGCATTAAGTATAGCAAAAGATGTCCAAAGGAATGACAAAGTACCCAGGTAAGAGGTAGAATTTTCATCCCCTATTTTGAAATATTCTCATCTAAACCCAAGAAAACCCACAGTGTCTAGGATGAAATTCAATTTAAAAGGCTTTTAGCATCTTGCAAAAATGCATCAACACAATTAAAAGCTGACATGAGCTGAAATAGCAATGATAATAACAAGAAAGGAAAGGAGCTAAGCATTTAGTTTGTATTATTTTTGAAAACTGATCTTTACAAGCTATTCAATTCTCTCATATAACTCCCATTTAGACACAGAAGAAATCAAATTTGTACACGATTTACCCACAGACTAAGTTTCCAACAAAGGTATCCCAATATATTGATAAAGAATTCAGAGTCCCCAATTTTAAACCCTAATATCCCTACTCTGCTTGTCCCAAATCAATTACAGAAGCACTTCTGTAAGACAACAGCCTCACTCTGCACTCTCTTGGGAGGATAATTCTAACTACACCATCCGACTCATGCTCAGCATTAACTCCTTACTGTGAAGTAGAACTGCTCTGTCTCCTGCTGGTTGGCCCGTCTCTTGGCAATGCTGGGTTTGCTCATGAACGTCTCTGACACAGTGGATTTCACTGACTCCATGGAGTTGCTGTACTGAAAGCAGTCAGAGACATCAAAGTCCTCTATGGTGACTATATCCTGGATTGTCTGGAGCGTGGCTTCCATAGTCTTCTTAACCTGCCCAGCAAGGAGGGGAGTAGTTAAGAAACAAAGACACTGTGTGGCAAAGAAAAGAACAGAGGTAGTAAGTCCCCTGGAGCATTTTGCTAATAAACAGATACTACTGGTTTCACAACCTGTGTGTAACTAAGGTGCAAGTTTTGCTGATTACCAGCACAGCCCATGTGCACCAAGGGCTGGCAGCACACAGAACCAGGAGTAGAGCAGTTGTAGTCTTGCAGGCTGTGATCAGAAGATGTAAGGAAATTTAACCTTAAAGCCAAGAGTACTGGAAAAAAAGACCTTGTAATTGTCTTCTGTAGCTATATCTGCTGGGCACCAAGGGTTAAGATATTATAACCAAGACTTTGTGGCACTGTAAATTTTTACTGAAGGGAGGAATCTCCTTCCCAGCCATAAAGGAGCCACATGTTTTGCCCCAGGAGCATTAAAAATCCTTGAACATGGAGGTGCAAGTATAGTATTCTGACCAAAAGCCATTGATTCAATCTTCTCATCTTAGATGACCAATCAAATTAAAATTGGCTTTTTACCTTAAGGTTAAGCAAATTCATTGTCTTCACTTCAAAACATGAAATTCCTCCTTTTCTCTTAGCTATCCAAATACAACTTCATCAACATGGCCAGCCCTGTTAACTTCAGGATGGGAAAAGAGGTGTGTGCAGGTGTTTTAAAGCACTCAGCTTTCACCTGAAATCACATCCTGATATTCTGCTGGCTTCAGTTGCCTTATCCTTGAATTTTACTACAAGGCTTCATAAAAGGGAATCACAGAGACCAGATCCTTCCTTAATTAGTCCTCACTCCCCGCTGCAAGAAGTAAAAGGTTTGTTGATTGTGATTGTTGAGCTCACCTCTTCATTTTCAATCTTAAGTGTAGATAACCTGGACTGCAACTGCTGGCACCTCTGCACTAACTCACTCTGGACTGGCTGTTGGGCACAGAGCTGTGACTCCTGGAAAAGAAACAGCACCATTTCAGAGGGCTGGGGAAAAAAACACGATCAAGAACATTATTGTAAACAAATGTCCTCGAAAACACTCCATTTCAAATCTTTGTACCCTGGATTTCAACCAGTGGGAAAGGTCTGTGTGTTACCCACATGCTACAGCAACCAGCCAATTCCCTATTTAATGACCACAGTGAAGTTGAAATTAAAAAGAACAGGTTAGGGACCTGTTGAATACAGCAGAACAGTGAGTGGGCTTTCCTGTCCTGGTGAGAACTAGTCTTATTCCACAGCATGAAGCAGCTTTTCCTTGCAGTTTGGTGTTTGGGGGGGTTTTAAAAGGAAACCATTCAACACTATTGCTTTTGCAACGAGGTTAAAGACAGGAATTGGGACTGGAGCTTTACCAGGCACATATCCCATCATCTATTCATCTGGGACACGCTGGACCAGTGCAGCAAGACGAGCAGCCTGCGTTCCTAAGCACTCATTTGGCCTTGAGAGGAACCAAGATAAATGAATGACATTCTGCAGGTAATTCTTTTTCTTCCCATAGACAATACCAAAGCCCAGAAAAAAACCCCAAGAAAGGTCATTTACAGTCTGGGGGTTTCCCTTAAGGGGGAAGAGACAAAGAGGACTCTCAACCAGTGACTGGCTGCAAAAGACCATCCCTACAGCTTTTCCTCAGTGTTCAGGAGGATTATCTAGAAATCCAACCCACCAACCCGAATTAGGACATTGTAGACGTGTTCCCATGTAGATTTGCAAATCAGTTTGTGCAACTTTAAACAGTTCCCAGGTGAGTAACCACATCTTGATAAACCCAGAGAGATTTTTCAATGCCAAAAATGAACTGACTTGCCCCATCCCACAATGAAAACGCACAACACACAACTGTGAACTGTCGGTGCTCTATAGATCACACACTCAGATGTCTCAAAAAACAGCATTTAAGTGTCTTATCTTGTTGCCACTTCAAATCTTCAGCTTCAGAGCCTGTCTCAGGGTGGAGGGGTTAACTGGTGGCTTGAATCAGAATTTAAAAGAGCGTCTCCTACACGCACTTAGTATTACACCTAATTTAGCATTACACCAAGCATTTTCATCTTCAGAAGCTTTGATGGTCAGAAAGTGAGAGCTGGACATGTTCCATGAGCTGCTGCTTAATCTTCCTGTCAGATCCCCTTCCTATGGCTCCCCTCCACCTCCCAAAAATAGAGCGGAACAGGTGGTCTCTTGGTGGGGCTATCTATCAAAGGCAAGGGAAGCAAACGGGCAAAGCTCAAGCACTTTCAGAGCTCGAGCTGGAGGAGGAACATAAACTGACCATATCACCCATGTGTGGCTGAAACTCGAACTTCATGGGCGGGCAGAAGACGTTGTTGTACATCTCCATCAGGCGCTGCTTATCACTGTTGGCATCCAGGTTCTCCACGGCGTTTTCGATGGCATCCAGACCCTCGTGCTTGGACTGCTCCAGGTTTAGCTCAGCTGACAGGAATGTCCTGAGAGCTCTGTTGAGGCTGGCGTGGTATCCCAGGTCACAACACTGCTGGAAAAAGACACACGACTCGACATGAATAAGCGAAGAGACTCTGAAATGGAAACTGAAACCTATCTGAAGCCAGGAGTTATACAAGTGCATGAGGAGGTGTGGGTATTTTATCATCTTCTGGGTCCAAGAGCATCTCTTACAGATGGCAGAGGCATTCTGATTCAGGGTCCTCAAAGCTGGCCCTATATACAACTCTCAACCTATCGTCCCACACAAACTTTAACACCATGATATAATTAGTTGCCAAGACAAGTGCAGCTTAAGCTATCACAACAGAATGTGAGTTCTCAGGGAGCCTGACAGACTCCACCTCATGCCATTAAAAACAAGCACCCCAGAAGCGGGTCTGTCCAGTGGCACAGCAACACAGTCCCTTAAATTGTGCCCCCATCTTCCAAGGGAACTGATTCCCACTGACCACACTCCAAAATCCTTAGATAAAATTAACCAAGGTAAGAGGAAAACAAGGCATTATGTGGAGAAACAAGACACAGGACTTGTATCATCTGCCAAGGTTAATCTGCATCGAAATCATCCCACCCAAGATACAGAAAACTGCTTAACTCTGTGTGTACTTCGGGAAGCAGGAGCACGACCTGTACATCACACGCATAAAGAACAGAGGCATCCAAAAAGCAAAGCAGCCACTGGTTTGGGATGACTTCATTGCTGGGGTGAAACAGAAGAGCAACAAAAAAAAAAAAAAGAGAAACCAACCACTTTCAAGCAGCAAGCAGTCGTGGTCAAGAATTTCCTGGCTGTTGCTGACACCAGGATGATGTCACTGGAAGACAATCAAGCAGCTTCATCCCCACCATGGCTCTGCAGCCAAGTCGTAATGTTTCAGAAGGGAGAAAGGAGCTTTTCATTAGCTGATCAGAAACAGGCTGGATTTTTCAGGCATCTAATAAAGTGAGCGAGAAAGGAGCCCACCTTCTTGGAATTGCAAGCACCATTACATACACTAGGAGAATATCCAGAAAGAAAGAGACCATCTGCTTGATTGCTGTGCTGCTCTGTAAGCAAAATTCACATGAAATCTCCTCCTCACCCATCATTTGGGGCTCATCACTGTCATTGTGTGCAAACGCCAGAAAAAAAAAAGAAAAATAGAAAGAGGGGGGGAAGGAGGGGTGGAGGGAGGGAGAAGAGAGAGAAACTACTGCAGCATTCCCTGCTTTCACAGAATTTCTGCCACCAAGTGCTGCTGGATGCCTGGCTCCAGTGCCAGCAAGCTGTGGCAGGTGTGGAGCCTTGTAAAAAGAGCTGCAGTTGCTGGTTGGGCTGGAGGCAGGGAATTAAAGGACATTACATTCAATCAGAAAGAACAAAAAACTAGCCAAAAATACCCCCCACAAACCAACCCCAAAGGATGCTTGATTGAGAATTCGCACGTGCAGAAGCAATCCTGGATCAGCACTGCTCCCAGCTACTGCTTCCTGCACGCCCAGTACCCTGCCATCCCCTGCAGTGGTTTGGGGAAAGCTGGGCCAAGTTGGGCCAACAAGTGCAGCCAGGATTGGGATGAGCTCCAGGTTTAGCAGGAGCAGAGGTTCCTATCCCCTCCTAACGCAGCCCAAGGGTTGTGCATCCTCCCAGGGAGACCAGCTTGTCCCCCCTGCACTCACCCTCCTCCAGCACAGACCCACATGTGGGAGAAAAGCCAAGCTGCTGCACGAGGGGAGTTCACTGGTGGGACTGGGAAAGCCAAATCAGACGTAATATTTGAACACCCCCCACTCTCAGCAGCAGGACTACATTCAGGTGGCAAAGGTTTGGGGCTTTATGTTATTAAAGCTGGTGACAGATAACATTTTTCAGCCCACTCCCACACTTGACCACCTTCAGAAGTCCAGCGTACTGTATTTATAAACCCATCAGCCTTGCCAGCCCTTTTCTGGGCTATATAAATGTTTGATGGAATCATTCTCCCAGGAAATCAATTTTTTATAAGAATTTAATGATAACTCGTTCAAATTCACTTCCCAACACGACAGCCAGTTAACCCTTTGCTGGTTAGCAGCTTTCAAACTGGCCCAAAATAGAGGAATTAGGGAGAAAAAACCTCAATTTCCATGTGGAAGGGAAAGGCTGAGATCCTGGAGTAAGCAGCAGTAGCGTACCTACTCCTAGGAGAGTGTATCTTTTTTTAAAGCCTGTCCTAGTGACCCTCATATGAATACAAGTTAATACAAACTTCCCCATTACTGTAATATTTCATTAGCATCAAAGAGCTGCCTCAGTCCCCAAAGTCAGGAAATTCAAAACTACTGGGCCATGTCAGGAGCAATTTATGGCTCTGAACTCTCCAGGAAGAATTAACTCCCTGTTATCCTGGAGGGGAGAGACAACGTGTTGTATAAACATGACAAGTTTAATGCTGCTTGGCCTAACAGCGTGCTGGCAAGTAACTTTGAAGATTGCTTTTACATTATATTTCAAAATTCAGAGTCATCAAGTGATTAGATCAAGGGAAAGAATTAAGACCTGGCTTAAAAATCCCATTTTTTATTTAAGTCAGACGCTTCAGATAACCATCGTTGGTTTATAATTGTTAATTTTCGGTCCTTCAGGATCAAAGGCATTGGTACATCTATATTCCCTGTGTCTTAAGCATGAGATAACTGAATTCCATCTCCTGTGCTCCCAGGCAAGTCCCACATTTTTCCATGCCTTCTGAAAACAGAGCAGATAATACTTTTCCTTTAAAGATTATGAGCCTTGTGATGCTGCGTCGAACTGAACGCTCTGAGGAACACAAGGGGGGGTTGACATGGGTGAGGACTCACCCTGAATCACCACGGCTCCTGTCTGGAGCAGTGACAGATCCCTGTGCTGCAGGACCTTGGCCATGTGTCTGTCTGCACAGCGTGTTGTGTCCCAGACAGCCCAGACCAGCTCAGAGGAACCTTCTTCCAAGCAGGATGCCCTACCTCTGCTGATGGGCCACTGAAAAGACCTCAAGCCTGGGCTTAAAAGCATTACAGATTTATGAAATCCAAATGGATTTATACAGCTTGGGAAAACGCACTAAGGAAGTCTGGGGGCAGAGAACCAAACCAAGCACGTTTGGGGGAGGAATTATGGATAGATTAAAAAAATAGTTAAAGAATTAAGACAGTTGAATTCCACAGACATCAGTGTCTATATAAAAACCCCAATACTATACCAATCATTATAATTCATTAAAATAATGAGATAGCACAATTTAAGTTGAACAAACGTTAAGCAAAAAGGTCCCCTAGGCAGGCAGTGGGTAGAAATGTGTCTCTTCAACAGAGCAACTCCACAGAACGTGCTGTTTTGGAATAACAGCAGATGCTCTTTAAGGTCCCTTCCACCCCAAACCAGTCCAGGATTTTATTTTCCAAAGCCATCCAGCACTGACAACCCTGACCTCCACAGGGCAGGCTTGAATAAATACCTGGCAGAAGTGCACTTCATGTAATCTTATGATCAGCTGAATAAATGTATTATATATAGGTCGGTACTCTAATAGCTGATTAATTAATAGTGATGCAAGTGCTCTTTATTGCCTGTGTCTAGAGACACTTGTGTTCATTACTCCCCCCCTCCCACAAAGAAAGCTCCCTTCAGGCTTCACTGCTGAGTGTTCCCAGCAGCGAGGGCAGCGGCTGTTCTTCCTGAGAGCATCCTAAGGAAAGGGGGGACTGGAAGGGTTAGATGAGATCTCAGGGGGAAGTTTGTTACAGAGAGAGTGGTGAGGGGCTGGAACAGGCTGCCCAGAGAGGGGGTGAGTGCCCCATCCTTGGGGGTGCTCAAGGCCAGGTTGGATGGGGCCCTGGGCAACCTTGTGTAGCTCCAGGCCTGGAGGTTGGTGTCCCTGCCTGTGGCAGGGGGTTGGAGCTCTGTGATCCTTGGGGTCCCTTCCAACCCAGACCATTCTATCATTCTATGACTGGTTTCTAAAGCCAATATATTTCTTTGTTTCTTTGTGTAGATGGAGTGGCTGTGGAGTGGGAAGCAGTGGAGCCTCCATCCTCACTGACACTCCCCTGACACCTCTCAGAGCTGGATAAAAGTGCTCTGCAGGCCTGGCGACAGGAGGGGCACACTGAAGTACTGCAGAGCTGGCAGGTCGGGGCAGCAGAGAAAGCCTAAAAAGCAGGAGGCTCATCCTGCTTGTGAAGTGTGCCAGGGAAAGCAGCAACCTGGAAATAGATGGAATTTTTCAAACCGAGTTAAAAGCAGGTGGAGAATCTGCTTGTCCTCAATCTCCTTTTACCGACTGCTTTTCTGTCTCTACAGCTAACTGGCTTTTTTTAAACGTGCTTCTGAGCTACAAACTTGTGGGTTTGCTCAAAATAGTAAATAGAAAATGTCAACCAACAGCCCGATACTGAAGCTGAGTTTAATTTTAACTGAGCAACTCCTCCTTCTCCACGTTTCACTGCCAGGTTTCACTGCCAGGTTTCACACGCAAGCTTCTCTCTCTCAAACTCCCAGCTAACCACCTACAAAAAGCTCATTTTAACAGCTTAACGACCAATTATCATGCCTGTTGTTACCCTGCCCAAAACCATCATTCCACAGCTGTACAGGGGTTACCAGATGCTGCTGGTGCAGAGGATGCTGAAGGAGAGGAACGTGTGAGGGTTAATGGCAATGATATTCATCGCAGGCACCCAAGCAGCAGCACTTACATCAATGAGATCAGACAGGTCGTGAATGTAATACTTGAATACAGAGGCATTGGTGGCTTCCAGGGCCAGCAGATACTCGTTTCTTGCCTTTATAGCCTTCAGTCTATTCTCTGTGTACTTGGCTTGGCGCTGAAAGAGAAAGCAAAAGCAGGACGTGTTTTAAACAGGGGGGCAGCAGATTGTGTTCCTTTGGATTCTGGTTTTATCAGTACACAAATAATTACATTTTGGATTAAATATTTAGAAGTTTTTAAGGATTAATATAGCAGAGAGCTTTTAAAGTCATCTCTTAGAACATGAGTTGGGAAAGATTAAGGGAGGAATGAAGGAACAAGGCAGCCACAAGCTGTGGCTCCATAAACCATAAAGAGCCCACAGGTATTCTGAGGACTGCAGCAGGCACTCCACCTTTTCCTGCAGAAGTGCGACCTAAACACGGTGCTTTCAGAGCCTAAATCAACCCAAAAATAAATCCTGACCTTCTACTGGCTTGAATCTTAGTACTGAACTGGCTGACCAATTGCTAAAAGCAACCTATTTTGCCCATGAAGTCAGTTTTGGGGTTGCAGGTCTCCCTCTAGTACCAGTCACGTCTCAAGCTGGCACAACAGCTTGGTAGACAACCACCCTGTACAATGTACAAGGGGAAAAATCCCCATTAGCCATGACCCCACCAAGGAGGTGGTTGTTACTGTCACACTCAGCCTTGCTGTAGCTCGCTGTGTGCTGCCTGTACAACCTGGGATAATCCAAAACCCAACTCCCCTAAAAGAAACCCAGGGCTAGCTTTCTCCCTTCCTCAATCTGAACACTGAGGATGTGTCCAAAAGCAGACACTTGCATTTGAGTGACCCAGAGGAGGGAACTCAGTAGCTCAGTGCACTTCTATGCTGAGCTACAGCAAGGGTCCCTCCTCAAGCCCCCTGCGTGAGCAGCAGCACCCCTGGGACGTACCTTCTCCTTCATTTTCTCTATTTTTTTGACAGAGCTTCGTCGAACGTGTTTTTCCTCAAACTTGACGTTGGCAGTGGAGTCAGGGGAGCGGGGTGTCTGCTTGTCTTCTTGTTTCACCGACTTCCCGATCTGCTTTTCCTCCTGCTTCTCTGCCTCCTTCAGCTTGCTCTGAGCGCTAATGCTGTCAGCGTTGTACATGTGGTAGGTTTTCATGACCTGCAGAGAACGACACCCAGGGAATCAGAGAGCACCACAGTTTAGATTTGCTGAGGAAGAAACAGGTTCACCCAACCATCAAACCAGGCATACAGACGGTTCGTCTTAGTGTTCTCCATTGCCAGGTCTCAGGGGGAACAGCTATATAACAGGAGGGAGGAAAAAGAATCATTTAAAAAATAAATCACAGGCTGAAACTTTTTTTTTGGTTTAAATTTGGTCAATGCACTCGCCAAAACAGTAAGTTTATTCAACACAGCTATTTAATAATAGCTGCCCATCACACTGATACTAAATACCAGATATCGTAGTAGCTAAGCAAAGGCATTTGGACAGTGACCAGCAAGCCAGATCCGGTTGGGAGTTATGAATTAGAAATATCTAAACTGGCAAAAATACTCAGGGCAATTTCAGATCTCAAAAAAACAAACAACAGAAAAAACAAGGCATGAGAGAAGATGTGCGAATGAAAGCGTGGCTCAAAATGAATCTGAAATCAAAGTGGATTGTTTTGCAGCTGCTTCTTTGTTTAACTTTGGCATGCTCCTTCTTGTACAATCCAATAAAGGAGTCACAAACCCCCAAAAAAGATACAGACTAAAGCCATTCTCCTTACTATTCAAAGGAAATTACATGCCAACGTTGGAAAATGATAGCTTTTCATCAGCAGGTAAGGTTTCAAGAGGGATGCCTATCAGCCCTTCATCTGGATGAATCAGTCCTTTAAACATCACACAGTCTCCAGGAGCTGTATGCAAATCCCCAGTCTGCACACAATGGCTGCAAAAGCAACTCAGGTTCCAGGAGTTTAAATCCCTTTGATATGTAAAAGTACTTCTGCTCACCTTATGTAATAAAAATATTAACAAAAGACTGTGATGCTTTTGCTCAGTTAGACCTGGGCTATATGGATGACTTTTATTAGAGCACGTTTTTTCTAAGTATAGATAAATATCCCCCAAAGTCACCCACCTCCCCCCTTATTTCAGAGGATATTCACGTCTACCTTTGTGTTAGGAATACTAAACCAAGCAGCCAGAAGACAGAGCACATCAACTCAACAGATGCAAAGCAACTCAATTCACATCCCAAAGCAAACACTATGATGATATAACTTTGACATGAGACCAAAAAAAACCACACAGTGGCATAAAGACACCCCAATAGTCTTTCCAGCACTAATAAAGACCCCGCTTGCAAATAATTTAATTCAGGTGAGAACCCAGATAACACCTATTTCACCTCAGACTGAACCACACCAGCGTTCTACGTAAGTAGGACGCAAGCTCTGTTTTTCTGCAGCCATCAGCAAAGGATCTCAGATACAAAGAGATGTTGTATTTAAACATGAAAGAGAATGTGAATGCAGCCAGTATTAAAGGGAGACTTGCTGAATAATTTACACACACACACGCACTTTCTGCTCCTGTGTATGCTCAGACTGTAAAGCAGGCGTTTATAATAATAGATGCAAAGTAGTTTCTTTTCCTCCATCCCTGAAAGTGGAACTGGCAGAAAGCAAGAGAAGCAGAAAAAGAAATGATAATTTTAATGATTCTTATCCTGCTGATGGTGCCACATGGGCAAGCACGAGCTCTGCCCCATGTCTGGTGATGGGTGATGACCCATGGGTGCTGCTGAGGGCAACGGCACCATCAAGGACCAATGGCACAGGACAAACTGGGACCACAGCTCGTGGGTTTTAACAGTCCTGAGAAGCTAAAGGCTTCATGCAGACCTGTTTTGCCTGAAAACAGGGATTCTGCCAACCCTCTGGATAGCCAAGAGGTGGAATCATCTCTCCAAGTGCCAATAAAAGCAATCCCACCAGTGATTCCATTGAGCCCAGTGAGAAATATCTTTTAATAGCATCAGCCAAAGCGGCTTTTTCAGAGGAAAAGGAACTTGCTGGTGAAGGAGCAATTAAATATTTTAAAACAGAGGGAATGAATACACAGATTTCAAGTTCCAAGCACTGACATTAAAGAAGTTAATACCCTGCACTGCTTTGTAAGCAAGGCTGGATTCTGGAAGGTCTTCCCTCCAGTGACAGAGAAATTGCAGGACTCGGTATCTGGCTCAATGACCCGTCAGAGCCTGAAACGATGACATGGCACAAGCCTCCGTAAACACCTTAACTTCCTAAGTGCCATGTGAATGTGGATTCAAACTACATCTCAGTTCCTAAAAGCCTGTGTTTAGAGTCAGATCTCTGTTCTCCCTCAGGAGCCCATCCAAGAGCATGACTCAACACTGAATCAGACTGTGCCCTCAAATAAAGAATAACTTCTCGAGTAGGCAGCACTGGTACGTTCACAAACCCCTCCACACCCAAAGGAAATGGGCTACCTCTCAGGAACACCAGTGCAGCACAGATTGCTCACAGCATCCTAAGCCAAGGCTGCACTAACTACAGCCACAGGATGTGGGGCCGCAGGTCAGCGTCAACGTGCCACCAGCTTCCACTGTACCACTCGGTCTCAGCTCTCCCGTCAAGGAACACGAACCCTCTTTACCCACAGAACTGACTCTGATGCCAAACACCAACACAGGAAAGGAGGAAAATCATCAGCTGGATCCACAGTCTCACCTCCAGCTGCCATTTCAGCAGCAAGAATGTTCTTCCCTATTCCTGAGCTCCCTTCTTGCATAAAAGATTAGCCTCAATATTGAGTTTTGATGCTCTAAGGAAACAATCCCCTTCTGTACATTCTGTTGATACAGGAAACGCTGGGGAAGGTCCCTAACACTCTAGTGTTGATATTAATGCTGAATTTCATCAAGAAGCTGATGTGCCAAGGCTTGAGAAACATCCCTGGATGACTTCTTGAAAGAAGGAAGGGAAGAACACATACCTCAGTGTAGTGACCCGATGGACCGTTAAGGAATGACGAAAGAAAAGACATTTTGAGCAACACAACCATGTGTAGGTTCTGCTTTTAAAGGAGAACTAGCCCAGTAACAGCTGCAGAAACCAAAAGTGTCATCAAACAACAGGCTCTTCTATTCATCTGCGGGAACAGAACAATCCCCAAGCAGCATCTGAACTTTCACTGACACATTCCCTCTCCCTCCCGAGGCAGCGCCTCTTCCTTGGGGTCTCCAAAGGACACACCAAGGAGCACGGATGGGAGACAATTACTCCAATGGGAGCTGCTTTGCTGAAAGAGCTGAGGAAGAAGTAAACACAGTGGATCTCCCCACTGAAGCTGCTGTACACTCAGACCACACAAAACCACAGGCTGAAGGTTCTTAGTGTATTTGGAGAGGATTCTGACATCTCTTCCTCCTTATAAAACCAAGGCTGCAGCTAGTAGCAGGTGTACATTAAGGTGAGACCTTTGAGAAGCAGAGCCAGCTCTCACAGAGCTGAAACAATGTAAGAATAGAGTGAAAACAGGAGATTTATGGAGCTCTACAGGCTGGTGAACACAAGCTGCCTCAAACTGCAAAGACTGCAGCCATTTATCAGCCATGGTGCTTAGTCTCTGCTGTAACAGCAGGCTGGGAGAAGTCAAACACTTCTTCCTTCTGCCTGAAAAGATGCCAAGAAGTCAGTGTGATTTACCGTGTAGAGTTCATTCAAGACCTTCATCAAGTCTTCCTGGAGCTGCAATCCCACTTCCTTGCTCTGCAACAAAACAGAGAAATGAAAGTTAATTGGGGAAGATGGTAGAAAGGCGGAGGAAGCGAGCGTGCTCCGCAGCTACAAATAATTAAGGCTCAATTAAGCGCTGCTATTTATGCTAGCGAATCCAGTAACTGCTCAGCCCAGAGCCACTTATGGTCAAATTGCACAAACAGTATTAATAAACTGAAATGTTATGTGTGCACAGGCAGAAAGGCCTCACAGCACGGCAGCAGGGAAGCTTCCAGAGAGCGTGCGACTTTCAACACCACAGGCCTGGGAAGAGATTTTCCTGTTTTAGCAGGATTGAGCAAGACAATGAACACAGGGCAGCTTGGTATGAAATGCAGGAACATAAAGCCAACAAGAATGACTTCCCTGTACCAAACATCACATCACAAACCAGGCAATACCTCAGCTTTGCTGACGTAAGGTACCTCCTCGATGAAGCCAGCGATGAGAGCCCTTCACACTCCCACCTCTGTGGGCAGCACTGCTGCTCTTCCCTTTCTCTTCCCCTTGACTTTGTGTTCACAAGCCCCTTGGCTCTGCCCATCCCTCTGGTCCTTATTCCTGGTCCCTCAACCACACACACTGCAAGCTGCCACTTTTCCTGAGGTTTTAGTAATAAAAGACATCCTGGTGAGGAACTGGAGAAGCTAAGGAGGGGAGCAGGCATCTTGTCTCTCTACACCACACTCCTATCCACAAAAAACCAAGCAGGGTTAAACACTCTTAATCTAATAACTACAGTTTCCCCACATGTTCTCCCTAATTAGAAAGACAGCAACGTCAGTCGGTTTATAGACTTTACTCATTCACTACATACTGGATGGGGCTTTCATGCCCATTACAAGTGTGTAATCTCTACTGTGTGGAGCAAATTTGATAGGTTCAAGGTGGTTCATGCCTATAAACTTCAGGAAAAGAATAAATAAAGAGGTAACCCAGTCAAACCCACACTGAATCCAGAGTTTCTGCCTAAATTGTCAAGGCAGCTTTAAGCCAAGAGGGAAAAAAAAGCCAAACACATGGATAAAAAGCAAAGAGATGATGGTTTTAAGTCATCCTTTTTTGAATACCACCCAGTTTACTGCATTTCTGAGATGACAGATGTTTTATTACAGCCTGTTTAGGTGTGGTGTGGCCTGTTCAGAGCAGCCTGGCATCACAGCCAGCCGTACGAGCAGAAGCATCCAAGGGTGGGAGCTTTGTGTTTCCATACTCTGCAGTCCCATGTTCCCAAACCTGCTCCCCAGATGGAAAAGCTACTGGAAAAACGTCCGTCTGACAAACACTGACAAAGGGGATTGTCCTGCTTTTCCTGAGGAATCTTTAATAAGAATGAGGTTGGCAATTCCCCACCTCCAAGAGGGTTTTTGCAGGAACGAGCCCCAGAGTTCTTGCATCTCCCAAAGCAGAAAACAGGCTGAAGCTGCTGCTCATCCCCACAGTGATACGGGGTGCAAAGATGCTCCAGCTGCCTTGTTCTCAGCATGGGAGATGATTAATGGAAGTGACTGGCTGGGTCTGTTTTAAATGCCCTGAGCACTGAACTCTTCACACAGAAGGAGCTTTTCAGCAGCACGCTTCGCTGTGCTGGTTAAACTGCCTGGACTGGACCCATCATCTGCCTTTCACCCAGCTCTTTTCAGCCCATTTGCCTTTCCCTCCCCCCCCTTGCATCAAACTGCTCATTCACTGTACAAACTGCTGAAGCATCAATTATGCGAAATAGATTAAAATGAATATTTTAATGCATATTCAGGTTGAAGAAGAAAAGAAGAAGTCTAAGTGCCAAATTGTCAAAACACAAAACTCTTTGTGCTTCCAAATGAGCTCTCAAGAAAGAAACCACCAGATTGCTGGACTGGAAAAAAAAAAAAACCCTTACATTAAGATGAAGGAAAGATAGATCATAGGTGTCAGGAAAACAAGAGCTAAGCAATGAAGGTGGTTAATTTAATACTGCTCCCACGACTGATTCCAAACACAGACCAAAATAAAAGGTTTAGGAGAAAAAAGGTGAGCTCGCTGAGCCTGATGATTGAGAATATGTTGGAGGAAGCAGAGCTATCAGCTGGGGAAAGTTAAAGAAAATGCCTTGGATGTTAGCAGAATCGTGGCTTGAGTGCTGGCAAGGGTGGACCTGATGCACAGAGAACTTCTCTGAGGTCCCATGGAGTTCAAAGTGTGTCCAAGATCAAAGGCAGCTGATTTTAACCATTGCCACACAGGAATTGAGATTTCAAGACCATACCAGAACATGGCATGGAATTACAACTAAAATGCAGGCCAAGGAGAAACAACACACAGTCTCTGTGTTGCAAACATCTCCAGGTATCATCTTCTGTGCCCATATCAACTCCTATGTTGTGTCTTTCAAAGGCAGGCAGAATTTAGAATGGTTCAGTTTGTGAACCCTCTTCCAGGAGAAAGCAGTGATTAAAAGCAAAAGTACACATGATAAGTGTTATTATTCCCTATTCCCAGCTGTACCTGGAAGGAGTGTATCTGTGCATCCCTTAAAGAGCTGGAGGATGGGCTTGTGTAGGCAAATCTTCTCTAACCAGCTGCAACACCAGACTGTGGGCACACGTGGGGAGGGGGTGTCCCTGCAAACCCCGTCCCTTCCTTATCCCATCAGGGCCAAACACTTGTTCTCTAGATCTGGGAGATTATCTAGTTTGATAAGCATCATTACAGGTCCATGGCACAGCATGGGAGCCCACCCAGCACCCCAGGCTGGTGATGGGGGGGGCTGCAGGATGCCAGCATCACCTCCCCTGTGCTGTGCAAAGGTACCTACACCTTTTGGGGACAAACACCAGCTTCCTTCCCTCTGGGAATCAGGAAAATTACCAGCAGCACCCAAGAGGACAAGAGAGTCATTTCAGAGCAGCGACACCAGGAACAGCACTAACTTCCAGCCTCAGCATTCTTCTCACCACTGCTCTTTCCAAGCCTTTTCTTTGGCCTCCAACAGCAAAGCAGAAGAAGCTGCGCTGAGCGTGCGTGCACACGCACCGACATACACGCTCACACATGCACACATACTCCTTTGTTACAACCGGGTGTATATGCACCATGTGCAGGGCTGTAGGTTGCTGCCACCCCTCGCTGGAACATAAATTCCCAGCACGCCGTGCCAGCTTCTCAACAGCCTCTTTGTTCCAAGCCCTCCTCCCCTCCACCTCCCCTCTAATTTAATCAAGATGTTTTTGGGATCTACTGCAGCACTGGCTGGGCTGTTCCGCATTCCACCCAACATTAACGACTTCAGCTTCAAAATATTTGGGGGGGGGGGGGAAAGCAGGGATAATAAATATGAGAGCTGAGGAATGCTGTCAACATTTTGTGCCCCGGGTCTGGAGCCTCAGCAAGGCAGTTCCAGATCTGATAGAGAGATGGTACAGCTTCAAAACAAACACAGCGTGAAGTTCACGAGATGTTTTCTGTATAAACTCAACGACAGGGAGGAAGCGCTCGGGAACCATCAGTGGGTGAGCGTGTAACATGATGAGATAGGAGATTTCTCCCTGATCCGCTGCCTGGAATTGTGTCAGTCAATGACAGGGTTGGAATTGGAGCCCAAATCTGCTGATTCGGGAAACCACCCCCCTGGCAAGACCTTTCCTCAGCGTCTTTTAAAAGGAGTCATTAAATATAGATAGGGAGCAAACAAACATGAAGTGTTCTAATGGTTTTTAAGCCAGCAGTGGGAGCTGAGGGGGGTAAATGGATTCAGCTCTTGTCCAGACCAGTGATCAACCCTGCCCAAGTCAGAGATCCTTTTCACTCCTGTGTAAATCAAGATTACAATGCAGGGCATTTATTATGCATTAGTTAATGTCTACTTATGAAGTTTGTTAAAGAGAAGGCTTTAACAAGGAAAATTGTCTAAGACCATGCATGTAGCACTTAAATACAATTTGCTAATTAAAGCTTAGAATCCTTTCTGAGTAGCTCCTTGATAATGGCATTTCTGGTCCTTTTCTTAAGAGGCCTGCTGCCTGTAATTCACTCACAGCCATTTTCCACCTTCATGGAATCACACAGAACCACCAGGTTGGAAAAGACCTTTGAGATCAAGTCCAAATGTACCCATCCTCTACTAACCCACATCCCTGAGCACCTCTCTACCCATCCGTTAAACACACCCAGGGGTGGGGACTCAGCCCCCTCCCTGGGCAGCCTGTGTCACAGCCCCACAACTCTTGCAGGGAAGAGCTTTTCCCTCCCATCTGATCCAACCCTGCCCTGGTGCAGCTTGAGCCCATTCCCCCTCATCCCATCACCTGTCCCTTGAGTAAAGGGACCAACCCCCACCCCTCTACACCCTCCTTTCACATTTTCATCTAAACAATCAACCAGTTGCACTGCATGCCCACACTGCCTTCCACTAGCACCCTCAGTCCAAGCCATTCACCCCTCACTTCACAGGGATGAGGCTCAACAGAGCCCACAACCTACCCCAGCAAGTGTTATGTGAGCTTCTCCCACAACTGCTACAGAGAAAGTGCTCAGCTGTTATCACCCAGCCCCGCAGACAGGAATTCTGTAAAGCTTCTTCTAAAGCTCCAAACCCTCCAGAATTTACAGAGAAGCCAGGAAAACAAAATCTGCATCATACACTATAAATGCATATTTCGGGTGGCAGATCACCAGCTCCCAGTTTAACGACCCATTCTACTTTGGTCAGTCCTATTTAAATGACTGTTGTATTATCTCGTTTTCTCCACCATTTCACCCACAATTTGTCTCACCACTATGTCAGTAACAAGGAATTTCCCTTATTACAGGGGAATACTGTGCTCCAACAGCCATCCCGACATGAAGCCACGTCACACCACAGCCTCCCATTCCGAGCTGAAAGAGGCACTTCTGCACTACCCCCCACCCCCTTCTCATCTTTTTTTGTTGCACAATTCTGGGCTGATGCTATTGAATCTGGGGCTTCACACACTGAATCCCAACAAACCAAGCAATTTTAGGGCTGAGAGCATTCATCTGCCTTGCAAAGCCAGCTACCTTCATCCTCATTGAATGAGCCATAAGTGAAACAGGTCTCTCCACCTTCTGAAGCCTATCAGCAAGTGGTGAAGTCCTCTGAGACACTGGTAGT
Source organism: Gallinula chloropus (assembly GCF_964237585.1). Lineage (NCBI taxonomy): Eukaryota > Metazoa > Chordata > Aves > Gruiformes > Rallidae > Gallinula > Gallinula chloropus. The sequence goes on from NC_140112.1 coordinate 4,908,966, forward strand.
AGTGTCGTGTATGTCAGCTCACAGTTTTAATGCTCTGCCTGACAGCTTCGTGCTACAACTCCCCCCAATACCCTTTTGCAAACTGCTGGGATGTATCTCCAGGAAAATCTGCCTGGAGGAACCAGAGTTGGATGAGCAACCTGGAGCGTGGCAGCGCTGGTACCTTGCTCCTGGCTGACCTGAATTCACACTGCAGCAAGTAAAGATGAGTGTCCTGGTGTAGCGACCAACAACAAAAGCATCCAGGAAATCAGAAACAAAACACAGTAAAACAGACTGCTTTCACACATTAAAAAGGGCCAGATGCATCATATTCCTTGCTCAGCCTGCACGCAGAGGTGACACTTCTAGCCTATAACACTTGTAGTAAGGTTACTCTAGCTGCAGCCTTTGGTATTTAGTGCATCATCCTGGGCAATGGGCTCAAACCGCATCATTCTCACTGGGTACCAAGTGTCAGCAGCACAGCACAGCCCATCTGCTCAATTACAGGCAGGGGGAATCTCATCTCTAACTCAGAAGCAGGTTTCCATCCTGCTAACTCAGATAAGAGCAGCACACAAATTCTTTCACTGCCCCTCCCTTCCCCATTCCCCTTGTCCTAAACAGCAGCAGGTAGGAAACCCAGGACATTTCATTCCCCCAGTGAGAAAGCAGACAGTACCACTGCTTGAGAGACCCTTGTGCAAGTAACATCAGGTTCTTACTGTTTTCCCCAGCATCACCGTTTCCCAGGGCAGAGGAGGATGCTGCGGGTGAGGATGCTGGGCTGTGAGCAGGGATACATCACACACCTACCAACCCTGCACCTTGGTGGCACTTTCACTTACAACATTTGTACCTTTATGCTGCTGTGGAGAAATATCTTTACAAACAGCCAGTGCAGTTCTTGCACACACATGGCTTTTCCAGGCGTGGTGTACTTTAAGATGTCTCACACGCTGGTACCAGCATGGCAGCACGATGCTGCAGCTGTAAAGTAGGTCATCTGAAGTGTGGACCCCTTAAGAGAATTAATCATCCTTCTGCCTTGATTACTGCAGGGCTTTTAACCAACTCGTTGCAAATTTTTCATTTCACATCAAACACTGTGCAGCACACTGGTAGATAAACTGGGTTTTTTCCATGATCAAAGGTATAAACAGGAAACGAATTTCAAATCCTGGGGGTTGTTCGTTCCCTCTTACAGGGCTTTCTCCCCAGAAAGATATTTTTCTCCCCAGAAATATCGTAACTGAACATGAAATGTTAATGTAAAGGAATGCTACGCTCACAAAGCAAGATGTGTGGAACAACTACCTGCCACCCCATCCCCAGGAGAGGATGTGTCCACCTGAAGGAGCCAGAGAGCAGGACCAGCTTACTGCTCCCAGCAACTCCTGGGAGCTTCCCACTCAGGAAGCAGCCCCCCAGTTAAAAGCAGGGCAGAATACATGTTTAAACAAGGGGTGGATGCTGGGTGAAGGGTACATGTAACAGCAAGACAGGTGGGTGCTGAGAAGGCATCAGGGTCCAGAAAGCAGATGCTCATGGCCCCCACCAGTCCTGACACAGGAATGTACACAAAGAGAAAGCAAATCTGCCTTTCTGCCCATCAACACTTCCCAATTTTGGTACATAAAAATCTATCAAGTTAAAAAATAATCACCTTGTTCAGAAACTGCTCCAAGTCACCAAGGCTTCCACAGCCCATTCTTTTTAAAAGGTGTCTTTTTTTTTTCCTATTAAATTTGAACAAGAGCTAGTGGCCTGCTTATAGGAGAAGCTCAGAGAGACAACAGAGAGAGTGATTAAAGACACTAAAGAGACTGCTTCTCAAAGGGCTACATGTGTATATAATACCAAGGGACCCCACTGAAAGGACATGTCCATAGGCAAGAAAATGGGATCATTACAGAGGCAGAAGGTTGAACTCTCTAGAGAAACCAAGGGCCATGTTAAAGAACAGGGTGATGGGGACAGAGTGGAAAGGAGAAAAGGGGCAGCAAAAACGGGCTCAAATGGAAGAATAAGATATAGATATAAAAAAACCTGTAAGTATTTAAATGTCTAAGTGGTCCATGCTGAAGGAGGATAAGCAGAAAGAAATGAGAGTGCTCTCGACAGAGGTGGATGGCAGGATGCAGGAGGGGTGTAGGGGAGGGGTCTTCCAGGGAGACACAGTGGGGGGGGTGCAGGAGAGGGGTCTTCCAGGCCCAGCACTGGTGCTCAGCACAGCAACGCTGGGTGGCATGCAGGCTTTAAGCTTCAGCCTTGCACAAAACCCAGGGCTAAATCATTAACTGTTGGACAAATAAGCAAATATTACCTCCTTCCCAGGCTGTAACAATTTGTTATTAGGACACTTCCACCAGTTCCCCCCCAGTTTTATTTGCTTGAGAGCGTGGTTCTTTATTTCACCATTTATCTTCCTTTCCCCTTTGCAGCAGCGTGGAATCGCCCTGACACAGCTCCTGGGGCCAGCAGCACTGCCAAAGCAGAATGCCAGATCCTCCCCCTCCCAGGCCCTGATAGGAACAGGAATCGTTGCTGTAACAGTCTCACAGACAAGCCCCTTGTCTCCATGTTTCAGTAAAGGATGAAGTTCATGTTTCCTCTGGAGAAACCAAAACGAAGCACGTGGAAAGAGAACAGTGGTCAAAGCAGCCCCACACCCCTGGGTGCAATTCCCAGCAAGGTAAAACACCAGGTTTGGTGCAAACAGCCCAGTGCTGAGACACATAAAGGTTTCTGGGGGAGAGCTACCCAAGGAAGTAAACAAATCTGAGAGGCAGGAAGGCACGGGGCTGACACACACTGCACATCCAGCACCACTTCAGCGCTGGCTTTGGCAGCAAACGCAGCGTCTCTTATCAGCAAAGATACCTTTGAAGTGGCTGGCAAGCTTCCATCTCACACTCAGACAAGTAGGACCCTCCACATCGTAACACGGCCCCGGAGAGGGATCTCTCATCAAAAGGCACAGGCAGAAAACTGGGATCAGACAAAGCTACAGAGCACGTGGGCTTCCCAGGGCACTGTGAACGCTGGCCCTGCAAGCACATCCCTCTGGTGCAACGCAGGCACTGCTGCTGGCACTCCAGAACTGCTCTGGCTTTGAGACAGACCCGTCTGAGCTCAACCATCAGCACTGCTGTGCCCATCGTGTGACTGATCCGAGGGGTCCAAGAGTGAACACACAATCATCTGTCCCAGCCTAAGGATTCTCCCCCACAGTCACTGCAGAGCCAAACCCCACATTGCCACCACCACCACTGCTCCCTCAGACAGAGATACCCCCCGTTTACTCACCTCAGACTCAGTGATGCTCCAGCCACGACAGCCAGCCCCCAACCCCGCTTCCCCTGAGGATGCATCTCCTTCCCAGCACAGACCTTATCACACCCACCCAGGCCCCCGTAGCCTTAAGGCTGGATCACAGCTGCATGCTGTACTTAGATCTCTCGTTTGAAAAAGCTCACCACTTGTGACAGTACAAAGTACAGCAACTCAAGAGTTCAGCAGCAAAAGGGACCTTAAGTACATCCTTTTTACACTGCCTGTCCTTCCTAGCTCACCTGCTCAATCCCAGCATGATACAAAGCCCTGATTAGAGAAAGCCTTAAATTATAAATGGCCCAAGAAAGGGATCTCATGCCTTGGGATTTTATTTCAACTGTCTTCACTGAATGAGGATCTCTGCATCACTACCTTCTCCATATTGAATGAGGATCTCTGCATCTCTATCCTATCCATATTTCAGAGCGTTATTCACAGCCCAGTAAGTTACTAGGAGACCTGCAATCAGACACATGCATAACTGTTTTTAGAAGGTATTTTCTAAACAAGTGTGAAAAATAATGCTCCTCAGACTGTCAAACAGCAAGGTGTCCTTGTTTTTAACACAGATTCTCTGTGTAGTGTGAAACAAGGACAGAGAGCTCCCAAATCAAGATTGGCAGCACGACTCCAACACCTCCAATTCCCACTGGAAACCAGTGAAACCCCAGTTTTTGTGTTAAGACAAACCTGAGTGGCCTAACAGCACCTCATCCAAGGCTCTTCTTCCTGAAGGCTGCAATTCGTGAGACTGCAGGGTGCTTTAGCTTGACTATCCTAAGTGTGACAGCGACAGTGTACAGCCCATGTATGAGCTGGAATGACTGCACAGCATGAGAGGGGCAGGAAACTCAGGTCTCAGAAGGAATACAGCCTGTTACTTCCCTGTCATAGCCTGGCTGATCAGGTCTGTGGAGCAGCCACAGAAGCCTGAGATCCAGCACCACACTAATTCAGCTGTGCTGCTCAGAGCAGTTGGGTTTTGACTGGGATCTCCGGTTTGCTTAAGACTGCTAGAAAGCCCTCAGTTGTCACATACTAGGGGAGTTCTTCTCCATTAAAACATGGGAAAGGATGTCTCAGGTTTACAGGAGAACAGGAGAAGCTAAGGACAGAGGGGGACGCAAAGTTCTTCTAGATTTTCTCATCAACAGGACTAAGTTCCATTTCCATCATTTCTAACTTCCAGTCAGAGGCACAAAACACATGCTGCTCCTAAATATCTTACCAAGCCACCCAAGAACACCATCCTGCCTTTGCCAGCTGCTTGTGGAGCAACTCTGGGTAAACAACTTCATCCACTTGTCCCTGGTCTTTTCATACCCAGGACCAGGTGCCCGTTGGCTGCTTACGGTCCCGAGACACTCTGCAGCTTGGTCGTACCTCTCTCAGGATACACTGAGTGCTAGATACAGATTTTCACAAACAGCCATTGTCAAATCCATGAAATATAAACCTGATTTGCAGCGTCTCCTCATCTACAGCAGCTTTGGTACCAATTTATCCTGCTTCTCACAGCTCAGGAAGGCAAGAGACCCTAAGGAAAAAGTACGAGCAGCCACAGATCCAAGTCTGGCCAAGTTTCTCTCTCTATCAGCTGCTCTCTTACCCAACTATGTGCCTCTCCAGATAAGACAGGATGCAATTTTTGTTTTTAACCGCCCAGCACAAGCAGAACCCTAACCTGATACCTGCCTGGCCTTCAGCCAACGTGGTGTGCCTGGCAAACACTCAGACAACAAGTAGTTGGTACTGAGTAACAAGCGCCTTTTTGTTTGCACAAATCAAGTGGGGTTTGTATTTGGTCTGTGAGAAAGAAACCAGAGGAGGTTTCGTTGTTAGTTGATTATTTATTTGTTTTTATCAAGGGCCTGCTGCCTGAAACCAAACAAAACTGGGCAAGCCCATGCTTATATGCTTATGCAAGGGGCTGGAAATTAAGATGCCAGTTTCCAGCCAAGCTGGGAGGGTATCGATTTCCATGTACTTCCTCACTGAGGCATTTTCTCAGCCACCTTGCTCAAGCACAAGCCCTTGTTGAAATTCAGTAGGGAGATTAGTTATCCTCTGTAAGGATTAGAGGACTTGAAGAGGAACTCCCATTCAATAATCCCATGTAAGTATCTAATCAACCGTAATGTAATTACCAGAAAGTTTTAAAAGGTCAGAAAGGCCTTAGTGTGATGTTACTTGGAAGAGAGAAGGTTCCTCATCTGCTTGGGCAGTGCCTCAAAAACAGAAGTAGAAGAGAAACCAAATGCAACACTTGAATATATTTTTCATGCTCTGTTGCTACCCATTAAAAACTCAAGAAATAGGCAGGGGACACAGGACACAACCGTGTGCTCCCAGGGACCTTCGTTCTCCTGTGGAGATGAGCTGCCAACACGTACAGATACCTGCTGTAAGAGAGCAAATGCACCCTGCTCTCTGCAGGTAACACACAAGATGCTGCTCCTTTCAGCACATCTGAACATGAAATGACACACGTGATATTGAGCTCTGGTTGTTTTCTGGCAGTCTGTGGTCTACAGAATCTTTGGATGCTGCTTATCAGTCAAAGCAATATAGAGATGTCAAAGAAGAGCCAAACACTTGCCCCTCAAGACATTCAGAAGTCTGTCAAACGAGGCTTCCAACTACTGCCAAGGCTGCATTGTCTCTTTTTCCAGAGAAGGACAATACATCCTTTGAATATCTGGTGTAGTAGGAATTCTCCCTAACTGCAGTTTCTCCTCTGCAGCAGGTATATGTTTGTCTTCAGAGAGCTGTCCTTGATTATATTCAGAGTTGAAGATCTGGAAGCTTTCTGCTTATTTTCAACTTTCAAAATGCATACCAACTGCAGGCAGGTGAAGAGGGGAAAAAACCCAACAACCCATGGCCTGAATATACATCAGTGAGCCTCAATCTATCACTTTCAGGAAAAGCCAAAAACATTAAAACAAGAAAATAACTGCAGGAACAAGAGGTAAGTCAAGCACAGTTACCCAGACAGCTCTTTTCCAACCTAGTGATTCTGTGAAAAACACCCCAACAAGCGTCAGGCAGGGTCAATAATAAATCAATCCACCTGAAGAAACAGCTAAAACTGTATTTCAGAAGGGCTGGAGAAAGAAAAAGACATGCACCACAGCACTCAGTTACCTTCTTGAACAGGCGCCCCGAATCTTCGCTGACCTGGACAAAGCGCGGGATGATGTTGTTGAGATAGATGTCGCTTAAGGTGGTGTGATCCCTGCTCTCCCGCTTCACTTGATTTAGCAGGAGATTCCAGCAATTGACAGGTGATAGCACGTTCTGATCCTTCCTATAAAGGACACAAAAGAGAGATGAGAATTGGATAGGGCTGCCTGAAGTGGGAAAAGCGATTCTATTAGCGATGCTCTATGTCCATGGAGGCCAGGAGCCCAGCTACAGGACCTCTGCTCAAACAGGTCAGGCAAGTGCAAGCTACAGTCTGCCAAACGTAGGCTCTCATTCTTCCTGCTGAATCCGAGAAATTGGGCATAAATTGCAGCGCAGGAGGAAGAGCAATGGCTCCAGTCTCTGCCAATAGGTTTCACAGCTGTCTCAGGGGTTTGCAACTTAACCACGATAAAAAGACTTGAAGCATCAAGTTAGTTAAACACCATCCAGACAGGAAACAAACGTTACGTCTCCTGTCCACACACAACGACATGCAAGGATCTGTATCTGTCCTGAGCTACAGAGAAAGCAGCACTCATACACCAAGCTTTGTTTTCCCATCTTTGAACTTTCTCCACCTTATTAAGGCTGATTCCCTCCCCACCCAGCAAATAAGCGATGCAAAAGGGGGAGATGAGAGGAACCTGTTCATTTGGATCAACATCTCATCTACTGAAAGGAGTCATTTCTTAAGGCACCATTTCATACTAGATGAAAGCAAGGACGTTGGCAGCAATTTTGCATGGTCCTCCAGCAGCCCCGCAGCAGAGCTTGGCACTGGCAGGTCTAGGTGCAGCCTTAACTACATCATTTACTCCCCTCTGGATGTGTTTAATCGTTTGTTTACAGTACAACAGTATTTATTTAGAAAAGAGTAAGCCAGCTCTCTAGCTGAAAGCCAAAGCTCTCCCTGATTATTCTGTGCAACTATCAGATTTCTTTTCTGCTAAAAGAAAACTGTTTGATTTCCACAGAAAAAGGGACAATTCTGCACTTAAAAGGACAGCAACCTCTGCTGCAAGAAATGCCTGACAGCATGAAAGTGTGACAACTAAGCCATGGCAGACTTTCATTACCCTTTCTCATGAGAGTAGTGGTTGGATCTGTAGTGTGATATGGATAGTTTTAGATAGAGAAAAGCAGCATCAGAACAGCTGATCCTGATGCTTTGTTTCTTTTCCTTAAAAACCCTGGAACGCTCAGGAAATGACTGCAGCCTGGGATCTGGTTGCAGCTCCTCTTGCAGCTCTGAGGCTCGGAGAGCCCACACACTTGTGTGTGTGTGTGTGTGTACTGGGATGGGTTACAAAAAGGATCCCAGGTTTTTTGAATTAAAAAAAAAAAAAAGAAAAGAAAAGAAAATGTAAGAAGGCAGAGATTTTCTTCAGAGACACTATTTGCCTTTGTACTCTCCTGTCCTGTACTGCAGATCCCACTGATGTGCAGGAACCAGATGGAATGATCAAAATGCAGCGCTGCGCAAGGTTGAAGCTGCCAGATGTGAGGCTATATAAATCAAATAGCTGCCCCTAGATCTCCTGCAACGGGTGTTTGCAGCATACTGTTTGTTTTGTTAATGTGCCAGAGAGCTAATTAGTAACTGTGAGACTCAACTAACAGAAGTGGGAATCTATGGGCATGGACCATGGTGCAGCCATCCCTGGAAGGACACACATGCAGATGGGGATCTGAGCACTCTGACTCCTGCTGAAACAGATGAAAGCTGCCAGGGACAGCAATGTACACATGGAGGGGTTGCTTGTGTTTGGTTTTTTTGAAGCTTAAGTGAAATGAGAAACAACCACCAAGTTACTTCCAATAAAAAGAGGGCAGGAGGAGAGGGGGAGTCGCTAGGAAGGGCTCCTCCAAGGAACAGCGCTGGGTCGGAAGAGTACTCACCATCTCTAACAGGCAAATCATGGTCCAGGTAGAAGGCAGGAAGCTAAATAAACTAAATATTAATATGCTAAATAATTAAATCATATAGGATTGTGGATGGTGGTAAGGAGAAGCTGATGAAGGACAGTGTTAAGAGATGTTGGAAGTTGGTTGGTTTGCTCCTTTGCACCAATGATCAAAAAGTACTTTACACGCTGACGTTGCATTTGCTCTCCAAAGCTGGAAGAGCTACAGCAAGTGAAAGTTAATCCACAGCCATAAGAACTTTGGGACTGAAACTTCAGAATAAAACAAGCTCAGTCTCTCCATCAGCTGATCTTGTCCTAGCTGTTTGAAACCCTGCTTCAAAACCCCTAACAGCCTGTTCGTCCTTCCTCTGCTGCTTCACTCCTTTCCTAAGAGTGGTGCAGCCACAGATCTCCACTGAGCAGCCAGAAGCTGTGCAGCTGTGTGCAGCCTGCTACCTGCCCTTCTTTGGCTCTGTACCACTCATCTGCAGGAGCTGCCAACCCCAAACCGCTCGGATGTTTCAGTCCTTAGTATCTCCCATCGCATTTTCTGTCTTGTTACGATTGTTGCTGTCAGCCTACTAAGAGCATCTGGCTGTTCGTGGATGCCCCTGCTCAGGTATCAGTACAAGCCCACTGTGAGCAGCCTGGAAGAGCTGTGAGGAACCTGGGGCAAGGTCACTTCAAGGGGTCCTACAGGAAAGGGAGTGCAGGGACAAGCCAAGGGGCGATGGCTTCAAGCTGAAGGAAGGCAGGGTTAGGGTATGTTAGGAAGAAAGTCTTTACTCTGAGGGTGGGGAGGCTCTGGCACAGGATGCCCAGAGAGGCTGTGGAAGCCCCTGGATCCCTGGCAGGGTTTAAGGATGGGGCTTTGGGCAGCCTAGGCTAGTGAGGGTGTCCCTGCCTATGGCATGGGGTTGGAACTAGGTGATCTTTGAGGTCCCTTCCAACCCAAAGCGTTCTGTGATTCTATGACCATAGACAAGGATACATGCATGGCTTTCCAAAGAAAAGCCAAGCACCAAATGGGAACCAGAAGAGATGCAATAGTTAACTGGACAATTCCCAGCTGTCCAGGCTGCCCTACCACAACACCCGGAGCTATTCTAAGGCAGCACATAGCACGAATACCAAGAGCCCATGAAAAGCATGGTGAGTAAAATTGCTGGTGTCTAATGGCGCCAGATGGGTTGTTGACACACTCCGTGTGGTTAGACATGAAAGGCCATCCCGCAGGAAGGAATAATCACAGCCCCACATGCTCCCAACCCACCACCGGGATCGTCACCTTCGGGTCTGCGCAGCACAGCCGCACCCTGAGCTCAGCCTCATGCAAGCACAGCTCTGCACGCTGAGAGAGGGGGTTTTTTTCACTTGAATTCCTGTATTTCTTGGTGCCTGTTGGTTTCACTCACCCCTTCGGTCCCTTGTTACAACACCCTGTCTGGCTTTTTGCACTGGTTCAGTGTTTTCCCAGCAAGGTTTTTCCAGGAAGCAAGACAAAAAGCTCTCCATTATTTGCTAGAGACAAGTTTCCTAGTGCTGGCAAAGAGCAGATAAAGGCAAGCCTCAAGACAGAAAAGAAACAGAAAAGGGAAGAGGCAGTTTACTTGCTTCAAACCTTCCAAGTAGCCTTTGGAACGATGCACCACATTAAGTGGTGAAGCACCTCTAAAAACGCAGCGTTTTTCTGGGGTGGAACACGGCAACAGTTTTCACAACACAGAGCAGAAGTTATACAACTGTTTACAACAGACCCTCTTCTATCCTAACCACAAGCAGATGGCAGGGAAGCAAATTGCTATTTTCATTAACCATTGCCATCCTCAAAGGAGCTGGCAAGTACATCCAGCTTCCAGGCTCCTGTCACCACAGGGAAGGGATGAAAAAGGGAAGAGAAATAGGTGATAAGGGACCGCTGGGTATCACTGAGAGCGAACTCGGTGGCCGCGCATCCTGAGGAATCACTGGAGTCACTTTTCGCCCTTAAGAACTCAAAGTGATGAGCTCAACCCAAAACTTCAGGCTCTGCACAGGAACTTGCCCAAAGCGCTGGCGATTCCACATTCACAACAACTATTTGACTCAAACTTCCCCCCCCATGAGGAGGAGGAAGAAGAAGAAAACGCCAAGATCCAGGTTTATTTCAAGCTCTCTTTATCCTCATTTCAAGATGGTGTGATGATAGTGAGCCTGGCTGGTTTATTTAGGTTAGCCTAAATTACACCAGCTCACAGCAGCCGGGCTGCTCGGGAGCAGGAAGAGGAAGTTGTGCAGAGATTTTTTAAGGAACCACAAAGTATGAAGCTCTGTGGTTTTCTTGGGTGTTATATCTTGATCGGGTCCTCTGCAGCTTCCACTTCAAAGGTTTCAGCCAGTTCTCAAAGATCAGAAGGGAAGATTTGAGTCCCAAGGATCTGAACTGTCTTAATTAAATTACTCATTCGTACAAGGAACTCCCCGACAGTCCAAGATTTATCTGCTTGAAGGCAAGCAGGGGAGAGCTGGGCACTGCAAGGGAGCCCCAGGGAGCAAGACAGCAGAAAAATGATCTTCAATGACAACCTCCTCCCCCCATGCTACATCTTAAAAACTCTAAAAACCAAACAAAACCCATATCCACAACCTGGGAATAGGAATATTGGGTTTCCATAAGGAACCTAAGATGAAGGAGTAAGTCAGATGAGCATGAAATAACACTAATTAGAACAAGGGAAACATCTCAACACAGGCACATCACATCATCCATGTGAACAGATTTCTCTGACCATCCTTCCTCAGAACCAAGGGGCTTTGAAGCAAGTCTCCAGGTGGTACTGCAGACCCTGAAGTTTTCTGTCCCACCTTCCTAGCCCCCAAAAATATTTAGGATCTGCTTCCCAGAGCTGTGCAACAGCCATTTCCAGAGCCGGTACCTCCCAAAAACAATCATCAGGATCCTGGAAACCAAGTTCATTTATTTCCCACTTCCTTTCCCCTCCCAGCAGGAACCCATGGGCTCAGGTACCTCACAGCCAGCTCACCTGAACCACCTGCTGAAGTCAGACAGGAGGAGGAAGGGGGGGGTAGAAAGAAGTTCTTTTCACATCCGTGCAATTTTCAAGCCCACCCTGCAAACCACGAGAGCCAGTGACAGATCAAGTGTTAATTACCCCTGAAAAATCTGGAGATGTAATTGTTTCCTTACTCGTTTTTTCAGACCTGGTTGAATTCTGTCCTCTGCAGCGTGCTCTGCAGAGCTGCTATAATCCTACCCATCCTGGGGTTTTATGTACGGTCTCGCTGGTGATGCATCCCTAGCTCTCTAGACTCAATGAGGGCAGGGGATAAATGAATGCTTCATGCTTAGAAAAGTCTTCCAAATGTCATTATTTGAAAGACTTGGAATAAGCGTTCTGGACTCAGCTCCATCAAAAAGAATCACAGGTCAAAACAGCCTATGACAGCATTTGTCAATTAAAATATTAATGAGGATGATGTAACTGAAATCCACCTGACTCAAATGCTTTTGGCAACACCCCTCTCTCAGCCTGCCTCATCTCTGCTTTAAAGAAATCAGTTTGCTTTTGAGAAAGCTGCGGCTGAGCTCTTTGCAAATCAAGGTTTGATTCCTCCTTAAAGCCCTCCTGACACAGCTCAGCAGGATCTGCGAATTTGGAGAATTACAAGCATGGACATACACGCTGCTCCCTGCCCTCCTCTTCCAAAAGATTCCAGTTATGAACATCTGTTGTTTACAAGTGCTGAGCCTGAAGGTTGCCAGACTTATTCTGCATCTTCTACTTCAAGGCAAAGGCTTGCCAGAAAGCCATCTGAATTTCATGCTGGGATATCCTGGACATTCAGCTCTCCAGCTGACAATTGCTACTCGGTATCCTACTTCCAAAGATTAATCTGATTTAAAACATGGCCTTAAAATAGCACTGCCTTTGCATTTATTTTTCTTTCCCTGCTTTCTCCCTTGAAAGGCATCGCTCAAGGTTTGCCACACAGGTTTTTATACCGTTAACTGATTATATGGGGAGTCAAACGCCTGTAGAACGAAATCACATGAAATTAGAGAACTGAGAGCTCGAGTTAAAGGTCGCAGGATTTCACTGCATCTGAGGATGGATGTCAGAGCCAGAGCTGCTGCCTGCAGGGACCCCCAAACCCCAGAGGCAAGACAGACACCTGCTGAGATGGATGCTGTGATTTAACTGCTATGCAAGAGGCCTTTAGCTTAGGCAGATCTTTAAGGAGTGATGACTACACCAAACTTGTGGCCAACAAGCTCTTGTAACAATGGGAGTTGTGAAATTAATTGTTCCCCTGCCCCAGCCCTTACATCTTGTGCAAGGATATCCACCAATAGGTACTACAGAAATGCAGATATATATATATATATATACACAGATATAGATATGTGACTGGTCTCTTTAGTAGCCTCATTGAAAAAAAAACGTTTTTAAAAGAGAATAGGCAAAGTGAGGTCTAACAGCCATGGTAGAGCAGTTAAAAGCAAGTAAAACCTGGGATACATCCAACTGTCATCAACTCATGTGTCACCTTGGCTACACCAATCTGTTCCCCTTCTTCAGAGACAGAAAATGAGAACAACATACACCTACCTCTGTGAATCACTTTAAGATGCTCCAGTGCAGCTAGCTTCAAACTGCGCCATGTGGAAGCGCCCCTCAAGTCCATCACTGGCTATATATACTGTCTACTGTCAAGACCCAACCATCTACCCTTCAAAACCCATATGGAGAATGTAGCCACCTCACCAGCCCACCCCCCTCGTGCAGCCACATCTGAGAAGAATAAACCCCACGCAAGGCATTTGTTGGAAGCCCAACACGAGCCTGCACCTCTCTCCTTCAAGCATGTGCTTTTCCCAGCTTGGGGATGGATGGTGGAGGAAACCACCCGAGCCCATTCCGCGGGTCAGACCGAAGCCTCCTGCCCTTGACAGCATTCCCTTAAATGAACACAGTGGGAGCAAGTCGGCAATTACATGATAGCTATTGAGTATGAAAGCACATGCAAATTACAGGGTTACTGCCTGACAGATTTCCTCCTTGACAGTGTGTTATGAGATCTAAAAACGGCAAGTGACATGGTAAGCAGTCCCTGAATGATACGGTACCTTGGACGTAATTATCACCTTATGGAAAGAACATGCTATTACTGTGTATTTATAGGGTCACAGCCAGGCAATTACAGAGTAGCCACCCGCCCGTGCACAGCCCCAGCCGTGTCATACAGCTCCTTAGGAGGAGAGATCTGATGGTTGGCTTTGATCAAATGGTCTTCTGGGGGCTTCCAAATGAGCTCCCAGCTTCAGTGCCTACAGAACAGGTACCAGCCGAGTTACTCTTCGCTGTGCAGACAGAGCAGTGCTGGGGATGGGTAATTATAACTGGAATTGCTCCCTCAGCAATCCCTGTGGTATTCTGACATGGTTCTGAGTGTCACAGCCAGCACGCAGAAATGGCCAAAGTAGTAATAGATGGAGCTACCCAGGACAGCTTTAAAGCTGAGGGTCACTGCTGTGATACACACTGCCCACAGACCCAGTTAATCCAGGGTTAGGAGTTATTTTTCTCCCCTCATTCGAACTCTTGACCAAATTAACTACTCATGCATTTGGGACTCAAACCTTGCAGGGGTAACGTGTTCTAGGAGAAGATGCTTTCCTGTCAGGAGCTGTCTGCTGCTCATGCCAGAGAAATCAGGGGCTAAGCAGCACGAGCCCTCTCTCTGCAAAGAGAAAGGGATGCTCAGCACCAGGTTTCAGAGTATTTCAGGCAATGCCCAGGACTTCACCAGAAAAGCACGGATGTTCAATTCAGAAATTCAACTGAGGGTTTGATGTGCTGATAAAAATCACCTGCCCAATCCAGGCTGCACTCAATAGCTAGGATATCTGAGGTCAATTTTGTCCAGGCACAGGTTTATGAAGCCCATCCAAAGCAGAAACAGCACAGAAACCAAGGGCAGGGGTCAGGGAGGAAAATGCATTAGAACAAAATAAAAAATTAACCCCCTGTGGTACCAGAGTCAGCTTTTCAGTTCACAGAAAGCATGACACCACACAGGATTCTCTTCAACCACAGCAGAACCTTCTGCATTAAAAATTTGACTCTAAATCTCAAAATAGGAAGACAGACAGATGCAATTTTCCCAGCACTGAAAGCTGAATAGAGAAGCGTTTCTGATGGGATGTTTCATATCAGGGAACATAAAGGAAGTCACCTCAATTTTCACCAGGAACAATAACAAATTAAACTGAAAACGACCAGTCATAATGCAGTGGGAAATTATAGTTTGTGACATCATTTCTTAAGTGGCACCTTAAAGCATGTGCAGAGTATGAGCAGCTTGTAACAGTAAGAACACTTCCACTGTGAAGATACAGGGGAAAATACTTAAGGCAATTACAGCTATGTAGATAGGCAGAATAACTCCTCCAGCCTGTCAAATTGTGATGCTTGGGAGTCCTGAGTTCCCAGCACAATGAGAATGAAAATAAATGACATCAAAGCCCTACAGAAAGGAAACTAAAGCGGTGCCTTCTTAATGGCTTTCACAAGAAGAGCTTCTAGTGGGAAGGGGAAGCTGATATATCCCCATATTCCTCCAAGCACAGCGATGACCAAAACACAACACAATGGCCCGACCCAAACAATGCTCAGAGTGACCGTGGCACTTTGGGCGGAGGCAGATCCAGATGGATCTTCTCAGCTCTCTCTGTGCAAAGCAGAAATGATTCACATCCCAAAGCTGCTGTTGCTCGGTGTTTTCCCCAGCTGCTACCCTGACAACAAAACCCCACAAGCTCCTGCACTGCCCAGATGTCTGCTACAGGAGACCCGTGGCCGTGGCTCTGTGCTGGCCACCTACTCTTGCTGGGCTAATGTCTGTGCCACGCAGCCTTCTGCACCCCCAGGTCCTCTCCTGCATCCCCCTTCCTGGGGAAAGCGCCCTTGTCCCTATCTCCAGGCAGGAGTCAGTAGGAAATCAGAGGGCTGTGGATCCACAAAACCACATTCAGAACATGTTAGTCATCCTGACATCCAGCTAAGCAAGGAACAGCCAAAGCAGTATGGTCAGACCTACCCATAAATAATGTGCCAAGCAGGTGAGACTATTGATCACCAGACCTACCTATAAATAATGTGTCAAAAGCAGGTGAGACAATTGATCTGTCTACCAGGACAGCTTTAAATTTTAAATGAGCTTAGTGTCTAGGGACGCTACCCAGAGGCACAGCTCTGCTCTAAGTCCTATTGGCATTATTCCTCTACTGCCTTGAAGTGACAATAGGAGAGATATAAGAGTTAAATCCTACTCTGAGTATACATAGGGTATCAAAAGGGAGCTGCAGTGGCAAATCACAGCACATAACAGGTTAGAACAGTTACTCTTAGAAAAAAGAAACACACAAAACCCACTGACATTGAAGGAAACCCTGGCTTTGGCCATCGAATCTGGTGTACAGCTTTGCCCCCTTCCCAAGGAAATGACTCCTTTTATATGTGTCAGTTTTTAACTGTTCCATTCCCTACTGACAACATATGACTGACCCAGAATTACTGACATGAAGCTAGCAGCAACCAGGCTATGCAGAAACATGAAATGGGTTCTGTGGTCAAAACAAGCTTGGGTAACATTCTGACATTCACCAAGTGCTGGGACCTGCATTCACTGCATCACCCCTCTTTGTGGCATTGCTATCCTTGCAACCACGTCTACAAGGGAAGAAAAGGGCAAAAAACAAAAGGCAAATACTCTACTTGAATTGCTGGTCTTTGGTGCTCCTAGTTTTAGCCAGGAATCTCTCAGCCAACTTCTCCAAATTCCTTGAGTAATCCATCTCAATCTCTGCCTTCTTGCGGAAGAAATCCTGCAAGTCCTGCAGTAACTGGACCCGAAGCTCACACTGCTGGTCAAGGCATTTCAGCTGCTCTACCAATTGGGCACGGATCTCTGTAACAAATAAAAGCACTAAAAATTAAACAAAATCCCATTAGAGAAAACACCATAAAAATTCTCCAGTAAAATACAATTAAAAACATGTTCTCTCATTAGTAACATGTCAGCAAAGCTCTGTTACAATTAACTGTGTATCTGCAGGCAGGAAATGAGTGTGAGTGCATCTCAGATGCATCAGTTGCAGGAGAACCATCCCCATAACCTGCAATTCTGCATCTACAGATGTGGAAGCAAAGCTGAACCGCTGAAGAGAGCATCAATTACAAGCATCAAGTGCATTTTTGGCATCAAGGAGAAGTGGTCACTGCCTAAAAATGTACTGAATCTCAGTGTGGAAAAAAGGACTGCATGCTGCAATACCCCACACGCCAGCTCAGAAAGTGACTTTGGGGAATTTCTGTCCAATTCCTTTGCAGGCTGCTCCTGATGCAGAAATGCCGTTCCACACACTGGGGTGCTCCCCAAAGGCACCGATTTCAGATTATTCAGTTAGTCACTGAGTCTCCAGCTGCTCACATCTCATTATAAACCAAACCACTGAAAGAGATAAAGACACCCCTTCGGAGAGCCAACACGAGAGCACTTCCCATCAGGGGATTAGCTCCACAAAGACTACTTTTCTTTCTAAAACATCTGCAAGTAACAGAGCTGTGTCTAAAGGACCCATAAAACTCAGAGACCCACAAAACTCTTAATAATATTATTATTGTGCTCAATTATTACTGAGGATATCTATTTGTATTAACACGATTCTTTCACAGCTTTCAAACATTTTACAAACACAGAAGCTTCTCACTTCGCCCCTTTAAGCCAGGGTGGTGTTCACCTTGTCTTACCGATACTAAATTTGAGGGGCAGAGGTGACTTGCTCTCAAACATGGCAAGAAAACAGCAGAAATGTGTCACTTGGTCTAAAAACGCAGAAACGTTCAGCACCGTGGCTGGCAGAGGGTATCAGGCTTTTCTGCTGGCCATAAACTCACCACAAAAATAGCAAAACACGCATTTTCATCTGAAGATCTTTGAGTCCAACTGTTCCCGTCCTTTTCTGAACCACAGCCCTGAGCATCTCATCTCCCCATCTGTTAAATACACCCAGGGTCGGAGACTCAACCCCCTCCCTGGGCAGCCTGTTGTAGCACCCGATAACCCTTTCAGGGAAGGGCTTTTTCCTCATGTCTAATCCGGACCTGCCCTGGCACAGCTTGGGGCCAGAGACCAGAAGAGAATACTGGCATCTTCTCCTAAGCAGATGAAGAACAAGATGCAGAAGTCACCACTTCCAAAAAACAAGTAGTTCCCAAGGCCCAGAAGATCAGCAGAGCACACGTGTGTTCACAGCACAATCACAACGAAGCTCTTGGCTCTGAAGGTGGGACACTTCACCCGCAGCAGCAAGAAGTAGTAACCTTTTTCCTTCAGTAAGGAACGCAGTATCAGCACTTTTCCTTTATAAATAAACTCAGTGTTTTTGGAGGGGAACAGCGACAGCTGATGGGGCTGCCCGCAAGGGAACAATAAGCTATTCAGCGGCCGCTTATCGAGTCTGCGGCGCTGGGCTGGAGAAGGGCAAACCTTGCTCATCTTTCAGAAACACAACCACACAGTAACTTCGCCACAAAATAAAATCAAGAATGCAGGAATTTCCTGAGGCTTACTGGAGTATGAAGTATCTGCTTGTTTTCCCATTGCTTACACAAGCAGATGATGTTTTCTCAGGCTCACTCCAGGAACACAGCACGGCAGAGTCGCAGGCTGGGCACGCTCTAACCTGGGGGTCACTGTATCACACAGGACCTTTTTGTGCCTGCAAGTCCCAGCCACCTCTTTTCGTTTTGAATTCGCTGCTTCTGAGCCTTTTAATTTACACGGGTTATTAGGTTAACAGCCACTTTAAACACAAAGAAAAGCCTTCCACCTCCTCGCCTTTTCTACAACTTGTAGACCTCAGATCCCACCCACTGTGATCACCGATGCCAAGGAACAGCATCCTGAGGACTCTCCTCCTGCTGACAGTGCTTCAAGTGCCTGAAGGTGAATAAGCATGTTTAATCAAGGTCAAGATGCCAGTAGTCGAATTAGGACTAAACACCAGGTACTAATTCTCCCACTAAGCCTTGCCCTGTGTTGCAGAACCCTTTCTGCTGCACTTCAAGCTCACGTGGCTGACAACTACATAATTACAACGTCCCTAGGAGCAAGCAGAAAGTTTTCCATCCGTTTAAAACAAGCCATTCATTCACTGCCATCACCAGATTGTAAAGTCACCTAGGGCACAGAGGGACAGAGCACTGTAGAATGCGAGAGAGCTGCATAATTTTACTTCTATCCTTTCTACAACTACCTTTTCAACATTCCCTGAAGCACACAGCAGGCATGTCTGGCTATTAATGAACTCCAAGGGTAAGGAAGGATCTTCTACCTTCTGTATTTTAGTCACATTTATCATTCTCAACATTTACAGTCTAATTTTTTATCCCTTTTAAACTTTTAAGCATATGAAGTATTGATAGGCACAAATGATGCTGCACTATCACAAAGGTCATTGTCCCTAAATAAAGTGCTGGCATTTAAGTGCCTCTAATACTCCCATGGAAAGGTCACCAGCAGTTGTCTCCATCATAGGTACGTTAAGAGACACACTACATTTTAAGATGCCACCAGGGCCAGCCACATCTTTAAAAAGTCCAGATGATCATAATGGATTGATTGGTCCTGCTTGAAAGAGCCACACCGGTTTGAAGCAGATGAGCATCTCTGGGGCTTGTTACATGACAAATCCCCAGACTCCCACCTTACCATCTTGGGAAGGATCCAGTAAGCAAAATAAACAGTAGATTAGCCTTAATTTTAAAGAAATTATAGATTTGGGTGGGGGTTTTAACACTTAATCAGAATATAGGAATTGTGATGCAATTATGGACATCTACAGAATAGTTTGGGATTCTGAAACTACACCACACAGGAAAGGTTTTCCACAGAGCTCCTGGCAAGAACTTGAGCTTTCATAAAACAATCACACCCAGAGCAGTTGGATATACACACTTCTGCCTGGAACTACACTTTGCTCTTCTACAGAGTGCAAATGCTCAGCTCCTAAAAAAGGAACTTACCAAAATTATTATTATTATTTGTTACAGCATCTTGATAAACTGCAGCTGGAAGCACAGAAGCAAAGACATTTCTGTACCAACTGGTTCATTCTCCAGTACAGAGCTAGAAGGATGAACTCAAACCCTGGAGACCTCTTTGCCCAGTCATCTCATGCACTCTGAGACTGAAGAACATCCTTGCTCCAAGCAGCATCATCTCTCTAGGCAGGGTTTAAACTCTTCCCTGCGATCAGCTTTAACTGCTATAACTGAATAGCAGCACGGTGAATCACAGCTTGCACAGCAGAGAGTACCAGGGGAAGGCACGAGCAGCCTGAGCTGCTTTTCACTATCTAGCTGCACCTCTGTGTATCTGCATTGTAGCTTTCTCAAGATGTTCCCACCCCTATCCCCAATGCCACGCTGTATAAAAGATGACAAGCTTGGGAAAGGAGTGGGACGGCAACCAAAACAGAACCACCAACCCCCAGCTCCCGCCCGGATTAAAGAGCAATCCTCTCTCCCACACAGACCCACACCAACTGCCAGAGCTCAACTCCAAAACCTTCCGTGCTCCCGCCCGGCCTCAGTGGTCCCATGTGGCTGCTGTGTGAAGAGCAGCCCTCCTCCCATCTTAGTGCCAGGGCAGCTCGATACAAGCAGGAGGCACATGGAAATCAAAGCAAAGCAGAATCAAACCATGGATGGGAAGGTGGAAATCACCTTCAAGTGCTGCTCAGTTACCCCTGACCTTGGAGGGCCCCTACCCAGCACCTCAGAAGCAATGACACCGCAAGACTGGAAGCCACCAAGCATTTAATTGCACACACCATCTTATTTAATTGCTAACACCATCTTATCACTCGGGCTACCCGGCAGCATGCAAGAGACAATGCAGCCCAAAGCAAACAAAACCTCTGCTCCACACAGGAGACTGGAGTGGTGGCTTTGGATCTCCTCTATGATGAGTTTCTTCGGCCCCAGTCTCCTGGAAGCTGCCAGCACCCACTCGCAGCATCCATCTGCCCCCCTTGGCCAGGCTGGGGTTTCAGTTAAGATCACAGTTTAGATTAAAGTCATCACTCCATCCAGTTTCAGAAAGTTGGAAATATCCAACACTAGAGTTTCAAGTAGAAGTTAAACCCGTTTAAACAGCTAAATAAGTTGGAAGAAGTGACAAATGGCTCCAAATTCTCCCCATTTCCCCAACCAAAGTGCCTAAGAAAGCCTAAGAAAGGCTGCACTCCAACAGTGAAACACTTCACAGGTGTGTGAAAACAGCCTCAATGCTTTGTACAGGGCTGCAAATTGGGCTGTGACAACCGACAGGCAACAGCTCAACAACCCTGACCAGGGCTGGGAGGTTAGCGATGTCAAAACACCT
The DNA here is from genome assembly GCF_964237585.1 of Gallinula chloropus. Lineage (NCBI taxonomy): Eukaryota > Metazoa > Chordata > Aves > Gruiformes > Rallidae > Gallinula > Gallinula chloropus. Next base: position 4,929,833 of record NC_140112.1, read on the forward strand.
TTCTACACTAACAGTGAGAATCTCAGGGAACACATGTTGCTAGATCAAAGTCGTTGATCATCACAGCTTTAAAAAGTCTCATTGGTAATTTAAAAACCAGGCTTTGAAGTGAAAATGATATAAGAGGAAACAGAGTCTTTTGTTTAAGACCAGAGATTCAGGTTCAAGTTCATAATCCTGTCAGAAGCAACATGCCCTGAAAAAGGTAAATTTTCCTTTAAAAACCAGAATACTCCTTACCCCTTTGAGAAATCCTGGCATTGGGTAATGCACATGGCCAGGAACCCCTTCACAGTTATAAATGGAATTGTAGGAGTTGACATCTGAAGTTCTTTCTAACACAGTTCACTGAAACAGTTTCAAGGTGCAGATGAGCCAGAGGATGCGAGACATGGTTGAAAGCAAAGATTAAGGCTGGTCTTGGTGAAGTACTGAGGACACTCACCTTTTATTTTCATACCTACATTGTAATGTATTTGCATCCCTAACTACTTGGGTCTACCGGCTTTTCTAGGCACAACAAAAGCATCACTTCAAGCAGCCAGACAGCCGATGGTCCCTGCCCTCCTCACGGCTGCAGAACGCCTCCATCCCAACTGGTACCTCGGAAGTTTCCTACCTTTAAGCATCCTTCAAGTAGGATGGCATTGAAGGCAGCAAGCCTAGGCACTGGCTTTCCATACCCACACAAAAAAACCCCAAACACTCATCTGCAATTCACAGGCTGCAAACTGATGTGAGGCTTCAGATCTGCAAAGCTTTTAAGCAAATGCTCAAAATTATGCAATTAAACGTGTTGACAAAGTTGCCAAGGCATTTAATCCCCACAGAATTCAGATTCAATATTTAGATTGGGGTGGGTTTGGTTGGGTTTTTTTTTTTTTTAAATCTAATGAAATAGCCATGAAAGTCTCCTCTGCTATTATCAAAACACAGTCCACGCTGTTGACTTTTCAGGGAGGATGTTTAACAACAGAACCCAGATTAAATTACCCTGTGCAGGGATGCACTGCCCTAATTCCAACAGCAGAGCGTGGGTAACTCCTCCTGCAATAGCAAAGTCCTCCTCTCTGTAACTAATCCGTCCTGTGCATAGCAGCCCTGATAAAGGCAACACGTCCGAGCACGTCAGGCAGTATTCTATTTTCTTTCAGGCTCTACAACTGTTTATTCAAAACAGGTAGGAGTTTGTCAATACATTCTGAAGGAGTGAAAACCCAAAGCCTACAAGCGAGCTAGCAGGAGCGTTACAGCTGCTTCTGCCTTCAGGAAGTTCCACGGCTATTTTAGGCTTGTCTGTGCTCAGTTACAGGTTTCCCCCAGATGACAGCCAGCCAAAAAAACCCTCAGACAAACCTTCCCTTGTGCTTCCTCACTTTCTGAATGCTGGGTAAGGTACTACGGGCTAGTAGCAGAGCTGCCTTTTATCACTCTACTTTGGAGCATGGATTGAGGTAATTAATTTGACACGCAGACTGTTAGCACAACCAAAAGGAACACACCCCCCCTGGATTGTGCTTTTGGTGCTCATGAAACAGCTCGTGCTGACGAACTCTGCATCGCCTCCAGTAACGAGCATCCCAAGCAGGCTCTGGGAGGCAGAGATCGCTTTGGGCCCATTAAGCAACCTGAATAATATGCTCTCCAAACAGCAGGGAATAAATGCAGTAAGGAATAAAGCTCAGGACATGCTTTATTTCTCCAAATTTCTCCCCAAACCACTCTACCACTAAAATAGAAGTTTCTGGATCCTTTCTGGGTGAGAAGACAGGAGAGGAGATTTCCCAGGGTATTGCACAAGGTGCTCACGGTCTGGAAGAGGGGGAGAAGTTTAACTCCTGCTCCCCCCCACCAGCCCCAGGATCACCCATCCTGCCTGACCACCCTCCACCCCCAACACGGCTGTCCTGTCCAGCACACCAGACATCATTATTTAATGTTTTAACTACCACATGAAATGCTAAGGAAGACCAAGTCTGGAGAAGGCTCATGAGCAGTGATGGTGCTGGGCTTCCCCAAGGAGCATCACAGCATGAGAATCCATGGGACTGACCAAAACAGTGTGGGAAACAGACCGAAACACCCATCAGAAACCATGGTAATTCAGGTGCAATGAGCCTGGGTGTGAGAGAGAGAGGGAGGGAGAGGAGCAGGCACTGAGGGCTCTTCATTTCAAAACAGGAGGCGATTTGAATGAAGAATGCTGTACTGCAGAGTTTCACTGCACAGAGGAAGTTAAATGCCTCTGCAAAGGGAGAGGCTGGCACTTGCTTTCAACAGAAACGTCTGTTTATTCTCGGATGGAAATCCATCAGGAAGAGGCAAGAGAACAGGTCTGAAGGACAGAGGCAGAGTTAAGATGCTGCTGAGCTCCACTACCATGGGACACACCGGCTCTCACCCTGTGCTCTGGAAACGTCCCAGCAAGATGAGGGCTGTGGGACAGGCAATCAAACAGAAGCAAAACAACTGCTTCTTTCACCTTCCCCGACTTGTTCTTCAAGTGTTTCATCTGCATCCTGTCAGGTACCATAAGGGGTTCCTTCGAATAGTGGGCCAGTGCTAAGCTGAACTGAACTATTCATCAGAAACATGTAATACAAAGGTTATTTCTGGCATTTACCATATGTTCTTACTGCCTCCACTCATTTTGGGAATCCCAAATTAAAGCACTATATGCTGTATATCACTTGATGTCCAACGTGCAGACAGACACATCTCGAGGTCAGAAAGCAGCATCCCTACACACAGAGATGTAAAATCCTCCACAGCACTGTTTCATTGGGAAACAGCCCAGGGATGGGCCAACTTCCTCAGACCCAACTGCCCCACCCATCTTTGGTCCTACTGCAAAAGCTCAGTTCATTTGACATTATAATTTTCCCTTTCTCTATCTGCCAAGGATGCTCCACAGGTTAAGTCAGGTTTGGAAGCGCTGGAAGATACTGGGACTCCCGAACCCAGAAGCAGTATTAATATGGAAGGTTATTACTTCCCAACTCATAAGACCCAAGAGTTACACTCTTAGACACAAGTATTTAATGCAAATCAACATCAAGTGTATTCTTCAAATCAGTGAAACTGCTAGAACAAAAGTGGCAATTTCCAACTTGTGTGTTTTAATCTCTGCAACGAAAGGAAAATCCTTTGGTGAAGCGTGTCGTGTATTTAGAGATACAAACAGAATGATTAATGCTGGTTTCTAATTTAATTTCACCTCAGGATTCCTCCTCCTCCCTCTCCTCTTTGGTAACCAACACGTTAACATGCATAAATGATCGAGAAATAAATGAAGAGGAACAGAAAGGGCCATGTAAACACTTCTCAAGCACAGCACAGTAAACTACATTTCAAAAATCCCTTCCAGCAGACTGCCAGCATCCAGGGCTGTCTTCAGCAGCTAGCTGAAAGACAGAGAAATGCAGGGTTGGCTTTTTTAATTGCATCAATGATTTCCATCCTTGCTTTGTGCTTAAGCTGACATTTTAAAGAACCAGCATCAGTTTACCTGGAGTATTTCCTAAAGATACCAAAAAGAAGGCAAACAGGGTGAGGCTTCATTTTAAAATCCCTAAGGATGTAACAGGGAAAGACAATCTCGGGTTAGTCCCACCCTTCCAGAGGCATCCCGCAGTTGCCATGGAAACGAGCACCTTTCCCTGGTACCACTAACACCTTCCTCTCCCCGTCCTCAGCATCATTTAGATAAACTGCACTTGGGAGGTGCTGAAAGCAGACATCAGCCCTGAAGCTGCACACCTCCCGAATCACAGAACCATTAAGGTTGGAAAAGATCTCCAAGATCCTCTAGCCCAACCGCCCCGCTACCACCTCTACTACTTACTAACCCAAGTCCCCAAGTACCTCATCCATCCTTCCTTTGAACAGCCCAAGAAGTCAGCTGAAGGACTTCTTATGTCAGCAGATGTTGGAGTTAATGTACTGCTAATCTGGACCATCTTTATACTTTCTCTTTCTGTCCCATTCTCATACTACAGAAATCACAAGAATCATCCCATTAATGAGAATTACTGCTGCAGGTTTTGTCTACACCCATTTAACTCTCCTTCCTCATTTCCCTCCTTGGGTTGCTCCTGCAGCAAAGGGTGCTCAGGTCCCTCCTGACCATCACATCACATCACAGCAGGGATGGACCCACCTGGTCGGTCACGAATAACCCAGCGAGCGCCCAAGCCCGCTGCAGGCCAGCAGCCCGGAGACTTGTACAGGTGAACCATGGAGGATCTCTGCAGCCTTCCTCCCGATGGTGATGGTTCCCTCCCTGCTGAACTCCAGGCAAGGCTCTCAGTCCATCAAGAAGGAAGATGACTGTCCCAAGAAGCCAACAAGGCGAGTCACATATATTTCAGCAGCCTGATCAAGTCGTCACTGCCTCCCTGTCAGTCCCGGCAGGGACACTGCCGTGAGTGTTTCTGGGAGGCTTTGACAACTATTAATTAACCATAAACATTCCAGGAGAGCTGAATAATAAGCATCATTACAGACATTTCACAGATGACTTCAGCAAGATCAAAAAAGGTCCAAGTTATTTGCCCGCGGTACCAGCGGATGCTGATGACAGAGCTGGTTTCCTTAGAGCAGCCTCTCATTTTCCCCTCTGTAATAACTAACACCTCCCATTAGGCAAAACCCATCACATAAAATCAAAGTAATGCCTCTAAACTGGCACAGGAGCTTACCATAGATCAGTCTGAACTGTTTACTGTATGAAATCAGATTGCAGCATTGTTGTTAGTTCCTACACAGCACACCTAGAAACCAGCCTCATTCAAAACCACAAAAATAGTTTATGTAAAAACCTGAAATAAATCTCATCCCAGGCTCCCTGGTGCTTTGTGTCTCGGTCTTTGTTCACATTCCTAAGGAGTTTACTCTGGGAATACTCAATGAAAGCCAAGGTAGCCCAAGCAGGCTTCTCCCATCAATCGTAGGAAACACAGAAGTCATTCCTTTCCTTATGAATATTCAGCTGTGAATGAATGAAGATTCAGGACTGCTGTCTGGAAACAAATGTACATTTTACCCTACAGTACCTCTTGTAAAAAGGGGAATGAATATTTGACAGAGCCTGCAAAGCTCAAATGATGTGAATCATCATTTTTCTATCAGTTCTTTGTCAGCTCCAGCAACGCCCATTAATCAGCACAGCTTAGGCCAGACCAGGAAGAAGGAGACGCTGATTTTTTTCTGTGCCTTTGTCAGAAAACTGACATTAAAACTCAGGTCCTCCTTTGCATGCAAAAGTGATTTGTGTGGCTCAAGTTTAAATTACTCAAAGTTCAATAAAAGCAAACCATACCATGTACACCGTTTGGAAACGTCTCAGGTTCTGTCTAGGTTTGCACAGGAGGCAGCTTCTGCCATAAAATGAAAATTCAAACTTCATCTGGAAGTTTCCTTCCCTTCTGCTCCCCCTCCCACCAGGTTTCCTCCAGGAAGAGCCACCCAGAAAAAGCTTTTTCCCAAGAAACACAGAGGTAAGGCACCACACAAACCACAGCCCTTCATTAAGATTATCATGGAGAAAGATGACTAATACTCCAAAAGAAAAACGTTTAAACATACTTAGAAGCCAGAGTATGAGACACAAAACCAGGAACTAATCAGGGTTCCCAGTCCTGATTAGGTAATAGAACCAATGAAGTATTCCCTGAACTCGAGCATCCCACACAGCAGACAGCACGTGCTCACTGAAAAGCAGAGCACATCCAGCACCGGTCCCCTCTGCTTCTGAGGGGTCAAAAGAAGCCAACTTCAAACAGGTGGGAGCAGGGAGAGAGGGAAGGAGATCATCCTGCTCTTCCAGAGCATTCAAAAAAATGGGGTAAAATCAGGGGGAAAACCTCAGTAAAGCCGTGTAGGGCTTGATGTTTCTGGAAAAGTTCAGCCCTGGATGTCAAAAACTGCCACTATTTAAAGAAACCCCCAAAGCATTAGGAAACCACAAGTCCTTCAGTGCCCAGCAACACCAGAAAGCTCTTCCCTCTCAGCAAGAACCAGAGCAAGAGGCAGGAACCAAACACCCTTTTGCATAGAAATGGGTGAGAAGTGCAGGTGTCCCCTCTGTCCCCATGGATGAGGAGGGGAGGGAGCTCTGCTTCGGCATCCTCAGTGTGAGAGGAGCCTGCAGCCTGGCACTGTACCTTCCGCACCCTGCCAGGTGCAGTTTAGCTCCTGCTGGCGATGCACACAGAGTGGTAGGGGATGGAAAGGACCTCTGGGTATCACCCTGGGAAGCAGAAGGGCATGACCATGAGTTGCAGCTCGGCTGGAGTATTTCACAGGAAGAAACCACTCGGCTACATAACAGCCTCCTTACCCTCACATCTGTGAGCACAGAAACCTCTCCTGATCTCCACACTACATCTCAGTAGTTTCCATGCCTGGCCAGGTGCTTCTGCTTCCAGTCCCTCAATATTTGACCCTACCAGTTTATCTTCAGTGGTTTAAAACTCCTAAAGATCTGCACTATGACTTTTTTTTTCCCCCCAGACCCCTAAGAGACAACACAGAGCTCAGACGTTTTTATTTTCCACACAGGGCAGGTGCTTCCTCCTCTTCCTTCTCCCTCCTCCTCTTCTTCCTCTTCCTCCTCCTCCTCCTCCTCCTCCATACAGCTCAAGCTCCACCTGAGCCCTGATCAGCACCTCACTTCATTTCTCACAAAGATTTATTAAAGCCACTGGGGCAGAAGGAAACCAGAGCACACGTAACCCATTCAGCATCGCAATTCAGATGCCGGGTGTGACTTATTTGCCCTCAGCATTTGAAGCTCAGCAACGTGCCAGGAGGAGCCCCTGAGCCAGCACGGTGCAGCACCGGCCAAAGTCAACACGGGAGCCGGGAGCGAAGCCTTCAGCTGCAGCTCTTCCGCCAGCCTCAACCCAGCAGTGTTGATGTTGGTTCATTTACCAGTGACTTAAACACACCCAAATAAACCAACCAAGCAGCCCAGAAATATTAGAAATAGCTGGGAGGCTTTTGAGCACCAACTGTTTTATGGGCCAGTCACTGGCAGTTTCAGGGTGAGTCCGGGTTCAGGGTTCCTCAAGACATCTCTCCATCCCCCTTTGGGAAAGAAGCCCTTTGAATTAGCAAAAGGAAACCTGGCTCTGTGGCATTCTAGTTTATCCAGAGATTTAAGCAGCCCAGGAATACCCGAGTGTCTCAGCCTCATTAAAACGCTGACGATGGTGGAGCATGTTGTTTGGGTTGGGGGCTGTGTGTGTGGTTTTGGGTTCTTTTGGAAAGAGACATACTGAAAAGCAGAGGCCAGGAAGGGCTATGAACAATACTGTCTTCTTGATAAGGAGTAAGAAAACAAATGCTGTAGTAAAATCTCCATAGATAACATTACAGCTGTAACTTTCATACTTCCAGACACGTGATGTACATGCTGACACCACCTCAGATCACTTCTAAAATCCCGTGATTGACAACTCTGAATTATGAGTTATCAATACAAAACATTTCATTTTCTTTCACTGCTCATTACAGGTATAAGTCATTAATGCCACGGAGCCGTGGCTGCCGTTTGTACATCCTCATAGTGGCAGACCATTACTATCAAGAGACATTCCTGCGAAGAGCCAGGACAGATGGGTTTGTTATCACCATTTAAAATCCAACACTTTCACAGGAACATGAGAATAACTTGCAGTGGGAAGTGAGCAGTGAAAGCTTCAGACACTCTAGTCCTATTTCTGTCTTCAAGAGAATGAAGGGTAATTTCCCATTAACATGAGAGGTCTGTTCTTTCACTGCTACAGAGCCATCAGCTCTCCGAACACAGCGAGTAACCTTATCAAAGCAAGATGCTCTACCTTACAGTCTGACTCACACCGAGACCATCTGGACAAAACATTTAGATGAGAGCTTTAAAAGAAAAACCAACCCAAGCCCAACATCTTGAAGCAAACTGCCAGACAGGATTACACCAAATGATCTGTCGGACGTGTTAGAGACATCCAGAAAAGTCTGTGAGTGTAGGCAGAGGGTAGGAAACACGAATCCTTTCAGGAGCCACTTACAAGGTAGCTTTTTTTGCATTTCAGCAGTTTCAGATGTAAAACCCAAGAGCAGGTAACACACTGGGGTCTGTAGGGAGCCATGTCCTACAGTGTAAGAGACATTCAAGGATCAGATCGCTGTTTATCATAAAGACCAGTCCCCAACCCCGTAAGTCACTGCCATGAAGAAGCAATCCTGGACCTGCTAGCCCATCTCCATCACCTGCTTCCCTAAGCGATACTGGCAACCTCCCACCACGAATGCTGTGCCACTGTTTCTTCTATGCAAGCAGAAGAGCAGAAATCCACAGAGTCCTGGTATTCCTGCTCGTTTCTACCCTGACAGCGATCAGCAACGGCTCCAGCTACTAAATAACCCCCAGATATTAAGTTTTCATCCTTTATCTGCCAAAGCAGATGCACTGATACATATAAACCACTGAATATCGCTCATTTTACGTTTGCCTTTCCCATTAATGAATCCATACATCATTTGCCAAAAGACCAAGTCAGCCGAACTCTCCACTACTGACAGCTTAATTACTGGCTCAGATTGGGAGCAAGCCACGACAACTTCGCCTTTGTTTCCACATTTCATTTCTATGACACTCCAACATCTGCAGAGGATGCTGCAATTAAAAAGGACTAAAATTCTGTTAAAAAACAAACCAACAAACAAAGCCTGGTCCCCATCAGCTTATTCCCCTGAAGAACACTGATTACGTAGCAAGCACGGATGCTCTTCGGCAGAAGCGAGTAGTCAGTCAGCAAACTTTAAATTACACACACTACCTTCTTTCCAAAAAAATGAAGCTTATGAGAAAAAGTGGGTAGGTTTGGGGTTTTGGGGTTTTTTTTAAAGTTTTCCATTGGTTTTTAAGAACCCCAGGCTTTTTGTTTGCTAACTTTCAGCAGTTTGCCGGTAAATTACTTCTAGGGGGAAGTTGAGGCTAAGCTCAGGGGGAGGCAGAAGGATGACATCTGAAAGCAAACCAAAAAGACACAAAGGCTACATCAAAGCCTATTTTTACTATTAAACCTCCAGCATCATTTCAAAAGGAAAACCAGACACTAAAAAAAAGCAGTGAAGGACAAGCAGCGATACCACAAAGTCACTGCAAAGGAAGAACACAAGCGTGAAGCTCTGTGAGCACCAGCATGGCTTGAGCCTGTCACAGCAGGACAAACACCTGCCCTTTGGTCCTTTATTTAGGGAGTATGGCAGCAAAGGTGCCCGTCCCTAACCCTGCAGTCTCCCTTGAGCTTCCCCCCAGGTCTGCAGACAGGGCAGATTAAGAAGAAAGGTAAGAAAGCCCCTGTATTTAGCAGCCCTGTGTTAGCATGGCTGCTGACGTTGCGTTTGGCTGTCCCATCGCACGGCTGGAAGTTCACTCTGCGCTGGACTGGGAATACCATCCCACTAATGAGATAAGCATACGGCAGGCATCAATCGCTGCCGCCTTTCCACTTCCAAGTAACCTATGCTGCAAGCCAGAAGTGCAAAACCTCCTCAAGAACAGGATGTCCAGCTTTTAATCTCCTAAAGTATAGCTAAGAAACCACCGCATGGGAAGGAAGTCAAGCCAATCAATCTGAAGACTGCCTGACACGTTCTGGCTTTCCACCTCACCCAACAGACTTCATTGTTAGCCACGGTGACACACAGCAGCACTCCCCTGCATCCTCACAGACCATGTCCAGAAGGACTGGACTGAAACGAACAGCTCCACATTTGCAGCTTGCATCAGCAACACCCTCAGCAATGCAAATCATCTTCCTCAAATTCAAGAGCCAGCTGAGGAAGAAGTCAAGGCGCCTGGTGACAGCAGCTGCTTCCCCCACAGCAGCTACTGGAAGCAGCAGCTCTCTCAGAAAAACCCCCACACTTCAACATGAAGTTGTAAGAGAAACTACTTCTCCCTCCCATACCCTGTGGGGAGGGTTTTAGGTGACGATGCTCCAAGAGGAGAGATTCTGAGCAAATCCCCACCACCACAGATCGCTCTGAACACCGTTATGGTTTAACCCATCGCTTCTCTGCTTGGTGGCTCAGTTCAAAACCTTCCCTGCAGCACGACTGACGGGCTGTCAGTGCCAGGCTGCCCCATGGATACATCCCCCTCATCACCACACGCTTCACCCTAAGCTGATTCTTACTGCAGCATACACACTTATCGAAATGTCCGCTTTAATATCGGCTTGTACTTTCCTTGATTTCACAATATACTCAAAATAGAACGAACAGAAAATTCTTCCCTCAAGAGGTTTCAGTTCCCCCCTTCCAAAAACTGTGTCAACAACTTATGACAAGGCTGTTCCCTGCCTGACAATTCACATCTCCAAAGGCAGACACTCAACAATGACTCTTTGAGGCTCAACTTACTTACTGAAGGTCAAAGATCAATTAACCATACAAAACTGCAGGCCAAAACTGCAGAGGATACACAGTGCTGATGGAGATCAGACCAAGATTCCACTCTCATCAATTCAGGTAAAAAGCTATTAAAGTTATATTCAGACACAGAATTCAGTCTGGAGCTGTGGGATGGTTGAGATTGTCTCCCAGGTGCTCAGGACATGTTCTGCTCTACAGCTTCCTACATGAAAAATGCCTTTATCAACTGTGAAACCAGAAAACGTGTCCTCCAGGACCTCCTCTCCTCCTAACGCCAGAAAGCTCTGCTCATTTTATCTAAAGTGCAGCTTTTTTCCACTAATGCTTGAGAAGGTAAGAAGGGAAAAGGTCCATCAGGGAAACCAGACTTGAGGAAGGCATTTCATCCAGCACATTGTGAGAAATATGATGCAGTTGCCTATCTACAACTTCAAATAAAATTTTATTTCCAACATTTAAGTGCTGTCTCTCTCCACAACCCATAGAGCTGTCAAATTTCATGCCCTTGAAGCTGAGGCTCTGTCTTGCACGGACACATCCATAGAGATGCCTAACTCAGGTAAATGGTGCCAGAGAGATTATGAACCAACCGCCTAATGTCTTGCAAAGCAATTACTCCTGCTCAGACAAAAAAATCCCCGTTTCTTAAAGATTAAGGCTTTATGACTCCTAAACAGAGTGATGGACTGAGTCAGCAAAGCACCACGAAATCCTCTTCATTTCTGACATCAGCCAAGGTCAAGATGAACTCTGTTCAGCTACATCAGCTTCCTCCAGAGCCCTGGGAGTGATGCAATCAGATCATCACCTTTCTTGTGCATCTGTGAGCCTCCTTTGGAGAGCATTAACACAAAGGGAGCATGACAGCCATAGGCTGAACTCTCAGTTGACTCATCTTTGCAAAAACTGCCACCTTCCACAATGCAGCCAGCCGGTTGGGTACCTTAACATGACCCTGTGCAAGCAGCACTGGCAAGCTCGCTTTAAAAGCAGCCACTGGCCTTCATAACCTCCACTGTCAGCAGCAAAGAACAACAGCAAGAGGTCTCCAACGAGGAGGAGCGTAAGAGAAGGAGATCCTGTAAGACCTCTGGCTCTCCAAATTAAAAATATCGCTCGCATACAATGGCTCAAACCCAACAGCCTCTATGGCTTTTCATTCCGGCTATTGTCCTCTAATAATAGCCCTGCAGAGCCCCCCCAGCCCAGCGCCGGCCGCATTGTGTGCTCTCACTATCCACCTCCCCATCCCAGAGCTATTTAAAGTGTAAAACAAGCAAGTTTCTCTTTGAACGTCAGCCCGGTATGGGAAGTCTGAGCTCAGGCAGCCTTTGAGATCGCTGCAGTAGAAAAACTCCACCCATGAATTAGAATTAAGCTGTGCAGAGTGGATCTTGTATTTAGAAATAGGAGCAGAGGAAAACCGTGCTAAGAGGCAGCAGCACAGGCCTGGAAAGCTGCACGGGGCAGCACGCTGCCCGTACGCCAGGGCATTCCCAAGGGGAACCAGTTGCTGCTGCGTCCAGGCCACGGCTGCTCACAACCTGCTAAAAGGTTTTAAGGAGCATCCGTGATAAATAAAGGCAGAGAACTTGGGAAAGGAGGCCACATGGAGAATTGCCCTCATACAGCAAATATAGAATCATAGAATCACAGACTGGGCTGGGTTGGAAGGGACCCCAAGGGTCACAGAGCTCCAACCCCCTGCCACAGGCAGGGACACCAACCTCCAGGCCTGGAGCTACACAAGGTTGCCCAGGGCCCCATCCAACCTGGCCTTGAACATCCCCAGGGATGGGGCACCCACCCCCTCTCTGGGCAGCCTGTCCCAGCCCCTCACCACTCTCTCTGGAAAAAACTTCCCCCTGATATCTAATTTAAACCTTCCCTCCTTCAGCTTCATTCCATCCCCCTTGTCCTGCCATTGTCTATCCTTTCAACAAGCTGATTCCCCTCCTGTCTGTGTGCTCAATATATCCCAATTACAACTTTTTCTTCTACAGGTCTTAAATTCCCTCCCTGCCTTCTCATTCAGCATCACCACTGTGCTGATGAAGACGATGGGTACTAAGTAAATCAGGCAGAAATCATACTGCACATCCAGCATGGCAGCTGAAATCAGAAGCCACGGCTGTGCCTCTGCTTTCCAAGAACACTAGCTCACCTCCATCATTTATTTCTAAGGAAGTCAAAATATATCAAAACCAGTAGGCACATACTGGGAATGAATACCATTGCCTAGGGATACTGCACACATCTCAGCACGACTCCGTAATTATTTATGAAGTGACACTCCATTCACAAAATAAAGCAATGTACTGGGGTTATTTCTATAAACATTAATAGTTTTTTGATTTGTAATCGCCACAGAAATATCAGCCTGTAAAAAAACCATGTTACTTAAGCCCCAGGAGCCCCATCACCTCCTCAGGGCTCATCATACATCCGCAGAAACCCAAGGCAGAGTCTCTTCTGCTGCCAATCAGAGCCAAAAGCTCCTCCCAGCTCCAATCTGGGTCCAGAGGAGTGGAGAAGTAAGTGATTCATCCTCCCACTCTCCATCCAGGCTCCTGCTTCTCTGCCGGAGCTGCCAGGAGTCGGAGCCCACCACCTTTGGCAGCACGGTGCAATCCATCCAAGAGAGGAGCCACTCCCAACCCTTCCGACAGTGTGAACATTTGGTGACATTTCGACTGCTCCAAACAGGGAATTAATTTGAATTAGGATCTAAAAAGGATGGAGCTTGAGTCATCCACACTGACTTCTCACTCATTAAAATAGATTTTACTTATTTCTAATTTGCAGATCGCTGCATGAGAACACTCTATTAAAGAGCAGATAACTGGGGATCCCTTTAGGAAGCAAAGAAAAAAAACAGCTTCCAAAATCAACTCACTGATACCCAGCTCATCTCACTGGTGTGCTCACTGGACTTCTCACTTCATCTACAACCGTGCCAAGAGGAGAAAATAGACTCTAACCTCTACCCAGAACAGAATGACGTCAATTAAGCCATTAATAAGTTGCTTGGCTTGATAAAAATGAGTTCAAGTCCTGAGCTTGGAGCATTCAATGGCATTTTTTAGCCTTTCTAGAGAGGAATCACCACTGGCTGTGAAAACCAGCCTGAGTGGATGGTTACTGGTTGCTCAGCTGGATGCAGCACAGAAAAGCTTCATCCAGCTGAGCAAAAGAACTAAAACTAAACCAAAAAAACACCCCCCCACACACGCACACCAGAGAGCTAATAGTAGGTGTATAAAAATATTAACTCAGGCAATGAAAGAAACACGGTCTGCACTGTTGGTTTATTTAGACTTAACCACACTATTAACCAATTTGCCATCAGCAATAACAGACATACCCACTGTCACCACCACGCAGAGAGCAGCCGCTCCGGATGCTGCTATGAAGAGCCCAACCTCAAACCACGCGCAGGCATGTACGAAATGAGATCACCAGGGAGCCAGGCACTTGCTGAAATTTTAAGTCCACGCTGATCACTGACAAGGCAAAGTGGATTTTTCTTTGCTCTTGCCAACTCTTTCCCTTCCTCAAACCTGCCTGATTGCTTTGTGTCTCCTTGTCTAGTCTAGTCCCACCTGACAAGAAGCAAAGCATGAGCAGCATCATCATCATCAGCGTATCACAGCATTTGGGAGCATGGAGAAAGCATCCTAAAAAAGCAGCTCTGCTCACCCATCTCTCACTGGACAAAATAAACTGGTCAGAAAGCAAGAGGCAATTCCCAGCACTGTGCCTTGTGACCAAGGAGAAGGTCTCTGGAACTCTTGTGTTTGCTCTGGCACAACCCCTCTTTGCCAAATCCCCTAGGACCAAACGAGCCCACCCCGAGGAATCAGAGTATTTTATGCACAGGAAGAGGCCAGGGCATCATAACAAGAGTTTCCTGTGTGTTCTACCACCAAGAGAAATATTTAATAGTCACAAACTTCCTTCAATTTAGGGGGAAGCTTTTTACAGAGAGAGTAGTGAGGGGCTGGAACAGGCTGCCCAGAGAAGAGGTGGGTGCCCCATCCCTGGGGGTGTTCAAGGCCAGGTTGGATGGGGCCCTGGGCAACCTTGTGTAGCTCCAGGCCTGGAGGTTGGTGTCCCTGCCTGTGGCAGGGGGGTTGGAGCTCTGTGATCCTTGGGGTCCCTTCCAACCCAGACCATCCTATGATCCTATTTAAGCCGAACCTCTTCACAGAGGTGTCCAGTCGGGACAGCGAAGGTTTCTCACAGCCTTAGGAAAGAACCAACAAACCCACAGCACAGGAGGCAGCAAAATGAGCATCCCCCCTTCAGAGCTCTTAACTGGCCTCTCTTCTTGGCAGCTCAAGGGTTTAAAGACACTAAGATATAAATTAGATGCTGTGCCTGGCAATGGAGTATCTTTGCCAGCGCTAAAGTTCACATAAGCTTTAACTCCTAAAAATAAATCTTAGAGAAAACATTCATTCAAGACCCAATCCCAGCGGAGCAAAAGAGAACTTTGGGAGAATCATAAAAACCCCAGCCCTTAAAAATAGCAAACCTGTTTATTTGTGTTAAGGAATTTCAGGGGGGGTGTTTATTTCCTACTTATTGCCCAAACTGTTCCCCAATGGCAGAAGGGAAGGGAGATGGGACTCAACAGAGGGGATACCTGCAGACACAGTTTGGCTGCCTGATAGTCCAACTCAAGGTTGTACAAACCCAGACTCATTCATGGAATCGGGTTTGACTGTGCCATGCAGTAAATGCCACGGAGTTTTATTTGAGTGATGAGCTGCAGTACCCTGCTCCCAGTTCCCAACCTGAACCAGCGAGCACCTCGTGCCAGCAGTCTCATTCTAAATATTGCTGGGGGGTTTGTCACTCCATCACCTCCAAAAAACCACCAAAAAAGTAATAAATGCAATGCACACGCAGCCCCCAGGTGCAATTATCTGCTCTGTCAGAGGACCTTCTCTGAAGAAGAGGCAGCACATCCTCTCCAGCCACACAGGCTGCGATGCCAAAGAGAAAATAATTCAGTGTTCTCTCAACATGCTTAAAGATCTGTAACCGAATCCCATAAATCTCACTGGAGACCTCGATTTAGGTCATTTTGAGTAACTTGCTACCCTTTAATCTTTTTACCTACTTTTGGTCTGCTTGGAACACAATGCCATTCAACTGGGTGAGACCGGTTGAAAGACCTCATTCAGCAACCCAAGGAGCACAGGCTCCTCCAAACAGATGGGAATCAGCAGCAGGAGGATGCTGTCCTCACCCGGGGGGAAAACAGCACCAGCAAAGCTCTGACACCATCAGACCAGCAGAGATGTTAATTTAGATGGGCTGTTCTTTCGATGATCATTAAACACATCAAGCTATTGGAAAGGAAAACAGGTAGAATTTTGAAGAGGGAAGTAAACTGGTGCTATGTGCATGTTATAAACTCATACAATATGCCCATAGTTATACCCAGGAATCATCTGATTTTCAAAGTAGACAAGGAATAACATCTATATTGCCTAAAATACGCTACAGGGAGTTTCAGAATCAGAGGATTTAACAAAAGATAACTGGCTTTTGGGCAGGTTTTGCTTGCTTCTCTGATATTAAAAGAGTTCTCAATTATAAATATTACGTATGATGCATTAACATCCTCACTTTTGCTGACAGGAGAGGGGGTCACCACACAGACTGAAACCAGATTTAAGATGTTAAGTGAAACAGGAGTTTAGAAAGTGATGTAGTAACAGAGCGTGGACTGTAAGGGACTCTCACAGCTGACCAGTGCTGGCACGCTGAACAGGACAGGCATTTTCTTATTTGAACCCAAACTCACCTCTCCCAAGTAAAGAAAGATTGAACGATAAAAAACCTAAAAATAGCTTTCCAAATAGTTGATAAAACCACTGAATGTAAAAGAAATGTTAAATGAGAACACCTGGGCTCTGGACAACAGATTTGAATGAGCTAAAAGCACACACAGTGAGGCATCAGGGGATCCTGGCTGAGAAGAGGTGGTGGGGAAAGCAAAGGAACCTGGTTTCCCTGTACATCAGAGAGCCCTTGGTGCAGGGAGTCTAATTTAACCTTGCTATTGCTGTCAAAGACTGAACGTAGCTCTGTAAGCACAGCGTAAGCCTTTCCACAACACACAACCCAAGCAAGGCTGGCTCAATACTGATCGCTTCCCAAACAACAAACCCAACTCACTCTTCCCTAAGGGAACATCCCCTGCACACGCCTTCCCTCCGGAGCAACCTCCGCCTTGAAAGGAGAGGCAAGGCTCTTTTAGAGCTGAGAAATCTGTTTAGATAGCCAACACAAATAACTTCTTACAGTAAGGGCCACAGCAAACCTTTCACAAGGTCCCCAAGCTCCAGGTAGCAGTAAGTGGGGAGTGCTTCCATCCCAACCAGAGCAGCTGGCCGTGGGGCTCAGGGCTTGGCCAAGGGTGGGGCATGAATGGGAACTATTCGCATGAAGCCTCATCATAAAAACCACTGAAACAACACGAGGGAGCTGGAAAAGGCAACAGAGTAGGGAGAAAATTACAGCTGATCTTTCAGCCTACAGCAAGTATTTATTATGGAACTTCAGAAGCTGCAGATGCTGCTCGCTGGGGGAAGCGGTAGAGGAATGATGGACTCATCTGCTTTGGTCCAGCAACTGCAAACTCCTGCCCAAAACACTGGTGGAGCCTTCTGTAGTACCGTCCTACTCCTACCACAGAGCTCAGGCTAGAAATTAATCAGGAGCAGTCAAGCAAATTTACAAAACACAGCAAGGATGACCAACTGTTAGAGCAGCGAACCAGAAGATAGCTTGAAGCTTCAGACCAAAATAAAACAAAACCCAAAGCAAAACTCTCTCACCTGCTGGCAACAGCTGTCGCTGCTTTCAAGACATGAAAGATGACTCTACCTACAGGGATTTTCCAGAGAGGCCAACACCAGAATTTGCTCCCTTGCTTTAACTCTGAAGCACACCTACAACCTGAACCCCAAGGACATGCTGGGGGAAGCAGGGGGCATTTTTAGCCAAGATTTCTGGAGAGAAAGAGTGAGAGGTGGGAAATAATGGATGCAAGGAGCCCTTTATATCTGCCTCCTGACCCGATGGGGATGGGGGAAATAAGTTCTGAGTTCATCCAACCCTACTCAGCAGCACCCACACCTTTGGTAAGGTAAATTCCAGGCTAAGAAACCTTCCCTGCTTGTTCAGCACAGACCAAACTTTGACTTGAGAACACTGTACTCAATTAACCAGAAACTATTCATGTCACAGCTCTGGTTAACCCAGAGATTGGGGTATTTAAGCCTCTCCCAACACGTGTGTGGGTGCTGCCTGTCTGCTGTCTTTCCATTTTGTTTCATTTCTATAGCACAACCCATGGAAGCACACCAGAGCCAAAAAAAGAAAAGGGAAAAAAAAAACAAATCAAAACCAAAACAGAACAAGAAGTATCCAGAGTTTTTAGACATTCAGCTCCAGGGGGAAAACACAAAGCACAATTTCATTCATAGCAAGTTAAGTTTCCATCCAAACATCATTGCTGTATCCTGTGACCTTTGTAGTGTTGCAGTTGTTCCTCCCTCCACAGAGCCCAGAAACCCTTTCCCCCTCCCTTTTCCAGCTGCACACTTTGCAGTCCTTTACTGGCAAAGGCTTCTGTTCATATCTCAGCATCTTCCTGCAGTACTGGAGTCCACCCTGTTGAACTGGGATGCAGGGGGGTACAAGCAGCCCACTACACAGCAGAAATCTTAGTGGGTAACCTTTTTTTTTGCTGTTTTAAAGGGTAAATGGGATGAAGCAGGCTTCCTTCAGCAATGGATGGAGAGAACATAGAAACTTATGAAGAGTAACTCTCATTAAAGAGACCAAAGCAAAACCAGGCTCCTTTCCGAAGCCACTTCACAGAGATATTAATTTATTAGATTTCTTAATAACTGGTTATCAAACAGAGCAGAAAAACCTCCTCAGGCCTGCTCAGAGCTGTTCTTCTAGAGTCTGTAAAACACTTCACAGGCTGTGGTTTGCCATTACCATTCACTAATACTCCCACTGCACATCATAACAAAAATGGGGACCAGTTTTTTCCACAGTAATATCAGCTGCTTCTTATGTACATTTTCTGTCCTGAGCTTTCAGAGCACTTTGAGTTCACCCAACATGCCTCAAAACACACCTGCAATATACCCACTTTGTGATCCAAACAGCTGACTTCACACCTACTGATGACAAAACAGACTGAAATAAGTAAATGAAAGAACCAAGTGCTGCACTCAGGGAAGCAACCCTTCCAGGGGGCAGGCATGGCAGCATCCATTCCCTCCACCTCACCGTTGTGCTCCGTGCCCAAATTCTGCTGTCCAGGCACGTGAAGCAGCTGCAGGCTTTCAGGAAGGTGGAAGAGCATCAGTGTTGTAGAAAGCTTCCTTACTGATCACTCCTCACAACTGCCTGGATGGTTATTCGTTGTGCCATCAACAGCCTTAGGAGAAGTTAACTCGTCATAGCTGTGATTTCTGAGTAAAACACTACAGACAGCCCTCCCCAGATGAATTGGATGGAGGAAGGAGAAATGCCGTATGCTGGTGAGCACACAGCAGCTACCATCTGTCTGTGGCTGCCAGAGTACTGCCTGAGCTGGGTAACTACATCTGGGAGCCGAGCAGAAGCTTATTGGAGCTGTAATACTGTCCCTATGTAGAATTCTTCACATTTTAATAACAAATAGTGCTAATGAAACACGTGAATAATTCTTTTTTCTCTTCCTTTTCAAGAACATCACATCAAATGTGTTTTGGATGGCAGTTAGTCTTTCTAGTTTTGGATAGCAGGCAGCCTTAGCAGCAGAACAGCACGAGCACTGCCCCAGCATTAACCCCCATCAAGGATTTTGTGGAATTTCCCCTAACACCTCACTTTGCAAATTAAGTGCTAATGAGCAGGAGCATCCTCAAAGACACAAGAGTAATTTATCCCACTATATTTAAACCTCATCTAACAGGCATCTTAAATATTCCCCAAATAAAGGCATAATCATACGTAACGTGCCGTGGCCCAGAAAGTTCCTTCAAACCATCTCAATTTGGTTTCCTCCTGCCCTGCACGGATCACTCCCAGCTGAGAAGGGGAAGGAGGGGATCAATTAAGTCCTGAATATAATGGTTGATGCAGGGAAACGACAATCCCCACCTCATTTTGTTCAGACCACTAAAGCAACCAAGAGCAACTCCTGCAGAGGACGAGCACAAGCTGGGGTTCCCCTTTAAGACTCCTCACCACTAAGCCTCCAGCAGCAGCCCACAGCACTGTGTTTTATTACTGCAATATCCAGACACGCTCGGAACAAAATTGAACAGGCTGGTGATTAAAACATCAGCATCCACCACGTTATCTGCAGCACCATCCTCACTACGTCTGGATGTGGTGGATGGGGATGGATGGGAAATTGGGAGGGTGAGAAATGAGAAACAGAACTGCACCCCATCCATCATTACTGAGTCTCCAGCTGCGAATGCAACAGGGAGAAAAAGCCCCTCCGTGTTTCAATAGCTTAAAGCCCTGCACCCCACCGCAGGGATCAAGGATGGTGTGAGCAGCACCCAACAAACGCCTCTCCCCAGCCTTCCCTCGCCCCGTGGGCATGCAGCACTGAGGCTGAACACCAAAGGCAAAAGGAAAAATACCTTTCTAGACAATCTCATTCCTAGAATAAGGGCTAGTTTGTGCTGCTAATCATCCTCTCCCTTTCCTGGTAGCACAGAAAAGCTCCAGCAAGAAAACCACATTCAGCACCCTGCCAGCCTGCCTTATGAAAGCCACCGATGACAGAACTGTTTTGATTGACTGAGCTGTAGGATCTTTGGTTAGAAAACAATCGATCCACTTGTTCAGAGCAAGCAGTTCAGCAATTCTGGCAGCTACAAGCCTGTAAAGGAACAAAACCCCACTTCCTCACAGGGCCACCAGAGCAGCGGGACCGGACTGCTGTCCATCCAAAGCGCCAGGGACTAATTCCCAGGCAATAACTGTCATTATTTTAGCTTGATTCAATTTGCACACACTGCCCATCTACAAAGTGCCCAGCTCCATGGCTCACTCTCTGCGTGAAAGGCATTGTCCAATGGCAGCGGTACATAAACAAACCAGAAATCCCGTCCCTACTTAAGGGAAGGGAAGGGAAGCCAAAAGGCTCTTCCTGGAAAGTCCTACGACAAAAAAACAAACTTCAAAATTAGAAGGGCTGACCAAATCACCCTGCTTGCAGCACTTAGTGACTGCAGATTAAAATCCACTCTTGGTTTAGAGTTAATCTGTTTATTTGGCTCCTTCTCAAGAGTCAAAAAGCTGCTTATGTGCCACAGGATGAGGCAGCTCCCGGCCCAACTCAGCTCGTTTCACAGAAGTAAACGTGAAGCAGAAGTTGCTCCTGTGGCACCCCGGAAACACTTGAAGAGCTAAGAATTTGCACACCACATGCAGGCACCACACCTTGAGAGAAAAAGCTGGAGAGCAAGCAGGCGTTAAAGGAGAGGGAGGAACCTCGTGAACCACCTTGAGAATTTGCTGCTCGTGGTTTACGCCAAGGATTTACCACACTACTCCATGCAGCATGCTGCAGCATACCCCAGCGTGCACACCGAGTACAGCCCACGGCTGTGCCAGGCCTATCAGCTGAGATTGACACCCAGGCACAGCTCACATCTGCATTTCCAGTTGCTTCCATTTCTGCTGCTTCGCTTCGGAACAGCAAACACAGCCTCTCCCAAGACGCACATCCTCGCAACACTGCCTGTCACTTCCAGACCCACCACTGGCTGCACGCTGCCATCCCAACACCATGCTCACACCTCTCTGGACTGCCAGCAGCACTCCCAAATAACTCCAGCTCTAGTAAACACACGATCCTTTTACAGTAATAACTGCTAAGGATGTAACTTGTCTTTAATTCCCATCCCCATACTTTTTTCCCAAGCAATGATGAACTCTCACCATATGGAGCGAAAGGAGAATGCCTGGGTCAGAAGCTTTAGAGTTTAACAGTAAACAGTGACTTTGATAGTGAAAATAGTTTTTTAAATGGTTCAAACCCATTTGCAGCACTGACTTGGAAAAATACCAGCGGAGCTTCCTTGACACAGCTACTCCACATCCACTTGTGTTTCCTGACTTTACACACTCACACCAAGAGTTTCATCAGGATGCTCCACAAAAAGAAGGTCCTGGTTTAAAATAAGTGAGAATAAAGAATGGTCTCTGAAGACGGAATTACAGTGAAGCCAAGATCCTTTCTCCTGTTTTCTCCCATACTTCTTATCCCTCAGCATATCAAATCGTAACTCTACTTGCTTCCGTTGCCTACAAAACACTGCCAACATCCAGCGAGCAGGACTCCCATGATGTTGTAGAAATTCTCAACAAGCAAGCATGAAATCTGCAAAAGTCATACAAAAAATGAACTAAATAAAGTCCTAAGTAATGAATGTCAACTGTGCGTGGCAGAGCGAAAGCTATTCAAAAGAACATGTGTTTCAACATACTTTCCAGCTCAACAAAGGTCTGGAGTTTTCACTCTTCACAGAGACAGCTGAAAAAGCTGACCAGATAGGACCTTCCAAGTAAATTCCCTAAATAGGCAAAAATCAGTAAGACATTAAAAGAAGTCAAGCCTTTTAAATAACAGCAAAAGGAAGAGATATTAATGCGTACCCTTACCACCAAAGGAAATCCTCTAGAGCCAAGGAGAAACGCAGCGGGGCTCCTGTAGCTGGGAGTTAGGGAAAGCTGGCTGTCACCAGTAAAGCTTTAATAGAAACCCAACTGGAGTCATGCTGGCAGTTCCTTCTGCTTTGGGAAGGAAAAGCAACACCTAAGCAGACAGAGGTCTTTCGGTCAGCCTTGGTCTCCAGCCTTGCAATACGTGATGGATCTGCGACAGAGGGATTTTGGAGATGGAAAGAAGGAAGGTTCTGCATTCTTCCACCTCCTCCCATCCCCGTTAATAATCCATTAGTAGGGACCGTACACAGGACACAAAGAAATACAAAACAATTGCTGTAACATCAAACCAGCCAGCCAACAGCCCCTTCCCCCCCTTTCTGGCAGCAGGCTGCTTGGTTGGCCCAATCCCGCTCCAAAACTCAAGGGATTAGCACTATCAAGAACTGCAGAAAACCAGATGATCCTCCAGCAATTCCATAGCTGGAGTTTGGAGCAAGTCATTGTTGCAAACAAAGGGAATCACTTACACGCACAGAGTAACGATGAACTGTAAAACCCCCTTAAAAGGTAGTTTCACATTTTAAACCTAGATGGTAATCCAATATAGATGAACTCAAAATGTCAAAATTCACAACTATTGCACCCCACTGGGGTGCACAGCTGAAAAGGCTGTTTACAGGGGGGTATTAAATAGGCACTGCCAAAGCAACGCACACACACACGTGGTGCTCATATCGCCAACACACAGAGGTGACCCCAGCAGAAGACATACACAGAAGGGAAATCAGCATCCAGGCCTAACATCAGCAGACCTGAAAACCCCCAGGAGCACGGGTTTAGGAAGGAAGTAAATGACAGTGATTTGTGTTTATTGATCTAAAAGACAGTTTACAAACAGCTGCTTTCTAGACAAGTGCTGCAGGTACAGCAGTACCAAGAAAACTTTCCACAGTTGGGAGAAATCCCAATTTTGTTTCCAGTCGCCACCAAAAGCCTCACACTCCCTCTACCCAAAATCACAGCTGCTGACCCGAGTCACGGCCGCTGTGGTTGGTGATCTTTCACGCAGGGAAGGTCTGTACTGCTCTTCAGAGTTTGCCAGTATTAAAACCCACTCAAGGTGCTTAGAAGATAGAGCATAAAACCAAGATGTGCACGGGGCATTTAAGGTGTTTTTAAGCAGCACTTAAAGGTAAAAAGATCACAGGGGAAATAAACCATCAGCTGTTCAACCAAGGGAAGACAAAAGGGACTTTAGCTGAAGTTTATCAGCAATTTTTGGGCAACTAAAAAGATTTAGACACTACAGTGGCCTGAATCCAGTGGCAGCTGGGAGGCTTGCCTGAATTTCTTCTGCAGGGCACCTTTGCTTACTTCAGGATGCTGAGTGAAATAACGATGCAGCCGCCTCTGTGCCGTGCCCACTCCAGTCAGAACCAGCCTCATCTATTTTTCATACGCCTATTGCTTCCCGGGCTGCGCCACAAGATCTGCAAGGGATGTGCTTTAACCTCTGCTAGGGAGTACTCAAGGACAGGAGAGGCTTCTGAACCCTTTGCTGCGTAAGAGATTTCGGTATTAAATTTCCGTCGCCCAAACCATGAAGCTATTTACCCAAGCTTTCTACAAACTAATTAAATATAAGGCTCTCGTGGGACACGAGGAGAAAGAAAAGAAGAATTAAGAGATAAATCACTTTCCTCAGCAAATGTACACTCCAATTTAAAACATTAAACCAAAAAAACAGTCTGACAGTCCTTGGTTGGGCCTCGATAGGCAGCATCCTAATCCCACATGGAACACGCTGCACAGCATAAATTAATTAGCTCTGCTTTACCGCAACTTGCACAAAGGAATTGGGAGAGACAATCCAGACAAGGGGATGAGCTTGAGATATCAAAGGCTCCATATGGAGACCACAGAATCTCACTTTCCAGCTTCACAGAACTCGCAATCTTTGCGAGCACATGGTACAGGGACGTATCAAAGCGGCACTTCCCTCCCCTGCAGACCCCATGTCATCTTGTTGGGAGAATTCCCACCGCATGACACGCAGCCATTTCAGCCTTTCCTCTGAGGGAGAAGCACTCTCCAGGGCTTGGAAGGAGAGCCTGCTAACACTGCAAGCTCTCCTCTCCAACAGCCTGCAGCATTCAAGTGCAGAGAGCGCAGCCATGCAGCCAAACGCAATGCAGGCTTGGCTCGCAGCACCTAGAGGCACAGGACTCAAGGTCAATGCAGTTGGGGAGGAAAAGCCACCCTGGCTGGACACCTCAGCAGGCTCTTCTGCAGAAGACAGAGTTTGTAATCGAACCTCCAGGTACGGGAGACCATGGGAACACTGGGTAGGTCAGGTTGGGAGGGAGCTCAGGAGGTTATCCAGCCCAGGCTCCGGTGGTCAGCTGTAAGGGCAGACCCAGTAATTCCAGTCTGGTTCCCACAACCTCCAAGCCTGGACACCCTGCACAGACTGCAAAGCTTGTCCTCAACCACACTGCACCAGTAATTAAGAAAAACATCAGAGCCTCCACGTCTCCCGATCACAAGTTTGATGTGCAAGAGGTAAATAATCTTCACCTTCAGAAATTCACTCCATCCTACAGCTCATCTCCCCTCCCTTGAGCTGCACACACAGACCACAGGAAGAGCAAACTCCAACCCAAAAGCAGCAAAGAGCTGGCTGTACCTATAGCTCATGGCCATGGGAGAACACTAACTCATCATCACCCCTAAACACCTTTTACAAGGAAAAAACTCAGCCAGCAACAGAAAAGAAAAACTATTATGATCTATTAACCATCACCAAAGTAGTCTTTAAGTAGTTTTTTATTAAGATGATTAAGTTTTTAAACAAAGCTCAATCATTCCATTAGTAATAATTTAAAGTGCTTAAGTAGGTGTTTGTGGATTAAGGGTTTTAAATGAAGCCTCTAAACAGGGTTTCCAACACACAGGAGGGAAAAAGAGAAGCATTAGGTTTCTAAATGTCAGTAAAAAAAATACCAGAGTTTTCTCATCCGAGAAGCAGATGACACCTTACAGCTCGTGTGGCATGCCAGCACCTGATTCATCTCCCTCCCACAGCAACTGCTTCATGGCAGCATCTCACAACTCAAAAGATACCAAACGACCCACAACCAGAGTTAACGCTGCTTCTACCCCATTCCCACAATGAAAGTCAGGATTGGGTCAGGACACCAGAACTTTTATGTAAGGACCACGGTATGTTTAATGACCAGGCAGCACCACACTTTAAGTGTGTCATAAGGACCATCTCATCTTCTGCTGGGTTAAAGAGACCAACACATCTCTGGAATTAGAGAGGCAAGAGGTCTTGCTGCTCCTGAGAGCTTCCCCATGGAGTGAAATCACTGTCCAACTCAGGTATCTAGGAGATGAACAGCACGTTTCCTGAATTTTTAGGAGGGGAATTTAACTCCAAAGTGTCCCCCCACACTAGGTACCAAAAAGCAGAGGGATGACAATCCTCAATTATCAAGCAGCTTGTGAAGGGCTGTGGACAGCAGAGAAGGGAAGGTCCTGGCTGTCCTCTGGAACAAAGGAGGTGATGGGGACGCAGACTGTCACTGTACCACCCTGTGTGGTTTAGAGCTGGTTGGCTCACCTGCACCTCCCTCTCAAGGGAGATGGCTTAGCACCTTCCTCACCCACTCCTTGTCCTCTGCACAGGGAAAGCTTAATTCCCAGAAGGATTAATACCCCGAGACAAACTCATAGACAAACCCCCCTCTCCCACTCCTCACAATCCATGTACACAGCTGTAACCTCACATATGTAAGACGGGAACAGTTTACAAAGCAAAGAAACCTTTATGCTAAGACCACAGTTCACTTCTGGTACCACATTTACCAGCTGAACTGACAGGTCGGTGCATAAGCACCTCCAGAGATGAACAGAGTTTTGGCAGCACCACTCTCTGCGCCCAGGGAAGGCTCACTGCAGCCTTATCCATCTTGTTGGTGTCTTTTTCAAAGAGAATGATTCCTTCTCTAATGCATGAAAAACACCTGAGAGGTGAGGAGATACACTTCACCCACTCCAAAGACTTGATCCTTAGTATTTCATCCAATTCGTATACGTTGTGGCTACCAGCTTGTATCCATCCCGTTCTGATGGGGTAAGTAATGAGAGAACATGCCAGCCTCTAATTTTACACTGACTTCAATTCCCACTTCCATCAGACAGCTAGAAAACAGGAATAGAAACTAACCCAATCAAAAAGAAACACGCTCTTCTCCATTTCTAACTTTAAAGAAACAGAAAATTGTAATAATTTTTAAAAATTAATCAGAAAAAACTCCTACCCAACTTTGTAGTTGTGCAGATAAGCATTTGGAACATCAATGTCAGCACCACCTTCTAGGTACAGAGCACTAGGGTCAGCATAGGGCATGAGTCTTGCAGGACAACAAGTTTTAATGATTTGAAACCAGGGAGCAGCCCCCATCCCCCCCCCCGTAGGAAAAATAACTAAGCACATAATTGCCAAACAATATTTTAATTGTCAGGTTTAATCTAGGTTTCCTACTCAGATTTAAATCACTACTATTTTTTTTTAAATGGCATTGATTTAACTCAATCAACCCTGCCCCAAGGCCATCTTTCCAGCACGCCATGAGCATACCAAGCAAGTTTCAACCAATTAGATAAATCACTGAATCTCCCAACTTCCTACCAGCGATGCAGCAAGCCAGAGCTATTTTTTAAAGCAGCATTATCTCGAAAACTTTGCAAAAATAAGCAGCTAAGCAGACATTTCATCATCTTTCTGGGTTTGTGTTTTTTTTTTTTACCTAAGGCACATGATAGCCTGAAACCCAGCCAACTGAATTCTGCAGAAGACTCACACAACCATTGCAAATATGCCTGTGAGTCTTTATTGCCTTCCTTAGGATGATGGGAATACCATCGATGCCTTGGTTTTATTCATTTCTCTACGTATGCATATATATGTGTGTGCATACACAGCCTGCAAGCTTAGGGTCCAACACTCAAGAGCATGGTTCAGGAAAAGCAGGCTGGAATATTATGGACTCACCACGAGCAAAAATCCTGAATAATGGAACTTTCTAGCACAAACAGCTTAACAGGGACCCTCGGCACAGTCCCTGTTACTGCCAGTGGAAATATGCTCTTCTGACACTACACAGATTTTTAGCAGATTCCCTTGACAGGAGAAGGATTAAAAAGCAATTATCTGGCTCTCATATTTCAAATGCAAAGCCATATTTTCGAGCAGCAGGCAGAAGAATACAGACCTCTCAGAACTCAAAAGATTTGTTACATTCCATTAAAAAAAAATAAAAAGCCTTTACCACCCTACCTTAAAATGGCAACACTGTAGTAGGAACCTACCCCAGGGGGATGAGAAAAAAAGCACTGCAAGCCCGATCCAGCACTGCATCATGAAAAAGCCCTGCAAATTCCAGGCAATCTGCAAATGATTTCCCCCTTCCCCACCCAAACATCCACTGCAAACTCCTGCCATCGCCAAGCCGGGGCTGCAGCAGCAAAGGGAGATGAAAATAAAACCAGCCCTACCTTTAACTTGAGTGTCATATTCGGCGATGATCTCCTTATCCTTTTTGAATTTTGCTGGCGACGTCATGTTTTCTTTCCCCCCCCAAAAAAAAGACCCCCAGATTTAAACCTCCAAACCAGATCCACCAGAAGGCGAGCTGGAAACGCAGTGTCTCTCCTCTCAGTGCAATGCCTTGATTTTCCTCTTGTCCTTTTTCCCCCCCCCCACCCTCCCCAGAAAAATAACCCCCCCCCCCAAAAAAAAAAAAAACCCAAAAAAATTAACTCAGTCCATGGAGAGAGGGTGTGATAGGGAGCGCAGCAGCAGGGAAATGCAGATGTTGAGCGATGAGCGGAGGGAAGAGGCAGCAGTTTTGTCTCCCTGCACCAAAACCCTTTCGCAGCAGCATCAGACTAAGCCAGATCCTGCAGCCCCCAAAAGGCTCTTCCTGATTGCTAACGTTTAACAGCACAGCCAGGGAGTGGAAGTCC
Source organism: Gallinula chloropus (assembly GCF_964237585.1). Classification (NCBI taxonomy): domain Eukaryota; kingdom Metazoa; phylum Chordata; class Aves; order Gruiformes; family Rallidae; genus Gallinula; species Gallinula chloropus. The sequence continues at coordinate 4,958,003 of NC_140112.1, forward strand.
TTCCGCACAACATGGTTCTGTGTGGGTTTGGTTCGCCTTTTTATTATTTAAGGGGGGGAAAAAAAAGGGCTCAGAGGCGATGCAGCTCAAATCCCCAACGATAGCAGAGCCGGGGGGGCGGGGGGGGACAAGAGGCGGATTTTCCTTGGTTCTCTCTTGCCTGCGGATGAGAAAAAGAGACAAAAAAATATAGCGATAACGACGATAATAAATAAATAAGCGTATTTTTAAAATCGCAGCCCGCAGCCAGCGGTCACAAGACGAGCAGCCAAAACCCCCGGTTCAAAGCACAGCTGCCCTGACATTGCCAATCGCCCCTTTGGCAGCAGCAGCAGCAGCGTGAGGCTGGGAAGGCAGCGCGGCCAGGTAGCCGCGGGAAAACGCCTGCACAGCAGCCAGCCCCCGGGGGAGAAGCGGGGGGAGAAGGGGCTCGTTTGGGAAGAGGGGTCCCCCGGGGGAGAGAAGGGAGGGGAACCAGCCCCCGCGGAGAGAAAGCGCTTCTTCAAACGAGCAGCGATGCGGGGGACGAGCAGCCAGAGCCCGGCCGAGCTGCAGCATCTCCCGCTGGAAAACCGCCCCAGCCCCGCAGCGGCGGGAGCCGGAGGACGAGCCCGGCAGCTCCCCGGTGCAGCCGCAGCACAGCCCGTCCCCGCCGGGGCGGCTCCAGCCGCAGCTTCTCCTCCGGCGGGTTTTGGGGGGAGAAGGGTTCGGGGTTGGAGGATTTTTGGGAAGGGTGGCGGAGGGGGGCGGGGAAAGGGGGTATTTGGGGTTTCCCCCCCTCCGCCCCTCGGAGTACGGGGGCAGAGCCCCGCCGGAGCAGCCCGGCGTGTGGCGAGGCGGCCGGGAACCTGCCCGCAGGGGACGCAACTTTCCTCCCGCCTCGCCCCTTCCCAAGTCACGGTCCCTTCCCCCCTATTCCCCCCCCTTCTTCCCCTCGGCGGGGCAGGGAGGGGGCGAGGCTGCAGCCCCCGCGGAAGATGCGCGGCCGGGAGGAAGAAATAAGTAAACACGGCACCCGCCGGATCCGCATCCCGCCCGGGAAGAACAATGAGGGCGGCGGGGAGAGGAAGCGTGGGGGGGTCCCGGGGCGGGGGGGTGGGGGGGGAACGGGGCTGAGGGACGCGGCCCCGCGCCCCGCCTTAGGGCCGCGCTGAGGGGCGGCTGAGGGAGCGGGGTGGGGGGAAAGGAGGCGGCGGGGCCTGCCGGCGAGCTGGCGGAGGCGGGGAGGGGAGCCCGCGGCCGGGCGGGGCGATTACCTGGGCGCTGCGGAGCCGCCTCCCGCAGCCGGGCGTCCTCCGGCCGCTGGCGCCCGCCGCCCGGTCCCCCTCACCGGCCCGCCGCCGTGCCCGCCCCCCCACAGCGGCGCGTCCAATCGGCGGAGAGCTTTAGACAAGAGCGACGGGCGGCCTAGCCAACCAGGCGGCTCCGTCGCTCAGCTGGGAACACGCCCCCTTCCCGCGGCTTGGCGCATAGCCCCGCCCCTTCAGAACGGGAGAGGGCGGGGCCTGCCCGAGCGCAGCAGCCTCCGCCCCGAGGACTGCGCAGGGGGCGGAGCGAGGCATGTAAAAGAGACAGCTTACTGGACCAATGGGAGCAAGAAAGGGCGTGCCCCTCCGCCAATATCCAAGCGGTAGGGGTGGTGCCACCCGCCTCCTCCAATGGCCTGCAAGGGGAGGGTGGGTCCCGCCGGCGTTCTCAGCAAATCAGAGCTAGAGGGCGGGGCCTCCCGCGCCCAATGGGAAACTGAGGCCGGGAATTCAAACTGACAGGTGGGAGCGTGGCCGTTGCTGCCGGACGGGACCGGACCGGGATCTGGCCCGGCCCCGCGGGCTGCCGCCCGCCATGTCGGTCAGCAGCTGCACCTTCGAGGACCGCTGCGTGGCCGTGCTGTGCTGCCGCTTCTGCCAGCAGGTGCTGAGCACGCGGGGGATGCAGGCCGTGCTGCTGGCGGACACCGACATCGACCTCTACTCCACCGACATCCCGCCCTCGGGGTAAGCGCCGGGCCGCGGGGGCAGCGCCGGGGGCAGCCGATCCCCGCGGGGTCCCTCTGGCGGGCGGGGCACGGCCCTGAGGCCCCGCAGGGCCGGCCCGGGCGCCGCAGCCCCTCAGCCTTGCGGTGACCCGGCCGGCGCTGACACAGCCCCCCCCCCCCCCCCCCCCGGGAAGAGCCCCCTCAAAATCAGCCCCCCCCCCCCCCCCCCGGAACGCGGCCCCGGAGAGCGCCAGCCAGCCCCGTGCCTCCGGTGCCAGATCCCGCCGGCTGTCCCTCGGCCCGGGGCAAGCCAGGCCGGCAGCCGGGCTGCCCCTCGGGTTTTAAATCCCAGCCCTGCTCCGGTCCCTCGGCGGGGGAGCCGCGGGGAGCTCCTCCAGCTCCTTCCTTCAGCAGAGATTAGAGCTCGAAATTAAGATCAGAACCTGGAATAAACACCCGTAAACAGCCCGAACCTGATCTTGGCGGCTCCCGGCGCGGCTCCCCCGCGAGCCGGCTGCTTTCCCATACCCGCATTTGACTACCCAGGGGATCGGGTTGCAAAACAAGATGTTAATGAGAAAGCAGGGCTTGGAAAGGAGATAAGGAATCAAAGGTTTGGTTTGAAATGCCCCGGCCTCTAAGCTGTTGTTCCACGGGCTCAGCTGAGGTTTGCCGGGAACCAGGGCAGCGTCTCCATGCTTCTGGCTGATGGTGCCACAGCCGGCAGTGGGGTCCGACATGAAAGTGTTGGATGGCAGCAGTGCTGACCCCCCCGGCTAATTTCAGGGGACTCATCAGACGCCCTCACAACGTCTCATGGGCCTCTTCTTGTTTCTATATGAGTGGGGCCGGTGGCTGATTGGAAAAAGTCGTTGCATGCTCTTGGGAAAGTTAAAAAAGCCCCACGTGAGACCATAATGGTGATATGGCTTTTCTGTGACATTAAGCCTGTGTTATAAAAACATTATAGTTGTGGCTATGATTGCATGTAAACTTCTCTATCTTTGCTTTCTCCCCATCTAGTACCGTTGACTTCATCGGAAGCTGCTATTTCACTGAAATCTGCAAGTGCAAGCTGAAGAACATCGCCTGTTTAAAGTGGTAAGAACACTGTTCAGCGACAACAGCCCCTCCCCAAGCACACCCGCCCTGCCACCACACCCTTCAACCTTCCCCCCCCTTAGACCACCGCCGTCAGCTCAAGAGTTAAGGCATGAATGAACAGATTGCCTGCTCGGTATCAGCTTTAACGCTGCTCGGCAGAAACTCAGCCCACTACTTCTGGGCACGGCTGCCAGTCTATTTCTGTGCAAGTCCCCAGTGGAAGTGTGACAACCTTGTCAGTAGTCAGAGGATATGGGGAAGCTTGCGTGCCACCTGCCTGATTAAATGTCTGCTTCAACACCGAGATAACTGTGTGAATAAGGCCGAGGCAAGAAGTAGTTACTCATATTCTAATTAATAGAACATCCTCTTGGCAGATCGAGTTGTTGCTAGCAGATGGAACATGCTGTCACTAAAGTTCTTGGAGTTCTTTTATCCTCTTTATTAATGCCTGGTATTTAAGAGTAAAAACAACAGCTCTCAAATAGCTCAGTTACTTGAGACGAGCCTTCCAGCTTCGTCATCAAGCCTTTTACCTCCTTCAGATTGAAACGGTGGGTGTTGGGAGAGGATCACGTCGCTTTACTGCTTAGACAGAAGTGGAGAAACAGAACTCTCAGCAGAACCTGCGGCCTGGAAAGTAGAAAATGCTTGTTCTAGGTTTCATCCTAGGGCAGCAGATGCCGCTTCTCAGTGCTCAGTCTCATTGCTCCTGCTGCTGATACCCTCCTGTGCTTCCGTACAGATGGATTTTGTGTGCTTGATGAACTTCCACATTGATTCCAAGGGAATCATTGGCCTAGCAAGAAAAAACCCCTCCACCAAGGGGAAAAAAAAACCACCAAGGGGAAAAAAAACCCACCCCATCTTTTGCTGGTATGTAAACTGCTCTGGATTACACAACTGGGGTTACTAAATAGTTCCCTATGCCAAAGATCTAAAAATTAGATCTGTAACTCCTGACAGATGTTCCCTAAATATTTAAGATGCTTGTTTCAGTACGTTCCCGTTATCAAAGTAGGAGCTTTATGTAAATGCTCTGTGACTGGGGCTCTTGAATGTCAGTTCAAGCTGGAAGAACCAACAGCATCTATCTTCTCATCAGGCATTTTGTGTTGCTCATCACTTTGCTTGTCTTCCCAGTGGTAACATCGTTGGCTATCATGTGATTTCTCCCTGCAAACCGTGCCTGCTGTCCTGCAATAACGGCCACTTCTGGATGTTCCACAGCCAAGCAGTCTTTGGCATCAACAGGCTCGACCCCTCCGGTAAGGAACACGTACATTTCCTTCTCTTCCCTGAAATCCTGAGTTCTGAGTCCCCCCTTTCTAAGTGGGCATCTCAGTGGAGATGGAGGTCCCACAGTGGATGGAGGCATAAGGGATATTGCTAAACGTGCAAACTGCTTCAGGGGAGGTGGTTGTAACTATGTTGGAAATGAAAAATTAAGTGGAAATTTACCTTCATCAGAAAACTTAACCGATCCCTTTTGTGGGGAGAAGTCAGAATATTGCTTCAGTAAATCCTGAGTAGTGTAAACAGAGCCACCAGCTGCTGTCTATAGAGGTATGTATGGCTTTACTGCGCTATCAGGCAGCTGTCCAACGGGCACTCTTGTTGGGTGAGTCATGTTGTCACTCTGACCCTATATAACTGAGTCCTCATTAGCTCAAGCTGAAGTTACAGCTCGTGCTGGCTCACTTCTTCAGCTGGGTGGTGTTTGGATGCCAAGTGTCTCACATAATTTGCCTTGAGTCCTCAGGAGCGCAGAGAATTCTGACAAATCATTTCTCCTCCTTGCACATGGGAGTAACTTACTGTCCAACCCTTTCAGCATCACCTGTCTTTCAGATCAATGCATTTAAAAATAAATCAGCCATGAGGGCGTTCTCAATAGCTCTGGGAATTAGCTATGCAAATACACATGTTAAGCAGGGACCTAGTCTTTGAACTGCACCGTAAACAACAAGTTGACTTTGGAAGAAAACCAGGAAATAGTCGAGATGTATTTAACATGAATGTGACTTACCAGGTTTTGCAACAATTAGACAGTTGTACAACTTAAAAATAAGGTCACAATCCAAAAATAAGTTGTTCCCCCTCCCATCTTCTTGCCTCCTTCCCACCAGGTGTGAACGTATTGCTCTGGGGCAACTTGCCAGATCTGGAGGAAAGCACAGATGAAGATACGTCCTGCATCTCTGAGGAGGAGTATATCAGATAGCCATTATCTACAGCACTGCAGTATCTTCCCCAGATTCATTACATTCCTATTTGGTTTGGATTTGTTGTATTTTTCCTGCTGCCCCATCGGAGCTTAAACAACACAGGAAGCCTGGAGAAACCGATCCTGGAAAAGGAAGGTATCACCTCCCTCTTTCACTGCAGCCTTCCTTAGACTCCTGGACCTGCCTGATGTGTATCTTCTGAGGAGAGCCACGCCTTGGTTAGAGCTGTCTCTCATATCTGGAAATGCAGATGGAAGATGCATTTACTGAAGTCTTCTTGGTCTGGTTTGGTTTTACATTTAAGTCTCAGAAGTTGATAATCCTTAAGAGGATTTTTTTCTTCTTTCCTGAAACATGTTTCACAGAGCAAAGTCATTCAGTTGCTGTCAGTGTGGCTTAAAAACATCTTAAAAAATAGCCACTCTGGTTGACAAAGCTCTTTGAGAGCTCTGCTTTTGTGGGCACACAGACCATCGCTCACAGCTCCTATTCTGACTACACAGAGTTTCAGGACAAGTGGCCTAAGCTACTGGAGCTTTGTCTCTCTGGTCTGGCTCTCCTGCTTTTAGCAGGTTGTTCTCTGGGCACCTGTGGCACTCTATGATGCTCCTGAAGGCATCCTGGGGAGCTGACTTAGAGCATTTTCCCACCTTCACCTCTCAGTACTTCTAGAATCGTGTTTCTGTAGATATCAAGTCTTCTTTTTTTCCCCCAATAAAACCTATATTCTGAAGTTAATTAATGGCTAATATAATACAACATATTCTAAAACTACACAATCAATTCCACCCATCCTATGTGTTATTTTTTCCCCTGATAGGATGGGCATCCCTCCAAACCAGAACTCAGGCATCTGCCCAGGTCTTTTTAGAGAATAAAAAGATAAGAGATCAGGTTGAATATTTGGTGTTTTTACCTAACCTGAAATCCTGAAAAGCACAGACATTCCAAGTCCTGTAAGAAATAATGGATTCAAAGTTCATTATCAGAGTTGTTAAGCCATAGCTTTTAACTTACAAATGAAATACTGTCCCCTTCAGCTCGTTACCTGGAGGATTACCTTTAAAAAACTCAAGGTACAATCACATAAGAGAACAGGGTACACTTTTATGCTGTATAAATCATTCTAGAGCTTTTCCTGCTATCTGGAAGGCAGATCTGAATTGTCTTCATATTTTTACTGCATATTATATATTCCTTAATTAATGGTACTACCTCTTGTGCACTGTTTAAATGTATATTGGATTGTGTGTATATACATGTGTGTGTGTGTCTTGTTTTGACCTCCTGTGTTGTCTCTGCTCATTAAATACATTTTGGACTACCTGGTCTTCTGGGCTGTAATAATTATGGATGTGTAATGGCATCAGATAAAGCAACGAAAGAGCATCCTGTGTTAAACTGGTTGAAGGATTAGGCTCTTACTACTAGGAGTTTGGTTTAGAGACAAAAAATACCACATCCCTTCCAGGGTGGTGTTTAGCCAGTTAACTCTCTCATAACACAACGTGATCATGGTGCAACTACAGCATTAAGCTCATAAGGTGCCACCTTGCACAAAGGTTTTTCCAAGAGAATGACACCCGATTGGTTTTGTCTAAGTAGCTCAGCAGTTCAAATAAAATTCCCAGAATATAATTCTGCTTTGCTACAAGCTCAAGGCTTGCTATTTATAACCTTCCCCATTCCAAGTCGCCTCTGAACTGGTGAGCTATTCTCCCACAGGAGGAGAGGACTGTAATTTCTTCACCTCAAGTCAGTAACTCTGGTTTTGCTCCCTATCTGTGTGCACACATAGAACTGGAAGGTCTACTATGAACTCCTTTAATTACACAGACCTGTTTGAGCTGGTTCATCCCAACCAGGCATCAGCTTGAAATAAAGAATGAGCCAAGTTTTAAGTAAGTTCTGTCTGTTTGGGTGGGTTTTTCCCTGAGATGTTGTAGGTATTCTATACAAAGTAAACAAACACCAGCTATTGCTCCAGCTGTCAGGAACATTACCAAACTAACCATGTTCTCTGTTCTTTCCATCTGAAACAGAGCAAGTTCCGAAGCAGATGGTGGTAAAGCCACTGTTCATGGGGGCCTGATGTTTTGGGATAAGTTTCCAAGGATCAGCCTGGGTAGGGAAGCACCTTCCTGGCTGATAGATCTGCCTAAGCAGCTGGCACAAACCCAGATTGTTATTTCTAGAAGCCTTCCCAAGTACTTCACCCTACCCAAAGCTTCATTTGAAATGAAACAAACACAGGTTTCTACTTTATGAGTTTTTTTCCTCTGTACCTTTCAAGATGAGAGTGTTGTAGCACACTGAGATGTGTTGTGAAGGGGTTGGAAGGCTGATGGTTGCAAGGCTGATGTGCAGTAACACTGAGCACTGAGACAGCTTCCAGAATGAACACATCAGTGGGTTCAGCTTCCCCACAGAGACATGGTCAGTCTGACAGTGCTTTCAGCACCTTTGGTGAGGATCTGGCAGTGAAACTTTCTGTGATCTTCACTGTGCAGCCACGGCAGCCAAAAGCAAAGCTGAAAAACAAGAACTGAGTCCTGAGGCCTCTCTCTTCTGCTCATTCAGGTACACAAGGCGAGTGGTTAAAGAACTTTGGTGTCTCTCATCAGATCTGGTAGTACTCAGCAGGGATCAAACACCAAAGGGGCTTACATTTTAAGCTCCAAGTCAGTGCTTCCACAGGGCTCCCAAAGGCTCCTGGTGCTAAGAGCACAGCTGAGAGGGATGCAGCCAGCCATCATCACATCAGCCACAGCAGGCTCCTCGGCTACACAGTGTGCCCAGCTCCTTCCCAGGCAGCTCTGCAGCTCTAGGATATTGTGAAACACAGACTTGTAGGTTCAGGGTCATGGACTTGTTTGAAACCAGGATTCCAAAAGCCACTGAGGATAAATCTTTGGTTGATTTTTTAAATCACAGGGACCTGCATAACCACGGCATCATCTTTCCTGCAATGCACAATACCAGCTGGAGGGGTGGGAGAAAGTCAGAGCAAGACAGTGATGAGTTGATTCCCCTTCATATTAAGTAAGACTTACTAGAAAAGACACATTTAAATATTCTTCATTACTCCAGTACAGATTGATGCCTAATCATAACCTCCCATTCACGTAGCACCATTCATCCCAGGCTGCTTCACCATGACAAACACTTAGAAATTCTTTTGCCATTGAGCTGCAGCCAACTGCAGGATGCAAAGCAGCTGCCAAGCAGACAGCGTGCTGCAAGGACCATGGCAAGCATCATTCTGTACTGATATTCAGCGTGCAATCTCTATCAGTACAAACCAGTATGTTGATTATTGAGGGAAGTTCAACTTGAAAGACTCTCTTCTTCCACAGGCCGGAATGCAGCTCATCCACCTCAAAGCCAGATGGGCCACCTCTCCTAGGACAGGACCTGGAATCTGAGGGAGAGCCCTATGATAAGAGACAGAAATTACTGAGCCATCTTTTATTTTTTACTCCTCTCTGGCATGCAAGAGCTGGCATGCTTTCTGAAGTCAAGTAAAACAGTCATTTATTATAAATCACCCAATTACTTTGTCGTGAGAGATCACTGCTACATATTTTATTGTGTTTGCAGTCCGTGTGGTTTCTGAAAGCATACCCCAAGGAGCAGCCCATAGCCTTTGTGCACTGTTTGGATTAAGGGAGTGTCTACAGGCTGGTGTAGCACAACAGCCACGGGTGCCTCTTGCGCAAGAGGTGGTGCGAGTGGAGCTGTGTGTAGACATGGAGAACTCGCCCTGCAAACAAAGCGCCCAGGGGATGGTGAGGGATCGGCACCACTGGCTCAGTCAGAGATCAGAGTACAGCCCAAGCTGTGTACACCTGCTGAGGAGACTCCAAGACTAGGGCAGAGAACCGAGCTGTGCCTGTTCCTGCAGCTGGGCATCACTTCTTCCCACTCCAACAGGTATTTGCATGTCTGTGAGCATATTCTGCTCTTCCTGTGCACATCCTCAGTCATCTCATAGTGCTTTGGGCTGGAAGGGACCTCAAAGATCACCTAGTTCTAACCCCCAGCCGTGGGGGGGACACACACACTCACTAGGTCAAGCTGCCCAAAGCCCCATCCAACCCAGACTTGAACCCTGCCAGGGATGGGGCTTCCACAGCCTCTTTGGGCACCCTGTGCCAGCACCTCCCCACCCTCAGAGCAAAGAATTCCTTCCTAACCCTGCCCTCTTTGGGTTTGAAGCCATCACCCCTTGGCCTGTCCCTGCACTCCCTGGTGTTCCCTCTCCCCCTTTCCTGTACGCTGTAACTAGGCCACCCTGGAGCCTTCTCCAGGCTGAACAAGCCCAACTCCCCCAGCCTGTCTTCACCGGAGAGGTGCTCCAGCCCCTTGATCACCTTCATGACCTCCACTGGAGTTGCTCCAACAGCTCCACACCTTTCCTGTCCCAGAGACCCCAAAGCTAGACTCAGTGCTCCAGGTGGGGGTCTCACACTTGCAGGAAGGACTCTTCTTGATGCCAGCATTTCTGGATTTCTACAGCATTATTAGGATTTTCTCTTCCTCTGGCATACAAAGTGGATATAGCCTCTGGCCAAGTACCCATAAAAAGCCTACAAAGAAAACAGGTTATTCCAAAGCTCTCCGGATGCAGCACTCAGACACCCACGAGATCAATTTATGCAGCACACAGGAACGATGAGACACACGAGCAGGATCTGCCGTGGACACCCCCTGTGAAAACTGACTCCAAGTTGTTGATGCGCCACCCAAAACTCCCTCTTCTCATCAGGAAAGCTCCACTCTGCTACGCTCTGGAAAAGCATCAGCATTTCCAAGCAGCTATTAGCTGGAGGGAGGAATTTTAGCTGCTTTGCTGTCTGCGGTGGCTCTTGTCTTGCAGGCGTGACACGGGCTCAACACAGTCACTCTGCACCCTATTGATTTCTCATTAGAAACCCTCGTGTTTTGGACAGCCACGAGGGGAGAAAAAAACCACCCAACACACCAAACCAACAACGGGGATGAAATCTGGTCAGATAGAAGCCAAAGCTTCACTTCTTGTGTCATCTGAATCCTGACAGCTTGATGTCTCCGGGTAATGCCACACAAGGGAAATTAGCACCATAGCACTCTTAGGCACTGCCATCTGCATGTCAACGTATGTAGGGAGTCGTGCAGGCAGTTATACAGCACGACTGATGAAAAAGGCTCCATCTCTTTGCATTTCTCTGACTACACTTATTTCCTGGAGGAAAGTGCTAATTAAAAATAACCCAGTACCGCTCCAACGTAACTGCAGCCGTGCGAGGCTCCTTCCCTGCTGTGCTATGGCAGAAGCTTATTAGTTCATCCCACTCCAGCATATGGCCTGTTTTGGAAAAGGAAATTTCCACTAACAGAGGAGACAATGCTGGAAATGCAGGTGCCTGGGGATGCTCACCCTAATTTAGGTGGGAACACCAAGCAGAGGAGAAACCGGTCCCACATCTACCGAGCGCACCAGAGCTCCGTACACAAAAGCAAGTTAAGAAGAATTACACCTTTTTCAAAAAATATTCAGCAGATTTTGCCTTTTCCTGTCATCTGCCTGCCTCTCCGAGCCAATGCCACACTCCAGCAACAGACTACCCAGATAAGCAAAGCCATTTGGGGACCAAAGGGCACAGGGAAAGCCAGGAACACAAAGCTCACACCCCCTTGGCCTACATCTTTGGGAGGTTTTGCCAGTAGCTGTTCTTTTATTGCAAATTTATTTGTTTTCACTTTAAAAAGTATAAGTGTAAGTGTATATATATTTAGTTCTGAGCCTAGCAAAGCTCCACTGGGAATGAATCGGGTCTGTTATTCCCGCTATGCCTGCGGAACACAACCAGAGAGCTTTTCCAGCAGATACTGGCAATGGAAGAGCTAGAAGGCAGCGTGCAGCAAGCTGCTCTGGGTGAAGAGTGCCAGCCTTCGCTGGCGCCTTGCGACCAGACTTTGGCCCAAGTCAAAAGCAGCGTGTGAAACTAGAGACCCAAACCCATTCGAAGGCAGCACAGGTAGGATCTGTGCCCAGGACAGGGCTGAGAATGCACCTACAAAAAACACACAGTCAAGCAAAACTGTGGTTTGCGTCAGGTTACTGTGCTGGATGCTCAATCAAAGCCCTTTTAATTACAGAATCATAGAATCACAGGCTGGTCTGGGTTGGAAGGGACCCCAAGGATCACAGAGCTCCAACCCCCTGCCACAGGCAGGGACACCAACCTCCAACCTGGATCTACACAAAGTTGCCCAGGGCCCCATCCAAATTGGCCTTGAACACCCCCAGGGATGGGGCACCCACCCCCTCTCTGGGCAGCCTGTTCCAGCCCCTCACAGAAGTTTTTAAATGCTTTAGAGCAACTTATCAATTCACTTATGCTCCTGGTTCATCACTGTGTGAGTGGACAGCAAGAGGAAAGTAGGTGGTTTTACCCCATGAGAACACCAAAGCTGCTGTGGTCTCCTCACAGGGTGGTTAGTGAGGCTGGAATGATTTGGTTAAATAAGGGAATAGGGCAGGGTCCCATTTCAGGGAAGATTGTGAAAGCTCCTGCCCCAGCATCCACTCCAATGGTAACAAGAGCCTAAAAGGTTTGGAAAAAATTAAGCAATCTGCTCTTGTGCAAAAGCCCAGCACAAGACTTTCCTCAATGCCACTCAGCTTTTTAATCAGACCCCACGCTGGAAGTGGATTTTGCTCTGCTTCAAATTTTACCCCAAGTCCAAATTACTTTCTTTGTAGTTCAGGATTTAAAATTCAGAGAAATACATATTTTTTCCCCCATCTCACCTGCTACCAGAAGGCAGCACTCCTCAGTGTCAGGAAGTACATATTCAGCAGAATATGTCAATTTATTTCTTTTCATTCCAGTCCTTATGGTACATCCAAATTTAAAAACTGCTTAAAAGCACCTGGCACCAGGCACTGCTCAGAAACCTTTTATCTCATTAGCTGGATCCCAGCTCTGACTCGACACAAGCATGCCACTGATGCATGAACTCGAATTGCTCCCTTACCTGCGTGTCACTCTGATGGCACAAAGTGATTCTCAGCAAATGGAGCAGCACTTGCTGTAAGTCAACCACAAAAATCATAGGAGTTATTAACAAGCAGCTTTGGGGCGGCAGCAGCCGCTTTGATAACAACCTGCCACTCTTTCTGCATCGCTTGAGCCTCTTCTTGCTCCTGCCAAGGGCTTCAAAACGTGGGCACTGATGGCTCTGGCATTAATTGTGGTGTGTGTTGCCTGACCTGACAATGAAGCAGCATTACTTGCCCCTCCCAAAGCCTTCCTAGGTTATTTAAAGCAGCCAGACCTCATCGCATAGGATGATGGCTAGCAAGAGATGCCAGGCAGATCCCAGCCTGCCATTGCCTAACACCCAGGGGAACGCAGCACAGTTATCCCCACGCTCTGTCCCTAACGACACTGGATTTCAGAGGCTCCATGCTCTCCCCAGCCTCCCAGCAGGGATCAAAGGCAGCAGTGCCTGGGTGTGTGCGTGCACATACACGCATGGAGAACATACATTAATTACGGTCTGAAAATTTCTCTGCTAGAGAAAGAACAGGTTCCCTCTTTGTCACTTACCTCTCCCCCACAAAAAAACTCGCCCTGGCCCAATTCACTCTTTCAAAACAAGTTTGGACTGCAAATGACCTAGGGAGAAGAGACATCACAGAATCACAGAGCTGTAGGGGTTGGGAGGGACCTTCAGAGACCATCCAGTCCAAGCCCCTGCCAAAGCAGCTCCCTAGGACAGGTCACACAGATGGGTCTGGAATCTCTCCAGAGAAGGAGACTCCACACCCCCTGGGCAGCCTGTCCCAGGGCTCCCTCACCCTCATCGGGAAGAAGTTCTTCCCCAGATTGGTGTGGAACCCCCTGTGCTCCAACTTGAGGCCATCACCCCTCGTCCTGTCCCCACAGACACTGAGAAGAGGCTGAGCCATTTCCCATCATCAGCCCGCATGTGAGGCGCTCCAGAATCTCACGTTAAGAGCGATAACAGAAAATCCATTGAATTTCTAACTCCAGCCAATTGTAGAGACAGAAAGGTTCCTCAACACAACACCACGTGTTTAATTCTCTGATAGCAGAGTGAAATAAAGATAGCAGGGGAAAAGCAAGAGCTCGTTATCAATGGAAGGAGAGAAAGGGACACTGATATTTTAAGGCATTCACCTTTAGGTTATAAGCTGCTTATCTCAGACCACTACATATGTGGTCTCCTTGGGAACCGAGTCAGACAATAAATCAGCTGTGCCAACGTTTATCAGAAGCTCCAACTAGCCAAAAACATCAGCTCTCCTCAGAATGCCAAATCAGGTCTGCAAGATGCGGGACCAAGCCTGGAGTCACTCTGGAGGCATGAGGCAGGGGTTAAGAAATGCCACTGTTACACGCAGAAGAAAGGGAGTTTATATTCCTGTTCCTCATCACTGAGTCCTCCTGGAGCCACAGGCTGTGTCAGAAGCTTTGGGGAAAGGCAAAGAGAGAGAAATCAGGTTGACATAGTGTGGGCATGGCTAATGCACACAAGGACAGTGGCTGCATCTCACATCCCCAGCCAGCCACGGAAATAACCATACCCATTCTCCTCACGGTCCAAAGCACCTAAGAGATGATCCTTGTCCACAATAGATGGCTAAGAACAAAACCAGCTTGAGGAAAGCCAGCAAGATCAGCGTAGGAATATTCCCTGACTGCAACTCTCCTGCCAGACACAAGGAAAAAAGAAACAATCCAGACATTTCACATGTGTGAAAGCAAACAAAGCAACCTCAACCAAATCACCCTGTTAAACTGGTGAAAATTTCCCAACCGGCTCCAAAATGTTTAACTGCTGATGTGTAACCAAAGGAATGTCATGGCAGGCGGTCTCAGGGCAAAGCCCTGGGTCTCATTTACAAGGGCTTTGGCCAAGGAATTACCTAGTGGGAAAGCAATGGCAGCAACACTGCCTGACGAGTCTTAATTACCCAGAAATCCTGACCCAGCGGCATCAGACATACTTTGTCTGTGGTAACGGACCCACGGACTGGGAGCAAACAGCAGCAGCAGCATCGGGGGAGCTGGGTGCACACAACGTCATCTGTGCCCGGAGCAGCTTTCATGGCTGAAGTCACCCGTCCCTTGGATGTTGTGAAGGGACTCAAGCAGTAGGAGGCCTTTAGAAAAATAATGGGCACAAATAAATGATAATAGGCTTTAAAAAATAAAAAAAATAGGCTGGCAACTGTGTGTGTCAGGGGCAACAGTCCTGCCCTCTGCCCAAGCACAGGCATGGCACCGACCCCATGTGCCAGCACGGTTTGGAGGACACCTGGGTGCAGCCCCAGCCAGAGAGATGGGACAGGACGGGACAGGACAGCGGGGTCAGCTGAACCGCAGCCCCTGCATGCTCCGAACGCTGCGCTGCCCGGCAGGGAGAAGGACACCCCGCAGCCCCCTCCCGCTGCCCAGCGCCCTCCCACCGCCAAACACCATTTCCCAGCACCCGCCTGCAGCCACGTCTGGAAGGGGAGCAGCAGACCGAGGGGTAATTCCCTGTCACTCGTGGGGAAGGCAGAGAAGCCCCGGGGGCTGCAGAGCAGCCGGACGGACTTTCCCCGGCCCGGGAGCAGCGGCTGCAGCCTGGGCTAACATCGCACCCAGCATCGCGGCCAAGCCCTCCAGCAGAACCGGCCTTTCCGACCCCCCCCTCCCCATCCCTTCCTCTTCCCCCCGTCCCCTCCACCCACTCCCCGTATCCCCCAACTGCCCGTGTGTCCTCTCCCCGCCTCCCCCGAACCCCTGTCCCCCCCAATTCCCCTGTCACCCCCCACTGCCCAGCACTCCCCGTGCCCCCCGACTCTCCTGTCCCACCCCAATCCCCGTATGCCCCTCCCCGGTCCGTGTCCCCCCCCCCACTCTCCCGCTCCCCGACACCCCCCTGCCCGCCCCCCCCCGCCGCGCCGCACTCAGCTCCACGGCGCCACCTGCCGGAGCGCGGGGGGAGCGCGCCCGCCGGGCAGCAAGATGCCTTAATGACCTTGCTTTAATTAACCGCTTTCAAACCCACCAGAACACGATCGCGGGGTAGAGCTGCGGCCGGGCCGGGCCGGGGCAGCTCGGCGGCACCGGGCTCTGCTCTCCGGGCCGGTGCCGGGCAGGCGACTCACCACTGCCATCATCTCCTCTCTGCACCGGCCGCAGCTGATCCCCTCCCAGGTCCTTCCTGGGAGCGTGGAGAAAAACAGAGGCTCTGGGGGCTCAGAGACGCTTCGGTTAGAGCCTTTGCCGGAGATTTCTCCTGGTTAGTCTCTTAATGTGACTTTGCAAACCCTTCTGCAGCTGTGTTTTGACTTTGTGGCTGTGGAAAGTCTGCCCTTCACCGAAATAGCTTCAAAATACTGGAACTGCCATTACCCCCCCTTCCCTGGCCAAGCCAGAGTAATCCCTGGAGAATATGATGACTGGGACTTGGCTTCCCGTTGCAAACATCTTCACTTGGAACAAGCACTGGAGTTCAGCACATACTTACTGGCCTGTTTTCTCTCAGAAAGAGCCATCAACTGAATAATAGGTAGGGGAGAGCCATTTACACCCAATTAAGGAACTCCTCACCCATTCCCGACTATCAAAAAGAAAACGGTTATTGAGAGGTCACCCAGAGAAGGCCTTTATAGCAGGATAATCATGCACAGCAGGATTTCAGAACATCCAAAAACTCACTGACAGTTTCACAAGCTTTGATTTAAGTTTGCATCCAGCCTGAACTGCCCAGCTCTCCGGGAAACAAACCATCCTCAGGCACCGTGTGGGAGCAACTGCAATTAAAAGTCTTTCCCCATCACTATTTCACCCCTTCACTGTCCCTTTCTCCCCCCTCAATCCTACTGCGAGATTGGAAGGAGAAAAAGGCAATTACCTCGGATGTCCGAGAGTTTGTGCTGTTTCACCACGTGTCAGGGCGGGTGCTTGAGCTTATCCTGCGTTTCCCAGACTGGAGCGGCCACTGGTGCTGCTCGGCAGTGAGGTTACAAACAGCTCCCCTGGCCTGGCACACGCTCAGTGACTGTTCAGGACCTGCTGTCCCCTTGCTCTTCAGAAGAGCTCGTTAGTGCCTCAGCCCTTCACCAGCACGGAGCATCCAGAGACCCCGACTGTTCAGGTTGGGAAGAACCGCGTGTGATGAAATCAGGGACCACCCACGCCTCTGCCCTTGGAAGGACCGGGGCAGGACCAGCCCAGACCTCTCAATGCACCCCTGGCCACCAGCACCCTCAGCCAAAACTGGCTCAGGTCAAACCATCTCACCCTTCACCCCAGCCAACCCCACAGAAGCACGACTGTTGAGCTGATTAGCTTTGATTTCCTCCATTAACAACCAGCCTGCCTGAAGTGAAGCAAAACCAAGCAAATGAGGTGAAGGATGAGGTTTTCAGGGGATGCAGAGCCAGGTCCTGGTCGTTAGTTGCTTATGTAGTTCTGAAACGTTTCCCAGTGCTGTCATTGCATTTCTCTTTGGTGACAGACTCTGCTCCTTCCCTTGTCTCTAAGCTGAGGTTCAAGACAAAACAACAATAAAACTCTACATTTAATCTACCACGACCTCCCAGCAGCACACACATCGCCGGAACTTATTAACCAGCTCCCAGCTTGTTCCCTGCATAATCAGTTTGTACTTCAAAGTCCCCACCAGCAGACAGAGCTAAATGATGGTGTTAAATTCACTCATGTATAAAATTAATTAGTTTTGGGGCAGGACAGTGGATATTGGCTGTCAGAAGTTGGGATATTAGTTGAATGGGGTTGCCCAGGGCTCTGGGGACCTTTGTAACTTCCCAAGCAATACCTCCTGCTCCTCTACCCTGAGCGTGGTCTTTCAAGCAGGGCGGATGAGAAGAGCACTGCTGGCCCCCCACAGTGAAACACTGGGGAAGTGGAGAATTATCCCTGAGCAGAGCAAAAGGCTGCACTTGCTCCTGCTAAAGGCAGAGCGACTGTT
This sequence comes from Gallinula chloropus, assembly GCF_964237585.1. Lineage (NCBI taxonomy): Eukaryota > Metazoa > Chordata > Aves > Gruiformes > Rallidae > Gallinula > Gallinula chloropus. Next base: position 4,975,310 of record NC_140112.1, read on the forward strand.
CCCACGCTCAGCACAAACCCACGCTCGCAAGGTCAAGGCACGTGAAGCCAGATACCAACTGCTGCTGCAGGAGTCACCCAGCCTTCTAATTCCCCTCAAAAACTCCTGCACTGCCAGAGCTGCTCTGCTCCCCCCCTGGCATCCAACGAGACACCTCACGAGATGCCAGGTTTCCCAAGAGGTTGTAAGTCGAGTTTAGGGGTTGTTGAGACCCCAGCCTGGCTGCTGGGACTTGCAGGAGATTCTGTTACAAGCAGATCACCAGGAGGGAAAACAGCATCTGGTTCATCACCCGCTGAAGCACAGAGCACAGGTCACCTCAGGGAGCTGTCCCTTCCCTCCTCATCTCTGGTTTCCTCCTGGGATAATCCCTTCCCAATTAGCTTGTGAGGGCTTTGACATTAATTTAATTATTTTCACGTCTCACCCTTGAAGCTGACGATCAGCGCTGGACCTGGGGCACCAGGCACAGGTTCAAGTCTCCTTGCTTGGCCTAAACCCCAGGGGTTTAGCAGCGATTTTCACATCTCATCTTAACCCCCACAGTTAGCTGTAAATCCCCCCGTGCTGGGGCTGTGCCTGCTCTCACCTCGGTGTGACAGGCACGATGCTCCGCTAAGCCTCAGCGTGGGATTCGATGCCCTGAATTGATAGGAATGATCTGCAAGGAGAACAAACCAGGTCTCCTCAGTCTGGGGCATGGTCCCAGACTCCATGGAGATGTCCCTTAGGGGCTCCATAGGAAGGGAGAAGCCCCTTGGATACAGCCAGGCACAGCTTAGCTGCTACACACAAGAAATCCAGGGCTGGGAAAGGCCCAAGGCAGAACCACACACATGAATCCTCATCTAATTTGGGAGCAACAGGATGAGCATCAGCACACGGTCTCTCTTAGGTTTTTGGGCTGGGTTTTGGTTTTGGTTTTTTTTTTTCCCTTTGCCAAGCAGAACCCTGTAATACCTCAGCCAACCAACACATGAAACAACAAACATCTGTCCCTTCTACCCTTAAACACAGCCTGTGATTCCCCACGCTCACCCACTTCTGCAGCTCCACGGCGTGCGAGCCCCCCTGAAGACAGGATGCTCAGCAGCTGGAATCCTTGTGCTGCTGTTAGAGCAATACCTGCATTCCCCTCCTGCCCATGCAGGAACCCTAGAGAAAAATCTCCCATTGATGCTTGACCTGCATGTTAATTTGATTCATTTTCTAGACGACAGCAGCTCGGTGAGACAGGGGGATAATGGAAAGGCAATGAAGAAATCATTGATCTCAGGCTGTAGTTTCCCTACCAGCAGGCTCTGGCTACAGGCTGTGATTTGCTTCCGTGATGAAGTGATAATCCATTACAGCCAAAAACACTGATCCACAGATCATCTGCATTGGAAGTGATAAAACGATGCAGTTGGCAGGTTCCAAAATGTCATTATTCCCAAACACGGGGGCACCATTCCCCCCTGGCAGCAGCACTAAGCACATCCCCACAGCCTCACCGGTCTGCTGGGCAAGTGCATGGGGAAACAGCCTGAAGAGATGCCTTGGCAATTAGTGCTGTGTGTGCAGGGGAGAGTCGGGGACAAAGTGATTGTCTGGTAACGTTAAACACTCTGCCACAGACTAATCCAACCCCTTCAATCTATGATCTGTGAGGAAAACGAGAGTTATACCCCTGCCATGGCTCTTACCTTTGTTTCCCTTTATCAGGCACTTCGAGGCACCAGCTCAGCCACTCCTTCAAATCAGTTTCTGAGGAGGGGGCAACGTAATTTCAGTGCCCTGCTGCTCATCAGGCAATCAGCAGGAAGCAAAATGAGCAGCTTTTGTAAGAGTTCTAAATCATTGGCTTTGCCACCAAAGCAACCAACTGTTCTCAAGCACAACCACTGTCTCCCCAGGGTCTGCAAGGAGCTCTTCAGATACAGATGGACAACCTTCCTGCTTCGTAAACCAAAGACACCAGTCTCTGCCAGCTCTTCACCAGGGCCTGAAAGGAATCTGAGGTCAAACTTCAGGTTAAAAAGTAAAAATTGATATTCAGATGTTTACTTGTGGATCCCTGGGAGGTTTAAACCTGATTTCCCATCGAGAGGAATAATCCCCTGAACACTGGAGCAGGGACCCACGCTGGATGGCCAACTATAACACTGGCATTGGTGGGCACGGTCCTAAATCCTCACCACAACCAGCCATCCCACATCCCAGGGGCTGGGGAACGGTGTCCGTGGGATCCCTGCAGAACAGGGACAACCCAGCTCAGCGCAGGACACAGCCCACAGATCCCATCCTGGCTGGCAACACGCGCTCCCACACCGGCCTTGGCGCTGAGGCTGCTGCTGGTAACAGGTCCAGGCTGCCTGATGTGACCCCAGCCCCCCACCTCCCAGGCAGGCAGCACAGGACATGCAGCCACTGTACTTCATCACCCCACGTTGGGAGAGGATTAAACAGCATTAACTCCCTTCCCCAGGGCTCCCATCCTGCTGCTCTGCCTGCCCCACAGCCCAGACAAGAGCACTTGGAGGATTAACTATACTCTTGTCCTAACTGAAGGATGCAGAGGCCGTGGGTGGGTGGGTGTTAACGAAGCTGCAGGGCTCACCGTGCTTGTGCCAGCCCTCAAAGCTGGTGCCCGTTTCCAAACAAGCACCACAGCCTTGGGCAGGGTGGGTTGGTGGGCAGGGGAAGGACCCCTGTGGGCTGTCACCTCTCATTAAACCCACTGCTGGTATCTAAAGGGCTGAAGCTGCATCTTCACAGTGTGCCCACATCTGGGGCAGCATCTTCTTCGGCACACAGAGCTCTGGTTCTCCCCACCCTCCACACCTGGGACCACCACCCCTGTCATCCCTGCAGCAGCGAGGATCATCATCAGAGCACGGTGACAAGCCAGAGATGCCTGGATATAAAGAGATACAGCAAGAAACCACCAAACAAAGCCAGCATCCCCGTGTTACAACTCCATCAACACTCCAAGGATCCTCTGCCCACAGCTATTTAATTAGGAGAAGCAGGCAGTGTATTCAGAGCACAGCTTTCTGCTTGGCTTGCAGGAGCTGCGGCGCAGGGAGGAGGCAGACCATTAGGGCTACGTTTCCTAGGAGATTTTCACACACTAAGATGGGGAAAAAAAAACCCCAACCAAACCCAACAAACCCACATTTCACGCCAGCTGAAGGAAGTAATTCCACCAGCACCTTTTCTCTGTTGAACCTGTCGAGCTGAGCTATTAGTGAAACTGCCCATCACACGCTTTGATTTGGCTTATTTTGTGCATGGGTGGGGGAACAGGACCAAAAGGGAACAGGAAAAGGGGGGAGGTTGCTCAAGCAGCTTAAGAGGAGCAGCATGTCCAACAGCAGTACTCCCAGCAGCCAAGTCCTGATGCCATGAACTCGCCCCCCAGCATCTTCCAGCCCCCTGACTTCAGAGTCCAACAGTTTTTCAGATAAAAACATCAAGGTAAATAAGAAATACTCAGTGTTTTAATGGCATGGGACAGCTGACCCTGGTGCAGAGTCACAGAGAAGTTCCCCTGTATCTGGGCAGGGCCCAGCTATCAAACAGGCAAGAACCACCTTTAATCACGAAGCCTTGAACTTTGCTTCAGCAGGGAGAGCACAGATCGCTGCAGACACCTTCCCTCTGATTCATCCTTTCCTAATATACAGCCCTGAAGCAGCTGCTCCTCTCGTTTCATAATCCTGATGGATGCTCCTCTCACCTGGAAGGCGATGGGCTCTGAGCGGCTGCAGCATTCCCATCAGGCAGGAAGGGGGGCAGCATGCAAAGCAGACCTGAGGTCATGGAAAGGTTGTTCTTTGCTCCCCCCCAGCCCCCCCATACTGAGATTTTCAATTAAACATGTCTTGAATCCCATGCTCATCTCTGTCTTCAGCAGAAGGGGGTAGGAGCAGCAGCTCCCCCCTCTTCCACCCCTGGACCAGATCATCCCCAGCATCCCTGTGCCCAGGGATGCTACTGCAGCCCCAATTTCAGCTGCAGATGCTGGGAGGTGACATGGGCTGAAGCAGTTGTAGGTGCTGACCCCTGAAGCAGCCCAAGCACCCATCCTGCCAGCTCAGCACCACACAAGCCTGTCCCCTCCCCACACAGCCTGGGCTGGACCCTGGGAGCTATCCATGCCACCAACGCAAATTCCCTGGCAAGGCGTTTGTCAGAAACAACACAAAACGTCTCTTTAGAGGCTGCAGGGCTTGAAAATCCCACCCCCAGAGCAGACCCCGGCTTTACAAAGCCAAGTACCATCCCCAGGGCGTCACTGCTGCCTTGGGGGGAGGCGGATTCCGACCCAGGGCGAGTTCTCCCACCCCTGCCAGCCTGTCTGTCTGTCTGTCCAGAGCTTCCAGAGAGATTTTCCTCACAGCAGCCAGTCAGGAGAGGGCAAGGAAAAGCCATTTCTCTCCAGCCTCGGAATGTAATTTGGGGCTTCTGGTTATTATTGATTTTAAGGCTGTGAACACGCTGGCTGCGTGGTTTTTAAATGCTGCTGATGGTACCAGCAGAAGGAGGTGAGGGAGGGAAGGAAATGGCAGCTACTCGAGCCTTTAAACATCCCTGGCTGTACAAGGAAACCAACGGGGAGAACCCAAGGATGATAAACAAGTAATTTGCTATCTCGAAGATGCCTGTAGCTTCAACCCTTCCTCTGCTTAAGCAGGCTGCTCCCATGGTGTGGGTCAAATGAGAATACTCAGCAAAGCAGCAAGAAGCAAGTAAACTGTAATAAGAGTTATCAGCTGCAATAACCCCCCTGGACTGGGTTTATTTTATCCTTTGGAAATCCCTTGCTGCTCCTCACCAGCCTGCAAGGCTCTTCAGGATCACCTTGCTGGGGAGCAGCCCACCAGTGCTGGCTGGCTTGCCTCCTTTGGGGGGGCCCCACACATGTTTCTGGGCATGGTCTGGGGAGACTCGGGGTGTTTGGCTGGGCAGGGCTGTCCCCAAACAGCAGAGGTGCCAGGAGCAGCATGGACCAGGCTGCCCAGGGAGGGGGCTGAGTCACCATCCCTGGAAGGGTTTAAAAGATGAGTAGATGAGGTGCTTAGAGAGATGGTTTAGTAGGGGACAGGAACAGTTGGATTCAATGATCTTAAAGGTCTTTTCCAACCTGGTGACTCTGTGAAGATGAAGGCAGAGATGCTCCAAGGCAAGCTGGGCTGAGTCAAAGTCATGGCACCTCCAGAGGCAGCAGCTCAGCCCCCAGTCTGTGCTCTATAAGCACTGGTACTGTAACATTCAGCTCTTCAGTGCAACCCTGTCAGCTTTTGTTATGCTGCTGGCCAATATTTACAGCTGCACGTGGGTTTTCCCATGAAAATCAAGGCAGCTGTTCTGCCTGGCAGTGCCCCTCACAGCCAGTGCCCCTCACAGCCAGTGCCCCTCACAGCCAGTGCCCCTCACAGCCAGTGCCTTGGGGCGTTTGCCATGTGTTTAACATGTTTATTAATGTGCCCAGACACACTCTCTAATATTAAGCAGGATCAGAGGTTTTAATTAAATGGAAAAAAAACACAAATCTGAGTGAGGGAAAGGGGGGAGGTAAAGGAGGGACACTGACACATCTGGCTTAGAATTACCTTAAAGCCATAGGAGCTTCCACCTTCAGTTCCCAGAGCTGTATGACAGATAATGCTGCCCAAAAAACACAGCAGTTTCCTCCCTCTGGAGGGTAACCTGTGTGACCTGTCCTGGGCACCCTGCTTTGGCAGGGGGTTGGATTCAATCTCTGGAGGTCCCCTCCAACCCCTACAAACCTGTGAATCTGGGAATTCTGAGACCCAAGTCTCAGTGCAGGGGCTAAACCAGGTGCCCATTTACAGACAGTTTAATAATTTGGGGCATTTCACAGGGTCACCAGGTTGGAAAAGACCTTTAAGATCATTGAGTCCAACTGTTCCTGTTCTGTGCTGACCCACTCTGCTGAGAACTCTTCACAAACACCACAAGAGCCAAGTTACATCGAGTTTTCAGCTTCCAAACTCCCCAAGCTTGAAGAAAAACAGACAGTCCCACATGGAAGCACAGCAGTGACAAGAGTGAGGTAGGAGTTTAGAGGTCTGGGATAACCAGGACCTCCCAGCAGTTTGTATTTTCAGGAGGTGGAGGGGGAAAGCATTCAAGGCTCATTGAATTGAGTTGGCATCAGAAGTGGCTTTGGATACCAGGAACAACCAGCCCTCATTCCTGCCCTCAGGACTGAGATGAGCCCAAGCTCCTATGAAGCAGTTGCAACACCATTCATTTCATAGCCTTCAAGCCAGCACAAAATGACCCAATCTTGGTTTTTTCCTACCCTGAACCACAAAAGGCAGTTCCATGATGAAATGCTACACCAAGAATACAGACTGGGAACGCTCTGTGCTGTCAGCAGGAGGATTCCCAGCCTTGGCTCTTGCCCAGCAGTCACATATGGTCAAAGCCCCCAGTGATTCCAGCCCCCAAGAGTGCTGCAGGGGGGGAACCAGGTCTCACCTGCCCACTGCAGCATCCACCCAGCGCTGGCAGAGCGGGGAGCCTGGGGCCAGGCAGGGAGGGAAGCTGCTGGGCTATAAAACCAGACCCAGGCAGACACAGACACAGCAACCAAGAGCTGCTGCTGACAGACAGACAGACACTCTGCTTCCTGCAGAGGCACGGACACCACTCACCTGACTCTTACTGTTCTTGGGATGAAACAGCCAGCACGATGCAGCCTCTGTAGCTTTTTGCCACTGAAAAGAGGGTTCCTCTTCTCCCCTCAGTCTGCCAGCACAGGGTGGAGAGGGGATGCACAAGATGAGCAGCCCAGGGAGAAATGAAGCTTTGGGAACATTTTGTGCAGGTGAGAGAAGGATCAAGTGCTGAGCCAGGAGCTCTTCCACCTCTTTGCTTATTGGGAATATTTGCAGGGAGCAGCCTGTCCTGAGAGGAGATTTGCAGCCACCAAGCATGGGATTAGCACCATGTTGAGGAGCACAAGGCAGAGGAGGTGACAAGCTGCGCTGGTGCTGGGGGACGCAGGACAAGACACATCCAGCCCTGACAGCCAGGGACAGAGGAGCTGGTGCAACAGAGCTCAGAGACAGCGCTGACCCCAAGAGCTCAGCCCTGAGGAGGTGGAAGAGGGTTTGAGAGCCCAGCATCACAGCTGCCTGTGCTCCTGCAGCGCTTCCCGAAGGGATGGAGCCAGGCTGGGACGGGAACAACACTCACCACACGCAGCCTGGGCACGACCAGCAGCTGCTGAGCCTTCAGACCCTGGCAGGGGCTCCCAACCTGACCCTCTTGCACACCCGGGATGAGGAGCTGGCCAAGGCAGAGATTGGGGTGCTGGCCACCATCCTGGCTATAGCGACTGTGGGCAACGTGGGGGTGCTGCTGGCAATGTACCGCCTGAGGAAGAAGATGAGCCGGATGCATCTCTTCATCCTGCACCTCGGGCTGGCCGACCTGGGCGTTGTGCTCTTCCAGGTGCTGCCGCAGATGATCTGGGAGGTGACATACCGCTTCTTGGGACCAGACCCACTCTGCAGGGCGGTCAAGTACCTGCAGGTGCTGAGCATGTTTGCCTCCACCTACATGCTCATCGTGATGACGCTGGACCGCTACATGGCCGTGTGCCACCCGCTGCGCACCCTGCAGCAGCCCAGCCGCCAGGCCTACGTGATGATCGGGGCTACCTGGCTGCTCAGCTGCCTGCTCAGCCTGCCCCAGATCTTCATCTTCTCCCTACAGGAGGTACGCCAGGGCTCGGGGGTGTTGGACTGCTGGGCAGACTTCAGGTACCCATGGGGAGCTCGAGCCTACATCACCTGGACCACACTGTGCATCTTCATCCTGCCCGTCAGCATCCTCACCGTCTGCTACAGCCTCATCTGCTACGAGATCTGCAAGAACCTCAAGGGCAAGACCCAGAGCAGTGCCCCCAGCACCAGTGTACCCACAGCAGCTTCCCCTCCAGCTCCCTGCCCCTCTGAGAGGAGCGGGCAGCCCTCCCGGGTGAGCAGCGTGCGGACCATCTCCCGTGCCAAGATCCGCACGGTGAAGATGACCTTTGTCATCGTGGTGGCCTACATCGCCTGCTGGGCACCGTTTTTCAGCATGCAGATGTGGTCAGTGTGGGATGAGGATGCTCCTGATGATGGTGAGTAATGGGGGGAGTGGGGGGGGATGGGGATGCTGGGCTGCAGCCCAGAGCAGGCACAGAAAACCCACAGCTTCTGACCATCACCTGCAGGGACATGTGCAGGTGGGGTGTGAACATCTTTGCCATGGGTGTTTCTTCCCTCACATGGGAATTTGGAGGGTTTTAACTGTGCCTCCTGCTCCCAACCTCTGCCTGGCAGAGCGGCTGTGCTGCTGGAGCAGGTCCTTGGCATGCAGCACAGAGTGTCCCCAAGGCTGCTGTGAGCAGCTGCAGAGGGCTCAGCAATGGATTTCTGATTCCATAGGTTGACTTTTCCTAGCAGCTTTCAGCAGCTCTCCTAGCCTGTTTGTGAGTACAAGGATCTTAATCTAAGATTGAGAGGTGTCTGGGAGATGCTGTGGCTAGAAAACAGGCTGAAGGAAAGTCCCAAAGCTGCTGGGTCTCATCTCCCAGCACCCTCCCCACAGAGATGCTTCAGCACATCCCTGTTACTGTACATCACCCATCTGCAGCTCTCAGCCAAGCCAGAGCCCAGCTCTGCCTGCCACGCTGCAAACTCCTGCCTAAAGAAACCCCAGTTAGGGCAGGAATGGGATGAAGGACACGTGCCTGGGCCAAAACCAGCCCCTGGGGTCCTGCCCGTTGCACACTGGCACCCTGCCCCAGCCCAGTGGATGGTTCAGCTCTCCCCTTTGCCTTCCCAGAGTCCAGCAACGTGGCATTCACCATCACCATGCTGCTGGCCAGCCTCAGCAGCTGCTGCAACCCCTGGATTTACATGTTCTTCAGCGGGCACCTCCTCCAGGACGCAGCACGCTGCCTGTCCTGCTGGGGCAGCCCCCGGCCCGGGCTGAGGAGGCAGGTGTCCACCGGCAGCCTCTGCAGCAGGAAAACCACCATCCTCAGCCACAGCCACCACGCTGGCCCCTCCAGCCTCCCCCTGCACGGGGGCAGCACCAAGGACTTCTGCCCCCCCTGCGAGGTGACAGAGTCAGGCACGCTTTAGGCTGCGGCAGGGGCCGGTCCCCGGGCACATCCCCCCCCCCGAGGGCAGCTGTCACCGGCTGTGACACCACCGATGCTGTCACCGCAGAGGTTTCTCCCTCCCTGCCTGGAGAAAGCCGGGTGCTTGTCCCAGGAAGCATCACTGCCCGTCCTGCCCCTGAGTTGTCGCTGCTGGGCACAGTGTGTCAGGGAGAGGGACGGGGCTCCATCAGCCGGGTCCTGAGCACAGCATCCACCTCCCTCCCGCTGCTCTCCCCCAGGAACCCCTCCTGCAGCCCGGCTCTCCCCTGGGGGGTGCTGCTCCCGTGGGTCTCCCTGGAGGGACTGAGCTGTGGGGGTTGATGCCACCAGCAAAGCTGGCAGAGCACAGCAGGAGGCAACGTGGCTACACCTCATAGAGAGCTCCTTGCAAGCAAGATACTCACACCCCATCCTCAGGGCTTTGCCGGCAGAGCAGCAAACCAGACACAGCTTTCCCAGGCCCGGGGGCACCCCACATGCTTCCCTCCCCACCCCCCAACACTGCCCAGCACTGCCTGCTGCTGACAGGCAGCTCTGGAGCCAGACCCCCTGCCAGCCCCCCTGGGCACAGGGCTGGGACACAAAACACAGGGCAGAAGCATCTTCTGCTGGGAGGAGCCCTGGCCCAGCTCCCCCTTGCCCAGGCAGATCCAGCCTCCCTCCCTGCCCAGGTACTTCCCACCAGGCTTACCCCCAGCCCCCAGTCGCTGTGCAGTGCCACTCCACACTGGTTAACAGCTGCCCCATCCCATTAAAGAGCTACTCCCAAATTGCTGCTGCTTTTGTCTTATTTAGCAGGGATCAGGGTGGCAAAACCACCCGGGGCTCAGAGATGGTTTTGGGGGTACCCAGGAGCACAGAGGAGGGGCCACCAATAGCCCCCAAGAAGCCATGGCCCTGCAGTCCCAGCCCCTGCCTGTCTCCCTGAGTGCTGGGGGCATCCCAGGGGCTGGTTTGTTCAAGGGGGAAGCACAGGTGAGGTGGGTTAGAGCATCCCTTTGCTCTGGGGGCTGAGCCTAAAAGCCACTGATGGGGAATCTACAAGCATCCCAGAGAGCAGAGTGCTGAGCAAGGCACATTATTCCCTCTGTACAAAAAGGTATTAAGATTAAGGATGCTTTTGAAATCCAAGTATTGTCACTTTTTCATCACAAGACACTTGAACCCATTCGTGCAGAAACTCCCCCTCTCTGGGTTTGACCCCACCCCCGATGCCACAAGCCCTCCCCTCCCTGCACCCACAGCAACACCTCTTCCCACAGATCCTTTGGGTGTTTGGACTGTTTCCTTCACACACACCCAGATCTGCCACGACAAGGTCCCAAAGCCAGGAGTGCCAGACCCCAGAGCCCTCCCCAGGATCGATAGCAGATCATCACCTCCCAGCCTCTCATCAGAGCACGTGGCTGCTGAGCAGACCCACAATCTCCATCCCTGGAAAGGGGGCTGTGCTGGGGGGCAGCAGCTCCATCAGCCTGCCAGAGCTGCAGCTATTGCACAGTGCCCCTTCCCAGCACTTCCAGAGTTTATTGCTTGAGAAAAATATCCTAAGTGACAAAATGCAGAGTGACAGGAAGGAGCTGACTCTGCAGCAGTGATTTGCTGCAGCAGAGAGAGGACAGTGAGTCCCAGCCACAGCCAGGGCTGGCCAGGCACTGCAGGGCATGAAGGTGACCTGACACAGGCAATCACTAATGAACAGGACATGCAGCACCCCTGAGAAGGTTACAGCCATCCCAGCAAGGTTACAGCCATCCCAGCATATCCAGGTCACAATCCCAAGTTTAGCTCTGCAAGCTGGAGAGTCCCCAGCTCTGTTTTGTTAGGGGAAATTGAGGTGCTGTGCTCCAAGTCCCCTGGGAATTAAGCTGATGGTGAAGGGAAACATGAAGGGCACCTGGTGCAGGGACAAAGCAGGAAAAGCAAAAGGTGGGAAACAGGGAATATCCTCCCTCCCCACACAGTATGGAAGGATTTGACTTGCCTGTGCTCACCTGAGGTCCAGCCCTCTGCCCCTTGCAGTCCTGAAGGGCCAGCAGAGGAGGGGGATATAAATCCCCTGGGAAGCCCTCAGTCACTCCCCAGCTGGGCTGATGACTATGGCTTTCAGCTGGGGGAGGCAGCTCCCCAGCAAGGCATCCTCCCTCCCTCCCTCCTCAGCTCTGGCATCCCTCTGATGTGTGGATGGGGGTCAAGCCACCTGTGCAGCCACCCCAGCCCCAACAACAGCTCTGAGGGCGATAGGGACTTGGAAAGGTGTTGAGCATCAGAGAAAAAGGGGGTGCAGGGGAGGGAGGGCAGTGAATGGGGGCTTTTTGGGCAGCGAGGGGGGAGCCAGAGGAGGAATTTCAAAGGATTTCATGGGAGCAATCAGCAAAGAATCAGGGGAGATGCCAGCCCGTTTGGATGGGGACTTTGAAGACCCCATCCCTCAGGCTTCCCTGCCTGAGCTGCACCCCGTTCTGCGGGGCAGGGGGGGATGTTTCACCTGCTTTGATGCAGTGAGGAAAAAGGGCCATCACACAACAGTGGGGAGCACATTCCAGCTGGGGTGGGAGGAACGCTGCCCTGGCTCAGCAGCCTTCAGTAACAGGGACATGTTTAAGTACAATACGAAGCAGATAAGGACAAGAGCTGGCTGGCAGCAGCACCCGGTGCCAGGCGCTGGCGGCGGCGGCAGGGGAGAGGGAAGCCCTGGTCCTGCAGCTGCTTGGGTGGGAGGGGGTGGGGGGTTCAGGCATCTCCTGAGCCACAACCCCTGCCAGCAGCATCCCTGGGGTCACAGCTTCACCTCAGTGTACTCGATGGACTTGGACTCCACGGGGCTGGAGCAGGGCCAAAAATCCGCTTTCCTCTTTTTGGGGTCCACGTTGACATAGTCTGCCCCAGCCTTCATGTTCTCATAGTCCCCCCTGGAGCCCGGCCCGTGGCTTTTCCCTGGGAAGAGCAGGGCTGTGTAGTTGAGGGTCTCTCCTGAGTGAGGGCCCTGCAGAAGCAGACACGAACCCGGGGTCAGGCACCAGCATCCACCCCCGCAGCGTTGCCCTCAGACCCACACATAGGTGTCCATCCCATCAAGAAGCCGGGGTTGTGCCCAGGGATCTCCCTGAGCCCTGGGGGATGCTTTCCCCTAAACAAGGGACAGCATCACCCCAGCCACCAGTATCGCTGCCAGCATTTCACTATGGTTCAAGGTATTTGCCACCCCCCTCCCTCCACCCTCCTTGCTGCTCCGTGGGGCTTGAGACTGATTTTGGCAAGGGCCCTCTGCCCATGGCCGTACCTGTGGGCAGGAAGGGCTGTTGTCCGACTCATCTGAGGTCTCTGAAGATGTGTCACTGTTCCCTTAAAAAGAGGAAACGTTACCACACCCACCACGGACTTGAGGGGGGGTTAAAGTAAAAAAAGTAAAATAATTATCAGGGAGAACACCCAAACCCACTCAAGTCTGAACACTGGAGAGTGATCCATCCCCCCCCCTTCATCCCCCTCATTCCCATGGGGAATCAGGCAAGGAAAGCCAGGGGAGGCAGGAGGCCACTGGAACTGCCACCAGCCCCATCACCTGCCCTTCACCCAGCTCACTCCCCCTCCCAGCCCAAGGCAGCGGGTCAGGGTCTTCATGGCTGCTGCTGCCCAAATGTGACACCACAGGCCAAGCCCCCGCTGCTGCAGGCCCCCATTACCTGTGAAGGGGAGCCTCTGCGCCCCTTCCCCTCCTGCTGCCGAGCTGGGAGGCTGTTGGGGCTGCGCCGTGGGGCCGCCGCTCGTCTCCTTGCCGCAGGAATGGCCGGCTGCAACCAAGAGGAGAGTCAGCTCCTCACCCCAGCCCCCAGCTGCGGCTCACACCCCCCAAAACACCGTGTTGCACAGACCCCTGCCCGCTCCTGGAGCCCCCACACTGCCCCACGGCAAGGCCAGGTCAGGCACGATGATCATTGCCATTGTGTATTGGCCAGGCAAATCATCCATCAGCCCAATTACCGAGGTGATTAAGTGCCCCCGCTCTCCTGTGCTGATGGATTCCAGTGTTGAATCGTGCCATCGGGGCCTCTCCCCGTGCAGGCTCAGAATTAGATTGACCCACAGGGCCAAGCAGGGCTTATTTATGTACCAGGGTGGGTGGCAGCTTCTCCTGGAAGCTTCTCCTGCTGGAAATTGCCGCTTCACCTGAATGAATGTTTCGCAAATTGATTCCCAGGGTCTTTTCCCACCCCTTCACTAACAAGAGTGATGGGATAAAATGCTTTTGGGGCAAGAACAAAAGGCTGTAGGACCCTGCCCGGTGCTGCCCCCACCCTGCTCACAGCTGCTCACACAGCGGCCGTGGGGACAGTCTCCACCCCCCCCGGCTGCAGCACCCAGCACCGCACAGTGATGCTGGTGGTCAGTACTGGACCTGTTCCCTTCCCACAACAGTGGAAGGTCCTGAGGGGGGGTCCAGCAGATCTCCAAAGGGGGCTCCCAGCTCCCATGCTTGCCCCACATGGGCTCCAAAGTGGCACCAGTTGCTCCACAAGAACCAGACCCAGAACAAGGCCTTGGTTGTGCTGGATGACCCCAGGGGATGCTGAAGTGTTGGGCAAATGGCTTTTGCTCTCTGAACTGGTTGGTTGTGAGCCAGAGCAAGGAACACAACAGGGAAAGCCGACAAGACACTAAATTGCCCATTTTCCTGCAGTAAATTACCTATTTTCCTGCTGAGCATGATGTAAAGTGTCAGTAAGAGGAGGGCGTATAGGAACAAGGTGACAGCTGAGATGGCAACGAGCACCCACCTGGACAAGAGAAAAGTGGTTTGTCTAGGTGAAGGAAATAACCAAGCGAAGTCTTGCGGGCACCACGTGGCAGCCGCTGCTTACGACACACGTCTCAGCCCAAGGTTTGCTCAGAGTTTTCAGTTTTGCTTTTCGTCTTTAAGGCGATGTGCCCAAAGACCTGGGGCGGCTTTTGCACGAGCCACTGGTGCTCCTTGCACTCCCTTCTTAAGCAGGGTTTTGGAGACCCCCCCCCGGTAGCACTGCAGCGCCTGCTGCTTGCTGGAGGGGAGCAGTTACAAACATGGCTCCCAGGGAAATCACAAGCCCCTTCTGTGGCTATGTGTCTGCCAAATAAGGTGCTGGAATGGCCCCCAGTGCTGCAAAAGGCAAGCACAGTCTCACCAGTGACAGGGGGTCACCAGCATCCCCACGCTGCACTCCTGCTCCCCAACTCACAGCGCAGCATCCCCACAGCCGGGCAAGGACCAAGGAACCCACTAGAAGGGCGTCCAGTAGCAGCCATTATCCCTCCCCCTCAGAGCATCTCCCTCGCTGCAGGAGGGCTGCAAAGGGCTCTGTAACCCTGGGGTGTTGCACTCACCACTCACAGTTGCTCATCCTCCCCGCGAGGCGTCTCGGCGGCCGCTGTGGAGGTCTCCGAGTGGGGACAGAGAGGGGCAGCCAGTCCTGGTGGCAGTCAAACACAACGGTCCCATGGGGCTTCACGCTGCTCCACGTCAAGCGAAGAGCAGGGTTCCCACTTGAAAGCAGCAGCCCGACATTGCAGACGTAAAAGAAAGGCAGCCAGCCTCCCCCTCTGCACGAGGCTCTGGAAAGATGTGTGATTCTCCCTCCTACCCCCCTTCGCTCAGCCACAGACACCCCTTGCCCTTATCACTGGGATTAATGGCTTGATACGCTGCTGCCTCGGTCATATCTGATCCTTGGCTGGAGCTTCTGGGCTCCACCGTGATGCTGACACTAACAAGAGCTGAAATGTATTCCTCTTGCTTTAAGCCTTTTCTTTTTTCTTTCTTCCTTCCTTTCTTTTCTTTTAAATCCACAAAAATATATTTGATAACTGTAACGTGGAAAAAGAAAAGACCCACTGAAGGAAGCAAGCCAAGGGTTTGGTCAGCAGCTCTCACATCAGCCAAGATCCATCCAGAAAGGTTGGGGAACCTTCACTCCCGTTGAAGTTGAGGTGCCTTCAGGCACAGGATTAGAAAACACGATGCCTGAACAGGACCCCTTGGCTCAGGGTGTTTGGCCCCAATATTAAAGAGATTTATGATAAAGGATGGCAATCAGGGGCATTAATTTTGTCACCTTCCACATGCAAAACGCGCTGTGTACTTACTGTTTCTCCATGGCTAATGCAGGGAGCTTATCTCCAACCAAAGCTTTGAGGAGGTGATGAAAGGAGTCCTAATAATACAGTTGATAGACTGGTAGATAGATTGATAGCTAGAGCAAAGGCATTATCCATCTTATGGGCCAGATTCTAGAATTTCTGACCTATTTCTGAGAGCAATCAATGGGAAGCTTTGCCAAAAGCCTCACTGACCTCCTGCAAAATTCCACTTACCCAACCAAATTGGTAACAGCCAAGCTAAAAGTCCAGTTTCCTGCGGGGACTTTTCCCCCCTCCCCCCTGTATTGAGCTGCCCCCAGATATCGTCCTCAAATGGCTGCCATTCTGAGTGGCTGGTTTCCTTCTGGGGCAGGAGATGCTGCTGCAGCAGATAACAATCTGAACAAACCCCGAGCTGTTGGAAAGGAAATTGCAAAACAAGACCCAAATCCAAATATCAGTCGCAGGCAGCTTCTTTGCTGACATGGGGTCTGGTGAGATTGAAGGGGTGATATGCATATGCATCTTGAAATAATCTGTTTTGAAGATAACAGCTAGTAAGATGCTGGCAGCACATGTACTTTTTTGGTGTAGCTAAGTTCTGTGAGCCTCCCTCCAGCCAGCCAGCCCCCCCAGGATATTAACCCTTCCTCAAGCAAGGCTGAAATCAAGGCTTGTAAAGAAAGAGCTCCCACCCAGCCACGTAGGGAGTAGTGAATTCAAGATGTCTACGCTAAACCTACACGTAAGTAAAATCACACGAATGCCTCAAATCATTTGGATCCCATTCCAATAGGTAAAACCATGTGAACACCTCAGATTACTTGGATCCCAATTGAATCAGGCATCGCTGCCCCAGGTTAAGGCTAAAGCTGGAGCTGGCAGTGATGCACAGCATCACCCAGGCAGGGATGCCAAACCCAGCCCTCATCCCAGTGCACCACCCCTCTGCTTCCCCAGGCACGGCGTAGGCCGGCAGCTGGAGAGCGGTACCCGGCGGTGTTTTACCTGGGCGGTCAGAGCTGTCCCTTTCCCACGGGACCTGGGCAGCTGAGGCCTGGGAGGGAGCAGGAATTAAGGGTGTTTCAGCAGCATTCTGGATGGCTGCGGGTCCGAGAGCGCAGGAGCGCTGGCTGGGTGCCGGAAGCGGTCTGGCTCTGCCCTCCCCATGGTGATGGCAGGAACGAGCCCACGTGAGGTTCCGTGACGCTTCTCCTCTGTCGACTGCCTCGTTTATACACACTGGGGTGTTTCTCTGCTGCTCTGCAACCAGGGATGGGAATACTGCATCCAGTTCTCCATCTCTCAGTATCTTGGTGCCAAAATGGAGCTGAGCTTCGCAGGAGCAAAGTGGTCCCCGAGGATGGAGAGTTCTGCTGGAGTTGGCTCAGCCCTCAGCAATTCAGCTGTCACCCAAAAAAGTCCTCTGGGTGCTTCCAAGTAAAAGTCGAGAGGGATAAAACAGTTTAAATTCTCAGGATGAGGGCCCAGAGCCTGGCACAGCTCGGTGTCTGCTGGGAGGAGGGTGAGTGGGCTCCCAGCCGCCCCTTTTCTGGCAAAACTTCGTGGTCAATGGTGACCAGCTGTGCCACTTGGCCATGGCAGGGTGCAAACAGCACACAGACCGACCCGCTGTGCTCGGGATGCTGCTGGGCTGCTGCTCCATAGGAACCGATCCTGCATCTCTCACCCTGAACCTGCGTTGTGGAGATGGGGACGTGCTGCAGCAGCCTGGCCTCCTGTGTGCCTCTTCCCTGGCAGGAGGCGAGCAGGGAGCACGGGACCCCCCTTCCCATGAGGACCTCGACTCATAGGGCCAGTGCCAGATGTGCTGCCACCATATAAACATCCCCATCACCCCCATGGAAACAGCATCCAGGCACCTCAGTGAACCCCTCCTCAAGGCAAAGAGAAGACTACATACCCCTGAGCTGCCAGCCGATGTTGGGGTTCACCCCCAGGAGCTGCATTGCCAGCTGGGGGGTCCCCTGCCAGGTCCCTGCTCACATTTCCCCCCCATCTCCTGGGACCATGGGGACCGTCGGCTCCATCACGGGGGGGATTTTAATCCTGCTTTACCCCCAGCTCCTGAGCCCCAGCTGAACATTTAACTGCTTGGCTTTGCCTGGCTCCTTTTAAAGCGAGTGGCTGCTGTTGCAGGGGCTTCACTCTTTTGATGTATAACCCGATTAACAGGTGGAAGAGCTATTTGATAAACAGAAGAAAAAATTACAAAAAGGCTGTTCAGAAAATGCTGATTTGAATCGGACCTGATCGTGGAAGTGGCTGAAGTAAAGGAAATCCAAAAAAAGAACACAGATAACACACTTTTACCCTGCAAGCAGGTTTCTTAAAATGAGTAGAGCACCCTACACTGAGCTGGCTGGAGGCGTGTTTTCCTTACAAGGTGTGTGTAACCCATTTCTAACGTACCTCAGGGTTATGTGGAGCTGGATGGGGCAAGATATGCCTGATGACAGCTACTGCCTGCGACTACCACAGGGCTATATCTGGGCTGTATGTTACTCACAAGGCCTGGGATGCTCCAGGAGCTGGCAGTCACGTTTCATTGTGTTTCTGCTGAATGTAAGCGCTTTTCCTGCTGTTTTATTAAGGAGATCGATTCAGGGGCCCTCAGTCTCAGCAATAACTCTGCACACTTTGCTCTGTCACTCTGGGGTCTCACTGCCACGTCAGGAGGTGCCGTCGCAGCACCGATCCCCTGGGCACAGGCAGATGGGCAGGGATGGGCAAGGATGGGGAAGGATGGGCAGGGATGGGAAGGGATAGCCCAGGGATGGTCAGGGACCGCCAGGGACAGGCAGGGATGGGCAGGGACACCCAGGAACAGGCAAGGACAGGCAGGGATGGGCAGCACCGTGGCTGAGCCCTCTTAAGGTGGAAAGTGCTGGAAGTGCATATGAAAAAAAGTCTCCTTTCCCCCAATTTTCTGGACAAACATATCCGAGTCTTGCACTGGCTCCCAGAACAAAGAGAAACCCAGCATTTCACTTGACTTGAAACAAAATTTGTATTTACCCTTAAGAGTTTGGGGTTTAAAATTACTTTTGGAATAGCTGAATAAAACTAGAAGCAGACAGGCTTCAAGATTTCCCAAACAAAAGCTTTGTCCTCTTTATTTCTTTAATCCTCATATTTTAACACTGAATCTGCCCTGACGAGGCTGCAGATTATTATGATCCAATTTGGGGACCTTTCCCAGAGAATAAACTATTTTGCTTGAGGTGTTCGACTTCCCTGAGTGACAGGGAGTTTATCTCAGGAGCCCAATGACCCTTCAGGCTGGGTTTCCTTACAGGATTTTCGTGTTCTAAACCATGTCTGTGACAATCGACTTGGTGCTTTGAGCTGATCTGGCACTTGCTGCAATTGGGTTTGGTTTAGGAAGGGTTTTTTTTTGGGGGGGAGGGGTTTAATCCCTTCTATGAATGTATAATCAGGAGGGGAAGGGAGGCTGGTACATGAAACTGTGTCTTAAAAAGGAAATAGATAATCACTTAGTATAAAAGCTGCTCAGTAAAAGGGAAAGGCACAGAGAAGGGCAGCCTGGCAGCATCTCCCAGGGATGGAGACACAAGATCCCCATCACAGGAGGCACAAGGTGGCTCTTTCTTGGGGTTTCTGGTAGGTGTGTTGGGCTCACGGCCCCGTGGGTGCCTGTGCCCCCCAGGCAAGGACTTCAGTGTGCTGGGGAGAGGACTTTAATTAGCTAAAATGGGCTAACCACGATAAGCAGGAAATCGATTAGGGTAGAAACCCCGTTAATCACAGGGATGGTGCTTGCTGGGTGAAACACCTCCCTCTGTGCCACCCATCGCCAGGTATCACCGTGCCACAGGCATGGGAACAGCCACAGGCACGACACAGCAGCATCACAAGCTGCCAGCCGCCCGGCAGAGACCCTCACTTTCCCTCCACCTGCCCCCCCTCCATATCTGAAGGCTTTATTTGTTCCTTAGCACTTGTTATTTGCACTCACTGAGGCTTGATGAGGTGTCTGTCCTGTGTTAACCAAAACTCAGCCCATCAGCAGCTGTGAGGCAGCAGGTAACATCTGGGGGCGAAGCTCTTCTTCCTCACTGGCTCTGACAGCACTGGCTGCTATCTGAAAGAGAAAGTTGCAGATTCCTGAGCTGTTCATCACTGCTAATCAGCCTTTGCCTTGTAAAATTGGCTCAGCAGCTTCCCCATGCTACAAATGCATCCCTTTCCTGCAGCCCCCTGCAGCTGTCGGGGTGTGGGGCACCCCACGGTCACAAGGAGGTCCCCAGGGGGGTGCTGCAGGGCAAAGGAAAGGGGAAACACTCCCCTTGAGAGCTGGGTTGGGCAGCGAGGGGCTGGCACAGGGATGGAGACCCCATTCTGCTCCGGCCCTCAACAGCAGCTGACACATCCCCCTGCCCAGCACCCATCGCATCCCCCACACCATCCTGGCTCAGCCACCGCCGGCCCCTCGCCCACAAAAACAAACTTGACCCCGGTGCCCCCGCTCTGCCTCGCCTGGGACGTGGCCAGTGATTCATTGCCACTGCCAAAGCCCCGTGTTGACATTGAACGGGGCGTTATCGCGGGCGCCGGGGCGAGGGTGTACCTGTTGGTATAAGAACGCCGCCGCCGTGCTGCCCGCGCCCGCAGAGCCCGACTGAGGCCAGCACGGTCGCCGAGCCACCGAGATGAAGCAGCTCCTCCTCCTCCTCCTCGCCATGCTCTGCCTCTCCCTCTCCCTGGCCAGCGGCTTGAAAAGGTAAGGATGTCCCCAGGAGGGTCCTCGCTGCCTGGGGTCTCGGAGGGGCTTCGCTCCCAGGGTCCTGCCAGGGCTGAGCATGGCAGTGATGAACGGGCAGAGCTGAGCTCCCCTGGCACGGACACCCTGCGGATGCACTGGGAACACTTTGCTGGCTTGATCCCACCAGGCCATCGGCTCTGTGGCCATCTCCAGCTCTCCAGGCAGACCCCAGCAGCAGCAGTGGGCTGCGGTGGGGTCCACAGGGAGATCTGCCAGCTGTGGCCCTAGGGCTGTGCAAACAAACAGGGCAGAAATCCCCAGCATGAAGTTCCCCCTCCCAGTACCAGGCTCCTCTTCCATCAGTCACATTGAGCTCCTGCGCAGGGGCGTGTGGGGTCTCCTCACACCCTTCTCCTTGATTTCCTGCATCCCAAAACAGATCGAGCCCTCCCCCCTACCCCTTCCCCCCCCACACTTTGCTGTGCCTGGGGCTCAAAGCATTGCGGTGGGAGATGTGGGGAAGCAGGCTCTGAACCTGCATCCCGGTGGCACTGGGACCCTTAGGGCATCAGGGCATGGGCAGCACCCACAGCCCCAGGCCAGTGAGCAGGCCCTTTCCCCCCCACAGAGTGAAGCTGACACGGCACCGCTCCCTGCGGAAGATGCTGCGGGACCGTGGGCAGCTCTCCCACTTCTGGAAAGCCCACCGGCTCGACATGGTCCAGTACAGCGAGGACTGTGCTGCCTTCACAGAGTCCAACGAGCCCCTCATCAACTACCTGGATGTAAGTTCAGCAGCGCTGAGGGCTGCGGGGTGTGCAGCACCCCCAACACACGTTATGCTTGCATGAGCAGTCCCCAGTGCCCGAATTCTTCCCAGAAAGCCCACGCCTGCTAGCGAAGCAGGCTGGTGCCCCAGCGTGCCAGGGCTTGCTGCCTGCCCGTTCCTGCCTGGCTCTTTGTTCCAGGGAATATAATGATGAGAGGGGACAAGGGAGTGCATTCATAGCGGGTGCTGCATCCCCCTCCCTGCCTGCTGCTCTCCCCGAGCCCGCAGTGCTCCCAGGCACACGGCGGGGACACAGATTGCCTCCAGATCTAGCACGTATCACATGTATCTGAGAAAACCCCACCACAAAGAACCCAGGGCCAGGGGTGGAGGGTCTTCCCCAGGCTCTTCCCATGCCCCAGCAGCATGAGGGTCCCATTCCCAGAGCCCTCATGCTGTCTGCATCCCGCTGATGGGGGTTCCCTGGGGCCTGGCCCTGCAGCTGAATCCAGCAGGAAGTGGACAGCACCCACGCTCCCCATCCTGTCTTTTGTTCTCTCCCTGCCTCCTTGTTCCATAAATATTTGTCTCCGTTATTTCACCTGGCACGATGCAGCCGTGACAGGCCAAACACTGCCCCAGGGCCAGCCATCCCTGCACCGAGCCCCATCGGTTCTCTGCAGATGCCCCAGCACAGGTTCCCCTTTGCCAGGGTTTCTTGGTGTGCCAACAGCTCACGGCTCTGCTCTTTGCCAGATCGAGTATTTCGGGCAGATTGCCATCGGAACCCCCCCCCAGAACTTCACTGTGATATTTGACACAGGCTCCTCCAACCTCTGGGTGCCATCCATCTACTGCGTCAGCAAAGCCTGTGGTGAGTAGCGGGGCCCCAACCAGCTGCCTCCCCCCCAGCCAGCTGTGGTGGGACCCCAGGTGACCCCCCCACCAGCGATGCCATGGGGACTCACACAGTGCAGGGACCTTGGGGGCACCTCCCCACCCTGCTGAGCCCTCCAAGGCACACAGAGATAACTGGGATCCGTGGGGAGGGTGAGCAGGGGCAGCCTCAGAGGGTTTGTTTGCTCAGGCGCAGGCGGCAGTCACACCACCAGCACCCAGCACCATCAGCCCACAGCAGATATCGGGCTCGGTTTTTCGGCTGTTCTCCTGGGAGAGCCTTTAAACAAACAAGCCACAGCGATAGCCCATAATACCACTGGTCAGCACGGGGCTGGGTGCAGGAACAAGGCGGGTGCAGAGACCATGGTCTGGCTCCAGGCTGAACCCCGAGGGGGCTCAGTGGGTGACAAGCACCCATCATGTTCTGGCTCTGGTGCCTCAGGACACTGAAGCATCTTGGAGCATCTCAGAGCAGCCTCTGGGCTCCTCGTCTGCTCCCAGCAGAGCCCAAGGTGGGCTGGGGAAAGCAGCAGGATACTGCAGTGCCCATGGGGCTGGACTGGGGGAAGAGTCAATGCTGCTTCCGTCTGTAAAACAGGGATGGCAGAGCTTGTCTCCAGGCCACATGAAAACATTCCCTGAGTTAATCCTGCTCCCTTAAAGCTCATGCCTCTCAGGCAGATTGAAAGGGGGTAAGTTTGGTCCCTCCTCAAAATGCCAGCGTGCCTGGGTGTTGTGTGAGCAGCTCTGTCCCTCGGCAGCGTGCCCCTGACACGGGAACTCCAGTGATGCCACGCTGGCTCCGAGGCCGGTGACTGCCCCTGGCCATGGCAGGGGCTCCCAGCATCCATGGCCACGAGGTGTGAAGCGTTTCTGCTGACAGATCCCATCTCCTTCCCCAGACCAGCACGCCAAGTTTCAGCCGTCGCAGTCCAGCACGTACCAGGCCATAGGGACCCCCTTCTCCATCCAGTACGGGACTGGCAGTTTGACGGGGGTCATTGGATCTGACCAAGTAGTCGTGAGTCACCTTTGGTTTCTCCTGCTCTCAACAACATGCCTGGGACTTGCCTACAGAGACAACTGAACCTCCTCCTCCTCTTCCTCCCCGCAGGTCGAGGGCCTTGCTGTGAGCAACCAGCAGTTTGCAGAGAGCGTCAGTGAGCCGGGAAAAGCCTTCCTGGATGCCGAGTTCGATGGGATCCTGGGGCTGGCTTACCCCTCCCTGGCTGTGGATGGGGTCACCCCTGTCTTCGACAACATGATGGCACAAAATCTGGTGGAGCTGCCCATGTTCTCCGTCTACATGAGCACGTACGGACCACGTGGCTTTGCTAAGGGACGTTGCTCAGAGCTGGGCATCGCTTTCAGGGGTCAGGAGGGTCTGCTAAAATAAGGATGTTTTACTAAGATAGTAAAGGGGTGTCTGGGTACCGGGCTGAGCAGCACAGACCTCAGGACTTGCAGGAATAAAGCAAATGACCCTGAGCATTACTGGGAAGCAAGGTGGGGTCTAAACCCACCTGTTCAAAATGCAAAGTGCAGAGTAAAAGGGAGAAAATCTCTCACATCTCCTTCTCCTCCTTCTCCTCCTTCTAGGAACCCTGAATCCTCCCTGGGAGGAGAGCTGCTTTTTGGTGGCTTTGACCCCTCTCGCTTCACGGGGAACCTGAACTGGGTGCCAGTCACCCTGCAAGGGTACTGGCAGATCCAGCTGGACAAGTGAGTGGCGCTGAGTTGGGAGGGAAGGGCTGGGCTGGGGCAGAGGAACAGCATGAGTTCCTCCTGCTCTTTATCCCTTTCCTCCTCCTCCAGCATCCAGCTGGGTGGGACGGTGGCTTTCTGTGCGAACGGCTGCCAGGCCATCGTGGACACCGGCACGTCGCTCATCACAGGCCCCACCAAGGATATCAAAGAACTGCAGAGCTATATTGGTGCCACGCCTGTGGATGGAGAGGTGAGCGAGAGAGTGGGGAGAGGAGGGGGACCAAGCCCTGGGACCCCCACCCCAGCCATCCCACCGAGGAGCGCCGCTGAGCCGTCTGGCTGTCTTGCAGTACGCCGTGGAGTGTGACAACCTCAGCGTGATGCCCGATGTGACCTTCACCATCAACGGGCTCCCCTACACGCTCAGCGCTCAAGCCTACACCCTCATGGTACGGCTGCGGCTCCATCGGCACCGCCACCCCCAATTCCCAGCAGCTCTGGAGACGAAGGTGGCCCGGAGCCATCCCGGGAGCTGAGTCGCGTGTCCCGGCGGCGGGTGACAAGCCCCATGTGCACGGGACCCACAGGCACCAGTCCTGCACGTTTCCACGTGCACGAGGCTCCTGGGCTCATCCCCAGCTTTGCACTTCTTCCCCAGGAGAACAGCGACGGGATGACCTTCTGCACCAGCGGCTTCCAGGGCATGGACATCCCCCCTCCTGCCGGACCCCTCTGGATTCTGGGTGACGTTTTCATCCGTCAGTTTTACTCCGTCTTTGACCGTGGAAATAACAGGGTGGGGTTGGCCCCTGCTGTCCCTTAGGGCTGCAGCATCCCGTGAGGCAGGAGGGGAACGGAGCCACCGGGCTGCTGCCCTCGGGCAGGGCAGGGGATGTCACCACTGCATCAGTGTCCCCGGAGGTGATGAAGGCACCCGGGGACTGCGGCTGAGGAGCCCACCAGAAGTTTGGTCCACGCCAGGAAGTTGTTTCATAATGAATATAAAAATGCCTTGAGCAGCTCTGTGACCTGCTTTGCAGATTGTCTTTTGTCAAGCACAGGTCAGTGTAAGCTTTAATAAAGCAAAACCTGCCAGGATTGTGTTGGTTGGGCAACCAGTGATGTTCTCTTCAGCCAGGGGAGAGGAGATGGGACAAGGGGCAATGGGCTCAAGCTGCCCCAGGGCAGGGTCAGCTCAGATGGGAGGGAAAAGTTCTTCCCTGGCAGAGTTGTGGGGCTGTGGCACAGGCTGCCCAGGGAGGGGGCCGAGTCCCCACCCCTGGGTGTGTTTAACAGAGGGGAGATGAGGTGCTCAGGGATGTGGTTTAGCACAGGACAGGGACGGTTGGACTCGATGATCTCAAAGGGCTTTTCCAACCTGGTGATTCTGTGGTTCTGTGCTGTGATTAGCACAGCAGCAGCCCTGCAGAACTTGGTGGGATGCCCTGGAGGATTAAATCCTCCTTCCCTGATCCCTGCCCTCCTACCTGGTGAGCTTAAAGCCTCAGGGGACCCATGGCACTGCCAGTGCTGCTTGCTCGGTGTTACTGGAGTCTCCCAGCTCTGGAAGGAGCCATGGTGGTGCAGGAGATGCTGCTGCTGCTCCGGGCCAGCACTGGACCTGAAAGGTTGTCGTCCATGGTCCTTGGCTGTGGCAGGAGAGGACACTTTGCTCACGTAAAGCAGAAAGTCCCTGGAGGGCTGTGGGCATCCCCAAGCTCCCCGCTGAGCCCGAGGCGATGGCTGCGGGCAGGGGCAGGGCAGGGGCTGCGGCACCGGTGGGGTTACCAGGAAAACGTGTCCCTTCAGCAGAGCCAGCTGGTGCTGATGAACAAGAAGGTAACCAGGAACCTGGGGAGGCCCTGGGGCTCTTTCTGTGCCACAGAACTTCCAGAAAAACCAGTGATTTCCAGGGAATTTTGCTTTGGCCTCCTCCCTGGGCGTTCGCAAAGACACAGGTGGTTAGTGGGGGCTGGAAGCAGCAGAGGGCAAACCAGCTGTGTGTTGCCAAGATCCAGAGACACCAGCTGGGCTGGCTCAAAGGGTGGGGGGGTCTGTGAGGTTGTGGGGGGTTGTGGGGGGGTTGCAAGGCTCCCCCTGAGTCACTGCAGAACATGTGACTTGCTGACAGCACAAGGGATGTGGGGCAAAGAATGAGCAATCATGGCTTGTGCGTGATGCATCCGAGACAGACATGGACGGGGGTGAGAAAGGGAAGCCCAGAGAGGGGTTATTTTTATCTGTGCCTGTGCTCAGCTTGGCTGGCTGACACAGCACCAAGGCCCTGCAGCAGCCTGGCGTCGAGGGTCCCCGTGGCCAGTCCTTCCCAGCTGCTGCATCCCTCCCAGACCGGCCCTTGGGGTTGGATCTGGGAGCACCAGGAAATCCAGATCTGGTTGTAAACTCTGTGGCTTGGTCTCTGTTTGTAACAAAAGAACATATCTGCTTTGCTCAGAAACATCGATTGTGTGGTGACCAACATATGGCTCCTGCACCCATTCCTGTATTGACTGCACCTCAGTTCTCCAGATAAGGTGCTGGGGAAGGGGGAGCTGAACAAAGGTCTCCTCTCCCTCTTCCAGCTTAACTCTTGGCACGCCAAGGTGCTGCTGGGCACCAGCCCATCACGGCAGCCACAGGCACTGGGGGAGCATCCAGCTTCCCCAGCATGAGGGACCACCTGGTGACCCCAAACACTGGCTGGTAGTGAGAGCACTGCTCTGGTGCTGGGTCCTCTCTGGATCCCAGAGCATCCCATGTCTTCTCAGGGGGCCCTGTCCAGCCCCCCTCCCCACATTCAGGGGACTTCGCTCCAACATATGCTGAGCATCCCTACAGGGACCATCCAGGCTCCCTCTGTCCCCAGGGAGCAGAGGTGGCCAAAGAGCCATAAGGAACCATTGAATCCCTTGTACACCATTTGCTTTCTGTCCCTTCCCAACTTCTCACTGCCCTGTGAGCCTTGGCACAGGGAACAGCCCATCCTGTCCTTGTTCACACGCGTCTTTCCTCTGGACGTGGCAGCCTGTTTCACCATCTCTGAGCTGCAAGATCTTCCTCATAGTCACAGGGCACAAAAAAAAGGACACTTTTTGTGCTCAGAATCGCTGACGTGGTGAAGCAATCAGGACAGGATTGTAGCTGTGGTTGCAGAAGCTGCTGAGCAATACGCTGGCCATTGCCTCCTCGACATCATCTCTTTCACTGCCTTCATCCAGGGTGAAGCTCACATGGCTGCACCAGGAGCAGAAAGGTGAGTGTGAGCTTCAGGAAAAATCCCTTTTCTTGTGAAATCAGACAAAAGCTGGAGCCAGGCAGGGCGCCCTGATGGGTACAGCCCCTCCTGCCCAAAAGCAGAAGTGAGCACAGGCTGCAGCAACGCAACCACAAGCTTCATCTCCACTGGAGTGGAGAGGCATCGATCATCTGACCGGGTGAGCAACTTCATCCCACCAGGCTCGGAGGGACACGCGGAGAGGAACGAGGGCAGAAGTAGTTGAGGCGGGGGAGAGACTGGACAAAGGACACAGAGTCTCCCTGCAAGGGCAAAGGTGAAGCAGCGTGACGAAAATAGGCTGAAGACAGGGATTAGGAGAGACCTGCTGCAAGGAAACCTCAGCCTTTGACCCACCGCCGGTGAGAACTGGCTCAGGTTCCTCTTCTGTTTCATCCCAGCTCCTCCCTTCACTTGCCCCATGGGGGGAAAAACCAGATTTTTCTGGCCAGACAGGTCCCAAAATTACACCTGGGAAGGAGGGGGAGGAGGAGGGCTTGTGCTGCTGAGTGCAGTGATCTTCCCTGAGATCCCACGAGAGATGTCTGCAGGAAAGAATAATCTGCAGCAATGAGGGCAGCCAGTGGAAAAGCAAAAGGCAGGGACCTCAGAGGGACCCTGCATCCCCGGGCCTGGGGTGGCTCCGAGGCCACCAGCAGTTGTTGGTCAGGGTGAGGGGGCTGGGAGGGCTCACGGATGAGGGGGACACCCCAATCCCAATGTAAACCCCAAATATTGAATGCTTGGCAAAGGCTGAGGACCTGCCCTTGCATGCACAGCTCTGCCTGTGCAGCCACGACTGAGTGGGTGCTCCTGTGCCAAAGAGCCATGGCTGATGGGCTGGAGCTCAGAGGGATGGCCAGAGGCTTCCTCAGTTGCTCCATGGTGGCAACTGAGACCCCTAAAATCCCCCCTGCCAGCTTAACACATCTTCCTTTAGGAGATGCCACGGGCTCCGGTTACTGGGGCTCCCATCCTGATGTGGTCCCCTCCTTTTATGGTGCCCGTGGGGTGCTGGCGGTGGCCATGGGTGCTGGGTGGGAGTCCCTATGGATGTAGGGATGTGACACAGTGTACTGGGGTGCTGATCCTGCTTCCCACCCTCGCCTCTCCTGCCTGCAAAAGGGGATGAAACCACACAGAGCCCCCCAGCCCCCACAAAGGGACTGAGCCCCCAGCCCCACCTTAACTGCCACTGTCCCCCCACTGTCCCCAGCTCCCACAGCCGCTTTTCCAGTCCCACATTATGGGAGCTGCCTGAGCCAAGTCCGGGGTGGCTCCCGCCGGTACCAGGGATGCTGCCGATAGCCCTGACAGGGTTTTGTTCCCAGCCCAGCAGGGAGGCAGGTGAGGGGTCCCCAGGGGTGGGTAAAGGGCACCGGGGGAGGAGAGGAGCGGCCAGCAGTCAACCCCAAACCCCAGCGGATGGGGAGAACCTTGTTCTCTTTTCCCTCTCAGCCCCAAGGCGGGGAGTGCCCGGCAGAGGACAGGGAACCGCTGTGACATCCCAGCACCCGCCCGTGGCTCCTCCACCGGCTCCGTCAGGATCTCAGCCCCTTTCTGCTGATGTCACGGCGCGGGGCCCCACAGCCGCCTTCCCCAGGCGCGGGCTGGCAGGAATCAGCGCCGGGGCTGGCCGCCCTTCCCCGGATCCTCCTCTCTCTCGTCTCTTCCCTCCCCTGAAACGGAGCTGAGAGCCTTGGCCACCCGGCAGCCGGATGCCTCGGCAGGTGAGTGCACTGCCCCACAGCCCCTCCGGCCCCTGAGACTGTGGCTGAGCCCACGGCTGAGCAGGGGACCCCCAGAGCAACAGCCGGCAGGCAAAAAAGCTTGCGAACCCCCCTTTTCTGTTTAAAACTCCCTGGCCTTGGAGAAAACTGTCCAGTGCTGGCAAAAGAACTGGGACGTTTGTGCCTGCGGGGACATGAGGCTTTGGCTGTGCTGAGGATGCTGCCGGGCTGGGGTGGCAGAGGGGGTGTGGGAGAGCCTAGACCCCCCCTGCCCCCTCAGAACTGAGAGCAGCCCAGGCAGGGGCGATGTGCCAAGGGGGAACGGCGCAGGCCTGGCCAACGCATCGGGAAAAAATGCTGAGATGAGGCTGTCAGTGTTTCCGTCTGCGGCTTGGCCGGTGCCGTGCCTGACGCTGCCGCATGGACGGGGCTGCCGGGACCCGCGGAGGATGCTTGTCCCTGCTTGGGGAGGGGGTTTGCTGGAGATGCTCGGGGCTCTGCCTCGGGGTGGCCGGCATGGAGCACGTGGGGACAGCAGGACGTGTTGGGGGTTCAGCCTGTGGGGAGCTTTTCGGGGTGCTCCTGGGCTGGGCGCATCCCTGGGCTGTACTCAGGGGACTCAGACTTAAGTTTCATTAATAAATGTAATTCTCCCCGGGACCCCGGTGTGTGCCAGAGTCAGGGGGAGGGAACGTGCTTTGGAGGAAGAGGGAGGGGCAGGGGAGCAGCTCAGAGCAGCTTCCAAGGGTGATGAATCGGTGCGGCGCAGTGGCGTGTCGGGACCTGCACCAGCACCCTGGGAGCTGGTCCTGGGCGGTGACGTGGGCTGGGATGGGCAGGGGAATCTCTGCCGACACCACCCCCGGGACGTGAACCCAGCGGGGTGCTGGCACAGCACGGACACGGTGCGGGCTTGGTGCACACACGGGGGTGTCCGGGGCCCTGGGTAGCCAGGGTGGGAATGCAGAGAGGTTGCAGGGAGCAGCGGCTGCTCCCACACCTCTGCCAGTGTCACAGGGTTCACTGGCAGCCGGTCCCACCCCCACAGCCAGGTGCCCCCTCTTGTCCCGCAGGGCCCGTCCATGGATGCCAGCAAGAAGGTGGATCTGAAGATAATTATCATAGGAGCTCTGGGGTAAGGAGCGGTGCCAGCGATGGGAGGGAAGCTCCACACGTGTCCTTCCCGTGACCAACCCCGGGAGCAAACCCTCACCCGTGTCCCTTCCCTCCTGCCAGCGTGGGCAAAACCTCCCTCCTGCACCAGTACGTGCACAAGACGTTTTACGAAGACTACCGCACCACGCTGGGCGCCAGCATCCTGACCAAAGTCGTCGTTGTGGACAACACATCCCTGAAAATGCAGGTGAGCCAGGCTGGGACCACCTGGGATACCCACCTGAAGCCCTGCGTGTGCATCCCTCCATGCCCCGCTGTCCCCAGGCGCATGCGGGGGTCAGGAGGTGTGGGGGGGGGGTGGGGGGTGGGGGGCTGCATTTGCAGGGCCTGATTTTCAGCTGAACAGAGCGCAGGGCTGTGAACACCCACACTGCTCATGTCAGTGTCTGGACTGTGCCCTTCTCTGCCCTAGATCTGGGACACAGGGGGACAGGAGCGATTCCGGTCCATGGTGTCAACCTTCTACAAAGGCTCGGACGGCTGCATGCTGGCCTTTGACGTGACGGACAGGGAGTCCTTCGAGTCCCTGGACAACTGGAGAGATGACTTCCTGGAGAAGGTCATTCCAAGGGAGCAAGGATTCCCCATGGTCGTGCTGGGGAACAAAATAGACATCTGTGATCGGCAGGTAAGGGTGGAGGAGAGCGAGCGGGGTGTGTGGGATGGGATGTTTTAGTGCCCAATGGCTTAGGAGCCTGTTGAACCAGCCTTGCTCTGATGCTCACATGAAAACTAGGGCTTCCAGGCATGGAGCTGCCAGGACCCCAGTGCTGCCACCTTCCCTGTGCCTCTTGGGGGGCATAAGCAGCATCCCACCACTGCCCATCACAGCAGGGACCGTCCCCACTGAAGACAGCAGGGACGAAGCATCTCAGCTGCCTGCAGCACCAGCATCCTGCCCTCACCCAGCAGCACCAGTCCCCTCCGGCCAGCTCCCAGTGCAGGGCTGTGTGTGGCTCCATCCTCCTTTCCCACAGGTACCCAAGGAAATTGCCTCTGCCTGGTGCAAGGAGAAAGACATCCCGTACTTTGAAGTCAGCGCCAAGAACAACATCAACGTCGCAGAGGCTTTCGAGACCCTGGCAAAGCAGGCGTTAACAACGGTGAGCATCCCTCCGGCACCCCGCCCGGCCAGGCAGCAGGGATGCAGGTGGGAGCCGGGCTCAGATGCTCCCTGGAGGTGATCCGACCGACCCTCTCAGCCCACCCTCTGGTGCAGGATCCACCTTCCATTGATATTTCTAATATATCTTGTGTTTGTGGCACGTCGGAGAAGCCCGGGGAGGGAAACACGTCGGGGGTTGGTTTCCTGAGGGAGATGTAAGGCGAGTGAGGGATGAATGAGAGCTGACAGGGCGGGAGGCGCGGCAGCGCGCCGGCAGTGTCCTCTAGCGGCCACCCCACGGGGACCTTCGTGTCCCCACGCCACGCAAACGGGGTGACCTCACTGCGCGGTGACAGCG
Organism: Gallinula chloropus; assembly: GCF_964237585.1. NCBI lineage: Eukaryota > Metazoa > Chordata > Aves > Gruiformes > Rallidae > Gallinula > Gallinula chloropus. The sequence continues at coordinate 5,006,362 of NC_140112.1, forward strand.
GGCGGCTTGTCCCTGGCTTTGGTCTTTAATCACGAACCAGGACTCAGCCCGCGCAGGCTGACCCGGAGCTGACCACGCTCACCCCGGGCTCTTCTCTCTTTTTCTCCAGTACAAGGGGATTTTTGAGAGTTATTTAACCGACTCCATCAAGCTCACCCCCAACGACAAGCCCAAGAGGAGCTGCTGCTGACCCCGGGCTGTCCTGTGCAAGCACCACCCAGCCCAGCACCCTGCGATGCCCAGGGCTGGAGCCCTGCCCGGGGGGTCCATGCCCCCCAGCCACCCCAGCCCGGCTCCAGAGGTTTGCCAAGCCAGGACACAGGGCTGACCCTGCTCAACACACCAGGCTGAGCATCCCACGGTGCTTGCTGCATCCCACAGCTCTGGAGCAGCTCTTCAATCCAGCAGCTTCCCAATTGCCACTGTGTCACAGTGGGTCTGTTCCCCTGGATCTGCTGCCGTGTGGCACCTGAGTGGGTGACACCCCCCACCCCCCCGCAGTGACGGTGCCAGGGAGCCGGGCAGAGCTTCTCCAGAGGCCTCAGCTGCACAGGAGACCCTTCCCAGCACGTGAACTGGTGTCCCCACACACTCAGGATGCTCACGGTGTGTAGGGGCTGTCCTGGGGGGGAAGGAGTGGGGCTGGTGACCACGGCACAGGTCTGAGAGCAGCTGGGTCCCCTCGCAGGGTCAGCTGCTGTAGGTGTAACTGTTTGTGCCTCAGTTTCCCCCTCACTGGTGAGGCTCTTCACTAAAGCACTTTTTTTTTTTTAAAAAAAAAAAAAGGAAATTAAATATTTCAGTTTTATTTATATATACGTGTCACAAAGTGCTCCTGTGGTCTGGCAGCAGGAAAAATGGGGTGGGGGCTCCAGGCTCTTGCTTTGTCCCATGGGCCATGCTCCAGGCTTTCCTCTGGTGAAGCCAGGAGCACTGAGCCTGCGCCAGCTCCTCAGGGCTGGGGGAGGCATTTTGGGGCTGGATTATTTCCCCCCCCCCCCCCGTGCAGATTTCGGGTCAGAGGTGAAAAGAGGCGTCTGGGGCATCGTGCGCAGTGGGGGTGTGGGGATCAGCCGGGGCGGCTGTCGGCAGAGGGAGCCCGCTGGGAGCAGAGCCCAGCACCGGCTTCTCTTCTTGCATCCATCCCGCTCCGGCTCGGTGACCTTGGAGAAGCGGTGTGGAGGTGTAGGCTGGCTCTGGCCGGCGAGGTGGCCACGGCCACCCCGTGCCACGTTCCCTGCAGCCTTGGGAGCCATATCCCTGGCGCTGGATGCAGGGCTGGATGGACCTGGGGAGACCCCCCCAGCCAGGCACCATGCCGATGGGTCTCCATGGGACCTCCTGCCCTCTCACCAGCCTCCTCCAGACCCATCCACACCGACCACAGAGCTTCCCAGGTTTACAGGGACTCTGTCCCGGCATTCCCGGACCTTTCAGGGAGCAGCAGCCCCATCGTGGCCGTTCCACACCCAGCACCACCGAGCTGGGACACCAGCTGGGACCAGCACCCGTCTGTGGCAGGGCGCGGGGGCAGTGGGTGTGTGTGGGCAGGGTGAAACCCGAGCGAGGGCTCGCTGGGGGCTGCTGCACTCAGACTGCCGGTATCGGGAGAGGCACGTAGAGACGTTCCCACCCCCCTCCTTACGCAACACAGCCTGTTTATTTGGGCACCAAGCCGGGAGAGGATTTGTCCCTTAATATTAGGAGGAGAGGGTCATTAACTCTTCCCTCCCCGAGCTCCACATGCCCATTCCCCCTGTACCCCGAGGCACACCCCCAGCCAGGCTCCACAGCCTGCCTGAAACCCCCCCCCCCCATGCACTGGCATCACCAGTGAGATGCAACCCCCATCCCTGCACGGCGCTGAGCATCACCCAGGTCTGTGTGGACGGTGGGTGTTAAACACCATCCCCATTGATAACTTTACTGTTTCTAATGACACCCTTTGCCCAGCAGCTCACAGCGCTGGAGGCAGATGCAAACTTGATCCATTTTCTCCCAGCAAGCAGCAGTTTGGACACCCAGAGCAGAGCAGGGCAAACAAACATGCTCAGCAGAGCAGATGCTCCTTCGGCCAGGGCTGACCAGCCACTGGTGTGTGCTCAGGGCTGCTGGGGATGCTGTAGCCTGGGAGCAGCAGAAGCCAGAGCCAGGTGGGAGCTGCAGACCAGGCTGCCTGGCAAGGGGTGGCCAGAAGCGTGTTGCAGCACCCAGTCAAGCCACGGTCAGACCATGGGCAGCAGGTGCCCATACTCCCCTCACCAGGGGCTGAGACTCTGGGCTTGGACTGAGCAGATGGAGAACAGTGGGACCCAAGCACTTCGTGTGGCCACAGAGCATTGTTCCAGGCACAGTAATTAAGGCTGTGTAAGGGACTGCAACCTTGGGTTGGCATCCCCTCCTACAGAGACCCCAGCTAGAGCTCCTCACAGATGTGCAGCACCATGGTGGAGCTGACCACGGCCATGAAGCTTCCCTTCTCCCACCATTCATCACAGGTAGGAGCGCTGGCTCCTACATCCCTGGCAGCCCCGGGATGGTGGGGGTCGCCTTGGGAATCCCCCCTCCAGGAAGACCAGGAGACCGCAGGAGGTGGCACGGGGCCAGGCAGGATGCTGGCAGGAGCCACCAGAGGTGCTGAGCTGGTAACACCAACCCTGGGCCGAAACATGATAAAGGATGGGGGCGGGGGGAGGTTTGCACCACGTCGGATTAACAAGGTCAGCTCAAGACTTTCTCAGGGTGAAAATCAAAGGGGAAAAATATTTGCCTTGTGTGACTCAGTGAGTTCCCGTGCAGCCAGCGGTACCAGCTCACCCCGGCGGGGGCCTGGCCCACGGTGATAGTCAAGAAACCAAATCAACCCCTTGCCCTCCTGCTGTCCTACCCCATGCTGCTGTATTTAATGAGTCAAAGATGCTTCCGAGCTGTGATGCCGTGTTTAATGAGTCAAAGATGCTCCTGAGCTGCGATGCCCGGCTCTGCTCGCGTGCTCGGCCAGCACAGCCCAGCCAGGCTGCACCTCAGCCTTCCCAGGTTTTAATTCACCCATCAAAACTACATAAAAAAAGCAGTAAAACCCCAGCATGAGGATGCTGATCACCACATGGAAACCAATCCTGCCCTGGCAGCACATGTGGAAGAGCTGCCCTCAGTATTTGCAGGATCACCCTGAATCCTTCACTCCCAGCTGTGGTTTGCTGCGGTGCCTCTGATGTTTAATTACTCCTCCCAACAGCTCTTCCACCTTCCACCATCCCCATGTGCTCTAAAAAGGCAGCAAGGGCTCCACGTTATGTGCTGTAATCAGGCTGGTCGAGCTCTGGCCGGTTCTGGGTGCAGGAGGCTGGTTAGAGCCCGTGGCTTTGCTTTGCAAGGTGCCTCTCTCAGGGCTGCGGGGCAGCAGCTCCTCCGTGGCTCCTCCGTGGCTCCTCCATGGCTCCTCCATGGCTCCCTGCCTGCAAACACACCCCAGCAGCCCAGGGACAGGCAGTGTGTCCATCCCCCCCCCAGCCCAGGGGGCACAGTGCTGGGTGGGATTCAATTCCTGTGAATAAAGTAGCTTGAAATGCGCAGAGCAGGTTTTAAGGGGAGAAATAATAATGAGTTTTTCCTGTCCTCAAGGAGAAGATCCGTTAGCCCAGAGCTGGGATTGAGGGCAGGGCAGCGGCTTCAGCCACTTCACGATGTTAAAAGCAAACAACACGATAAAGCCCGGAGGTTCAAAGCTCCAGGGAAGCCTTTCAAGGGCTTCAGATCCGAAGAACAAGATCACGGCGCGGAGCAAAGCCCTACCTCTGCCCTCCTCCGCTGCCGGCAGCAGGGTGGAAGGGTGTCAGCTCAAGGCTCTGCAGGCTCCCTGTGCCGTGCTCGGACGCGCCCGGTGCCTCACGCGTGCAGCAGCGCCGGCCCCGTGCTGGGCACCGCTCACTCATTAACCAAGGCTCCGGTGGCGCGGCGTGGCGTGGCACATGGCTGGGCACGGAGCGAGGCCAGAGCATCCTGCTTGGGCTGGCACCTCTCGCTCTGCCCAACGCGAGCGCTGCCCGTCCTGGTAACTATTTGAATGAGTATTCGTGGTTCCCTCCATCGCTGCCCCGTTATCCCACCTCGGGTGAGCGGCAGTGAGCTGGCTGTGGGTGACACTGGTGGGGTTTGTGTCACTGTGTGTCCCCCGTGACTGCCAGGGTTGTCTGTGTGTGTGAAACCCCCTCACCCCCTGCTTCATCACCCACCCATCCACAGCAAATATTGATGCTTCCCCTTCAAACCCACCCCAGGGCAGCTCTGGCTACCACGTCCCTGCTGCGTCAAGCATCCTTGTGTGGGGTTGTGTGGGGCCACGGGGCTCTGCCCAGCCCCGGGGGCTGCAAGTGGTGGGGGACACGGCAGGTCTGCGAGCCGGCACGTAGAGAGGATTAGGGGCTGTGGCCAGTCCCCCTGTCAGCTGAAGTACATGCTGAAGTCAGCAGCGAGCCTGAGCCTTCAGCGTCCTTCCCACCGGCTGCAGGACAGCAGCGAAGTGCAATCAGCATGGACAGGTTTTGCACCCACCAGCCCAGCACTGGGCTGCAGGGTGGTCCCATGGAGCACTTGGTAGGACCCCCGTCACAGCCATCCTCACATTAAACACCTGAGTGCTTCTGAAGATATTGCCCTCAGAGCCCTCAGCAATTGAGGCTTATCTCCCATCACCGGGGCTGGAGCATCTTGGCCTTAATGAGTGGCCCAAGGCCATACACAGGCATCCACCTTCCAACAGCCATCGCTCCTGCCCCAGAGGGACCAGCTCCCTCCTCCCCCAGCTCCAGAGGCTTCCCAGGCTTTGCAGCCCTGCACGAACGCTGGTGTAAAGGAGGGAGAGAAGCTGCATGTCACTGGGTTTCTCCCAAACTCCCCCACAAACCTTCCCACGTTTTTTTGGGGGGGTTGGGGAGAAAGGTTCCTCTTTTTTTTTTTTTTTAATTGGAAAATCTCCCTTTACTGGAATCCAACTGTTTGTGGGGGAAAAAAAAACCCACAAGCCTCATTTGGGTTGCCTCTCCCCATTCAGAGTGGGCAGAAAGCATTCCGAGGGGGGAAGCGATGGGCGGTGGGTGGAGGCAGAGCCATCCCCAAGCCCAAATTCCAGGCGAATGGGACCCTCTCTGCGCTGCAGCCCGCGGGCCGGGGGCCATCCTGACGCCGGTGAGGGCCCAGCGCCCTGCATTTTTGTCTGAAGGTGTGGGCTGGGGCTGCTCCCCACCCAGCCCCTGGAGCAGCTCACCCAGCTGCTGTTCATGCCTTGGGCAGAGGGTGCTGAGCGCTTGTGTGTTCCCCAGGAGAAGGCGGCTATCTGCACCTATTTTACAAATAAGATAACAGCCCTGGCTCAAGGTCACCAGAGGCAGAGCTGGGAAGAGTGCCATCCAGCCTCAGCACTCTGCCCAGGACAGACAGACACACAGGGCCCACGCCTGCTCTGCGATGCTCCCTGGGGGCTGCCCCTGTGCTGGGCAGGACCTGCCTGGGAGGAGGGGGGATACTTGCTCTGGGGGTCCTTGCTGTGCTCCAGAGGGACAGCAGAGTTGGTGGGGTTGGCTCTACCCAACAAAAAGTGCTGGGCTCCCTGAGCCAGGAGCTGTCAATTTGGGGATGTGCTTACATGGTGTGCCCGTGCCAGCCCTGTGTCGTGGCCCAGGGCTCTCCCGTGAGGAGGGATGAGGGGTAGAACCGCAAGTGCCAGGGCTCTCCTGATGGACCTGTGCAGGGAACGGTGCCATCAGGAGGCTCCCCTGGCCTCTGGAGATGTTCCTGAGGAGCTAAGGCAGGTTGTAGGGGCAGAGGAGACACGGCAGTTCCCTCTGGTAGACAGCTGAGCTCACACCACGAAACAAACTGCATGAAACACCCTCATGGTGCTGAGCCACGGAGGCAGCTTTGAACCTCCCAATGCCCTTCTGCATTCTACCCTTTACTTTGGAGCTGTAAATCCTCCTGCCACCTCCCTGTGGGACACGGTGTTCCTCATTCCTCCCTGGATAAAGCCGCTGACCCCGGTGCTCGCTGGTGAGACCAGCCCTGTGTCCCCACAGCGCTGGGGGCAGCTCGGGGAGCCTGAAAAGTGACCGGTTCCCTTTCAAGTGAGGCCCGTGTCTCCGCGGCCTTGGCACCGTGGAGCCGGCGGCTCGGCCACGTCTGGCAGCGAGGCCGCAGCGTCCGGGCCAGGTCCAGGCGCCGCATTCCTGGGCGAGAAGGAAACGGTGATAACCAGCCCTGGGAATCTCGCTGCTCCAGCCAGGCTCGGCGGGGACACACGGCCCACGCAGGTGACACTGCCCGCTGTGCTGTGGGCACCCAGTACCAACCCCTGCTCCCCCCCCTGCTCGCAGGCCAGAGTGTCTGACAGCACAGGGCAGGGCCCGCGCTCTGCTCCAGGAACAGCCACCTCATTCCTGGAGGAATCTGGAAGCCCAAATCTCCTCTTCCCCTCCCCCCCCCGGCTGAGGTATGACACTGAGTTGCAAAGCAAAGGGTTGCACAAAGCCTCATCCCCTCAGCAAAGCTGCCTGTAAGCCAGAAGCAGCTCTGGCTGCGGGTCCCAGGGAGGAGGAGGAGGCAGGGAGGGAGGACAGCTGCCTGCGTGTCCTGGTGCCAGTAGAGCTCCCAGGAACCATCCCCCTCCGCCCCACACTGTCTTTCCCCACCGACTCCGTAAGCTCAGGGCTCCAAGGAAGCTTTGTCATGATTTCCAGCAGTAAATTGCCTCTGAATTATGACCTTCTATAAGTGCAATATATCTGCTAATATTAATCATCCACAAATAAATCCACACATTCCAGCCCTCGGCATGCTGCTATCAGGCCAGAAGATAAACAGCTCAGCAGTTCGTGCACCCAGGGCGACGTGTTTGACTCGGGGAAGTCCCCGTCATGTCTTTCCATCCCCCCCCCCCCAGTGCCTCCCAGCTTGCTGGGAAGCTCCAGTCCTCCCCAGACATTTGTCTGTTCCCTGTATATCATCCTGGCTGGTCCGTTGGTGGGCACATCCCACCAGAGCAGCTTGGGTCACACATGAGGAGCTTGGTCAAAGCAGAAAGGGGCAGAATCGGTGTTTTATTTATAGTTACTGAAACTGGAATTTGACCAGGACTGCACCTTCAAGGAATGCCAGAGGACCATTGGCAGCTCTGTGGGGCTGGTTTCTGCACAGGACAAGACTTTGCAGCTCCTCGATCACACCCACCAGAACTTTGTAATAGTGACTCTAGGAACGGGGAGCTGCCAGCACCCCCTGTATGAGTCCGTGTGGGAGGGACATCTGGGTTCGAAGAGGTCAGACCAAGCCTGAAGGTCTTGTGTAAGTCATCCCTCATGGACAGCACTGAGATCTTCCCTGGGTTTTGCCAGTGCTGAGTAAGCAAAACCCCCACTGGTTGGTGTCACTCGTCGGAATTCTGCTGTGCTGGTGTCCCAGTCCAAGCCCCAGGCAACTGCTCCACTGGGTCCCTTTGGCTGGTTTGGTTTTGGATCCCTGTGTGACTTCATTTTGCTGTCTGTCTGCCAGGGAGGTGTCCCCACTGGCATCCCCACTGCTGACCTGGCTGGGTCCTACGCGCTGAGCCCATCTGGGGCCTGGTGCAACGAGCAGACACCTCAGAGGATGAGGAGCATCATCATCCTCCTCACTTGGAGCTGTTCCTGTTCCACTCAGGCAGCAAGCCTGGGTTTGGGATTTCATGCTTCACACTGGCTGGATTGAAACGAAGCTGATGTTGCTCCTAAAGCTCGGAGCTAGGCTGGTCCCCACTGTGAGACCTGTCCCCCCTGCACCCACCTTGCTCAGGGCACAGATGTGCTGGAGCCATGGACACCCAGACTGGCTGCACAAGCCTCTCTGCTTGGCAGCTTCCCTTTACCCAAGGCAGATGGCTGTGATCAGAGCAGAACCTTAAATTCAGGCTTCTGTGGTCCTATTTCAAGCTCAGGTGCTGATCTCAGGCAGATCCTTTACCCCCTGTGCCCATGGGCACTTCCCCAGCTCGCAGCTCTGCCCACGCTGGGATGTCCATTTGGGAAAATGAGGGAGAAAAGGGGAAGAATCCTTCTTTGGGGGTGCTCTGCTGGGAAAAGGGCCAGTTCAGGGATGGCAAAAAGAAGTCCCTTTTAGTGTTAGTTTGTTTCCTGGGCAGTTTAGCAGTGCTAGCAATGCCTCTGCAGCTTGGATGCTGCTTCCTTTCTCTTCCTGTGGTGCCTTGAGAGCAGGACCCCTGTGTCAAGACCCTTTGGGTGCTCCAGGCTCCCTGGATCTGCCTCGTGGCAGGGACCACTGCACACGCTTGTGGGCTGGTCCTGCTGCCATGTCACGCGCTTCCGTCTCAAAGGGCTCCGTGCATATCAGGCTGCCCTTTAAAAAAAACAGCCACCCAACACTTGATATGGGTTATTAATGATATTTACAGGATAACTGCTTGGCAATTATTACCTCTGTCAGATGGTGATGAATCAGCCCCCTTTTCTCTGGCACCCTCCGGCAGGGTGTTCCTTTGGCATGCTCCAGACACAGCGATTGATTCCCATATGATGAGGGTTTTTGGCAGTAAACACTGATGCCTTGTGCATGCACAAGGTACCAGAGGATTTTAGTCTGACAGCCTCTGGGAGTGAGGAAAGGCCACACCAGTGCCTTCCCCCTTCCTCCCACCCCAACTGTATCTCCCTGTCTCCTCTCTCCTCTCTCCCTTTTCCCATCATTTTCCCACCCCCTGCCCAGCGAACGCTCAGAGGTGGCAGCACATCCCACCAGCACATCCCACCAGCACATCCCCCTGTCCCGTGTCTGTGCTCACAGCTGGAGCAGGGAGGGCAGTGGAGCTGTCCCCCTGTAAGCAGTTTATGCCAAGCTGTCCTTGGGGTGTCGGGAACACGACAGATCATCTCTTCCCATGGCAAATAACTCCCTACAGCACCCTTCCAGTGGCCTATTCCTGCAGTGATGTCCCCTGATGATGTCCCCACCCATGTCATCACCCTGACCAGTACGTGGCTCACTGCACTCTGGGATCCATCTCGGGGGAGGAGAGACCATGAGCATGGACACAGCTCAGCACTGCAGGGACGCAGTGGCCAGAGGGGACAAATCCCATCCCCTTGTCCCAGCTGGCTGCTCCCCACCAGTCACAAAACCGCACTTCCTGACCCATCAACAAACTCCCAGGCCAGGAGGTTGGCTGATACCTTCACAGGGTGGTCCCCAAGTCTGCAGCTCCCAGACAGCCCATCCCAGCACCTCCCTGCTCCATCCCTGACCACTGCCAGGGGCGTCTGAAGAACTTGTCAAACTCTGCTCCCCAGGAGCACGTGGCACAGGTGTGGCTGCTGCTCAGGGACAGTGCCTGGGAGGCTGATGACAGATAGCCCAGCATCAGCACATCACTGAGGGCTTCCACCTCTTCCCCAGGCAGGGCGGACGGAGCCGTCAATCCTGGGCAGGCAGCGGGGGGCTTCGCCTCTCTTCCCCGCTCCTCTCATCCCTTTGAACCTGGAAATAAGAAAGAAACTGCTTTCCTCTGCCAATCCCATCTTCAAAGCCCTGAGCAGCCAGGCCCAGCGCTGGCACAAAGCTCACCATTGTCCCTTCCAGAGGCGGAGAGTCGGCCGGAGCACAAAGGCCGGGGAGACGCTTCCCACCGCGCCAGGAAGTTCTCCCGGGCCAACAAAAGCATCTTCTCCCTCCCCGAGTCCGAAGCGGGCGAGGGAGGGGGCCCTGGGGGTGACAGTGAATATGAGCTATTGTCACCGAGAGCCCAGAGCGTGGAGGGACCTGCAAAGGTGATCAAACGGCCCAAGCCTCAGCGGGAAGGGGTGGGGTGAGGGGGGCACATCCAAAAAAGCCCTTGTCCCTCTTCAGATCTCTCCTTATCTCCCCTGGCTATCTCCTGGGCTTAGCCTGGGTGTACTTGCTTGCAATTACCTCCTACAAGCCAATCAGGCGCCGAGCACAGCCCTCGGTCCCCTTGACTGAGGTGATTTATAAATGACTCACTGGCTTATTTGAGCACAGACCTCTGCACACCTCCTTGGGAGCACCTCTCTGCCTGGGCTTTCCTGCCACATCTGCAGCTCCCCTCGCAGAATCAGCCCTTTCTCCGCCCGGCGAGGTGCAGGTAACCCAGCTCCAACAATCGTGCTCTTTGTCTGGGTGGGCGTGGGGGATTTACACTCTGGTTGCACAGCCACTGGGTGTGAGTTTCAGTATTTGGAGAACTGGTACTTCTTTTTCTTTTTCTTCCCCCCCCCCCCTTCTCTTTTTCTCCCTCCTTTGCAAAGGGGATTTACAGCAGCAGATTTACTCAGGAATTAGCAACACCAACGATCTGGGGAGCTTGATTTATGAAGAGAGGCTGGAAGAGCCAAATATGTGAATTAATTATTGCTAGAATAAATCCTGGCATCTCATCCTGGTGGGCGGCTGTTGAGGTCTTGGAGGGGGTGGATTTGCCTGGTGTAGGAGAAGCAATTCGGATGAGACACCCTCTGTTTCTGGATCCTTGTTATGATCAGGACTCTCTGTACATGGGACTGCGTAAAGTGGTCCCTGCCCCAAGGATGTTGCAGATTAGACTCTGCATACGCAGGCACAGAGAGAGAGGATGTGGAGCCCAGTGTCTGCAGGTGATGGGTGAGGAGCACTGGTTCTGCTGCATGGGAGATCCTGGTGGAAGGAGGCACAGCTTTGGGCACGTAATCGGATTAGGAGGGAATTTTAAAGCTGGGAATAAGAAGTACTCCCAGACTGAGACCTGTCAGACTGGGTGCGGGATCTCCAGCTCCTCCCAGTGCTATTTCATGGGATGCTGAGATCCAGTTTGGGCAGGCTCCCTCATATATAGACAAGAGAAAACATCCCCACAAGCCTGCTCCATTGTGCTAGTCTGCTGTTCACGCAGCTAGGATGCTTTCTGCTCTGCCCTGATAAAATTTGTCCACACCTTATTTGTAAGCAAGCTGAAAACTTAAGCTGGGGACCCGTCCTTTCCCTTGAAGAGAAGTCCTTGGAGTGACATTTGCTGCTGGCCATTTCTGCCCCAGGTCAGAGATTTCCAGTTGAGAATTGCTCTCCCATCCTCTTACCTCTTGGGATGATGGACTGGGTGATCCCAGAGGTGTTTTTCCTTCTCTGAGAGCAAATCCACAGAGGCAGGGAGCATGTGCAGGAGCAAGCTCTCAGCAGGCATCCCAGATAAGTGTTCACAGGCAATGCAAGACTGCTGCAGTCTGCAAACTTCTTAATTCCTCAGGATTTGCTTCGCCCACCTGCTCTTCAAAGGCAGAGGGCAAGGTCTGTGTCAGAGGTGTGCGGAGAGCAGCGAGGGATGCTGAAGCTGCACTTCTCCTTCCTTCTAAGCTGCACTTCCAACCTTCCTTCCTCCCCATCCCAATGGCTCTGTACGCTGAGGGAGCAGCAAAGGGATGGGAAGGATGGATACACCACTCACCAGGGGACGGACGCGGGTGCCGTTAGGGTCAGGCACTGCTCTCCGCCTGCCAAGGAGCTGGTCCCAGCAGCTAAGCAAGGTGACACCTCTGTGGGATGCAAGGCAGGGAGGGCAGTGGCTTTCAGAGGACCATGCCAGGGCCGTATCTGCATCCCCGACCGCAGCACCCCAGCCGATGCGCCTGGTGCCTCACCCCAGCCCAGCCCTCCCTTGCAAGGGTCGGTGCTGGGTGCAACTGCACAAGTAATGGAGAGCAAGGGTGGGGTGGGGAACAAGTGGGTTAATCAAACAAATCCCAGGAAGAGTGGGCCAAACATGGGCTCGTGTATCCCAGTGCTGGTGCAGACCGGCTCCCCTGTGCCCACAGCACTTGTTACATTCATGGCAGCGTTAAGAAAGGGCAGGAGCCAAGCTGCTGAACACAAGCATTTCACTTCATAAACACCCTTTGAGCCGAACACTTTGGCTCAGCGTTGCCTTCAGTAGCTGGCAGATGTCTGAAGATCTTATTATTCTGGTTACCAGGCGCAGAGCTAGTTTGGTTAGAAACTCCTGTGAAGTGGTACATCAAACATTGGCACCGGCCCAGAGCCGGCAGAACAAGAGTAGAAGGGCAGCGCTCCTGCCCGGTGCCTGTGCTGGGCTGGGTGGCTTCAAACAAGAAAAGTGCCATCTGCCTTATGGAAATCACCTATTGAGCACTCCAAATATTTAATCTAAACAAAAAACATTGACTTCATTTTGCCCTGTTGCTCCGTGGCACAAGTGCAGAGTGGAGGAACGGGGTGGCTGCTCCCGAGGTGGGGATGTTAAAAGCTGAGGCTGCAGCAGGGTGCAAGGAGATGGGAAGGTGGGAGCTGGAGGGAAGCGGAGATGTCTCCTCCCTGCCTTGCACCCAGGGTGTATGGACCCCTCAGTTTCTCAGGAAGGCCTGTGAGCACCTCCTAGCACCCTTCTCCCTCCCTCTCTGCCTTTATTCCACCAGACATCGTGATGTTTCCTGCGTGTGGAGAATTGGATTGAAACAGCTCAGGTTTTACTCTGGCATTTTACCTTTTCTGAGGCTAAAAGCCATTTTGGGGATAGGATATTTTTCATAACTGACCTCTGTGCTCTCCCAGCATCAGTCTCTCCTGTTTCCCAAAGGCAGAGGTTAAGAAAAAGTTAAGTCCCACAGCCAAATGTTGTGTGTGTTCAGTGCCTATCCAGCCCCTGAAGCACAACCACCGCTCGCTTCCCTCCGCTTCGCCTTCCCTGGATCACCAGGGAAGATGGTTTTACCAACATACTTGTGCCAGAAATGCAGGACTACAGGTCTGGATACAGCTTCGTGAGGCGTTTTCTTCCTGGATCAGCCCAGGTGTAGACGAACCCTGTGGCAATTCGGAGCCGAATGTGAAGACAAAACTGAATCGGATCAAAGCAATTTGGAGATGTGTGGGGTCAAATGGCCCTGCTGAAGCTGCTGACCTGATTGAAGGTGACAGGAGTCCCTTGGTGATGGGGTCCCAGTGTGACCCCTCAGCCAGACTCGGTCATGGCCTGTCCCTGATGCCAGGAGATCAGAGAGAGTGAACAACCCAGGTGCACAGGGGTGGATCCACAGGACTGATCGGCACCCGGTAGTGGAGCTGAATTGTACAACATCCTCTTGAAATACCTGGGCTGACTGACAGCAGAAACCTCCTTTTCCTCCTGCTGTGTGCTTTGTGGGTCTGGCTGGACACCAGAGGTGTGAAAGGGAGAGGGCAGTGGCTGTGCAGCAGGAGGGTGAGGCAGAGTTCAGTCTGGGGGGCACCCAGCACCACAACATCTGGCATGGCAACATCTGGCACTGCTGCATCTGGCACTGCTGCATCTGGCACTGCAGAGCCCAGCCCTGCAGCTGCCCTGCATCCTTCCCCATGCCGTGCCTTGGCAAAGAAGCACAGGACAGGTTTCGGGTAGGAGAGGGGTGGCAGCTTCCTCCCCTGACCTTGCAAGACTTGTGCCCTTTCACCACGTTGCCCTGGGGCTCCCATGGCACCTGCAGCCAGAGCTGTGAGCTGGGAGTTGGACACGGCGCTGAAGGCACCGATCCAGGGGAACAGGAGTCAAGACCTTGTCCTGATGTCGCAACCAAGCCCTTGCACCTGTGCTTGTCTTCTCCAGGCAGACCTTGCCTCCTGGGGCAGGGGGAGCTGCTTCTCAAGAGCTCTTGGGCAATAAACCTGTGAGAGAGATGCTTTTGATGCAGACTCACCCAGGATTGAGAAGAGCCCAGACCTCTGAACTCCATCAGCTAAGCAATCAGCAAGGAGATCTGTGTGCGCATCGCCTTGTGCAAGGACATGGGGATGGAGAGGGGGTGGACAAAGCAGGAAGCGTTATTTCTGAATTCCCCTTCCTAACATGTGGCAGAGGCATTCCCCAAATGTCCTGCTCTTGCACTGGGATTGATTTGAGCCCTTCTATTGCACATAGGGCAGTGATGAGATACCTTTCCTCTTAATTTTGACTCACACTCCTCGGACTGGAGTTCCTTTCCTGTGCCTTTGACAGCACAGAAAGTGGCTTTACGCCAGCAGCTCGTATCAACACCAACCTGAAACCTCAATGTGACTTTCCTCTTCCCAAACACAGCTATCACCTGCCCAGACAGAAGATAAGAGCTCAGTAAGTAGGTGTGCAAGATGAACACCAGCGAAAAGGTCCGTGCCCAGCATCACAGACTGGTTTGTGACTGGTGGGGCAGGGATCAGCTGGGTATGAACTGATGGGACTCTGGCTGATGTCCTACCAGAACATCACCATCTCATACTCAGCCTGTCACAACTTCTCCAAGAGCCCAGGCTGAGTAGACTTAGCAGCGAGGCCAAACTTCCCTCTTCTCAGCATCTCCCATTCCAGCCAACACTCTCCAGAGCTTCCTGAAGAGCTTGTAACGGGGGCTCTGCACTCTGAGCTCTTCCCCCAGACCTTGTCCTTTCTTTCCATGCCCATCCTTGAACAGATCTCTCAAAAAACCTGGTCCCTGTAACGCAGCAGCCCTCCTGCACCCTGCTTTCCCTGCATTGCATCGCTCTGGTGTCCTGCCCCAGCCGCGGGATTTAAACCAGCGCTGCAGCTTGCTGTGCTCTTACCCCACCAGCACCAGGACAGCTGGCTTCGCCTTTTCTTCACGCAGCAGTCACGCAGTTCGCTCTCTTTAATTCCAAAATCTCAAAGGTTTAACCTGCTGTTTGATCTAGGGCAAGGCCAGTGATAAGCCAAGTCAAGAACTTGACTCTGTCCGAGACGCTGACATCATTAGCCTGTTTGTTTAAGATGGAATTTAATCATGGGGATATTTTTCCCTCTATACTTGCCTTGTTTATTATTTTTCATGATTGCCAGCACTTTTGCTCAGCAGGGGAAATTCATTAAAGAGCTGTGATATAATTGGCTGATTCAGTCTGTCTGGTGCTGCCTGGCAAGTGATGGAGCCGAGGAACAAAGCGGAGAGGGGCTTCTTGCACCAGAGACTTGACTGGGTTTATCACCCCTCAGAAGCCTGTTGCTGGGCCTGGACCTGGGCTACAAAATGTTCATGAGGGAGAACTGGAAATCTAGAGCAGAGCTGTGGGGCTGGGACCTGGAGAAAGGCTGGGCACACTGTAAACCCACTTCTGGGAACACAGAGCAAGGCGGAGAAGGCAAGGATGAGAGTTGTGTAGACCAAGATGGGAAAACCAAGGAATGATTATGTATCAGATGGGCTTCTGTCACTGGGGAGTGGGAAAGAGCCTAGGGAGTGGCTTAGACTCAGCTTGCACCAATGCTCCAGAAGGTAAAGCTTGTGGTGGTGCTGGGAAGTGTCTCTCTGGCTGAAAAGGAGCAGCTGGGCGGGCAGTGTGGGCACATCTGCAGAGGGCACAGGGTTATACACTGGGTGATGCAGGGAGAAGGACACGTCTCCCTCCCCTTGCAGGTTGCTGGCACCTCACTGCCCCTCCAGAGCCAGGCTGGGTCCCTCTGGAGCCAGCGTGGGTCAGATCAGAGCCTGCAATCAGCAAGACATCGTGGCTGGAGCTGTCTTCCAGCAAAGTGCACTTGATTGCCCCTGTGATCACTAAAGCATCCACTGCAGGAGTGGGGCTGATGACCTCCCTTTCTAAACCCATTAGCTCCTATTTGCATAATCATTCTGCTGACCTAAATTCTCCCAAAAGTTTCGGCTGCCTGCATCATCCTTTCCTTCTTGCCCTGGCCTTCTGAGCCACTCTGCTCCACACCACTCCACTCCTCCTTATCAGCAAGGACTGGCACTGGTCCTGTGGATGGATGGATGGCTCATCCAGCTTCCAGTGAACTCCGAGTCATGGTGTGTGCTGACCAGCAGTGCTCACACTGCCAGAACTGGGGAGAGGAGGATCTGGTACACTCAAAACCACTTCAATAGGCTCTCAGCTACCTGGATGTTGTTTCTTGATACGTTCTCCTGCCTGAATCACCAGCCTTTTCCACCCCCTCTTCTAGTCCCGTGTTGGGCAATGACCCACTTAGATACACGCCATGGCACAAATAATTACTGAGATCCTTGTTTTATACCTGACCACTTCCTCCCTCCACCCCCAGCCTCTCCAGTTCGTAATGATTGTCCCCTCTGCCTGGGCATCGCAGGTCATAGTAAAATAAGGGCTCTCTGAAGTTCATCATCTTTCTCTGGTGAGACCCAGATACTGGGCAGGACGGGTCCAGCCAGATGTTTTGACATCTTCATCACTGAAATGAAACAGCAACGGTTATCTCTCTGCACATCACTTCCTAGGATAAAGCCAGGACTCGTCCCCAGCATCTCATGGGGACTGAGAAATAGGAAGGCTGAGGAATGCAAATGAGACCACTCAGCAGGAACACCTCAGAGGGAAACTGCCTTTAATGACCGTGCCAGTATCTGCCACTGTGTCAGGGCTGCCCGGTGTTGCAAAGCCTTGCCAACCTCACCGGCAGATGGGGAAACTGAGGCATGAGAAAGGTCAAGTGACTTGCCCGAGGCAAAAAGGCAGTCACTGGCAGAGCGAAGATTAACACCCAAGCTCATCTGCCAGACAATCCCGGTGCCCCTCACACGCAGCATCGCTCATTAGCATCACCTCAAAATAGCCGGTAAAACTCCCTGTGCCGGGGAGCAGCAACCCCCCGGTGCTGGGAGAAGCCACTCCCAGGACCTGCCTCTGCGCCACGGGGAAACTATTTAGGGTGGAGATGTTCGGGGAGGGCTCCCAGACGCTGGAGGTGTCCGGTCTGTTATACAGCAGGTGGGGCCAGCTCCACTCACATTCTTGGCTTTGCTTTTCTTCTCTCTTTTTTTTTTTTTCTGGGAAAAATCTTAAATGATCCAGAGATGAACCATGCCAGACCTCGCTACGCCATCGAACGCCCTGCATACTCAGTCAGCCTCTTCGATGAGGAGTTTGAGAAGAAAAGCAGAAGTTACCCCCTTGGGGAAAAACTGAAAAACCTTCTCAGGTAACACCAGCGCTGGGGCGAGTGGAAACCAGCTCCGGGCTGGAACTGGGATGTCATTTGGGCCTGGGGATAGAGTTCCCATTTTTATCTTGGGGAACCTCCGGGATCTTCAGGGCTTTGGTAGGTGAGAGGCGCAGGAGAAATGCAAATTGTTCTGCAGCAAGTGAAACTGGTTGCTCTTTCACTGCCTCTCCTGTTACGCTGCACAGCAAAGAAGCGGAACAGTTTGCAGTAAGGGCGTCTGGGATTTGGGATTCTGTTTTCCAAGGTTCTTTTAAAGGGGGGGGAAATAGTGATGTAGGTAGGGGTGTGTGGATTATTTCTTTAAGATTTCCAGCTGGGATTTCCTTTTATCAGCTGTCTGATTAAAAAATGA
Source organism: Gallinula chloropus (assembly GCF_964237585.1). Lineage (NCBI taxonomy): Eukaryota > Metazoa > Chordata > Aves > Gruiformes > Rallidae > Gallinula > Gallinula chloropus. The sequence continues at coordinate 5,023,704 of NC_140112.1, forward strand.
CCTGGCTCTCCTTAAAGAAAGATTAATAATGGTGTAAATGAAGATTAATAACCTTGCTGATCACTGTCTTTGGGAATCCAGCTCCATTCATTCCTTGGGAAAAGGAAGTGATACAAGGAAAAGAGAACACACATGTGAGCAGGCAGAGATGTGAGATGCTGCCCATGTCAGCCCAGAAGCAACCTTCTTCTTTCAGGCACCCTCAGGGTTTTTTTTTGCTCAAGCACCTGAAAAAGTTCATCTTTGGCTCTGTGCAACTTCCCCACAAGTCTCTGAGCAGTGTTTCCTCCCAGGAGCTTGTCTATCCCCTACCTGAAGGGTACCAAGATATTGGAAGCTAAATCCTCCCCTCCATACAGGTTCTCCTTCCAGCCGTGGCAGCACTGGGGACCTCCCTGCAATAATCCTCCCTGGCTTGTATAGCTTGTTACCAGCAAGAGCCCTGCTCCCAGCAGGATTTGGTGTGGGAGAAAGGTTGAGACATCCCTAGGAAGATCCTTGCTTGCTCATTTCCCAGCTCACTTGCTTCCTTCCTCCTTTACTGATTTGCATGTTATTTTTCTCACCTCCTCTAGATGTTCCTCGTCCAGGTTCAAACTCATCCTCTTCAGCCTGTTCCCGATCCTTGTGTGGCTTCCCAAGTATAAAATCAAGGAGTACATCTTGCCTGATGTCCTCGGTGGGCTCAGTGCAGGGACCATTCAGGTGCCACAAGGTGAGTGAGACACGATGACTTTCTGGCTCCTTGAGAGGGGACAGCGCTTGGCCAGTTCTAGTAAAGATCTGCAGATGGCAGCTGAGCTCCAGTCTGGGGGGGTGTGGGTTAGCTACTGACATGTGTAAACCCAACCTGGTTCTCCTTGTATTTCTCAGTGGTGCCTCTCCCTGCCCTGTTTGCCCTCTCCTGCCCAAACACCAGCAGTCTGTGCTGGCTGCAGCACCTCCTCAGAGCAGATGTGTGAGCAGGGCACCGGGCCCCACCGCTGGCTGCACAGACCTGGGTGATGAGCCACTTCCCTTCTGTTTTCCAGGAATGGCCTTTGCACTGCTGGCCAATCTGCCTCCTGTCAACGGGCTCTACTCCTCCTTCTTCCCTTTGGTAACATACCTCTTCCTTGGAGGTATCCATCAGATGGTCCCAGGTAGGAGTCTGCAGAGCAGTCGCCTGCACGAGGCAGTTTGATCCTGGCTGGCAATCCACTGTGTGTGCCAGAATAGAGAGGTTTGGGCATGCTGGGGCTGCTGGGGATCCTGGACCCCCAATTCTGGCTGCACAGCAGGATCTCACCCCAATGAACCGCTGCTGCATCCTGCCATAGGGCTGGCTGCAGTGATGGGCTGGGTGATTCAGTCTGGACAGCTCAACCTGTCCAAGTGCCTTCCAGTACAGGATGCTCTCTAGAGAAAACTCCTGACATCACTCTGTTGTGCTGTAGGTACTTTTGCAGTCATCAGCATTATTGTTGGCAACGTCTGCAATGAGCTGGCTCCGGAGTCAGACTTCCAGTACTTCAACCACACTACCAACGAGACCAGTGTGAACACCACAGCCCTGGAAGCGGCCAGGCTGGAGATCTCGGCCACGTTAGCCTGCCTGACAGCCATCATACAAGTAAGGACCTGCTGCACTGCTTCTGCTGTGTCCTCTGGCCAGAGCTGACCCATGTGGAGTCAGCTGGGCTCCCTCCCTGGAGCAGAGGTGGTGGGTGCAGCAGCTAGACGAGGCCCCACTTTCCATGTGGATGATGCCTCAGCATACAGGTTTTGGGAGGGATCCTGCCCCAGCCGTGGTCTTGGTGTGAAATATGGACCAGACAAGGGTGAGGCCAGTCCCTGGGGCTGTGTCACAGCCAGTGATGACACCCCAACACCCTGCTCCAGGATGGTCTGCTCAGCCCAGCTGGTGCTGTGGCTGTGTGGGAGGGATGTGCCCGCTCTCCCAGCAGAGCAGCCTGCCCAACACGGGCACGTTGATGCTCTGCACTGCGCCCTTTCGGGTTGGCATCTCCTGATAACGCCTTGTCTGTCCTTCCCTAGCTGTGCCTGGGATTCGTGCAGTTTGGCTTTGTCGCTATCTACCTCTCAGAGTCTTTCATCAGGGGCTTCATGACAGCAGCAGGGTTGCAGATCCTCATCTCCGTGCTCAAGTACGTCTTCGGCTTGACAGTCCCATCTTACACCGGGCCCTTAGCTATCGTCTATGTAAGTGGGTGCTCTGGACAGGGTCTTTCCCTGCACCTCCTCCCCCGGTGACCATCACCCCGCAGGCATCACTGCCACCCATGTGAGGGACAGTGGGCCTTGGAACAGAGGAAAGTCTGGAGGGAGGGGGAATATGTCTGTCTGCACCACCCCCAGCCCAGCCCAGCTTTGCTCCCACCACTGTGTGTACAGCGTTACCTGATAGTTTCTAATGAGAAATAATGAAGTGGGTCTGGGCTTGGGGACAATATCAACCATGCCGCCTTACAGCAGGAGTCTGAAATGAATGTTAGCACCTGAACCTTTTCCTGTGAGCAGGTTTACCCATTCCTGAGCTTTCCTGCATCTTCCAAGGATGCCTCCTCCATTGATGCAGCTAGACTGGTATTTAATCAAACAGCACAGAGCCAAGGTGGATGCTGATGTCTCAGCAGGGTTTCTAGCACTTCTCTCACCCTATAGAGCCCTCATCCCTCAAGGTGTTTGCAGTCCATCATGGTAACAAGAGTTGTCCATTGTGCTGTCCACACTTCTCTGGTTCCCTGTGACACCTTCTCTTCTCTCCCCCTCAGACGTTCATCGACATTTGTAAAGGTCTGCCCAAGACCAACGTGGCCTCCCTGGTCTATGCCCTGGTCAGTGCTGTGCTCCTGATCATTGTCAAGGAGCTCAACCTAAAGTACATGAAAAAGATCCGGATGCCCATCCCCATGGAGATCATCATTGTAAGTGATGCAGGAGCTGCCCCTCAGACCCTGCAGAAGACAGTCCTTCCCCTCACCCTGGGACACCCAATTCTGCTCACAGAGTGCACATTCATGTGTAGCTCCTACATGGTGGGTGCAAGCCCACATGGCTCGGGGTCAGAAAGGGGCCATCCTCACAGATGATGCCCGCTTCATCCTTGTTAGACTGCACCAGCATCCTGGTGATGCTGGGGATGAGGAGGATAACTCATTCTGGGGAGGTTCTCTCCTTTCCTAGCCTGGATTTGATGCCAATTTTTTACTGCCAGCCCCAGGAACACAGCAAGCTCCTGAGAGGCCTCACACTGCTGCTTACTGCTCTCCTCTCTACTCTCAGGTGATAGCTGCGACTGCAATCTCTGGCAGCTTCCACATGCCCGAGAAGTACGGCATGCCAATAGTGGGGAAGATCAGCATGGGGTAAGTGCATGTGCAGGTCTGACTCAACTTCCAGACAATTTTCCTTCCTCCTCCTCCTCCTCCCGTAGCCTGGAAAACACCTCACTCTTCCCTGCTGTAGGACAGTCCCCTTCCAGGACTGTCAGGCAGCACTGCTGCACCCTGTTACACAATTGCCACCATCCACTCACACCATCCAGAGTGTAGACGTGGATTATGTCATTCCTGAACACAGGAGCTCCTCACACACTCCATCTCCCTCCAGACACAAGTGTCACAACTGCTTCTTGCCTCTGCTCTGAGTGCAGGTTCCCAGCTCCAACCCTGCCCCTGGTGAACAAGTGGAAGGACATGATCGGCACAGCTTTCTCGCTCGCCATCGTGGGCTACGTGATCAACTTAGCCATGGGGAGAACGCTGGCAACCAAGCATGGCTACAGCGTGGACCCCAACCAGGTAATGCTTGGTCTGGAAGGATGCAGTCCAGGACCATTCCTCTGGAAAGGAGAAGCTCGCTGCATGAGTGGGCAGCTTCCAAACGTGCTCTCCTGAAAACAGACGTGCTGCTCCCATGCACACAGGTTCAGGTGGCAGCTTGCCATGTGGGGGTCAAAAGGATATGGCCAATCCATCTTCCATGGATGAGAAAGGGCCTGAAAGAGGGAAGAAAGCCTTAGGCTGAGCTCTCTGCTTTGCTGTCCCACCAGACTTGAGGCTTCATCCCCGTGTGCTGGCACAGGCAGCATTTCTGCAGGTTGCTGGCACACGACGAGGCACATGTGTTTCTCCCTGAGCAAAGAAAGACCTGGATTCCTGGTGTGTCACCTAGATACTGTGAAAGGCAGGACATTAAATAATCCTCTTTTGTCATCACTGGCACAGTGGCAGCTTTCAACAACAGCCACGCATACCACACAAAGCCCTGCCCTGAGTGTGTCAACAGATGACGACGTGTTTATGTGGAATTGTGCTTCCAGGTTTCCTTGCTGTGCCAAAGCCTGTCCCAGCTCTTACTGGAAGGAAAGGGTCTGGGACACACTGTAGGGAACCCAGGTCCTTTCCCTGGCCATGCAAACCCCAGACAGGCACCCTTCCTGGCAGCAGGAAGGGCAGCTCTCCTTTTTGATGACCATGTTCCTCCATCTCCACAGGAAATGTTGGCCCTGGGCTGCAGCAACTTTTTCGGATCCTTCTTCAAAATCCATGTGATCTGCTGTGCTCTCTCCGTCACTCTTGCTGTGGATGGGGCAGGAGGGAAATCACAAGTTAGTACCTCCTCCTCCTCCTCCTCTCTTCCTTACGTGACCCTGCTTGAGCTGCTTGAGCTCTGGAGAAGCTCCAGCTACGAGTGCTTCGTGGGGCTGTTGATAAAGCAGAATTTCCCCCTCTTCCCACCCTCATTTTGTTCCCTGGATGGTTCTTTGGATCGGTCACAGATGTGGGGCTGTAAATCTGCATTCCCAGTCTGGGTCCCCTGACTGAGCAGAGCCAGGAGGTGAGGGAGGTTTGGGGTTATCTGTGTGATCTGCTCAACCCCAGCCTATCTCTCAGGCACAATCGTCTGCTCACATAAAATACTCCGGTGACCAGTTGTGCTGCCGGCTGAAGCAGCAGGAGAGGAAAGACCCAGAGGGGGTTTAGGAACACCCTCATGTTTGCTGAAGTGATTCCTTGCTTTTTCACAGGTGGCAAGTTTCTTTGTGGCCTTGGTGGTTATGGTGACGATGCTGGCTCTGGGCATCTACCTGGAGCCTCTTCCAAAGGTAACACAAACATCTGTGCAAACAGCAGCCATTGCATCACATACTCCACACACCCAAACGAAGGCACAGCCTTGCTCCCTAAACCCCTGATGCAAACCATGGCACAGCATGGCTTGTTCCTGGCCTGGGGTCCCGTCTGCACCGAGTCCCTGGAAGCAAGAATAGCTGAAATTACCACACTCATATCCAATGCATGCCACCTTTTCCCATTCCCTTGTGGCAACTGGACCAAGGGACACACCACAGAAAGCAGAATGTGGCACATCCACGCTGCTGGACATCCCAACTGATAAAATCCCCTCTCCTCCACAGTCTGTCCTGGGAGCTCTCATCGCTGTGAACCTGAAAAACTCCCTCAAGCAGCTGGCTGATCCCTTCTACCTGTGGAAGAAGAGCAAGCTGGACTGCGTGAGTGCCTGGGGATGGGTGGGAGGCAGAGGCAGGCTGAGCAGGTGATCCCCCCAGCAGGCTTTTGGGGGGTGGGATGGCTGTATGAATCCTTGCACAAGGTGGGTTTTGCTCTCCCAGTCCAGTCTCTCTTCCAATCCCTGTCCAACGAGGTCCCAAGCAGCAGAGGAGGCTGTCCTGCCCAGCTGAGCACTCTCACGCTTAGTGCACGTATCAGAGAGGCCTGAACTATTACCTGCTGTGTTTAAATGCCAATCAACTGCAGGAGCCTGTTTGCCCAGAACTAGCCAAACCGGCCCTGCTCAATATCTGGGAGTCATGACTTAAAAACTCACACAATAGCCCTCCGGGGCGAGGAGAGCCCTTCTCAGCGATAAGGACTCCAGGCACTGGTTGATGTATAAACCCAGGCAGGGGGTGCGGGGGAGTGAGAACGGAATTTGGAAGTGTCTGACATAAAAAGACAGTGTTTGAACAGGACTCCCACGGCTGAGTGGTGCGTGTGGACACTGAGCCAATATCCTGTCAGGTCCCAGACGAAGCGCCTTATCCGAGAAATCAGGAGTCCAAAGGGGCTGACCTGAGTCATCAAGAGCTTCCCCAAAATACTGTTCAAACAGGTGCTAGAGAAAGAGATGGGTCAGCAGCGCAGGCTGACTTCATGGGGGTGTGATCGTGACGTGAAGGTACACGCCAGCACGGGGCAGGAAGATGGTCCGTGCTTAGGGGTGATCCCGGCAGACTGCCTGGAACAGGGATGCTGAGCTGACCTGGGTGTGCAGCCAAGAACTGGCGGGGAGGAAGAGCCACTGATGGGAAGATGGGATGCTGGGTCAGAAATCGTTTGTGGTAATTGGAGGACATCTCTGAATTGAGTGGGTTCAGCTGATGCCTGGGGGTAGGATGGAAGGTCTCGGAGGGCTCTGGCAGTTTGTATGGGGGCAGATGAAGTCACAGAGCTCACAGAGGGAGCACAGGCAGTCCCCAGGGGGACCAAAGCCCCCAGGCCAAAGTCTAGGCAGACACCTGAGGGGATGGTGGGCTGAGCAGAGATGCACTGTACTGCCAGACGTAGTCACCACCATGGAGGTGAACGTCGGTCAGAAACCCCTTGGGCTCTGCCTGTGTGAGTTCCTTGTCCTCCACTGTGCAGCCAGACCCGTTGCCACGGCTGTTTCATTTCCCCTGAGCTGCTGGCACAAGCCCTCACTGTGCCGGGAGCGTGGGGACCAGGCAGATGCCAACAGAGTGAACTGCATTCCCTTGACCTTAATCTCCCTGGAATCTGAACTACATCCAGTGTCCTGGCCCAAAACCGGGGAATGCCATTTCTGGGTGATGTCAGACCATGGGTGTTCATTACCTCACGTCCGGTTGTGTTCCGTGCTAACTGCAGGGATCACACCACAGACACAGCCCAGTGTGGAGCCTGGATGGAGGGAAGCATGATGACTTGCCATTTATACGGGCCATGCATATAAATTAAGCTGCTGAAGTCATCAAAGTCCCCCTGCTTCGTCCAAGGTCAAAGTTAGGTTCCATCAGTCTTGCGGACGGGATTATAATTACCTGATAAGGATTCTCAGAGGGCATGTTTATGTGCTTAGGCAGGACTACTACTAATAGTAGGGAGATGCTTAAGTGCTAATATATAAAAACCAGCAAATGACAAAGCTCAGAGCTGAGAGGTGGAGCAGGTTCTGGTTTGCTCTGTCGTACTTCATCATCAAAACCTGCTCCGTGTTCAGGGCAGTCGCAGGAGGTGTTCAGGAGGTTCTCAGATAGGTGCTGGTTCCTCCTGAACTGCTCTGACTGATAGCAGGAGTATTCTGGGAGCAGTTTCATAGAATCATAGAATATTACTGAGCAGCCTTTCCTTGCCCAGATTGGCTGATGCTTTGTGAGCTGACTCAGCCGTTCGTGCTGCTGTGAGGAAATGCACTGGCTGCTTTTAGAACTGAAAGACTGGGGCTTCTGGCAAGCTTCCCAGCAGTGATGCTTCCCATGAAAGCATGCGATGAACTGTGTAACCAGAAAGGAAAGGCTGAGTGAGCTGGGACTGTTCAGCCTGGAGAGAAGACTAAGGGGGGACCTTATTAATGGTTATCAATTATGGGATGCAGGGGGAATGGCCAGCCCCTTTTCAGTGTCTGTGGGGACAGGACAAGGGGCGATGGGCTCAAGTTGGAGCACAGGGAGTTCTACACCAATCTGGGGAAGAACTTTTCCCCAGTGAGGGTGAGGGAGCCCTGGGACAGGCTGCCCAGGGGGTGTGGAGTCTCCTTCTCTGGAGAGATTCCAGCCCCGTCTGGACACCGACCTGTGTGACCTGTCCTAGGCACCCTGCTTTGGCAGGGGGTTGGACCCCATGGGCTCTGGAGGTCCCTTCCAACCCCTGTGATTCTGTGATTCTGTGATTCTCTTTCCACAGCTGGTCTGGCTGGTGAGCTTCCTGTCTGCTTTCTTCCTGAGCCTTCCCTACGGAGTTGCTGTGGGTGTGGGATTTTCTGTGCTGGTCGTGGTTTTCCATACCCAGTTGTAAGTACCAGTGTAGCTACCAAAAAACCAAAAGAGAAAGGGAGGAAAAATCAATAAACGAATGAAAATCTCCCCATTTCAGAATAAATGAGAGATTGCTTTTATACCCGACCTCTGACCCATGTTGTGAAGGAACGTGTGGCAGGAGCCTGGGGGAGTGCAGGTGTCCTGCTCAGCCCCTGGAATGTGCAAACAGGAATGGCAGGCGCTAATTTACTGCCTGCATTCCCACTCCTGCGCGCGGTCGGCGATGTGCACATCCCAAGGCAGGGGGAAGCCTGCAGGTATTTTACTCTGGCCCGAAGAGATACCTGTGTGGTTCCCAGCAGAAAATCCTGCTCAGAAAAAGAAAGAGCCCTGTGTATGTGCAGAGACCAGCGTGAAGTTTGCACACTGTTTTTAGTCCCCCAAAGCCACTTATTAGTATTTCCCAGTCTGGGATCAGAACCCCCTGACTCTTTCTTTGCCCTGCAGACCCTGCGGGGGTGAAATGTAGGTATTTTCATAAAGCAAAATTTCAAGTCCTGCTATGGAATGTGAAACCCAACAGTTTTCTTCCCCTGCAACATTCACTCTAACTCAGATCACCTCTTCTCTCCTAGCCGTAATGGCTCTGCCCTGGGCCAAGTAACTTCCACTGACATCTACAAGAACCCTAAAGCCTACAGCAAGGTAAGCAGGAGCTAAAGCATCCTCTGAGAAAACACTGTTCTTTGCTTCTGGTACCCAGTGTGGTCAGGAAACTTAAGTCCACATTTCTCTCTCAGTGAGGTTGTTTCAGGGGTGGCTGGGGAGCCACTGGTCAGCCCGTCCTTCCCAGTTACCTGCTGCCCAAACTCCCAGCCAACCCCCTGCTCCCAGCTGCCCCCTATCACCCCTGGTTTGAGCTCTTGTCTCTGTTGCAGGTACATGAACTCAATGGGATTAAAATTGTGACCTACTGCTCGCCACTGTATTTCGCCAACTCGGAGATATTCCGGGAGAAGATTGTAGCCAAGGTGAGCAGTGCCCTGAGACACTTCTGTCTGCAGCTGATCCCAGACAGCCCTCGCTGGGAAATGGGGAGAAAGAAATGGTGGAGAAGAAATTGTAGAGAAGGGACTTTCTCCAAGAAATCTCTCTCTCTTTTCCACAGACCGGGGTGGATCCTGGTAAAGTGTACTTAGCCAGGAAGAAGTACATGAAACGGCAGGAGAAGGGGACAGCACAGCCACCAGCAAAGCTACCGAAATTCCTACTGGGGCAGAACAAGGTAACTTGGTTCAGGTTCCCCTGTTGATAAGGACCCAAGTCCCCATCAAACAGCCCCTTTTGATGAAGGATTTTCTGCACCTCTTGCCTCCTTTCCTTCCCACCCATATCTCCATCCCTCCCAAGAGCCAAAACCTTAGGAAGCAGGAGAACTGGCAATGGCTGGGAGCAAGAAAGCCTCACAGCAGGCTAGGATGGAAACACGGAGAACCATCTGCTAGAACTGGGGCTTGCCCTCTTTCTCTAAGGATGCATCTACGTCAGCATCCCAGTCCAAAACTGCCCTCTTGAAGCACTTTTCCCAGTCATCCCAGCTTTGTTTGTTTGCATTGCTAGAGCAGTCTTCAAGCATGTGAACGGGAATTGTTTAAAATTAACCTAACACCCTCCAACCCCAAAGGACATCCAGCCTAGCACCAGGCTGGGGTCAGTCCAGAGGAAAACACCTCATGCCACTAGATACTTTAGGTGCATTCAGGCCTCAGGATCTCAACGAGTCCTGATAGCTGTGCTCAGTGTCTGGACAGGTCCCACCTGTATCTGGGTGTAGGAAGGGAGTATTTCTCCCAGTGCATCCTGCCCTGACTGCATCTCTGCTTTGCTGTAGACCTTGTCTTTGCAAGAACTCCAGAAAGACTTTGAAAGCACCTCTCCAACAGATACCAATAACAACCAGACGACCGCCAACGGTGCCAGCATCTCCTATGTCACGTTCCGTCCCCCCACCAATGGTGCTGGGCAGGTGCACAGCCGCAGTGAGCTGGGCAGCAGCGCTACTCTGCAAGGAAGCACCTTCAGTGTCACGCCTGCAGCAGATGTTGATCCTATGATGACAGCACCACCCTATGTCAGCTTCCACACCATCATCCTGGACATGAGTGGAGTGTGTTTTGTTGATCTCATGGGCACAAAAGCGCTGGGCAAGGTTAGTTCTGCACTGCCAACATAGCTAAGAAATGTAGATCCGATAGGCAGTTTGTTTGGCTTCCTCCTTCAGCACCCCCAGGACACAAAGCTGCAGAAGTAGTGTTACTAATCCTCTCTCTCCCCTCTCATCCCTTCTAGTTGTGCTCCAGTTACCAGAAGATTGGGATTAAAGTGTTCTTGGCAAACGTGCATGGTAAGAATCCAGGAAGAACATATTTTGTCCTGACAGACAAGAGATCTTTCTGCACTCTTTACACAAACTCTGCAACCTGTCAGCCTTTAGCTGGACCAAACAGGAGCAGATGAAAGAAAAGAACAGAAGGAAGGAAAAAGAAACTCCACTCTGTGTGTGTGAAATCGGTCATCTCGCTGGGGAAGTGATATGACTGAAACATCCCCACATTTAGCATGTAGGAAAAGAGATCCCTACACTCCCCTTTCTGTCATGTTCCCTCTGCACCCCAGCCCAGACAGCTCAGAGGACCACTGTCATCCCTGTGCACTCTCAAAGGTTTCCTCCCTTCCTTCTTTGGCATCCTTCTTGTTCATGTGCTTCTCCTTTCTTCAGCCCAAGTGTACAACGACATCAGCACAGGTGGAGTCTTTGAGGAAGGAGGCCTGGACCGAAGCCACATCTTCCTGACAATCCATGATGCTGTTCTCTTTGCACTGGCAAATATCAAAGAAGTTGCCCACCCACCCATCTCAGAAGAGGTGAGTTTGGTCCCTGGTCTTTGTCCAGCTCCCAGTGCTGTACTATTAGGTTCGCATGCCGTGTCAGCACCTAGGGAGAATAACAGCTCAGTGCTGAACCTAATAAAGCTTCTTGTTTATCTGGAGTGGTAAAGGTCCAAATCCGACAAAACGTTTCATCTCTGAATTCTCATGTCCAGCCCAAGCACCCACTGACTGAACTGATTTCAGTGGGGATTCAGGAGTGTAAGTGTCTTCTGCAACCCCCTAGCTGGGAGATGACTGTCACCCCAGCCTGGAGAAGCCAAAAGAGCAGTTCCAGCATGACCCACCCCCACCCCAGTGTGGTGTTGGTTGGGACATGCACCTGCACACAAAGGCAGAATTCCATCAGGAATGAAGGTGAAGCACATGCACCTGTCCTTCACTAGCCCCGGCACCCACGAATGCCTCCCTGGGTGGGAGGAGAAAAGGCGGCGGCAGGAATGCGACACATGCTGACAGTACAGGGTGAGACAGGCTGTTTCCCCAAGTGAGGATTGGTTTATTGCATGATAACTGGAGTTGGAAGCGGGGCAGTGTTAACCAGTTATCTCAGGAGAGTGAGTTAAGCTATCTCGGCACAGAGATATGTAAATGCCAGCTCAGTCAGAGGAGATAAACAGTTGGGAAAAGATTCCTTCTGTGCACTTCCCTTTGGCCACAGGTGATGTTTTCAGCCTGGGTTAGTGATTTCGTTTCCATTTGTTTCAACCCCACACTCCACTAATTTGTGGGTTTGATCCTTCCCTGCACAGAGGCTGAACCAGACAGAGCTCTCCATCTATGACGAGTCCGTGGATGAAAGCACTGCAGAGTTCAAGAACTTGGAGGAGGTTAGTCCTGGTGCCTGGGGTCACTTGTTCTGCTGTGGGCATAAGGAGAAAATCAGAAGTTGTGGCTGGGATTGATTAGCTGGGAAGTCCCCTGTGACACTGCCAGGCAAACTGCTGGCAGCAGTAATGCTTTGAAAACAACGTACTGCAAAAGTAAGTTACAATCGCTTCCACGAGGAGCTCTGGTGGGGACCTGGGTGAAGGAGCAGCTAGGCTACCCCTCAGGGGAGTCCTTCACTCCACTCGGAGCCACCTATCTCAGGGTCACAGTCAGACCTGTGGCCTCCATACACTGGGATGAACTTGGAGCACTGGGTTTAGCTCTAGCCCAAAAGAAGGGTCAGCAGTTGAGTTTCCAGCACAGCCATAGCTAACGCTGAGGTGACCACTACCTGCTGGCCCCACGTCCCTGCGAGGAGGTCGCTTCCAACGCTGAGCTTCCCCATGCTATTGGGGTGCAGCTGGAAGCAGAGCAGTCTCCCCACCATCAGCATTCCTTTCTGGAGGGGGGTTGGGAAGGGTTGGAGCTTCTGGTGGCCTTTCTCTGTGTCCTCCAGTGCCTTCTGAGCCACGGCATCAGCCCTAACGCAGCGTGCTTTGTGTGCCCCTTAGGAGATGTTCGGAAGCATGTTCCACTCAGAGACCCAGACGGCTCTGTGAGCGCACAGGGAGCATCAGCGTGTGGGCAAACCCTCCTGGATAGACTCCTCTCTCCCATCCCTTCATGAAGAGCTGCACTTCTACCTGGGGATACAAGAAGTTTGCAAAGCAATTGGCCATCACACCTCTTGAATGGATAAATTCCTCCCTCCTTCCCACTCTGCTTCTGGTATTCAGAGCAGTGGAGTCTGGAGGAGGTGACAGAAACCCAGGGAAGCAGGAACTCAGGAAATGCCATCTCATTAATTACTGAAGAGAGGCGAGTTCATCTGAAGGCAGGTGCCTGAACACACGGGGCGATTAGTCATTATTGCCACGCGCTCTCCTTGTCTCTTCTGCCCACAGAGGAGTTACACCATTTGGGCATCCCCCTTCTTTCTCTCCCGGCCTTCCCCTCTCTCCTTGAAGAAGTGAAATACAAGGAAACACTAAAAAGCCTTTCGTGGCTTCGACTCACAAGCCAAAGGAACTCATGCAAGGTGCAGGCGATGCAGCTTTGTAAGGTAACGCTGTTCTAAAACGTGCACTGAGCTCTGGGGTGTCTGCACAGCAAGTGCAACCCCATGAGTGTCCCTGCTCGCAGCACCGTCACCCCTCTCCCTCAACCCCCCCTGCCCTGCTCTCTGCACCCCAGAAACTGCTGCCCCAACCCAGGGCTGTATCCCAGATGTCCTGAAGACCTCGGTACTCTGTCTCAGCGGGGCTGCTTTATGGATTACAATGTAATTATTTTATTTTTTCTAATTGCTATTACTAATAGGACTAGTTTGTAATCAGAAATAAGAACTCCTTGTTAGCCTGTGTTACGTGCACGTATTGTCCTGCCTGCCTGGTGGGGTGAGTACGTGTTCAGAAGACCTGGCTCCAGTTCGAACGCCCTCTGAAGATTTTTAGGACTTCCTTTTTTAACCTCATCGAACAGCACTTCAGATAAGGCTCCTAGACTGTGAGTGGCACAAAAGCACTCGTCCCAAGGGTATGCTGGCTCTTCCCATCCTCTTCTTGAGCGGAACAACTCAAAGATTTAACCTGGAACATGGACGAGTGCTCTGAGGAAAGATGTTTTTCCCCACTTGTTTTGATCACAAGGGGTAAATTCAGGGACAGGGAAGGAAGCCCCTTCTGCACACTCTTCATAAAGCCATAGATCAGAGCAGTAAAACTGAAATTTGAGCGTGTTTGATTCCTGCAAGTAGGGAGAAGCTCAAGTGACACCCCGTGGCTCCCAGTGACAAGCTCTCAAAATGGTCACTTGTGCTCCAAGAGACACCTCTTGTATGGCAGGTGGGATTTCCATCCCAATTCACTCCGACCTGTTTGACAATTCCCCTTCAGGTTCACCACAGACTGATGCTACCAGGACCATCTACCTCCCAGGCAAACCAGCCTGCCTCACCAACCCAGAGACAGACAGCTGAGATCTGAATCATTTCTGTAAACCTGACGTTCTTTCATATTTGAGTGATGCTATTGACAACTGCTATTTTAGTTTCCCTCTCCATGCCTTCCTTTCTCACCCAGTGCTGGTGTTGTGACAGCAATGACAAGATGACAGTATAACGCTTGAAAAATCTAAGGCTAAGTCAAGGGTTAAAGGGACCCTTCTTTCTTCAGTGCATTTCAACCTCAAATACGGCTGTTTTATGAAAATATGTTTATGAAAAACGTAAGATAAAGACACGTACTGGTGTGTCTTCAACTGCAATGGAGATTATTTCTTTTGTTTGAATTTCAAAACTTCCTACAAGGTATTTCCAGCACTGGGATAAGATGCAAGAGTCAACAAGAAAAAGCAAACAGTAACAGAATTCTGCTACTTTCCATGAACACAAAAAATAGAGAGTGGCCTTAATAGTGAAAGTAAACTGTATTTTTAAAGGTTATTTCTATTTTATTACTCTAAGATATTAAAAAAATTAACTAGCCTTAATGTACAGCTTGGAAATACCTATGCCTTATTGAGCTGATTCACTAGCAGATTGCTAGGATTTCTGAGGAGAGAAAGTGAGGCTTTCCTACAGCTCCCAGATGTCACATTTTTAAGGAAAATAGAGCTTCATGAACCATCATAGCCGGACAACCATTAAAGGAAACAACACCAGGACCCTGTGGTTTGGTTTTATGTAACACCTCGTTAACGAAGTCACCGTTCCTCTACCTCAGTTTCTGATCGTGTGGTGCAGGAGGGAGTAATAAAACCAAAGGAAGTTTGTTTCTAAAATTAAAAACCCCGTGAACTGATGGTTGTTATGTACTTTAATCATAGAGAGATGTGATTTTTTCCCAGACCCATGTATAGCTTGTTCTATAAAGTACAATCAAGAGATTAATTCTCTTAAATTATCTTTGAGGGTGATTTCTCCTGGTCTCTTGGTACTGCCTGAGCGCTCCTTTCACTTGCTCTTTTGAAAGAAGCAACAAAGGAGTCAGTGCAATGGAACGAGAGATTATCCTACAGTAGCTAATCAATATTTCTGTATCTCTGGTGTGGCATCACGTTAAATGAGGAAAGTTCCAATTCCCAGTCCTTCGCTGAAGGTTAATGACAGGAGGGGGATTTCACAGGCTCAGGGCCCGATGGGCCAAACGCAGGGAGCCTCAGGGCAACAGACCGTGTAGAGAAAAATAGATTGCATTTCTTGAAGTTCCCCCAAGGATAATGGATGGGATGTCAAGAGAGAAAGCAGCTGCCTCAGCGCCTGTATACTCTGTAGTTCTGATGATTTAGGAAGAAGGATACCTCATTTCTGTAGCCATGGCCCAAGCCTGGCAATAAACGTAACATCAGCAGGCAAACGGCATTACGGTGGGCAGGTTCTGAGTCTTAATTTCCAAGTTCCCAGGCAAGACAACAAGGGAAGCCCAAATTCACGTTGGGGTTGAAAAATTTTAACTTCCAGTGTCCCTTTATTGCTTTTAAAGTAACAGTGATACTGACATGTAATGGCTGCGCAGCCTTATGTGGTAAGTGCATGTATAACCCGCTCAGAAATGTCTGTAATTTATTTAATTTAATGTTGGTTTCATTCTTTTATTATTTTTTTTTTTTTTGATAATAAAGAATGTATGAACAATCATCTGTGGCTCCTGCTGATGGGTGAGCAGCCTTTCCACCACAGCTCCCACCCGCTGCGGCTCATGCCTCTGAAAGATGGGATACTAAAGGCTGGGCTGGATGGAGCCTGGAGCAGCCTGGTGAGGGTGTCCCTGCCCATGGGACCTTTTGAGGTCCCTTCCAGCCCAAAGCGTTCTGTGGTTCCATGATTTGACAAACAGGCGGATTTAAAGCTGCCCACCGAGCTCACAGGCCTGCCAGACTCGGGGGTCTTCCTCGCCCTGGGCCTAGCTGGTCGCCGTCTTCCCGCCTCAGTCGCGGCCCCGGAGCCTGGGGAGTCCCTCCCCACAGGCAGCCCCTTCCCCCGGCCCCTGTCAGCTTGTGACCCGCCTCCTGAGACCCAGCGCTCTCCAGGCACGGCCCAAGGCGGGGTGAAGGGACACTCCTGCTACTGCTTGCTGCTGTGGGTCCCGGGCACCCCCCGCCACGGGCCCTAAGCGTGTCCCCGGTGTGAGAGAGAAGCGATTTCAGGGCGGGGGCTACAATCAACCGCCGCCATTTCCCAGGCGCTGCGGCGCAGGACTAAAGCTCCCAGGAGCTCCCGCGGGGAGGGTGTGCCCAGGCTGCTGAGTGGCTGCGCTCTCAGGCGGGTCCGTGACGATGGGCGCTGGGTCGCGCCCGTCCTGCCCCTCAGCCGAAGTTCGCCGGGGATGGCGGGCCGGAGCCGGTGGCGGAGGGCGGCGGCGTGGGCCGCGGGCCTGGGGCTGGCCGCCGCGTTGCTGGGCGCGGTGGCCGCCGTGCTGCTCCGAGCCTACGTGCTGCGCTCCCCGGCGGTGCCGCGGCTGTGGGCGCGGCGCGGCGGCACCGCCGCTCTCAGTGCCGGCGAGAGGCAGGAGCTCAAGGAGGCGTTGCGAGGTGAGGGGGGCCCGGCCGGCCGCCCTGGCTGCCCCCACCCTCCCGGCCCACCGGGCCTTCCCGCGGGCCTGCAGCCAGCGTGTGGCCCCCTCCGCCGCCGGGTCGGCGGGTTGTTGCCGGGCTCTCTGTTTCCCCGGCGTCGCGGCTGGGGTGTCCCGAGCTCGGCCTGGGGCAGGGGCGGCCCCCTGGCAAGGGGAGAGGCTGGTATCGAGGGCCGGCCGCGGGGAATGGGGCAGCAGTGAGGGAGGCACTTCCTCGGTGCTTTCCCCTTGGAGGAGACTGGTCGGTTGTTCTGAAGCCGGCTTCTCAGAGGAGGCCACGGAGATGATCAGAGGGCTGGAGCAGCTCCCCATGGAGAGAGGCTGAGGGAGCTGGGCTGGTTCAGCCTGGAGAAGAGAAGGCTGTGGGGGGACCTCACTGCAGCCTCCCAGTCCCTGAAGGGAGCAGAGGAACAGGAGGGGAATGGGCTTGTTAAAGGGCAGAGACTGGCAGGACAAGGGGGATGGAGTGAAGCTGAAGGAGGGAAGGGTTAGAGGAGATATTAGGGGGAAGTTCTTTGCAGAGAGAGTGGTGAGGGGCTGGAAGGGGCTGCCCAGAGAGGGGGTGGGTGCCCCATCCCTGGGGGTGTTCAAGGCCAGGTTGGATGGGGCCCTGGGCAACCTTGTGTAGCTCCAGGCCTGGAGGTTGGTGTCCCTGCCTGTGGCAGGGGGGTGGAGCTCTGTGATCCTTGGGGTCCCTCCCAACCCAGACTGTTCTATGATTCTCTTCAGTGTTTCCCCGCTCATGTACTCAGAATGCCCCAGGCTCCCCCTGACTGCAGTTGCTGGGCATCTCTGTCACCACTGGATAAATCCTTGTCGTTTTTCCTCTTCCTCCCTTGCAGGCTGTGATCTCGCACACGGCTTTGCCAGCAGTGTGTCCACAACAAGTCAGGCTGTGCTGTGTCATCTGCAGGGGACTTCGAGGTTTTTCTTATCTCGTGAGGGTTGGCAGTCAGCAGGAAACCACAGCCTGCCACAAAGTGATTGTCCTTGAGTGTTCAAGTAGGGGTTGGGTGCTCTAAATCACACTTTGTTTGGAAGATTTATTGCCTAGCAAGTTCTGTTTACATACGTTTTAATGGGAAAACACAGGGATATGAGCAGTACTTACTTCTGTTTCTTCTCAAATGCCACAACCTTTAAAAGGTATCTGTAGCCTCACTTGACAGATGCTTTTGGGAAAGGCAACTGTGGTTGGGACTAGGTTTTACTCATGTTTTGTGTGACTGTGACTCCATGCTGGAGAGCAGCCTTGTCTGACCCTGTTTGAGTGGCAGAGCAGACTAGAAGGAGCAACAAAACATCTGTTCATATATCATTAAGGGTTGGAGCAGTATGAAAGAAAATGCTGTAGCAGTCTTGCCATCACAACCTGACTTAGTCTTGAAAAAGAACCTTGAACTCCCAAACCAAGCTGCCTGCCTAGCTGCCAGAATAGTTTATGACCGTGAGAAATCAGTTCACCCATGCCAAATGCAGCTGCTTTTGGGCAGTAGCATTTCTAACAATATCATTCATCACTTAGGGATGTAAAACGGAGTTGAAGTATCCAGAGAAATACCTTGGCTGAAACTGGAAGGAAGTACTGGTGTGCTGCATGCATGCAGCTCAGCTGAAGTACATCAGTCTCTTGATTCTGGCAGCTCTTCCTATCCTGTGAAATAACCTTTAAAACCTAAACAATATTCAGGAATATAAATATTACTTTCCCTTTGGAAATGAAGTTCAAGTCAAGTCTGACTTACTTCAGCATCGAGTGATTTCTCTTTTGTATTTTGTTGAAGGTGCTATTAAAATCCCAACTGTTTCCATATCTCCAGAGGACTTGAATACCACTGCCATGGAAGAATTTGGGAATTACATTCAGAAAGGTACTAAACTTTAATTCTTAGCAATCTGCTGCTCAGTTTTATTTTTAGAAACAGACTGAAGATAGTACTTGTGGCTCTTAAATACAATGGAACACAATTTTAGTTGTTTTTCCTTAAGAAGGGGCTGGCTAAAATGACATACACAAGTCACCTGTGCAGCAGGGTACCTGGGTGTGGCAATGGCCAAAGCTAGAACAGCAGATGTTCAAATGTCTTTTTGCAGCTGTGGTTTTTAGGCCTGGGGGTGGTTAAATGATCTTGCCATTTACCAAAAAAAAAAAAAAAAAATTAAAAAAAAAAGAGGAAAATGAGCCCTGGTTCAGCCTACTCTTTTGGCAGTCCCACCATTACTAGAACAGCAGTTCCTGGTTTTGCTTGGGAAAGCCTTAAATACCAAGTGAGGTGGATTGGTAGGAATGTGAGAGCAAAGCTGCACGTCTGCTTCCTGAAGCAGGTTTGCTGTGGTCAGGCTTACTTGCAGCACTCCCCTTGGGGCTAAATAGATGACTACTCTGTGGAGTATTACCATGATAAAATTGGGTGTTATTGTTAGTTTTTCTTATTCATATGTGTTTTGCCTTTATTTGTCTTTACAGTCTTCCCAGCTGTATTTTCTTCAGAGTTCATCCAACATGAGATTGTTGGAAAATACAGCCATCTCCTCACTGTTGAGGGTTCTAACCCTGAACTGATGCCCTATATGCTGCTTGCACACATGGATGTTGTGCCAGCTCCCCCAGAGGGCTGGGATTTCCCTCCCTTCTCAGCTGCAGAGCACGAAGGGTTCATCTACGGCCGAGGAACGCTGGACAACAAAAACTCTGCCATAGTACGTCATCCTGGTAATATCATTTCAGAGATACACATACCCTAGAGATACGTATCACTCAGAGAGATACAGTATCATTTCAGAGAGATACAAGTCTTGAAAGAGGCAGATTGGAGGAATCTGTTGTCTTGAAGTTTATTCTATCGTCTCTCAAGCCCCTCTTTAACTGCAGGATGCTAGTGATAAATTCCTAAGCCCTGCAGTTTCCTCCCAACTTTTCCTAGAGATGGAGTGGTCTTTTACTACTGAAGGAAGCTGAGTTAAAGCTCTTAGAGGGGTAAAAAAAACCTCCACAAACAGATGCAGAGAGATTTGGTTAAATGCCATTGTGAAATTGCACGTCAAATGCTGTGTTTAAAATCAGGGATAGATCTTTTACTTTTTCCTAAGTGTCATATGGGGCATGCAAAGCCACACTTGGCCCTTTAAAAGGCTTGAGTTTCAAAATAAACAAAGTTTATTTAATATAATAGTCAAGTAACCTCGTTTCTTTTATCATCTAGTCTGTGGTGGAACAAAGAGCTGTTGTACAAAGTACATTTGGGAGGAGTGAAGTCCAAAAAAGATTGGTCTGTGAAGGATTTCTCATTTGGGAAAAGGTTGATAGAGAAAATAATAAGGAAGAGAGTCCTTTGTGACTTGAAAAGATTACTTCTGTGACAGCCCTGTATTTAAATTTAAACAGATGTTTAGCACAGCAATGTCACAGATGCTGTCTCTGTGCTAGGGAACCTGCTTTGGGAGGTTGATCTCTCGAGCTCCCTTCCAACCCCTACAATTCTGTGATTCTGTAATTCTGTTTATTATGGCATAGACTATTCTCCTAGAAGCTTTATTCAGGTTCTTTAATCATCAATTTCAAAGCCTTGCAACTTAAAACTTGGGTTTGGTCCTTCCTTTTACTGTGAACTGCACAAGTAACTCCACAAACAGACAATGAAAATCAACAATTTCAGTGAACATTGTAAAAGTGGGTGCTGGCAAGGCAGAAGAGATGTGGTTTCAGCTGAAATGTAACTAGCTTTAATTGGGAAAAAAACCCTCAGGTGAGATGACATAGCAAATGTAGATTTAATTTCTCATTCTTCAGGTTAAGTTTCTTGTTCTCCTGTTTCTGTTTCTTTTTTTTTGTACAAAATATGCTGCTCATTAAAATAAATGGATTTAGTGGCTCTGTTCAGAGCCAAACTGTCTGTAGGACAGGCAGCTTAAAGGAGCAGTGAATTCCTTGGGGAATTATGACTCTGTGATGCTCTCTGTGTGGTTTGTCACTGACTTCATTGGTAGCAGGAACAAGCCTACACTGTATTTTATGTCTGCACACTGACAGTGTGTAGCACACCAAGTCTTCAGCATTATTAATCAAAACTATCTCAGGGTCTTTCCCAGAGAACAGGAATGTCAGCAGTTGGACTTGTAGAAATAACAGCTGAACTGTGAACAGGACAAAGTCTCCTTAAGGGCTGTGAATGCATCGTGTTTATTTCCCATTACGTTGCATTATTTTATGGTTATTCTCCTTCCTCACCCAAAAATGGAACACTGCCTTCTGTGGTGGTGTTTGTTTTCTGCAGGCTATTCTGCAAGCTCTGGAGTTTTTGCTGAGAAGAAATTATAGACCCCACAGATCTTTCTACGTTGGCATTGGACATGATGAAGAGGTATTTTCTTTCATTTCATCAATATACCACGTTGTTTGCATTGTTCCTGTGTGTAGCAAGGCTTACTTTTCACACACTGCTAAGCTGGAGAGTCTTTCCTGTTTTTCTTGGTTCTGTGGGTAGATACTGTGTCAGGCACGTGGTTGTAGTTGTGTATTGATTGTTTGGCTTTAAGTGACACTGACAAAGGGTTTGGTGTGATCAGCAAAGTGCAAAGAAAACTACAGTGTGTTACTTCGAATTCCTTTCTCCATGGAAGGTACAGAAGTCACATCTGGGAGTCTATATGATACTTGAAAAGCTGGGCTAAGATTTGCATGGTTGTTGGAGGTGATCAGGAAGAGCTAAGAGAAATGTTCCACTTGTGAATATTCTCTCTGGTAAACAGTACAGAGACACAGATGATGAGGTGTTCTGTTCGTTTTCATTTTCAAAGTACAAAGACAATAATTTTAACTATTGAAATTTAACTATTACAAATTCTTTTCCTTTTAAAAATTACTAATTTGTGGAGCTTACAGCTCTCAGATAGCACTGTGTCCAAGGATTAAGAGGAGCAACTCATGAGTGAGAGGGATCATTCCTCCAGTGTGGAGTCTCCTTCTCTGGAGAGATTCCAGCCCCGTCTGGACACCACCCTGTGCGCCCTGTCCTAGGGACCCTGCTTTGGCAGGGGGTTGGACTTGATGAGCTCTGGAGGCCCCTTCCAATCCCTGTGATTGTGCTACAGAGCTGTTAACAATCTGTACTGAATTCTGTTGATGATCTTTCATTGACAGGTTGCCCTGGAGCTGATCACTAGGGGATTTCTTGCATTCTTCATAGCTCTGGTCACTGTCACCAGCTGGATGTTTTCCAGTATTCTTAGGAATAGTGTGGCTTAATCTGACTGGTTCCTCCACAGGTCTTTGGTCGGAAGGGAGCCTTGAAGATTGCAGCTCTCTTGGAAGCTAGAGGAGTGAAACTCTCCTTCTTACTAGATGAGGGAAGCGCAGTACTAGATGGCATCATTGCGGGAGTGACGAAGCCAGTAGCAGTGTGAGTAAGAGAGAACACAATTGATCCTGATGAAAATAATCGAATTTCAGTCATTACTTAGTGAGGAATGACTTTGCTAATGTCAGTAAAATACATTTTTAGGCAAGGGGCAGTGTTGGTGTTGCTAAAGCTACAGCAGTGGCACAAAGTGCACACAAAGGACCTTTAGCATTTGCTTGCTGTCTGTGACAGCTGGGCTGACAAGCAGAATGTTCCACTTAACTAGCACAAGCATGTTAATTGTATGCTGTCGAGTCTGCTCACTGGAGGAGCAGCCAAGACATCAGTCCTCCAGACACTTAGGGATTTGTTGCTGCTTCTTTGGTGTTTTTCATGATACTAAAAATAGGCAGAGTCGTTCCTTTTACCTCTAGTCTGTGCATGTGTTTGGAGTTACATTAATCATTTATTTATTTATCGTTGACCAGAGTTGCTATCACAGAAAAGGGTTCAATGACCCTGAACTTCACTGTGGAAAAAGATCCAGGACACTCATCCTTTCCTCCTAAGGAGACGAGTATCGGCATTCTTGCAGCAGCAATGTCCAGGTGAGAGCTTGCATGTCCTCTAGCATCGAAGAGTCAAGCAGACTCCTGAGCCACTGATATGTGACCTCCTTTTTTAATATTTGTGTTTAGAGTATTTTACAAATTCCCTGTGTATATCTGAAATTGAAGTTTGTAGCTCATTTTGAAGGGCAGAAATGCAATTCCCAGCACAGGGACAGTTGCCAAGTGTCTGGAGTGCCTTTTCACTTCAACTACTCCTAGTGTCAGGTGATTCTTTAAAACCAAGACAATTGCTGCATCATGACATAGACCATCTCTGTAGCGATGAGATAGAGATTGCTTTGTTTGGGTTGCAGGATTTCTCTGGAATTTATTTTTGCACATACCTGCTCCCTCTATGTGGCAATTATCCAAGCCAGTAAACAAGATGTAAAGCCAGAACGTGACTGGGTAAATCATCTCTTTATGCATCTGCATAGATATCAAATTGGCCAATAAATACATATTTTAGGAAAGTTTTGTATGTCCAGATAAGATGGAATTTGGTGTGATACTTTTCTAGATTTTCATGTTATAAGAGTCAGGCTTTTGGATTCTTTCAGCTGTTCTTCAAAGAATGTCTTTGCATGTGACTGGAATGCTCAGAAATCAATCCTGGGGCCGTGCTTGCAGATTTACTTACCAGGAGAGGGAAGTGTGATTGCATCTCAAATACATGGATACGTTTCAGAAAGCAAATCCCTACCAATCTTCTGGAGCAGGTTTTGAAATTTCAACTATTGATTTGCTTTGCCCTAGACTGGAGCAGAATCCCTTGCCCAATCTGTTTGGCTACGGGCCAGAACTCATGACTATGGAGCACCTTGCACCAGAGGTGAGGAAAGAACTATGATTTCATTCTCAGATTTTCATATTAATGAGCAAAGAACAACCCACTGTATGAATTTAGAGCATAGTTATAGAGTTCCTGGAAAGGGAAAGACTTAAGCTGGCCTTTCTCCCAGGTAATTGTTTCTGCTGGAATTCTTTCAACCGTAGCCAAGTGACTACACTGTCTTCACAGAATCACAAGGCTGGAAAAGACCTTTAAAGATCATCAAGCCATTCCTGTCCTGTGCTAAACCACATCCCTAAGTACCTCAACTACCCTTTTTTTAAACACTTCCAGGGAAGGTGACTCAACCACATCCCTGAGCAGCCTGTTCCAGGCCCCAACAACTCTTTCAGTAAAGATTTTTTTTCTAATATCTGATCTGCCCCTGCCCTGGTGCAGCTTCTTGCCATTTCCCCTTGTCCTATCACCTGTCTCCTGCCTGAAGAGACCATCGCCCACCTCTCTACAGCCTCCTTTTAGGTAGTTGTAGGTGGTGAGGTCTCCCCTCAGCCTCCTCTTCCACAGGCTAAACAGCCCCAGCTCCCTCAGCCGCTCCTCTTAGGATTTGCCCTCCAGCCCCGTCCCCAGCCTGGTTGCTTTGTCTTCTTCAAAACTGGAAACTTCCTGATTTGTGGTTTTATTTCTTCCACTTAGTTCAGGTTTCCTCTCAATCTCGTCATGAGCAATCTGTGGCTGTTTTCACCCATTGTCAGCAGGTAAGAAAACACATCCATGACACCCATTCCCACCCTCTCTCCCTTAAAAGATGAAGGGTTATCCCTCTCTATTCCTCCCAGGAAATCAGTTGAACCATTTCATAGTTTAGACAACGTCAGTGTCAGTGCTTAATGCTGATAATCACTTTGTTAGTGGAGCAGGCCATCGTTCAGCTTGTTGTTTGTGTAATTGTGATGATTGTCTTGCCAATACTAAAACTTCTTGGGTTTTTTCTGTCTTTATAAGAGTTCTTGCCTCGAAACCTTCCACCAACGCCCTGATCCGCACTACTACAGCAGTCACGATGTTTAATGCAGGCATCAAGGTAGCTTCATTTGGACTTTTCTCCATGTGGCACGATGAGACAATTGGGACATTTGTTTTCCACCTGTTTATATCCAGTTGTGAGATCAGTTTGGGCCCTGAATTTAGACCCTGACTTGTGTTTTTACTTTACACATGGCTTGGATTTAGCTACAGGTGAAAATCAGTATCTGATCTGTCACATAAAGATCTCTGTAAACCACTGTTAAGATTGTTTATGTTTTAGGATGGAAATGAATGACTATTTCCTGTGTAATCATACAAAGTATCAATGCCACTATTGGAAACTGTTACAGTCATAAACATTTCCCCAGTCCAGGTGGGACCTTGTGTTTGTGAGCACAGGTCCAGTGTTTTCCTTCATTCCGGTAGGGTTAGTGTGCACCTTGGACTGAGAGATAACAGGTTCTGGCTGCTACAGCCAGATCTTGCCCTGATAAGGAGGTGTAGCTGTCCAAAAATACTGTAACCCTGGAAAAGAAACAGGTCATTCAGTGTGTCCCTGAGAAAATCTGTTACTGAAAAGCATCTCTGGACAGGAGAACAAGATGAAGTGGCTGAACAGTGACACTGGGTGGCCAGGGGAGAAGTGACACCCTGGTTTCTTTTTTCTTTTTTTTTTTTCTAAAGATTATACCTTTTTTCTTTAATAAAAGTGTAAATACTCATTCTTTAGAAAAGAAGAGTTATATTTCTTCAGTAACATCATTTAAGTGACTTAGATGTCTTGTACCTGGGGAAATGTAATATGACAACAAGGTGAAAATACAACATCAGCTTTCAGAATTTCTCAATATGAAGTTTCTAATGGGAGAGGGATTTATCTCAAAAGAACTTCTACATAACAACTAGTTTAATTTTTGCTTGATTTATTAATATTTCTTGGTGTAGTCACCTGCACTGAATGTGAGACATACTGTGTGTTAACACAGAGTACAGAAAGAGATAGTGCACTTCAACAGCTGCAGGCCTCGGACTAATTCTTCACTGTTTGCATTCAGCAGTGACTGAGCTTTAATCTGGTTTTAATGTCCTGTTAAGTTTTGGTCCTTCCTTTTTTCTAGATAAATGTCATCCCATCTTCTGCAAAAGCGACTGTGAACTTCCGGATCCACTCTGCAGAGAAGGCCCCTGAGGTATTGCTGTACCCTGGATGTGGGGGCTGTACTCCCTCCCTTTCTGAGCAGAGAGGCACCTTTGTGGCAGTGAATCTGTGCTATAAGAGTACTCTTGTCTCTCCCTGTATTCACACAAACAGTGGGAACTGCTCTGGAAGTTTATCCTTCTGGCTTCTTTACTTGCATGACCCAGCTACCAAGCAGCAGCAGGCTGACTACTTGCCTTTCAGGAGTGAAGCAGCTCAGGAACACAGTGAGACAGTGACATGCTCTAATGGCACTGGGGAAAAAAATTAGCTGAAGTATCTGCCACCCACTGAGGAAGAGGAAGAGAGATGGCCACAGTTTTGGTCCTGACTACACACCTGTATTTGCAGCCACGGTTGGCTGTTCATGGATGTTTTCTGCAAAGTGGACCATTTCCTGGCATCTAGAAGCGATGGCTTCTTGTTTCTTTTGCTTATTTGATCTCTGTGTTTTACCTGTAGGTGCTGGAGGTAGTGAGAAACACCATTGCTGATGACAGAGTGAAGATCGATGTGGTAGAGGCCTTTGACCCGCTCCCCCTCAGTCCTTGGGATGACCAGACGTTTGGAGTCCATATTTTGCAAAGAACCATTCTGGATACTTTCCCAGATGTTGACAGCGTAGTCCCAGGTAACTGCAAGCATGTGATGACTATTGTTTCCTCTCCAGTTTCTGCCCTGTTCTTCTGTCCCCCACCCACCAATATTGACCTGTTTCCATTTTCTGTGTGTTTCTCCACCCCAGCTGTTAACTGCTGGAAGCAGCTGGGTTTTCCTCTTTTTATTGGGTTCCCTCTTTATGTTTTCAAAGTTGTAATGGTTTTTAGTAGTGGAAGTAAAAAAGCAAACAGGAAACTGACAGGAACAATGAGCCTTGAATTTGACTCTGCACATACAAAGGAATCTCTCCAAGGAAGAAAGGAATTGTGAGGGAGACTAAGAGGTCTTCTTCCTTTAGCTCTTCTTTTATTGTTTTCATAGCTGGCAAAGCCATTCCTGCTTTTCTGTATTGTTCCTGGTGATCCTGGCCCCTTCCCTTTCTTGCAGCTCCTTCCTAGTTCTGCACTGTGTGTTGGACTGCAGATTGAAGCTTAAGCTTCTGTGGAGGCTGATGATCACAGCTGCTTGTGGAACGATTGAATTGTATGTTCTGTTCCTCCTGCTCATGAAGGAGAGAATGTGAGCACACAAACAGGAGGGGAATCAGCTTGTTAAAAGGGTAGACAATGGCAGGACAAGGGGGAATGGATTGAAACTGAAGGAAGGAAGGTTTAGATTAGATATTAGGGGGAAGTTTTTTACAGAGAGAGTGGTGAGGGGTTAGAACAGGCTGCCCAGAGAGGGAGTGGATGCCCAATCCCTGGGGGTGTTCAAGGCCCTGGGCAATCTTGTGTAGCTCCAGGCCTGGAGGTTGGTGTCCCTGCCTGTGGCAGGGGGATGGAGCTCTTTGATCCTTGAGGTCCCTTCCAACCCAGACCAGGCTGGGATTTCATGATTCCAGGATGTACCAATAAACTGTTTCCAGCGATTTTGCTTTTCCTGTGGCCAGGGCTCATGCAGAACTGTTACCATTGGCTTTTCCAGTGGTCATTAAACCGCTGCCGCGATGCAGAGTAAACCTGAGGTTTGTTTTCCAGGCACGTGTATCGGAAACACAGACAGCAGGCACTTCACTAACATCACAGATGCCATCTATCGCTTTAACCCCCTGCTCCTGACATCAGACGACCTTCCCAGGTAGGGGATCCTGTCCCATGGGCACAGCTGCTGGGGTGGGGACGGCTGAAAGAGACAATCGATACGCGTTGGGCAGGAGGAGGAAACCCAGCCTTGTGTACCTTGGCGTGGTGGTGGTGGTGTTGCTCTCTGTTAGGCCACCCATTTCCTGCAGATTTGGGTGCTGCACAAATTGGGGGTGTAATTACACAGGGGGAGTGTTAGCCCTTGCTGCTCTTCCAGTGCAGACAGGGCCTTGGTTAGGTGTCCCCTTTGGTGGTACAGCAGTGCTGTGAAGCTGACTGGATCCTTTCTGTTGGTGCAGCAGGGTGAAAGGTGGTGTTCTGGTAGTTGACCTTATTTAAGAAAGTTATCCACATCCCACTCTGAATTTATTTGCTCCTTAAAGCTGGAAGTGAGATTTCCTGGGATGAAGTGATAACAAAGAACATCATTATGCAAAGGATTGTTTCCTTAGCATGTACTAGGTTTTTTGTTGTATTGAGGTGCAGAGGATACAGGAGTGTGGTGCTCTCATAGCTGTACAGTGACAGAAATGGGCAGAGAGCTGAATAATGGGGGGGTGTTTTTGTTTCCACACACACCATGGACTGATGTGCTCTGAGCCTTAGAATCAGTAAATGTGGCTGGGCTGAGGAATGGGTGTTACAGTGCAATGCCAGGTGTATATTGCTGTATCTTTATGTTGTGTGTTGCTTTACAGAGTGAGCCAGGCTCTGGGTGCACACAGGTGGGTCACACATAATGCACACTATGATGAAAATCATTCTTCTTCTCCCAGGATCCACGGGTTGAATGAGAGAATCTCAGTGGAGAATTACGAGAAACAGGTCGAATTCCTCTTCCAGCTGATTAAGAACTGTGATGCTGACAAGCTACCAGAGCCTCACACAAACTCCCACGAGCTGTGAGGAACACACCTGAGAAGAGCAGCTACTAAGGTGGACTCTGGGCTGGCAGGGGTCTGGGCCATGTGGTGCAGTTATGTGATGGGCACGGAGTTGTGCCTCGAGTTTGGGTTTTGTGTGTTGGTGTTTACATACAGATGGGAGAACTGCTGGTTGCTGGTTTAGGTAAATGGACAGTTTGCCAGAAAGTGATAAGAACCTGGACAAAACACAACAGATAGCTCTGATTTCTGATCCTCCCTGGTCTGACATGCAGCCATTAATCTGATGGTATTATTTTCTTTTAGTGCTTTCTTTAAGCCTCTGAAATCAGCAGTCACTTTAAAAATCTAAGCTATAATCAGTCACTCATCTGTCAGTGAAAGGTGAATCCTCCTTTGTGTGCTTTTGACAAGCTCGTTTCATGCAGTTAATTGATTTTTCACAAACGATGTGTCTGTCAGAGGTTCACATGAAAGGGCTGTGGCATGGGGTGGGTTTCATGGAGCTGCGCTAGGAGGTCTGCTTGGTATGGGCTGTCTGCCCCCAGTGATGCTGTCAGCCAGCATCAGTGTTAACCTGGTAACTGCCAAGTTCTCCCCTGCATGGGTGCACTGATTGCTGACTCTGTTTTAAAATACCAAGCTCTGAAGTTCTAGTTGTGTTGCTCACCCTTCAGTAAGGCCCAGAATACGTTGCACAGCTGGGTGTCAGAATGAGGAATTGCAGCTTTAAATAGGAAACTAAATCAGTGTTGCCTGCTCATACGTGTTCTCTTTTAATTGGATCAGATTCTGTAGTGTCTGCTTCTCTTCTGTTCCTCTGAGAACCTGATTGTGAAAGATGGTGAAGCCCTCCAGTTTCTGCCCACGGGAGCAGAGCTTTGTTGCTTCACTGCCCGTGCAGCGCTTCTGTCAAGTCAGCTCTGTGGGGACCCTGGTGCAGGCAGGCTGCTGATGCTGACTCTGTTTCATCTTGCACTTTGTGTGCTGGGATAGTTCATTTTCTTTGCTGCTGTGTGTTGGATTTGTGCTGGAAACAGTGCTGAGAACACCAGGATGCTTTTAATCACTGCTGAGTGATGCTTGCACAGAGTCGAGGCCTTTTCTGCTTCTCTCCCCACCACCAGTGAGGAGGTTGGGGGTGTGCAGGATGTTGGGAGGGCACACAGCCAGGACAGCTGTCCCCAGTGACCCAAGGGACAGTCCATACCCTATGGCATTGTGCTCAGCACGTGAAGGTGGGGGATGCAGGGAGGCGTTCAGAGTGATGGTGTTTGTCTTCCCAAGTCACCATCACGCCTGACAGAGCCCTGCTGTCCTGGGGATGGCTGAACACCTGCCTGCCATGGTGAAGGAATTCCTCATTTCACTTTGATGTGCACAGCTCTTGCTTTACCTATTAAACCATCTTTATCTGAACCCCCAAACTTCCTCACTTGCACCCCTGCCGTTCTCTCCCCCATCCCACTCCAGGGGGAGCGAGCGGCTGCGTGGGGCTGAGCTGACAGATGGAGTTAAGCCCCAACACTTTGTTGCACTAAAGTTTTAAGCATTCTTCTGGCCTTGAGATTCTCTTCAGCTAGAGCTACTATTATTAATTAAAGAAAATTAAGAACCAAGTATTAACTAAAGAAAAGACTGGGGAAAGCTGCTTTGTTGCACCGACTTACAGACTCTGTGCTGTAGGTACTAGTGCAACTCCTGTGCTCTGTTGCAGAGATGTGTGTGTCTCTTTTCAGAGTTGGAATTAGACACTGGAATGGATGGTTATTCTGCTCCAAATTCATATGGTAAAATGTACTGGAATGTACAGGAAATACCCTGAAACACATCCTGAAAAACAGTGATGGAACTGCGATTCTTATTCTTTCCATCCACTGTTCTCTATTCATTTGCAGTCTGATCTTATCAGTGTAGCCAGTGGGCTAAAACTGTATCAATCTACTAAATAACTGAAACCAGACTGGCATTTTCATCTAATAAAACAAGGAATGCAGAGTCTCTTCTGGCTATTATTTAGTCTTTTTATGTAACTGTGTAATTGCAATGAAGTCATTTCCACACCTGATCCTACACTAGAGCAAGTCATAAAGTTTCCATCAAAACAAATCCACATGTTTTCCAGCCTGCTTTAATCTTTGCACCCTCCCTGGTGCTCCCCTTTCTATACAAAATTAGCTAACTCTGTGCATTATTAGGCAGTAAACAGCTTGCATCTCTTATGGTTTGCTGCATTTTGCCTGTGTGCCCTCATGTCATTCATTTGTTCAGCCACGTGGCTGTGGCTCTTTTGTGAGCTGCTGCTGCAGCCTCAGCAAAAGCCACGTGTCAGGGTAAAATACACCCACAGGAGTGGGAGCTGGGGGGAAGGTTGGCTTGGTGGTGTTCTTTCTGTGGGAAGCCTCTATAAGGGTGATGAACTCTAAAGCCTTTGCTTGGTCTGTGGCAGTACAGGGCCAGTATTGTTGAACAGGTATCCTGGAGAAGTTAGCAGATGGTATGTAACTGGGAGGAATGGTTAGCTCACCTTCACCTGATGGTTGTGCTGCCATTCAGATGTACCCTGACACGCTGAGAAGTGTGAAAATGGGAGTGTTGTGGAGCTCAGCAAAGGGAAAGGCAAAGTCTTCCACCTGGGGAGGGGTAACCTTTTGCTGGTTGGAAAGCAGCTTTGCAGAGGAGGGTAGGTTGAACATGAGCCAGTAACGTGCTCTGGAGACAAAGGAAGGTCAACAGCACCTTGGGAGTAAAGATTAGATGATGTCCAAGGTCTCTTCTGATCTCCACTGTGCTGTGATTCTATTGTAGGGTGCAGGTTGCAAAAATCCCAACTTGGGGCATGCTGGGATGCAGTGAAGGTTGTGGTGTGGTCTGGAAGGAGAGGTTTGTCATGTGTCATGACAGCAGATGGGTTCTAAAGACATAAAGCATCCCTTATATTTTATCTCCTGTCCCCAACCAAAAGTGACTCTGTGTTTTGCTGAGGGTTGTTTCTTTAGAGGACATTCACCTGAAGATTCATTTTGCTGCTAAAGGGAAAAATGAACAGCAAACAGCTCTGGGAAGGCAGGGTTGGGTTTTTGGCAGGTACTGTGCAAATGTATGCCATGAGGTTTTGCTAATGCAGCTTGTGGCAGAGCTTCATTAACTGCTGCTCATCAGCCAGCACTGAAATCATGCAGTGCCTCTGCATTGACTAAGTGTTCAACAGAGCTTCACTGCAGCCTGAACACACTAAGCTGAAGTGCTTGAAACAGACTGTATCTTGCAGGAGCCGCTTTAAAAAGCACGTTTCCCACCTCCCTCCTTTTTTTTCCAGTCATTTCTGTGCTTTTTGCCATGCAGCAGCTTTGCCCTTCATATTCTTAAGTCTTATTTTATCATACTAGCTGCTGTATGTTCTCAGCTGGCACAGTTCTGAAGGGTCGAGCAATGATTTGCTATCTGGACAGCTCTCTGGACAGAACACCTTGCTTTCCACCTCATTTTCCTGCTCCTGTGATATGTTCTCAGAGAATGTCTCTCATCTTGAGTGGAACTTGAAATCTTAGTGTCATCCTGTGAATAACAGCATCAGAACAATGCGCTGGCCTTTTCTCCTAAGATCATATACAACTCTGCATTATATGAGTAGTTACTTGATACTGCCAAGTACATCATGAAAACACAGATCAAAGCTCTGGGAGCTTGTCTTTTTTTTTTTTTAATGAGTCATTTTGTGCTGTGAGCATGGAGAGCAATTACCTCTGATTCACCAGAGAAGGAAAAGGCAGATTTTTCTGCTCTGCAGACACATAACTGGGTGTCATACCTAATGGGGTTGTGAATGCTGCTTGTATTAATCCAGTTCCAGTGTGTTAACGTGTTCCTGTGCTATATCCATAGCAACTTCTCCCTGCTTTGTAGCCAAGCCTGCAGAGCTGCTGTTCTTCTGACAATAGTTACTCAAAGCAACATGCCTGTAGCTGTCTGGCCACTGCAGCCTGCTAGCTAGCAGACCAGCTGATTTAGGGTCATGCAGGCCTGCTACACGATGGAGAAAAGGTCACATTCCACACCTGCATTTTCTAAAGAAAGCTCTGTTGCTGGCCTCTATTTAAAAAGCCTTGGTTTATTTTCAGCCCCAAGTGACCATGGTGAGTTCAGAGCTGGAGGAGAATGCAGGAACAAGGTGTTTACAAAGTTGTTTCCTCCAGCCTTGCGTTTGACACTTGCATTCTTGGCTCCCCTTTTGCCTTCTGTGCTATTTCATGGAGCTGGTGAAATCCATTCTCTCAGGCAGGTGCTGTGAAAGCTTCTCCACTCAGCTGGGTGGTTGTGCAGTAGAGCAGGACATCCCCTGAGGAGTCTGGAGGCCGAGTATCCCTCGCTGTTAGAGAGTAGCAGTCCTCCCTGGTAACTCAGCCTGTGACTGATACTCCTGACCTTCAGTGGGCTTCAGCACGGCCTGCTGCTGCTACCCTGCACATATTTGTGTTCCTCATCCACAGGTCCCTTGCAGAGCTCACTAGCTGAACCCTTTACAGCCTTGTTTTGTCACTTTAGCCAGGCTCCTGCAATAACCATTTAAAGAAACTGTGTCACCATGACCCCTGAGGTCCCCAGTACAGCACTGTTAGTGCGTGCCAACGTACATCAGTGGCCATAGGAAGGCCCAGAGGCCTGCAGAAGTGCTGCCCAGGGAATTATTTCCCTTAGCTGGGCAGCACAGTGCAGTCTGTATGTCATGCGAGTTGCTGTGTGGGGGGCTTGGCTCTGCTTTCCGGTCCCACAGCTTCCCAGGGCAGCAGGGGCGGCAGAGATGAAGAGCTCAGCATGGAGGGGAAGGGAGTGACCTGCTTCACTCAGTAGAGATCGCTCAGGCTGATTTAAGAGCTGTGATGGTGGGCCCCAGAGGAAGCTGCAGTCAGTTCTCAGCAGGAAGGAAAATGAGCACATGGAAGAGTGGTTCGTGCAGGGGGGGACAGGGGACAAAGGGCGAACGCTCTTTGTCACTGATGGATTTACCTGTGGGTTGGTCAAGGCCTGGGCAGTGGGGTATAAGAAGCAACATGGAAGCTGTGGCATATCTTTTCACACATCTTTTAATTTGTATTTTTAATCCAACACAATTGTAAGGGTTATTGTAGCCCTGTGAACACTTGGATCACTTGAACACTGCATCTGAAATGCAACTGCACGGAGGGACCTGGCTGCTGTTCAGTTATTTCAACAAGTACCCACAACAGCTCCTCCTAGTTTGCAGCAGTAATCCTCTGCCCCACACTGTGCTGACTGCCTGCCAGAGCTGAGGCTCTCTGCACGCTCTCTGTTCAGTTCCCAAAGCTACACCAGGTTATTTTCATGTTTTCTGTATGGTGAAGGTGGTTAGACAAAGGCAGCAGTGGATTACCTCACAGATTGATGCAGTGGCCAGAGGAAAGGAGATGAACTCCTTAAGAAAGCCCACAGGAGAAAACCTGAATATTTCTTTTCCAAATCCTGACTCTTTTGGCTGTACATCTGGTGTGTATCTAAACTACCGTTTAAACTTACTAGCTCACCTACTCATCTTAGTCTAGTATAGGTCTGAGTTCAGCCTACCTGACAGGCTGTATGAGCACTCAGAAAGAATAATTACTATTTGCCCTGGAACATTTTTGTCCTTCCATGCACCCTTGGATTTCTCAACACTGTTACTGCAGCGCTGCTGTACTACTGTGCAGGTTAATCCAGCGTCCTCTGGGAGTTTGAAAAGTGAGATGGTCTTCCTGGGGTGGGAAATAGGGGTTAATTAAAAGGTGTAAGTGAAAATCATCTCTTAAAAACCGTGTCTGCTCTGACCAGTCCAGCAGGCTTGTGGTGTTAGTCATTTCTTCAGCCTGATTTCTGACTATAAATGAATTTGCAGCTTGTATCCGGCACACAGCAGAAAGGTGAGGCATGTCCTCAGTGCCTCCCTGACAGGTGTCCCCCCTGGGTCAGCAGCTGCTGACACAGGAACCGCTGGCCTGGTGGAACACAGGAAGCAAAGGACCTTCCAGCTCGGCCCTGCCAGCTGCTCTCACGTGGCAAAGAGCCCTGGGGCTGTACCTGGGGGAGGCTGGGCTGTGTCTGTCACAGCAGGCACAGCACGTGGGTGGCACATGAACAGGGTTGGGAGCAGTGGTCATATGGACCTTTGGAAAAAGGATGGTGATGGTTTTGTTTGTTTCCGGGCTGGGGAAGCAACTTCCATGGTCTGCATTTCCTCTCCCAGGTTGGGACTAGGTGAGGGTCAGCTCCTGACGTTGTTGCCTGCCCTTATGAACTGCTCTTGCTCTGGATTGACATCTGTAGGGGTAAGTCATTGCCCATAACCCATTCAGTCTTTGAGTTTGCCCGTTGAGGTTCCTGGTTTCAAGAGATTAAGACCTGGGTTCCTTCAGAATCCTTGGTCAAAGGCAGCTGGGCCTCTGTTCAGTCAGCGTTTGGATGTGACAGACAGAGCCCTGAAGCTGAGGGCTTGATGGGACACTGCCAGGTTCTACGTTAGGTACAGTTTTGAGTGTCCTTGGCCACACCATGTGACCCTGTTGGACTCTTCTGTGAAAAGGGTAATATCACTGTACACACCCTGTAGCCTCCTAGGCCAGTGCCAGGGGCTTGCCCAGAGCTGGGCAGCCCAGTAGCACTAACGGCACGTGGCTGCTGGGCACGACATTCCATGATGCAGTGCAGCCCAGTGGTAAACTCTCTTTCCTTTCCAAGCACTTTGTTGCCTTTGGTACCTGCTACCCTGCCACTGGAAACCCGTTTCCTGCCCTTTCATCCTCTCTCTGTCTGATCTCTGCGCGTCAGCGCCGCTGGTGAGGATTTTATCTATTTCTGTTTGCTTGTCTCAGGCAGCTTTTGTCTCTGTGCTTCCACTTCCTGAGCGTGCAGCTGGCTGGGAGGTTAATCAACAAGGTCACATTTTGGTGCATGTTGTTTTAGGGGGTGAGGGGAGAATGGTTGCTCTGGGGGAGACATGGATTGGCCAAGGCAAGAAGGAAAGATGAAGGCTGAAAGAGAGCCTTACAGACTGGGTTTACTGGGACAAAGGAAAGCAGGGCTAGGGTTGAAGGCAGGACTGGGAACTCCGCTCCCAGTTTGAGTGTGGAACTGTGCTATGGCTTTAGTTAAAGCATTGTCTCTGTATCAAGTTTTCCTTGGTGTCTTTGCTGCAGGAGGTCCTGAGAGTTAGTTAATTGGCTGCAGCCATTCATCACCACTTGAAATCCTGGGTCCAAGCAGCCTGTGTAGCAGCAGCTGGGTACAGAACCCAGAGCGCTTTGCCAGTTGCTCAGAGAAAGCCACCCTCTGCTCCCTGCTCCAGAAACTCACCTTTCCTAAGACACACCTTTGCAAAGGCTTTGGGGCCTGAGGGAGTCAAACCCACTCAGGTTTTCTAACCTAAGCTGTCTTCATGCTGCTTTATTACCATGACATATCCTGCTCTGCATCGTGTGCCAGTCACCCATTTATTCCAAAGCAAGGAGTGTCTTAGGGAAGGAAGCTCCCTGAGCTCAACTTGCAAGAGGAGTGGAGAGAAATGAAGTAGCCCAGCCCAGTAGCCTGGCTCACAGTTGCTCTTGCTGCCATCGACCACCACTACTCCTCTCCTTATTTTAAGAAATGAAGTCACCAGCTCCAGCCCCACTTGCCTCAGCATAGCCACAGGGGAACGCAGTCCCAGCACTGCCCTCCCTCTTCCCCTCACACACAGGCTGGGGTCACAGCGACCGTTACCGGCTCAAGACCTGTCTCCAAGGCATAGAGCTGGGGATCACGTAATCACTCCGGCTAATAACTTGCTGTTGACTGTTTCCTGGGAGGAAAGGCAAGGCAGGAAGGAAAAACAACAACTGGCCAAGAGTTCTACTCAGGCAGAAGAGGAAACGTGGATCGGAAGAGCCGGTTTCATTCAAGAATACAGCTTTCTGCCGAGCGATGGGGCACTGCCTGCTCTAGCAGGACTTGCTGCTGCTTTGTGGGTACTTGTTGGGGGACAGTTGGGTGTACCCAGATGCAGAGGGAGTACATGGCACTATTCATGGCTTTCTTTGCTGAAGTACTTTGGCACAGCTGCCGAAAGCCAGCCTGTACCACGCTGTGATCCCAGGCCTGGGTCCCAAAGTGCCAAGCAGTGTACCCAAGCTGTGCTGCGGGCAGGAGGCAGGGAGCGAGTTGGGTTGATGGTGCACCCTGGGCTTGGTGGTGCACAGGCAGCCTGAGCTGGGTGTGGTGGAGCCTCCTGCACCTGCTGGGCATCAGTCCAGCTGTGTCCCCCTGGTCTGGGGGGTACATCCCACAGCCCTGCGCCCTGACCTCTGTGACCCCCTCTCCCCAGGTCAGGAGATGGGACACGCCCGGGAGCACCCTGCGCCCTGACAGCGCTGCGCTCTGACCTCTGCGACCCCCTGTCCCCAGGTCCGGACACGGGACACCCCCCGGAGCACCCCGCGCTCCGCACTGCGGATGGGCTCCCCGGCTCAGCGGAGCGAGGACAGATGGACCGTGGGGAGATGGAAGCCGGGAGCCTTTCCTGCCGGCACCGCGCCCCAGGTGAGAGGCGGCAGCGCCCCGGGCTCGGCGGCAGAGACCCCGCAGGGATGGGGATGGGGATGAGGGGGGGGGACACGGCGGCCGCCCCCGCGGCTCCATGCGGGGTTCGGGGCGCCACGTGACTCCGCAGCCCCGCCCCCTTCCCCGCGGGAGGGGCGGGGCTCCCCGCCTCACGCGCCGTTGCGTTGGCGGCGTTCCCCTCGTGGGAGGCGGGGCTGGGCGTGACGCCACCACACGCCCGGCCAATGGGGGAGTCGCGCGGCGCGCTGGGCAGGGCCACCATTGGCGGGCGGTGATGTCAGGGCGGCGCGGGGCAGCCCGCAGCGGGTCCGGCGCAGCGCGGCGGGGCAGAGCGGAGCGGAGCGGGCGGCGCCGCAGGGTGAGATGCCCGGCGCACCGGGCGGTGGCTGCGGCGGGGCCGTGTGGGGACCCGGGGCCGAAGCAGGGTCGTTGTGGTGGGGAGGAGGGAGGGGGACGGGACTGCGGCAGCCCTGGGCCGCGGGGAGGGGGTCAGTCCGGCGGCCGGGACGGTGCCGCTGCGCTCGGGGCAGCGCGGCCGCTGCCACCGCCGGCGGGGCCGCTCTAGAGGCGGCGGCTTGCGGGGCTGCGGGAGCGCGGGGCTGCGGGTGGGTCTCTGCGGGCGCTGCGGCAGCTCCGGCGCTGCGGTACCCGGGGAGGGGGCAGAGCCCCGGGCCGCGCTCCGTCCGGAGGCCTCCTGCGGCTCCGCGCTGGGCTCTCGGAAGGCAGCGCCGGCCGCCGCGGTGATGCCCAGTGGCTCTGTGCGGGGTTTCGGCCGCTGGGCAGCATGCCCGCATCCTGCGGCTCGGGGGTCCCTCCTTGGGTGCTCGTTTCTGGGGTACGGGGAGCCAGAGCTGCTCTTCCCCTGGGCCCCCTGCCACAGCCCCCCTGCAGCACACGAAGGGCTGTGGAAGAGGCTCACCGAGTGGGTCAGTGCAGCCGTAGGTCAGAGGCACAGGGCTCAACATACATGGGAGGAAAGCACTGAATGAATGAGCCCTTATGCTGCCTGCCGTGAGACCACGTAGCACATCTCTTCCCCTCCCCTGTATTTCAGGTGAAAGAGGAGTTCTTGGTGTGTGACATTCACCCTAACGCCATCCAAATGCCAGCTCCCACCCTGCAGCCTGCTCGGCTCAGTAAGTAACCTTCCTGGGGAACTTGCTGTTACTTTAAATAAGAACTGTCCCTGCCTTGTGCTGTAAGGTGAGAAATCCTTCTGGAAGAGGAGGATGACAGTGACACTTGGAGCTTGCTGGTATTGCTGGCCGTTCTGACAGAGCATAAAGCCAGCTGAAGCAGAGCAGGAGCCCCCAGGAGCCTTCAGACTCCAGTTCTGCAGAGGGACAGTGCCATTGGAGAACACGACAAAGCCCTGGGAGTGAGAAGAGCTTTTCTGGATTGTATCATCTCTAAAAGCCAGTCCCTCTCATATCTCTTCTCTGCTTCCTCATCCCTTTAAGCTTCTGCATTATTCAGTGGTTGTGACTTCATCTGTTTTTCTCTCTGCCGTGTGTGCCCCGTCACAGCAGCTGTGCTGCTGGAAGACAATCCAGAGGAAGGTGAGCTGAAGTGTCATACATCAAAGAAACAGAGCTTGGATCCTGTCCCAGTGGCTGCTGTACCACACCGACCTGGAGCGGAGGAGAACTAGAGTGACTCTGCTGTAGTTCCTGGTTCCTGCAGTGTTCCTGGCTGGCTCAGAGGTTGGGGTCTTCCAATCCCGGACTCTGCTTGATGGGGATCTCTGCTGCAGGAGCAGTCTCTGCGCTCAAAGGCAGGCAGGCAGAGGTAGGAGAGGTCGCCTGTAGATGCTGGAAAGGCCATTTGTATAAGCTTCTGCCAGAAGATCTCTTCTGGAACAGCTGCTGGCTGTAGGCCCACCAAGCCAAGGGTCAGGATAGCCTCTCTGCAGCATGTCTTCCAAGCCAGAACAGAAGGAGACCCACCAGGCCAATGGGGCTGTGCTGCCCATTGTGCCTGTGGACTGTCTCACCAGTCCGGACCGGGGGCAGCTAGTGGAGCCCTCAGATTTCCTGGGACCTGATGCTGATGGGGTAGAAGTGGTGGTGTTGGAGTCCCGTGCCAACGCTAAAGGGGTGCGAGAAGAAGACGCCTTGCTGGAAAACGGCAGCCAGAGCAACGAAAGTGATGATACCAGCACAGACCGAGGCCCTGAGCCAGCCTCCCCCCTCAAGGAGACCTCCTTTTCCATTGGGCTGCAAGTCCTCTTTCCGTTCCTCCTGGCAGGCTTCGGGACAGTTGCTGCTGGAATGGTGCTGGACATTGTGCAGGTAGGACTGATACTTCCCTGGCACAGCACTGGGCTCTGAATCCTGTGTCTGTAGACCATGGCTTGATCCCAAGCCAGGAGAGACTCAAATGCCAAGGCTTGTGCAACAGATAGCAGCTGTGAGGGGAGGAGACCTGTCACCTCACGTGCTGGTTGGGGTGGGGGGAAACCTTGGTGGTGTCTGGAGTGAGGGGAGAAGGGGCTGCGGGCACCCCTGCCCCACATCTGCCCTGCTGGGGCTCAGAGGAGGAGGCTGCAGCTGGCACATGAGCAGCTGAAGCACTCTGTGTGTTAGGGCTCTCCCCACAGTGGCTGGGGACATCCCAGCTCCAGCCCCTCCTTCCGCAGGTCCTGTGTCCCGCTCCCATCTCGGATGTTTCCTGTGCTGTTCCTGCTCGTGCCAGCCAGGGTAATGATTGGCTCTGTGTGTGGGGGGGATGCTCATCTCACTGTGAAGGTTGAAGCTTGGCTGAGTGGCCCGTACGCTGCCTTCTCGCCCTCTTGAAGTGGCCAGGGGTGATGGGGCTACGGAGGCAGCTCCTCCTGAGCAGGGTGTGGAGGTGGCCGTTAGGAAAGGCTCTGGGTGAGACCTACATGTTTCCAGACACAGACTCCTGTTAGGTCTCTTGTGACAGTGACACTGTGAGAACCAGACAGCCCTGTGGTTTGCTTGGCTTTTCTGTGGACGTGTGACTTCATGGACCGTGGCTCCTGTGCTGGTGTCTCTAGCGTGGGTTTTCCAGGCATGTGTGTGTGTCTGGTGGTGGATCAACCACTTAACCTCTCCTCCTCTGCCCCGAGAGCTGGGCTGTGCAGAGTTCTCTTGATGCCCAGCCCGAAGTGGTGAGTAAGGCACACAACCCAACCCACCGTGCCGTGTAGGGTTTGTGAAGTGATTTGGCTGGTGGAGGCAGCCATTTACAAACTGTGGCCGAGCAAAAATGCTCTGCTTGAAGCTCCTCTGTTTAAAGTGGGGTAACTGAGCCCTCTCTCAGTGTTGGCACTGACACCTGAACATTAGTCACTGTCTAGGATCATCTCCCCCCGAGCCGTGTGCCAGCAGCGCTGTGTCCTGCTTGCCTGAGTCAGGCTTTTCTCACACCCCTGGGTGGTCAGGCAGGTGCTTCTCCTGCTTTCTCGCCCCTGATGGCTGTTTCCCTGTGGGCTTTGCAGGCTGGTCATCCTTACATGGCCTCTGATGCAACCTGCCCAGAGAGCTTTGAAGTGACTCAGAACAGGAAAGGCTGGTGACGCTGAATTAATCCGTCAGAGACTTACTGGAATCTTGTTCTTAAAAAGAAAGTCATTTTAAGCTTGTTTCCCTTGGTGAGGTCCCTGCAAACCCATGTGTGGCTCTCCTGGCAGCTGCCCAGGCCAGTGATGTGAACCCAGCCCGAAGCCTTTCCTGGAGAAGGAACGGGGAGGTTCTGGCCCGGGAGGAGCGGGTCGGGGGTGGGAACTGCTGCACAGTGCTGTGTTCTCCTGCTTTTTTGGGTTTTTTACTTGTTTATGGCTGTTAGAAAGAAAGTTTCATAATTCCTGTCCCACAGCAGCTCGGGATGTGGCTATCCAGCTTGTCCTGCCAACTCCTCTGACTCCTTTTAGCCTTGGGATTAAACGAGGCATCTAAATGCCATAGGGTGGAAAAGGGGGATGGGATGTGTGTGGCTTGCCTGGAGAGTCTGGGAAGCTGATCTGGAGAACTGGCTTCCCCAAGGCTCAAAGCCATGGATGAAAGGAGTGGTGGAGTGGGTAGCTGGTGCCCTGGGACGGGCTGGAGCCCCATTGCTTTGGATGCAGCTGTGGTTTGGGAGGGATGGTGGGCTCCATACGCTCTGTTTCCTCTGTTTTGGATAAATGGACTAATCTGTGAGCTGTAATTGGTCTCCCCACTGTGAAAACCAGCAGCTCTGGCCTTTGGCCCTGCTGTCCCATTAACATGTCCCCATGAATTTGCCTCCACTCCCTTTGGGACTGGGGAGACCTTTGGGCCAGGTGGCACGGGAACACACCAGCTGCCTTTGTGTACAGCAGAGGACTGTTGGCACAGTCCCCTCTCCCAGCAGAGCCCCAGTTGATGTTTTCCAGGTTGGGCAGCTCCCTGGAGTTTCTTTGGATGGGGATGGGAGGTGTGTTGTGAAGAGGAGGGAGTCTGCTCCTTTCCCCTGCCTGGCCACGTCTGGTGGTGGCATCTCTCTGGGGTGGCTCGTAGCCAGAGCCAGTGTGGATCGCCAGCCCTGGAGCTGTAGTTCTCCTGGTAAAGCTGCTTCTTCCCTGTGGTTTTGGAGGGAGAGTGCTGGGAGAAGTGCTCCTTGTGAAGCAGCCACCCTAAGGCAGCCACAGCTCCAGCTCCCAGCATGTCTCTCCCCTCGGAGCTGGTGCGAATCCCCATCCCACAGCAATCCGAGTGAAATCACAGCGTCACTCGTGACTCATCAGCCTGAACCTGGTGTGTGGTGACTGAAAACAGGACTGAGAAACAGCTGTGGACCCTGGAAATACCCAAGGTCTGCAGGTGTGGAGCTTCTGAAAGGCAGGGAGTCTGCTGGGAGCTGCAAAGCGGCACCTGGGCTTTGGTGCTTCTCCCAGAGCCTCTGGCAGGTCGGGGTCCCATCTCACCCCTCTGGTGCTGTGTGGGAGAGACCATGGTCCAGCTGCTCTGGTGTCTGGGTAGATGGGTGTTCGCAGATTGGTAGGAAATGAAGCTGAGATAAGTTCAAGCTAGGTTGCTTAGGGTGCTGCCCCTCCCCACAGGCAGGGAGGAGGTGCTGGAGGTGCCCTGCCTCTCCCTGTAATTCTCTTCCACACCTTGGCTCCAAGCCCCCTCTCTCCCCAGTGCCCTACATCACCCTTTGCATGGAGCAAACTGGACCATCCTGGAGGCTCTTGTGTGTGCTGTGTCAGCCCCCCTCCCTCCCTTCCTCCTCCCACACCCTTGGAAACACCTTATTTCTGTGCTTCTCAGGGATTTCAACAGCCCAACGTCCTGAACTTAAATTCGTGTTTCCTCTTCTCTTCCCCCTTCTTTGTCTTGCCCAAACAGCCTGGCTCTGGCTCCCCCCTTGGAGCCACGTCGTGGGTGTGTGTCTCTGCAGGGAGCTTTCATCTCTGCAGGAGCTGGGGACGCCCTGAATGCCCCTCGACTGGTGTTGTATAACATCTTATATTAGGAAAGCTGGCAGGAGCCCATGGGTCCTGCTCTTTGCAGTGAGCAAGCTGCTGATGTCTGCAGAAATCTCCTTGTTTTCCTTCCCCCCCAAAGATAGATTTTACTCCTTTCTCCAGGAACAGCCCTGTCTTGCTGAGGGAGCTGCTCCAGCAGGCTCTGGTTACAGAGGTTTCTGGCACCAGCTTGCCCTGCAGCCGCCCTTAAAGGTTAATTTAGGGAGCCAGCAGTGGGGCGAGGTGAGAGAGGGCTGTGGATCTGTGCTAACCATTGCCTGATCCCTCCTCTGTGATGTTTGGAGGTAGGAAGAGCCAGGAAACTTTTGCACAGCAGTCTGAGTAATGACGATGTTCCTTTCATTAAGTGATTCTGGTGACACCCAGCTCGTCCTGCTGGGAAGCCAGGAGCCTCTTGCTTGCTGATTGAAGCCTAGATACTGCTAAGGGAAGCCAGAGCAAAGGATTCACCCCTACAAGTAGCAAAACAATCGTAAGGCCAGCCTAAAAATAGCCTGAGCAGAGCCTGTTCTAGATGTGACCTTAAAGGAAGCGGAGCCCGATGTGCT
Organism: Gallinula chloropus; assembly: GCF_964237585.1. Classification (NCBI taxonomy): domain Eukaryota; kingdom Metazoa; phylum Chordata; class Aves; order Gruiformes; family Rallidae; genus Gallinula; species Gallinula chloropus. The sequence continues at coordinate 5,066,377 of NC_140112.1, forward strand.
GCTGGGTCGGATGAAGTGTTGCAAACTGAGTCTCCCTCCTGCCTTTCCTGTCCTGCTGAACTTGAACATCCCCCTGCTCAGGAGTCATGCAGAGCCTGTACCCTCTGAGAGCACTGGAAAGGTCCCAGGTTGGCTGTGGGGAGGGTGGTTGGAGCTGTGGCCGCAGGGACCATGGTGGTTTCCTTCCCATCACTTCCTACCCATCACCCCATCTCCAGAGGATAATCTGGAGACCAGGTATCCTCAGGTACCTCATCCTCAAGCACAGAGAGGGCTCTGTCTGTGTCTGAAACATCTGAGCAGCTTTTTTCTGCGCTGGAGAGCGTGTTTAGCTTCTCTTACCAAGCTGTCAGAAACATTCAGGGGATTCTTATTGCCAGGAAAACACTTTTGGGGAAAACAGTCCCAGCTGATCCATCTCAAGCACTTCCCTGCCTCCTCTGACCATGCTTGGCTCTCAAGTGGTTTTTCAACCGTGTGCAGCTTGAATGTGGCATTGAAAGGACCTGGCAGGAGCCTGGAATTCGGTGGGGAAGGCAAGCAGCAAAGGATGGGAACGTGAACAAAGCCAGCCAGAGCCCTTCCCCTGGAGAAGGGGTTAGTCACACAGGTAGAGTGACTCCTGGTTGCTGTAGGGTGGAATCATGCTCCCAACAGCTGGGACTGTTGATGTGCTCTGAGCAGCAGCCAGCTGTTGGGAGCACGATTCCAGCTGTGCTCAGTGGCCTTTATGGAATAAGGCTGTTGGGCAGCGTGGGAAGCTGGAGTTATTTTGGACACGGGGCCTGTGCAGAGGGCTCATGAGAACGAACCATCAGGCAGTGAGGTCTGTGTAGCTTGAAGGGCTTGTTAAATGTGATCCTGAGTGGCTTTTGGGGTGGGTTTGTGTCTCTGTGGAAGCCAGCTGCTCTCCTAAGACTGCTTACCCTGCCGTTACTCTTGTTCCTTCCTAAATAACCACGCCTGCCTCGTGCCTGAGGGAGCCGACTTGTAGAGCCAGAGTAGTTGGTAAATACCTGAGTAACGTAAGTGTAATGTGTTTGTAAGACACACATGGCTCTTGGCTGAGCCTGACAGAGCTTCAGTGCTTGTTTCTGCCAAAAACTGGGAGTATTGGGCAACGTCCCTTCGGCTTTCCCCGTTCTGGCCCCCGTGTGCAGGAACAGTTTTGTCAGCAGTTAATCTCTGGGGGATTCTGAACTGCAGGCTGGGGGCTGAGGTCTGGGTTTCATCGTGTGGTCAGAAATGGTAAAATGGGTGTGAAATTCAGAGGGTGGCACCAGCTGGGGCACTGGGCTGGGTGCTCGGGGCCACGTGTGTACAAGGTGTGTGTGTGTGAGCGGCGCTGGCTCCAAAGCAAAGCTAACAGCCCTGAGTGTTTCTAATGGTGGGTTTTTAATTATTATTACTATCTTTTTTTAATCTTGCAGCACTGGGATGTCTTTAAATACGTGACTGAGGTATTTATCTTAGTACCTGCATTACTGGGCCTGAAGGGGAACCTGGAGATGACTCTGGCATCTCGCCTGTCCACAGCTGTGAGTACCCAGGGAGTGGAGGGAGGGAGCAGGGTGCCTGGTTTGGGCAGGGGTGGGAAGGTGTACGTGTCCGTGCTGGCTGGGCACACACAAGAGAATCTCAGTCAGTGACCACTGAAACCAGAGCCCAGAGTTCAGCGTGCTGGGGAGGTGTCTTCATCCCACCGGGCTGATCAGATTTGAAGGCTTAATGGTCCTTAAGCTTTGCTGACAGTTCGTTTCCTTGTCACCGCTGCTCAGGAGCTGGCTTGGGCAGTTCAGGGCCTGCAGTGCTTGGATCTGGATTATTTTCATGAGGAAGCTGGGTGCAGGCATGCCATCAAAGCAGGCTGAAACAAGCCTGGCTCCAGAGGTGAGGGGATGAGGGAGAAGTGTACGGAAAGGTTCCCAAGGAAGGGACCTTGTCGTGAGAGCTCGCAGGTGGACTGACGCTCTCTTGAAGCTGATGGAGAGGCACTGCTGGGCATTTCTCTCCCTGGAACTCAGTTATCGTGCCTGCCAGACACTAAGCTCTCTGTGAGAGATGGGTGCAGGCTCTTAGCTCCTCAGAATACTGTGTCAGTCCAGCTGCAAATGAATTGCTTTGTGTTTAAACGTCTTGGTAACACGGCAGTCTGTCTGTAGCTGAGCGGCGCTGCAGAGAGACTGCCATCCTCTCCAAACAGGGGCAATAATGCTCCTTCCTCCTGCAAAGCATCTTCTGCTGGAGCCTGACAGCAAGTGGCTGCCTGGTGTTTGTGTTCCCCATGATGGGTGTATGTACAGCTCTGAAATTGCTGTCTGAAAGGTGTCAGCTGCCTGCTGCTGACTCTGCGAGCTGTGCTGCGGGTTGCTGGAGGAGAGCTCTTGCTGCAAGAGGCCTGGTCTTGGCCTTGACAGGGTGGAAGAGCTGACCTGCTTTGGCCTAAGAGCCTCTTGGGAAGCGTGTGGGGATGGAGAGCTGCCTGCCTGGGTGGCAGTAGCAAGCGTAGGTAGCAGAGAGCCACTTCCTCACCTTCCCTTTGCTGGCTGCTGCAGGAGAGTGTTGATGAGGTCTCTGTGTCTGCTCTCCAGGTCTTCTCTTGCTCTTCCATCTGGAGCAGCAGGGTGATGCTGGCTGTGCCTTTTTTCTCCTTTGTAGCTTCATGTTTGCCCCTGATGCCCAAGGTTTGTGGCATGCCTCCTGGGCAGCAGCAGAGCCGACACCTTGAGCTGCTCCTCCAGCCTTTGTCACCCACAGCACCCCTTGTCCAGCAGCTCCCAGTATGTACCCCAAGGATGCTCCCATCCACAGAACCAGTGGCATACAAGCATCATATTTGGAAGAGTCTGGGTTTGTCCTTGCAGTCCTGGGGGAGCAGGAATGCAAATGGCATTTCCCAGGCCCGGCCCTGGGCTTGTCCTCTGCAGCCTTGGCCCTGCCCACTGGTCCTGCAAGGATTCAGCCCTTGCTCTTCCTTCAGTGAAGGACCAGGGTGCTGAGCTGCCCAGGCTGAGGCTGCTTGGCCTGGTGCTGGTGTCCCCTCCACAGGCACTGCTGGGGAGGACAGAGCTGCTGCCCCGGCCCAGCTGCAGTGCCAGGGCTGGCAGGGCCAGGGCCTGAGCGTGCAGCGTGTCGGGGCTGAGCTGTGTTTGCCCTTTCGTTCTGGGAAACAAACCCCTTTGTTTGGCTCACTCGCTGTTGTTCCGATCACGTCAGGGTCCTCACTGTCCCAGACACAGCCCGTGTTCCCTCTCAGCCTTGGCCAGCTCCTGCTTTCTCCTCACTGGGGAGAGTTCCTGGCTCTCCTGGGACGGTATTTCCACAGCCTGGGCTGGCATGGAGCGGCCTTGAGACTGACTTGGCAGAGAAATGACACTGTGTGGAAAGTCCAGGAATGCAGAACTTTCCCGTCTGTGCTGGTGGCTGCAGCAGGGTCACTGGGAGGCTGCCCCAGAGCATCCATCAGCCCTGTCTGTGCTGAGTGGCTGCTACCCTTGCAGCAGTTTGGGCTGGGAGATGGTGGTAGCCTCGTGTGCTGAGCTCCATCCCCTGCTTCCCTGTGCCCTGTCAGGACAGAAGGCTGTGCTGCCGCTGCCTGAACCCCCTAACCTTGCCCTTCACCTCCCCATATCTGCGTGTGGTGGGACAGGACCATCTCATGGGCTTTTCCTTTTCGGTTCCTCGCCCTGTCCTTGCCCCTCAGCATGGAGAGGGACCCACGTGCAGGCGTGTGGAGGGAGCTCCTCTCTGCCCGGTGCTTCACGGTGCGGGTCTCGTGCTCGCTCTGCAGGGAAGCAGCCTGGAGTGGTTTCTCAGACTGCAGGTTCCTAATTAGTGCTGCATTAAGGCACCTCGGAAATTCCTTTCACAATTAAGAAGCAAAACTCTCCCATTAGTTAAAGGATTAAAATCCTGTTGCCAGTGACTACAGCTAGGTTATGTTAATCCCAACCTAATTGCCATGGGGCTGGAATTTGAAGGTCAGGCTTCATACAGAGCTCTGATTCCTGTCCTGGATGTGCTCAGTGCCACTCCAGTCAACTTTTTATTGGTTTTTCCCCATTCTACCTTCCTCTCCACCCAGCTGACAGGAGTAAGCTCTCTCTGGAGCCTGATGCTTCTCAGCACAGGTTGAAATGAGCTGGTGGCTCTTGAGCACATGCGGTAAGGGGAGCAGAGGGACCAGTTCATCCCCGACCACTTGGTTTTTGCAGAGCCCAGCAAGGAAGCCTGGGAGGTAGAAACTGCCACTGTATTATTGTGCAGAAGTTGAGGTTTGACGCTGTCAACCAGTAATCCCATTGTGCTGTTACCACTTCACATGGCTCAAGCTTCCCCCTTGTTTCCTCTTCGTCGGGAGCTTGGACGTGAGCCCATACCCTCTGTCCGCCCTGCCACCTTCCCCTACAGACCTACAAGGTGCCAGGGAAGACCAGAACCTTTCTGCTCTGCAGTAACCAGCAAGCTGTGGTGACTCTGCTGGGTTATTTTGGGTTGTACCCCAGGGAATTAACACCACGTTCCCTCTGTTCTGGTTAGTCCGATTAGCATCTCCCGCGGCTGTAGCGGTGCCAGATGCCCCGTGTGCCACGGCTGCTTCCCGCTACTCAGTAGGTCTCCACGTGGCATTAGCCTTGTTTACTCAGCTTTTAAGTAAAACCACTTGTTCTTGCTGCCAGCTGCTTCTGCCCACGTGATGCTGCTCTGGCCTTGGGTCGGGATCGGAGCTGGAGCTGACCCCGGAGTCGGTGCACCCCAATTTCCCTCCTGGCTGCCCTGAGGGGCAGCGTGACCCAACTGGGTCTGTGCCAGGCTTGGAGGGGTGAATTCAGTGAGTAAATAAGCAGCAGTGTGTGACTCTGAGCAGGGACAAAACACATCTTGTTGCTTTGGCAAGGTTTTCATCAGACCTTCTGGTGACGTGGGGTCCCCTTTAGATCCCCTTCAAACCCCGCCTCTGCTCTGCTTCTGCTGTGCAGGAGAGTGTCTGTCCACTCCTGCAGCTGGGGTGGAGAAGGTGCTGAACCTGGAACTGGGATCAGCTTTGGTGTCCTGGAGCACAAGCCCGGAGTAACTGGTGGAAGAGGCACTGCCATCTCCCAGGATGTGTAGCCCAAGTGACTGTCAGACTGGGGTGTTACTGCAGAGCTGTGTCCCAGCTGTGTGCACACACAAACATGCACTGACACACGTGCCATTTCTACCCAACTGCCCCACCATGAAGGCTGAGGGTTTGGGGTTGTGTTCCCAGGACAGACTTTCATAGCTGGGAGGCAGGGATTTGACTGTTGGTGGATGCAAACTGCTGCCAGGCTTTAATGATGTCGCCTTGTCCTCTTGCAGGCTAATATTGGCCAAATGGATACGCCCAAAGAGCTCTGGAAGATGATAACAGGGAACATGGCTCTGATACAGGTGAGAAAAGGGGGAAGGAGGAGGGGGTGGGGATATTGGTAGGTGGTGAAAGCCAACTGCAACAAGTGTCAGGTTTAAACACCTGGGGTTTGGTAGCAGCAGCTTGTCTCACCAACCTCTTACTGTACCAGTTTGCTCTCTAGGGAAGACTTGGTGTTCCCCACTGGATGCTAATCCACCGGGAATGGTGGTACCCTGGGTGGCATTCCCCTCTTCCCTCAGCCCAGGACTGTTCTGCTCTCTATTCCCCTTGGTGACTGCCTAGTTTTTATCTGCAGGTTCAGGCTACAGTGGTTGGCTTCCTGGCCTCGATTGCAGCGGTGATATTCGGATGGATCCCTGATGGGCACTTCAGCATCGACCACGCTGTCCTGCTCTGTGCCAGCAGCGTGGCTACTGCTTTCATTGCTTCCCTTGTTCTGGGTGAGAGACAGACCCTGCACACACCCTCCATGTGCCTCTTCCTAAAACGATGGGCTCTCCTTGGCCTCATCCTGTTTCCTTCCTCTCTCTGGCTGTAGGCATGATTATGATTGGAGTCATCATCGGATCCAGGAAGATGGGGATCAATCCTGATAACGTCGCCACACCAATTGCTGCCAGCCTGGGGGATCTCATCACCCTGGCTCTGCTCTCAGGAATCAGCTGGGGCTTGTACAAAGAGCTGGGTGAGGAGCAACAAAAAGCCTTTGTCTCTCCCTGGTCCTTCCATCATCTCCCTCACGATTCCTTCCACGTGCTGCAGCATCCCCCTTGCGATTCCCCCTCTTCCTTTGCCCTTCCTGCTCTCGGGGTATGTAGGACGCCTGGTCTGGGAGCTCCCCCAGTTAATGAGAGCTGGTTAGAACCAACAAGGGGAGATAATAAACCTTCTTACTGCTCTTGGCAGTGATCTGCATGCTTCCTTCTCACTGGGTGAGGTGGTAAGGGAGAGGCTGTCTCCTTCCAAGTGCTAGGGGCTTGCTTTTGGTGAAAGCAGCAGGAGGAGGCAGCTTTGGATTTCATGTTCCCTACTGTCAGCACCAGCTGGGGACCCTCAGTGCAGAGCTGTAGACTCCAGACTTCCCCCACCTTCCTTCCCTGGCAGCCGGGGTACAGGGACGTGACTCAGCCAGGTTCAGCCAAAGGTGAAGCAACGCTGGGAGGTCTTGCCCAGGACTGGGAGGTGGAAATGAGCAGCTGAAATGGAAGAGATCTCACGTGGATCTGTTGACAAAGCCCCTGAAAAACCCCAGGAGAAGAAAATGCCATGTCCTGCAGAGTTGAGTTGAGGCTGGCCCAGTCTCCTTTACCCATTGGCATTCCAGGGATGGCAGCAGCCTGTCCACAGGCTCCATGAGCTCAGATGAAGTAACACTGCAGCAGGACGTGTCCTTGACCTGTTGTTCCCTCTGCTTCTTTCCCCCCCTCCCCTCTCAGAGAGCAAAGCCTACGTGAACCCTTTGGTGTGCGCCTTCTTCATCGCCCTGCTGCCCATCTGGATCATCATTGCCAAGAGGAACGCGGCCACTCGGGAGGTGCTGTACTCAGGCTGGGAGCCCGTCATCATCGCCATGGCTATCAGCAGGTAGGAGGGCAGGGCAGGGCTCCTTCCCCCCCAGAACACAGGCAGACAGGGCACCGCTCCCCCCAGCCCTCTCCACCTCCTATCCTTCCATACGTTTTGGGGGAAAAAGCTCCTAAAACCGTCTTCTGTTCTCAAATGTTGAGGCTTAAAACCGTGTCCAGCAGCCACGGCTGGGGGTGGGTGTTAAAAGGGGGGTATGTGTGTGCCCCTTGCTGGGGTGGAGTGAGCCCTCCAGGCTCTGGGTCTGTATTTCTCAATGAGCTTTGAGCACTGACCCCTTTGCTCTGCCCCTCTTGCAGTGTTGGGGGTCTGATTTTGGACAGAACGGTCTCAGACCCGAACTTTGCTGGGATGGCTGTCTTCACACCCGTCATTAATGGTGAGTTCAGCTCGTGGCAGACAGTGGGACTGTCCCACGTGCTTTATCTCAGGCAGATTAAGGAGATTTAATTCCCTTCATTTTGATCCCCTGTGCTGGTTAGACCCAAGCTCTGCAGCAGCCTGGCTCCCTCTGGTGCCCTCCACTGCAGGGTGACTGGCCTGGGAGGTGCTGCCTAAAACACACCATTTCCAGGAGCCCAACAAAAACTCTCCTCCTTTCCTGAGTCCTCCTGGCTGGTGGGAGATCCCTTCCATCATCCAAGATGTGTGCATAAGGGTTTGGATTTCCAACTTGGAATCACGAAATCGAGTTGCTTCTGGTATAAAGCTCTGGCTTCTCTTCTGCCTGATGAACAGGGGAAACTCCTTTGTTGGTTCCTTTTTGCAATAATTGGAGTTGATTCTGAGCTCGTGCATCTTGTGCCAGTGGGATCCATGGTTTTGCTATGCCTCACACATGGAATAATAGTCCTGAGCTTCCTGTGCCTCTTTGGGTGGTTCCTCCTCATCATCCTTGTTGTTTTCATGTGCTGCTTCCAACCAGAGCTGCAGGAGCAGCACCACGTCTGTTTTACACAGGGGCCCGAGGGGAAACTGCAGAACAGTGTGCTTTGTCTCAGCCCCTTACATCCTGCAGAAGTGGAATTCAGGGCAAAAATAGACTGTCCTACATTATTCCAGCACCTGGCGACTCCAGATCTGCTGCCTTTGAATAGAACCCTTTAAAAAGAGCCCAGGACATCATCTCCCTGCTCTCTCCTCATCCACAGGTGTCGGTGGCAACCTGGTGGCAGTGCAGGCCAGTCGCATCTCCACTTACCTGCACATGAGTGGGATGCCTGGGGACAGCTCTGAGACAGCCCCCCGCAAGTGCCCCAGCCCCTGCAGCACTTTCTTCGGCTCAGGTATCCGTGGTGGGTGTTGAAACAGGGTGAATTCTGCCAGCTCTGGGGAGCTGTCCCGGGAAACGTTGGCTGAAGCCTGCTGGGAGGCAGCTCCTGCAGCCTGGGCTGCCCTCTAGAGACCATCAGACCTCCAGCCCAGCCACTGTGTGAGGCGACAGGGCTCTGCTGCGTGGGGGAAACGTGGTACTGAAGTCCCATGCCCTAGCTCTGTAAATCCTCCACTCTCTGAATCCTTCCCACACACATGTCCAGCTCTGGGCCCCTCAGCTCAGGAAGGACATGGAACTCCTTGGCAGAGCCCAGCGCAGGGACACTGAGGTGATGGAGGGAGTGAAGCCCCTTCCTTGTGAGGAGAGGCTGAGGCAGCTGGGGCTCTTCAGCCTGGAGAAGAGGAGGCTGAGGGGTGACCTCATCAATGGTCATGAAGATGTGAGGGGTGAGAGGCAGGAGGATGGAGCCAGGCTCTGCTCAGGGATGGCAGCGACAGCACAAGGGGGAGCGGGTGCAGCTGGAGCAGAGACGAAGCTCCATGGGGATGTCAGGAGGAGCTTTGTCCCTGTGAGGGTGACACAGCCCTGGGACAGGCTGCCCAGAGAGGCTGGGGAGTCTCCTTCTCTGGAGACACTGAAACCCACTGCAGAGTTGCTGTGTTCAAGCCCATCTGAAGCCCAGACTCCATCCTTGTTTCCTTGCAGATGTGAATTCCCGCTCTGCTCGTGTGCTCTTCCTGCTGGTGGTGCCTGGACACTTGGTTTTCCTGTACACCATCAGCTCCATGCAAGGTGGACACACCACGCTCACCCTGATTTTCATAGTCTTCTACATGACAGCTGCACTTCTCCAGGTGAGCTGGAGCCTTGTGGGGCTGTAACCCCTGGGCTGGAGTTTGGGGGTCGCTGCCTTGTCACCCACAGAGGGGACAGGACGTTCAGTCACACACACCACTGCTGAAGGTGCAGTGATACCCCCAGCCCTAGGTGAGAGATTTATGTGCTGGGGATACATGTGCCAGGCAGGTTGTGTTTGACAAACAAGCTGGTATCAAGCTGGATAAATCCTCCTTTGTTGATACCTTCACACACTGTTTTTCTTTCCTCCTGTTCTTGGCAAGTTCTGAATCTGTCTTTTGTCTCTTTGAAGTCCTCCTGATAGCAGAAGTGTTTACTCCTTGTGTCTTAATCAGTCACATAAGGTGCTGTAGAAATTATTTAACTCCAGGTGAAGAAAATGGGGTGTGGGGTTTGCAGGGACCCCATGCATGGTGTGCCAGTCCTGCCTGGTCCCTGCCTGCCCATGGGTACAGACCTGCTGCTCTGTGGGGCTTGGGTCTCCTCCAGGAGCTGGGTGAGCCCAAAGCTCTTCCAAAGGATGCACATGGGTATTCATCCAGCAGCTGCTTCCAGGGCCCTAAGCAGGGAGAGACACTCTGGTTAGAAGGTCCCCTATCAGCCCATCCCACTCATCCCCTCCCTGTGTGGAAGCTGTGCCTGGCTGTCCCTTCAAATCGACAGCTGAGGCCAGGGTGAGGAAATGAGTCAGAGCATCCATCAGAGGCAAGAGCAGGGTGCTGTCATCCAGGAGGCTAAATTTAGGTTGTGAACTCCTGCTGTGTGCTCGGGCACTTGGAAGGGGCTTCCACTGGCAGCCGCTCTGCAGAGCCACCGCAGCGAGCAGCCTGCGGCGCTGGGGGCAGCGGGGCCACCCTGTGCCACTGCCGCTGTCTTGAGCTCTGCTGTGTCCTCAGAGACACCCTCCCAGCCCTGGAGACACCACAGGATTAGCAACAGGCCTGTGTCCCCTTCAGATCCTCGTCCCAGACCTTGGGCTTGGGAGATCCAACGCAGATCTCTTCTTCCTTTGGGTGCTGACAGGAGCCCCTCGCTGCACTGCAGCACATCACCCCGTGCTGGTGGCTTCAGCTGCTGGGCTGTTGGTCTTTGATTCCTGGAAGCTGGGTGTTGCTGTCCCTTCCCAAGCATCCTGCACACTTCCTTGTCTTTGCCCTGTGTCCCACCAAGCTTGGTCGGGTCAGGTCTGAAACTGAGGTGCAAAATGTGGCCTTTTCAGTGTTGGGGTGTCGGCGTGTTCTCCCTTCAGAGCCTCAATTTGGGGATGATGTGCACAGCCAAGGAAGGATAAGGCAGAGATTATTAAGGACACAAGGGATTCAGATGCCTGGGGCCCCCCTGAAACTCACCAGGTTCTTTTTTGGGGTGTTTGTGTTGCTGTTGGGGATGCAACCTGCATTAAACACAGTGCTCAGCGGGGTGGTTCTGCCCTGCCCACAGTGCTGGGCTGGGGCTTAGCCCGCTGCTCCGTGCAGGCTGGGCTTGCAGAGGTCAGGGTTTGTGGCTGATGTGGCTCTTTTCTTCCCCCCCTCCCAGGTTCTCATTCTCCTCTACATCGCTGACTGGATGGTGCACTGGATGTGGGGCAGGGACCTGGATCCTGACAACTTCTCCATCCCGTACTTGACAGCGCTGGGGGACTTGATTGGAACAGGTCTCCTCGCTCTCAGCTTTCACATCCTCTGGCTCATCGGTGACCGGGACTCTGATGTGGGAGACTAGCTCTCCCCACTGCCCCCCTTCCCACAGCTCTCCTCCTCCTTTCCTTTCATCATTGTTCTTTTCCCTCCCCTCTTGCTCTCTGTTGCTTCCTCCCCCTGCCCCGTCTCTCCTGAGACTTCATCTTTGATACTGGATTCTCATTATTTTCAATGGGAATTTTATGTGGTTTATATTTCAAGCCAAGTTTGTACAGAAAATAAATCTAGTTTTAGGAAGGACACACAAAAAAAAAAGCATAATGAGACAATCACCAAGTGCAATTCCACAGTAGTTATGTCTGAACTGAGGTTACAGTGAAGCTGCTGGTCCCTTGGATCACGCAGGGAGCCTGCCCCATCCCATCCCCACAGCTGAAGGGCTGCTCTTTTCGCTTCATAAGCGTTTTTAAATACTGGAGGGTGAGGTTCAGGTTTATCTTCCTGAACAGGCACCTTCTAGTGAAGTTCCAACCTCGTGGATGAGGGTGTGGGGTCATTCTCTGCCCTCCTCCCTTGTGCCCCCTCTGCGAGTCTCCCTCCAGCCCAGCATCCAAAGCAGGTGATGCTCTCCAGAGGGGTCAGTGGAGATGCTGGGGAAGGGTCCTCTCTACTGAAACACCTGCTCACACCGTGAGCACAGGGTTCCCCTCCTGTTTGTTTCCCTTCTGCTTTCTGTGCTGCTCAGCTCAGTGATGGCTCAGCCCCCTCCTGCTCCGTGCTGGTGTTCAGCAGACCAACTCTCCCCCAGTCTGGGGCAGTGTAATGAGAGGAAACCTGTTCTGGCTGTGTGACTGGCACTTGTAACTGGTCTCCAGGAGCGCTGCCGGCACTCGAGGCTGCTTAGTTTTCCTGTTTGGCTATAAACCAGTTCAGTAAACTGGGCACAGGTTGGTCTAAGTGGGTCTTACTGACTTGGAAACCTCACCCAGTTGTGCCAGGCTCGCAGGGCACACTCAGCAGACAGTGCCATTAAACAGCCTCCAACGTGTGAATATGAACTGACCCTGTTAGAGCTCTTAACAGGGAAAAGGCAGCATGTGCCATGGGGTCTGACTCCAGTGCTGCACTGCACAACGCCTGGGGAGCTGCCAGCACCCTCCCAAACACCCTGGGGATGCCTAGAGCATGCAGTGTAGTGGCACCTCACATCCTCTTCCCAAGTGACTCAAAGCTCTGGGTTTAGTTTGCTGTGTGTGCCCGGAGCGTGGCCACCCTGCCCCTGGTCTGGACTCTGCCCATCCTACTTAACCTGCAGCTCCAGAACCTGGCTGGGAAGCTGGGAGTTTGTGGCTGGCTGTGTTTCCTCTTCCAGCACGTTCCTCACAGCAGAACACGACCACCCTCCCTCAGCCTCACTGCCTCCCACCTGTATTCCCCATATGGCCCCTTCTTTGGGTGCTCTGCCCTCTGCTTCAGCTCTCTGTCCCAGCAGGGCCTCAGCTAGGAGGTGGGGTGATGTGGTGCTGGCAGTGCCCATCTTCATCTGAAGCTGGGCCAGGCTGGGTGCTGTGTTTGTTCTTTGGGCAATGCCAGGACTTAACTGAGCTCCACAAACCCTGACTGAGCACAGTGTGGTGCTTATTAGGTAAGGAGCAGTTCCTGCATCCCCCAGAAAAGAGCTGGAGGCACCTCCTATGGCCAAGGCTAAAGTCAGGCTGGGATCAGGTGTTATCCCAGCCCAGAGATAGGGCTGCAGAGCTGGTCCTTCCCCTGGAGATGAGCGTGTCAGGAAGGTGAGGATTGGTGAGTGGGAAAGCAGCGCTGGAAAGCCCCAGGAGCAGGTGTATCCAAACCAAAGGGCAGTCAGGCTCTTGCCTGCTCAGGACCTCACCCAAGCTGTATTCTCCTGCGTCTCTGGGTGCATGCTGAGCATTCCTCCTCCTGCCAAAGCTGTTGGTCATGGTCAGGAGGCAGAGATGGGACCCTCACCCTGTCTGGCTGCTCACCCTCAGACCCTCAGAAGAGCAGGGATAGATCTTTTGAGGTGACTTTCCCCCTCCTACCTTGCTAATGTAACGCCAGGCTTGCTTTCCCCTTCCCCTCAACTCTCCTTTGTGGCCGTAGCCCTGAACCTCGTGCTCTCCACCCTTGAGATGTGACTTCCCCCAGATCTCCTGACACCCCAACCCTCAGAGCCCAAAGTCCCAGCTTGAGGACCTCAGGAGAGTTGGCTGCTGCTCAGCTCCTTTCTCTGCTGAACGTTGAGGAACAGATCCAAGTCCTCCTTCCATGAACACTTAAGCTTTATATTGATAGAGGAGCATCTATCCTGGTCTTTTAGGTGTCACATCACTCTTCAGTTCCCCAAGAAAATATCCCCCAGAGGGGGAGAACCCACCATTCCTGGGCTCCTGAGACCAGAGGTGATTGAGAGCTGAGACGCTGCTGGGATGGTGGTGTCTGTACATCTGTCTGAGGTCTAAGGGGGGTGTGTGTGTGTGTGTGGGGGGGGTAGGTCAGGGAAGAATCTCCTCTGAAATTGAAGAATATTGATGGTCAAACCCTTTCCCCAGCAGTTGCCCTGGGATGCATGCCTATCTACTGCTGACTGCAAGTGAGAAATACTGGTTTACTCTTTCTATTAAAGGAAAAAAAAAAAGACTGTCTTAATTATTTATAGTTCCTGTAACTGGAATGGCAGATGTCAACTGAACTGATAAATTATATTTGGTTAAATAAAGATGACATTTATTTATGTGGACTCTGCTGCCTTTCCTGCTGCCAGACCTTCTGCTGGGTGGTTTTTGCTTGTGCTGAGACTCTTCTGCTCTGTGGGGGAAAGAGGGTTAAGGAAAATTAAGTAAATTGCTGTGCAGGAAGCCAGAGGTGATTAGTATAAATGAGCCGTGTGGCTCCGGCCCTGGGGGCTCCCGGTGGGAACCGTGGGGGTTTGTCCTTGGCCGTGTCCGGACGCGGGGCCCTGGCTCTGCCACGGGGCAGCCGTACACGTGGCTGTGGCTGAGGGTTCAGGGCTGGGGGACAAAAGGTTCTGCAGCCCCTGAATCTGCAGGAATTCCTGGTGGTTGAAGGACTCGCAGCCTCCCCAGCCGTGGGATTTGCTCTTGTGGGGCTGCAGCTCCTGGGTGCTGCCCAAACAAGGATCGTGTCTGAGGGTGCTGAAACAAACCCCAGGGACTGGGGAGCAGCCCCCGAGGCTTTGCTGGCTCCAACTTCTCCTCCAGCCCTGGGCTGTGCTGCCTCAAGCTTCAGGTTCCTTCCCACAGCCCTAAATAAACCCCTAAATCCTGGGTGCAGGCACAGGGAGGGTCCTTGGGTGTCTGGGGCTCCGGCTGAGGGAAGGAGCGATGGGGGAACAGGGATGGGGAAGGAGGGGTGGGGGGGCAATGATGGGGGGAAGTGGCCAAGCACGTGTTATGGAGGGGGTACTGGCTGGGGCTGCGAGGGTCTGGGGGCACTGGGGACACTGATCAGGGGTGCAGGGGATGGGGCACTGGACACTGGGGGCACTGGGGGCACTGGACGCTGGGGCACTGGGGACACTGGGGGCACTGGGCACTGAGGCACTGGGTGCACTGGGCACTGGGGGCACTGGGGGCACTGGGCGCGGGGGGCACTGAGGCACTGGGGGCACTGGGGACACTGGGGGCTGGGGCACTGGGGACACTGGGGGCACTGGGCACTGGGGGCACTGGGCGCTGGGGCACTGAGGTACTGGGGCACTGAGGCTCTGGGGGCACTGGGGGCACTGGAGGCTGGGGCAGTGGGATCACTGGGCGCACTGGGGGCACTGGAGGCCGGGGCACTGGGCGCACTGGGTGCACTGGGCGCTGGGCACTGGGGGAACTGGGCGCACTGGGGGCACTGGAGGCTGGGGCACTGGGCGCACTGGGGTACTGGGGGCACTGGGGGCTGGGGCACTGGGGCACTGGGCGCACTGGAGGCTGGGGCACTGGGGGCACTGGGGGCACTGGGCGCACTGGAGGCTGGGGCACTGGGGGCACTGGGGGCACTGGGCGCACTGGGCGCACTGGCCGGGCCGGACTACACGTCCCGGCAGCCCCCGCGCGCAGCCGTGGCGGCGCCGCGCGCGCCTCACGTGACGGGCCGGGATGGGGCCGCGCGATCGCATGTTCAAGGTGCTGGTGGTCGGGGACGCCACGGTGGGGAAAACGTCCCTGGTGCAGCGCTACGCCCACGACAGCTTCAACCGGCACTACAAGTCCACGGTGGGAGGTGAGCGGGGCCGCGCCCGGCCGGGGCCCGCAGCGCCCGCGGCCTCCGGGGCCGCCCCGCCGGCAGCCGGCGCGGAGCATCCCCCGGCACCCCCGGCCCGTGCGGGGCCGGCGCGGCTGAGTAACCCCTCTGTTTGTTACCCCGTGTGCGTTACCCCTGGGCAAGCCTTGTGTGTGTTACCCCTGTGTAACCCTTGTGTTTGTTACTCCATGTGTAACCCGTGTGTATGTTACTCCCTGTGTAACCCGTGTGTATGTTACCCCTTGTGTTTGTTACTCCTGTGTAACCTGTATGTCACTCACTGTGTAACCCTTGTGTGTGTTACCCCTGTGTAACCCTTGTGTTTGTTACTCCATGTGTAACCCTTGTGTATGTTACTTCATGTGTAACCCTTGTGTGTGTTACCCCTTGTGTTTGTTACTCCTGTGTAACCTGTATGTCACTCACTGTGTAACCCTTGTGTATGTTACCACTTGTGTATGTTACTCCCTGCATAACTCTTGTGTATGTTACCCCTTGTGTATGTTACTTGCTGTGTAACCTGTGTGTATGTTACTCCCTGTGTAACCCTTGTGTATGTTACCCCTTGTGTTTGTTACTCTCTGTGTAACCCATGTGTGTGTATGTTACTCCCTGCATAACCCTTGCATTTGTCACTCCTGTGTAACCCTTGTGTTTGTTACTGTCTGTGTAAGCCCTGTGCTTGTTACTCCCCGTGTAACCCCTGTGTGTGTAACTCCCTGTGTAACCCCTGTGTGTGTAACTCCCCGTGTAGCCCCTGTGTGTGTCCCTCCCGCACAGCACAGCTGGGTAACTCTCCTTACTGGTGAATCCCGAGGGATGAACGGGGAAACCCTGGGAGCTGCGGCACGGGGAGCAGGGGGGACGTGGCCTCTCCGCCCTGTGCCCCCCAGCAGCACGAGCTGCCCGTGGGTTCGGTGCCTCTGTCTGTTGCTTGACAGGTTTGGGGGGTTTTGGGGTGAATTCCTGGCGTTGCAGCATTCCCAGCCCGCTGAGCACAGCCTGGCTGCACAGCTCTCCCTCCGCAGGGAAAACCTGAGGCACCACCTGAGCCTGGCCCGGGGTGGCTCCGAGCAGGGGGGTTACAGAACCCGGAGGCCCAGGGTTCAGGGAAGCCCCGTGATTTGGGGCAGTGGGGACCACCCAGCGCTGGGAAACCCCCCCTTTGCTGCCGGCCTTGCCCAGGAGGCGCAGGGGGAGTTGCCCCTGGGCTCTGCCAGGCTCTGGTCTGAAGCCCGGGAAGGGCCAGGCCCTGGCAGAGCACCCAGGAGAGGGATGAGGCGCTGGGAATGCGCGTGACTTCTGCTTCTCTGAGGGAGTTTTGTGTGTGTGTGTGGCCATCCCCTGCCATGGGGCATGGAGCGGGGAGCCCCTGGAGCCCCTGCAGCCCCCCTGGAGCCCCTCTGGAGCCCCTGGAGCGCCTGCAGCCCCTGGAGCCCCTGCAGCCCCTGAGCCCTGGCAGCCCCTGGAGCCCCTGCAGCCCTCCCGACTCAGCGCTTCCTGTGGCAGAGGAGAGGGGACGGCCCTTGCAGCCCCCCCTGTGTCTGGGCTGTGCTGGGGTGGGCATGGTCCTGCTGCGGCTGTGGAAGCGGGTCCTGGGCTGGGCTGTGCTGGGAGGCGGTGGGAGGCAGTGGGGGAACCAGCCCCGAGGTGCAGAGTGTCCCTGATGAGGTTTCGTTTCTTTGCTTGTGGGGCTCTCCAGTGGATTTTGCTCTGAAGGTGGTTCAGTGGTCGGACTCGGAGACGGTACGGCTGCAGCTCTGGGACATCGCAGGTAGGTCCACACAGAGCTGCTCAGGAGCAGAGTTAAACTCTCAGGCCCTCCTCCTCCTCCTCTCTTTCTCCTCCTCCTTCTCCTCCTCCTCCTCTCCTCCTCCTGCTTTCCATAGGAGGCTGATACAGAAACAAACCCTCAGGCACTGCCCTGGCTCTCCGTGCCGTCTCTAGTTTGCAATAGTAATTTAAACATTTAATCAAAAGCAAAGAACACGCAGCACAGATGATAAACCCTGTGAGCCTTTCAGAGCCAGAACAGGGAAACAGGCTGGTTGGGAGCAGGATGTTTTCACTTCTCAGCTCTGAGTCTGCTGTTTGAGTCCCAATTTCCCACTCCAGCGCTAAACACAGTGGAGTGAGGAGCTCCTGCTCCCTGGAGGGGCAGAGAAACACGGTTCCCAAACTGCTGTCTGACAGCAGAAGACCCAGGACAGGCTGGTGCAGCAGCGTCTCTGAAATGGCCCCTCTGGATCTGGGGCTGAGGAGAACCAGGCTGTGGTTTCCTCTGGTGTGTCTGGGAATCCATAAAAGGAGAACAGGAAGGAGAAGTTTGCAGCAAGGGGGTTGCAGCAAGAAACTCATTTCCATTTCGGCCCCAAGAGGCATTTAAAGGTTCGTAAAGCAGAGGGGCCACGCTGGTCAGAGTGTGCTGAGCAGGAGGGATGCAGGCCTGGTGGTCCCTCCTTCCACCTCAGAGGGTGCAGGGAAGGTCAGGTGGCTGCAGGCACCTCGAAGCGCTCGGCTCTCCATGGTTTCGGGGTGAAAAGCCTGTCCACCAGCCTCAGGGCTGCTCAGGAGCCCACAGTGGAATCTCTCTGGTGTCACCAGCGCTGGTTTCCTCCGTGCTGCTGACCCTTATGATGTGGTGTGGCTGCTCCATGGTGTGTCCCCACGCCACAGGCACAACCAAACCCTGCAGTGGCACGGCAGGGCCCCTCTCTGGGTGCAGTTTCAGTAGCACAGTGAGGTGTAAGCAGTGACCATGCGAGTGCTGATGGTCTCCAGAGAGCCTGACAGCACTGCTGGGCCCACCACAGCACCAGTCCCACCAGAGCAGGGATGGCTGTGCCAGTGGCCAGGCATCTGCTTGGGCAGGACCCACCTTGGTGCCTCTGTTTCCTCATTATTTACGTGGAGATGGGTAGTGAGACGATTCTGAACCGTGGTGACTGTGTTACCTGCATGAGCCAATGTGAAAATCCTGACTCTGGGTTTGGTGTTGTTTCTCCTTTTGCTCCTGAAGGGCAGGAACGCTTCACGTCCATGACCCGGCTGTACTACAAGGAGGCGTCAGCCTGTATCATCATGTTTGATGTCACCAACGTCAGCACGTTCAGCAACAGCCAGAAGTGGAAGCAGGATCTGGACAGCAAGCTCACGCTGCCAGATGGGAACCCTGTGCCTTGCCTGCTGCTGGCAAACAAAGTGAGCAGCTCTGGACGTGCCCCACGTGTCTGTGTGTGTGCAGAATGCAAGGAGACCCCTTCAGCCCCGAGCCTCAGCTCAGAGTTTTCCCATAGCTTGTCCTCTTTTTAAGCCTTCCCTTAACTCTTCTTGAGTTTTCCTTGGCTGCAAGGGTTCTCCTCCTTCCCTGGGACACGGTAGGGCTTAGTGCATGGGTGGTGCCCTAGGATGCAGTGCCTGGTGCTGGCAGAGCTCGAGCTCTGTGGGTCCTGGGTGACAAAGCTGTTCTCTTTCTGTTTCACCCTTTGCCTTGCAGCACCCTGGGACACAGGGTAGGATGCTGGGCAGGATGCTGCAGGGAAAGGTTCTGCCAGAGGGATGTTGAGCTGTTGGATGGGGTGTGAGGTTTCAGTGTGTAGGTCAGTTGCTGCCTTTTAATGATGCATTTTTCTTCCCTTTAAGAACTCCCTTTGTGCTCTCCACGTGCCAGCGCTGGCTCAGCTGCCCTTCCCACAGTCAGTTTGAGACTTGCCTGGTTTGGGAGAGCCTAAAACTGGAGATGACTCTAAAAACATGATGGGTGGGCAAGAGAGGGGCTTTTCTTCTCCACTTCTTCCCAAGTGCTGCTTTTCCCCCTGGTTTAAGGTGCCAGTTTTGCCTGCAGCTACTTCAATACAAGCTGTTAGGGGACAGGTTTGCTCACCACCTCTCCATCCATCCCATTGGCATCAGCAGGGCTGCCCTGGTGGCACCTGGGGAACCTCTCCTTGGTGCTGAGAGGATGGTCAGATTTTGGCTAGGGGCAGATTTTGGCTGGGGGATGATGCTCTCTGGTCCTGTGCTGGATGAAGCTCCATTCCGTGCGTGCTTGACTGAGGTGTGTCAGTATCTCAGATGAGATAATCGGTCGCTGCTTGCAACATCCCATTAAGAACCTTGCCCCAAGAACTCTCTATCAGCTTGGGATCTGGGAGATGGGGAGGCTGAGCCTACCCTCTGCCTGCTGAGGGGGAGAAATCCCCTTCCCAGCTTAAAAATTAAAAGGCTGACCTGAGAAGGACTCTAATCCTTGTTCTCCAGTGTGACCTTTCCCCGTGGGCAGTGACGAGAGAAGAAGTGGATCGGTTCAGCAAGGAAAATGGCTTTTCTGGTTGGGTGGAGACATCTGTGAAGGAAAACAAGAATATCAACGAGTCCATGAGGTAGGGACAACGACTGCTGGTCCATCAAAGGGTTAATTCCCCCTCTCAGCCGTCTCTGAGCGAGGGGAGATGCTGTCAGGGAGTAACAAATAGCAGCAATAACAGCGCAAGTAAATCTCCCCAAGGGGAACTGGATTCTGAAAGGTCAGAAGTTTTTCTCTCCTTGGTTAAGCTCCGACAGGCTTTTGGAAACAGGAGCTCTTTGAATGATAATCAGGGATGTTTTCTCCTGTGCTGGCCTCTACCAGGAGGATGGGGCTTTCTTCTGCAGAGATAACAAATTCTTTTGTGATGTGCTGGTCCCTTGAGGCAGAATTTGGCCTTTTTCTGGGAGTTCTTAGGCTGGGTGGTCACACCTCGTCTGGAGGTTGGGCAGTTTGTACCTGGGAAGCCAGTTGCTGTGTCCCAGTGCTGAACTGGACCCAGGGTGAGGTGTTGTGGTAGGTGGTGGTAGTTGTCTGGTCACTGCAGAGTCTTCTGAGGCTGCCAGGTGATAGCAGTGATGCTGTGGTCATGCTGTGAGGTCCTGCAAGGTCTGGAGTCCCTCTGGAATGAACCACTGTTTCTTTTTTACTGCTGAAAAACACCGTGGTCCAGTGCTGCAGCCAACCAAACTCACATATGTTTGTCTTCCAGAGTCCTGATTGAGAAGATGATGTCCTCATCCACTGGTGATGGAAGCTCCTCTACTGCCAGGATTGGGGATTATATTGACATCAAAGAGACATCCCCGCCAGGCTGGGCTTGCTGTTAGACACACTGACTGCACCATCTGCCTTGGGTCTAGCAGCAATGTCCTATTATTATCACCAGTTTATTTCCTAAGCTGGCTGTCCCTCTTTTTGGGCTGTTCTCCTGTTTTTCACACGATCACAAACTGCCTCCTGTTCCCCCTGCTCTGGGTGGAGCATCGCTGTGGGGTGAGCAGTGGAAAGCAGAGGGGGTTGAACTGGTTCCTCTTTCTCCTGGTGCAGCAGCACCTGGGAGCTCTGCTGCCAGCGTGTAGCACACCCCATACTTGAGCACGTGCCTTGGATTAATTTCATTTACTTTAAATACTGAGCACTTCATCCTCTGTTGTGTGACAGCCTGGCTGGGGCAGGGTGAAGGGTGCCCCGGGGTGCGCTTGTCACATTCCTGCACCTTTTATTCCCCACTGTACAGAGGTACCAGGCCAAAGCCTCACAGGGACTTTCCTTGGATGCCACGGAGTTGGAGCAGTGTCTGTGCCTGTGGATTCCCAGGTGGGATTACAGCAAACTCTTCTCTTCATGTTCCAGAACTACACACTCAGTGTACGTATCCCAGAGGGACCAACACCCTCAGCGTCACCACTGATGGTCCTCAGGATGTGAAGCCAGGTGGGGATTAGCGTGGTGCCCAGCGTATCCAGACCTCCCTGCATGAATTCCAGAGGCTGTGAGGCACAGCCCTTCACAGTTGCATCTGCTGGCTGGGTTGTCCAACAGCAGAGACCTCAGGTGTTTGTGGAGGATCACCCAGTTGCTTCCTGCTCATTCCTTCTCACCCTCCATCTAGCACAAGCCTCCCTATGCTGCTCCGCTTTATTAGGGCGCAGAGAGCTGGAGGAGGAATAGGTTGTAAACTCCTTTGTGTGAGAGAACAACAGTCCTTTTCACTTGGAGGACACCCCATGTCCTACCATCTCAAACAGCTTTGCAATTGCTGCCCAATTGCCTTCCCACAATCACTCTGTAGTGGGGATGGAGCTGGGAAGGCAGCTCCCTGAAAGCCCACCCGCTGCTTTTAGTGGTGCAGGGGGGATGAAGGAGAAGACTTTGCAGGACAAAAGGAAATGAAGAGAACTGCTCCCCACTTGCCTTTTGATGCCTGCTTTCCCTGGGCATCCCCAGGTACTCACTGCTGAGAGCAATCCTGGCCAGCAGCAGCAAGGAATTGGTCAAGGCACGTGGGAGAGTTCATAGGAAGCGTGGTCTGTCCTGTCTGGGTTATACAGCATGCCATGGTATGGAAATGGCCTGCCCAGGTTTCAGGTGAGGACTGGAACAACTGATCTTCAACGATTTTTTCCCCTTCTGGAGCAGTTTAATTTGAAAACAGGACTAGAAATTGGCTTGTCCTCATTCCTGCTGAGTTGGGACTGCTCTTCTGTGGCAGAGCCTTCCTTCTGTCCATGTTCTGCGGAGGGAGTCGGGGCTGAGGGCAGGAGCTGATCGCCTTCACTAGGCACCAGGAGTTCAGTTTTCATTCTCTGCAGTTGGAAAGGCTTGATAAGGGCAAAGAAATTTCGAACTAGCACCGTATTCCACTTTTAATCGAAAGCTTAAACCATCTGGGATAGGATTCTGCTGTGCAGATGTTGCCAAACTGGGGTCTGTGGGCACTGAAACAGAGCCTTTCCCATGCCTCTGGATTCACTGCAGAGACATGTGGAACACGTAGAACTGGTTAGCAACAAAGCTGAATTGTCTTGTTGGATTTTACTTCCTAAACATCGTGTTTAAAAAAAAAAAAACAAACAAATTTTTTAATCCTGTAAAATATTTCTAGTCCTTTCCAGAGGAGAATTTGGAAAAGGATCTACCACGAAACCATTAAATCCATTTCCATGTATGCACCTCGAAGTGCTTCAGCAAAGAAGCCAAGTGTTAGAACTGTCCTTGGAGCTGGAGAAGCTTGGGGGGAATCCCTGCCCAGGACCAACTACCTGCTGGAGTCAGCAAGAGCTTGGCACTGAAAAGAAAGCTTGAATTCCTTCTTCAGTGGCCTAGCTCTGAGGCACCACATCTTTATACCTCTTGTGCATCAGTGTGATCCCTACCAGTGCCTCTTCGGTCTCCAGACAAGCTCTTAATCTGGACCTGTTTTTCCTAAGTGCCTCTGAGAGGAGCAAACAGCCAGGGGCAGATCTCTGGAGGTTTTCGTGTATTCTCTCTCATTTCTGCTCTGCCCAGTGGTTTCCGGTGCCGGTATGTGCCTTGGGTTTGCTTTGGGGGTTTTGTTTTCACACTGCTTACTGCTTGTTAAGGTCTCGACAGACCCGGCAGACAAGCATCAAGAAACAAGCCTGTACCACAGGAACAGTCGTTGCTGGAGACGGGTACGGAAACCCACCCAGGCAGGAAAACGGATCTCACCCAGCAGCTGTGTTTGGGTTTTCTCAGACCCTGGTCTGTGGCACACAAGGTGTTTAAAAATGTAAAACCCGGTTTTAACAAAGAAAACAACAAACCCACCCCAAGAAACCAGCCCTGGAGCTGGTCCTGTGAAACAAACCCCTCTCCACTGGCTCTGCCCTGGCTGAGGCAGCCTGTGCAGCCGGTTGCCCATGGATTGGAGGGTGCCCGGCTTGTGCTGGCTGAAATAGCTCTTGGTTTGAAAAGAACTGAAAGGGAAAAGCCAGCCTGGGTGAAGCAGTTTCTAAGGAGTATTTTAAACCAAGTCAAGTCTCATTGGTGCAGAGCAGCCTGAGCTGCAGGCTTTCAAACAGGCATCAGGACAGCCTCCGTGCCCTGTGCTGCACGGGGCTCAACAGCCCCCTGCTTCAGAAGTGATGGCATCTGATCCTCCCTTCTGCAGTGCCAACCTGGACTTTGTGTGCCTCCAGGCTGGCTGGACCTCGTTCACTCTTCCACCTGTTGTTTCTTGCTCCTGTAACTTGGAATTTGTGGTCAGGGG
The DNA here is from genome assembly GCF_964237585.1 of Gallinula chloropus. Lineage (NCBI taxonomy): Eukaryota > Metazoa > Chordata > Aves > Gruiformes > Rallidae > Gallinula > Gallinula chloropus. The sequence continues at coordinate 5,089,450 of NC_140112.1, forward strand.
GCTCAAACCCACACGAAGTTTAAGGGTGTGTTTGATATGTTGGTGACAGCACGCCAGGGCTGCATGTAGCTGGGAATTTTCACTGCAGTACAACAGGCTACAGTTCAGAAATAATATCAAAACTTGGCTTTTTTAAAATAATAAAATGGCATGCAGTTATGCACAGGTATCTGAGAGGCAGGGTTCTGATGAATGTATAGTTAGTTGCAGTATTACCACGTTAACTTAAAGAGAAGGAACTGCTGGGAGGTTTTTCCTCTGTATCAATCAGTAACAGATTGCCAGAGTTTGAAATAAAAGTTTGACATGGCTTGTGTAGAAGTTTGTTGTTGTCTTCCTGCCTCAACAATCCCAACAGATGGGTTCACAAGTTCAAACCAGGCAGAGTCTTGCTGTCAGGAGCCAGGGATGGATAAAGCTCAGGGCACAAACTGCCCTGTCTTGCCAGCAAAACAAATTAGATCCTTTCCACTGAAACATCTTCCTGCCTCAATTATTCAGAGTCTTACTGACCTACAAGTGGGACGTTAAACAGGCAAAACTTTCACATCCCTGAGTCAGTCCTAGTGGCTTTTAATCCAATATACCCAGCTCAGGGGAGAAAGAAAAGAATTCCTTGATGTGGTTGTGTTGTTAATACGCCTTCCTCCTTATGGCTCATTAATTCACACAGTGTATTTTGGGGCTGGCTATGCAGGCAGGCAGTGCCTCTGAATGCTCCTCTTTCTTTCCTGATCAGCTTGATTTTCATGAGTATTGACTGGCACGAAGGACGGGGCACATCTGAATTGATCAGAAAAATGGCAAATTCCAAAGGAGACAAATTAAGCTCAAGCAGGGCATCAAATGAACTCAAATTACTCCTATAATTAAGTAACAAGCTGTCCATATTTGCATTCTTGAACAAGGCGGCTCAGATAACCCAAGTTATTAAAAAAAAAGGGGGTTTTCAAGCTCTGATTTTAATAAAACCAGGGAGCAGCTCCCTGCAGATTCAAGTGCAACACTCAAGTGACCTGATACTGCAGCAGCTGCCATTTTAACGGGCTGTGGAACATGGTTTTGGTTTTTCCATGGCAAAAGCAGCTCCTTTTCTAAACAGTTTCGGGCTTCTGGGGAATTTAAAGCCTGAAGAACCCTAAACCTTCCCTGGATTTTGTGTAACGTGTGTGTGTGTATATGTGCTTTCTATCTGGCAACAAGTACAGGGTGATGAAATCACAGAGCTGTAGGGGTTGGAAGGGGCCTCCAGAGCCCATGGGGTCCAACCCCCTGCCAAAGCAGGGTCCCTAGGACAGGGCACACAGGGCGGCGTCCAGACGGGGCTGGAATCTCTCCAGAGATGGAGACTCCACACCCCCTGGGCAGCCTGTCCCAGGGCTCCCTCACCCTCACTGGGGAAAAGTTCTTCCCCAGATTGGTGGGGAACTCCCTGTGCTCCAACTTGAGCCCATCGCCCCTTGTCCTGTCCCCACAGACACTGAGCAGAGGCTGCCCATGGCCCCTGTGTCCCACCCTTCAGCTATTGATGACCATTGATCAGATCCCCTCTCAGGCTTCTCCTCTCCAGGCTGAACAGCCCCAGCTCACTCCGCCTTTCCCCTTAGGGGAGATGCTCCAGGCCCTTCATCCCCTTCGCAGCCTCGGCTGGGCTCTCTCCAGGAGATCCCTGGCTTTTTCGTACCGGGGAGCCCAGCACTGGACACAAACTCCACGTAGGAGCGGGCCGGGGCTCCCGTCAGAGCGGCGGGACGGAGGGAGGGAGGCCGCGGAGCGGGAATGCCCCGGGACTCCGCCGCGTCCCCGGGACAGGGACCGGGCTTAGGCCGCGCTGGGTGTCTCCGCTCCCGCCGGCTGTGGATTGCTGCCCGGCGGAACCCCTCTGAAGTCCGGCGCTGAATGGCAGCACGTTTACATGACAAAGGGCCCTGGGGAAGAGGCCAGGCGCCTGGCCCTCCCTGCCGGGCCCTAACCTGCCTTCCTAAGCCGCGATAAACCCCCGGCCCCTCGAGGGCAGGGCGGGCCCGCGGCCGGACGCCTGCGCCGAGGGGAGCCGGCGAGCTGCGGGGCCCTACCCCCGGCGCCGAGGCCTTAGCGGGACCGCGAGGCCCCGGGCGGCCCGCGGGAGGGTCCCGCCGGGGGAGCGGCGCGGCCGGGCGGGCCCGGGGGAGGCGCTGCGGGGCCGTCGCCTCCGCCGGGGCCGCTGCGAGGCGGAGCGCCGCGTCCCCGCGTTTTCCCTCCAAAACCACGCCAGGCCCCGCGCGGCGAATCTGCGGGTCGGGCCCCGAGACGCCGCTGGCCCCCGTAGGCGGCGGGGAAAAGGCGGGGCGGGGACCGGAGGTGGCGGCGGGGTGGAGCGGGGCGGAGAGGCGGGGAACGGGTGCGGGGGGGAGCGGGGAGCCCGTGGCGAATCTGCCGCCAGCGCCGCGACCCCGCTCTGTCGCTCACAGCAGCTTGAGCGTGTGGGGCGTCCTCGCCCCCCTCCCCGCCCCGCGGGGAGAGTGGGCGGGGCCTGCGCGCCGTGATGGTTCGAACTAGCCAACGGCGTGCGGCCATCCGCCCGCCGCCGCCAATCAGCGGGGGAGGAGGTGGTGCCAGCGGGGTAGGCTGCACCGCCCCCCCGCTCGCATCCTCTCGGCGGTGCGAACGCGACCATTTTGCGGGGGGGAATCGGCGAGCGGCAGCGACCGCGGCGGAGCGGTGACCGGGGCCGGGGGGGCGGGCGCCGCGGGGCCCAGGCAGAGGAGCGGGCGTCTCCCGCGGCGGGGCGCGGGCCGGCGGAGGCAGCGCCCGAGGGGAGAAGAGGCGGCTCCGGAGGCGCGGCCTGAGGCGCTGGGCCCAGGGCTCCCGCTCTCTCCGGGGAGGGGACGGGCGGCGCTGAGCCCGCAGCCGGGCGACCGTTTCTTTTTCTCCTCCTTCCCCCTCAGCGCTGGGCGACGTCCCCCGGGGCCGGGCCCGAACCGCCGGGGAAAATGTCCAGGCCTGTCAGGTGAGTCCTTGGCGGAGCGCGGAGGCCCCGCTCCCGCCTCTCCTCCCACCCGCCGCGCCAGCGCTGCCTCTTTCCTTCCCTCCCTCCCTCTCTCCCTCCCTCCCTCCTCCCGGGCCCGGCCCCCGGCGGCGGGCTGGCGGTGTAGGCCCTCCCGCCCTCCCTGCTGCAGGCAGGCCTCGCTGCAAGGCCGTGCCCGGGGGCAGGGGCAGCCTGAGGCGAGGCAGGCCGGGCCTGACCGAGCAGCCGCGGGCCGGAGGGGCGGGGAGGACGGGGCCCGCTCGCCGGAGGGGCTGCGTGGCCGTGGGGAGCAGAGCGTGCGCGGCGGAGGGGGCCGGGAGGCCGCGCGGGCTCGGCATGGCCCGTTCGCTCCTGCGTGTTTCCCCTCCTTTTTTCCCCCCTTTTTTTTCCCCTTTTTCCCTATTAAACTTTTATATAAACCCCCGTAACGCGCGGCGGGCCTGGCGCAGGGTGCTGTGCATCGCTTCCCGGGGGGAGGGGGTGGGTTGGGGGGGCGGCGGCCGCGCCGTTAGCGGGGCTGCGAGGGAAAGGCCTCGAGGGAAGGGAGGCGGCGTGCGGCGCCCCGCGTGTTGTAACGGGGAAAGTGGACCTTGGCGGTCCCCCCGTGACCCACTTCGGGCGAGAGGGAGGGAGGGAGGGAGGCGGCGTTCGGCAGCAGGCCTCTGTCGCAGCCCCCTGCACCCGCTTCCAGGAGAGGAAGGAGCGGGGGTGGAGGGAAGCGGTGGCTGGGGAAGGGGTGGGGGTGCAGAGCAGACCACGCCGCGCGGGTTGGGGGAGGGGACACGCATGCAATAACGCCGTGACCAGCGAGGGTCTGGAGGAGAGGGGCCATGCATGCAAGTTAAACCACGTTTAGGGGAGGAGTTCGGTGGAGCCGCCCCTTCTGGTGGGAACAGCATTGAACACACGCCCTTTTCCTCTCGCCTGGTGGCTAACTGCTCTCCCCGGGTCGGGTTCCTACTGGTGTTTCCCTCCCCTCCTGCTCCTCCCCCGTTTCTTCCTCGAGAAGATTGATTTTAGGTCGTTGAGAGAAGGAAACTGTGGGCTGCTCAGTTAAGAGGGCTGTGCTCTTCCCCCAGCAGTAAAGGTCGTGGTGTTTACGTCTCTAGTTAAACCGCATTGGACCTGGAGCGTGGAGTTGCAGGGGCATCTTAACTATGTGGCTGAATCGTGATAACTTTGCAGATCTCTACAGCACAGAGAGCTTGCCATGTGTCTGACAGCTTATTTTGGGGGGAGGAGTGTATTTTTTTTAACTTTCCTCTAGAAAGTACTCGGCGAGTGAACTTGTAATTTAAATTGCCTTTACTGAAGAGGTAAGAGCTTTCATGAGGTATCCTTGGAATGATCTGGAACTATTTCAATTCTCAAGATGCTTTTATTCCCAGATGGGGTCTGTGGATGCTATATAGATATTGGAATAATAAACATGAAATTAATCACAGCTGTAAAAATTGGGTGTAGGTGTTTGTAGGTTTTAGCCTCTGTATTCAAGTAATATCTGATATGCAAGAGAAATAAGTGGAAGCTAGGACTACTTTGCTGAGTAGGGAGGCTTGGCACAGTGATTAGTGAAATAGTTGGTCATTTCATAGCTCTCTTTTTTTTGACCAGTAGTGTATTTCTCCATGCAAAGGTAAAGTTCAGAGTTCCAGCCTTAGGGAGTTGTGTTGGGTCTGGAAGGTGGGTTAACAGGACTGGCTATACCCTGCTCACATCAGGCTTTGGCCTCTTGCAAGGCAGGATGTCTGGCTGGATGGACTAGTGGTCTGATCTTGCATGACAGTGCCTGTGCTCTGAAATACAGCAGTGATGTGACTTTGCTGCTCAGGGTGACACTTCAGTGTACGTGCTGGTGATTTCCTTGCGAGCACTGGAGTCTTGCTACAGGTAAGGAAAGTGTTGCATCTTTAAAAGTGTAGCTCCTAAGGAGGATCCTGGTATTAAGTAACTTTGTGAGCAACCATTTCTAAAAAATAACCTGTATGATCCTGCAGTGTTGTGAAAGATCTGACTTGTCTTACCCTCCATTGACAGGCAGTGATCTACAGGAAAATTAAGTGCCAAAGTCCAGCAGGCTGTTAGTAGCAGAAAATCTTGTGGCATGTGTTGGAAATAGATCTAATAGTCTGCTGTCTAGATGTGTTTAGTGGCCCTTTCAGGGGGAAAAAAAGTAAGTATTCAGTGGTTAGTACATTATGTTGCACTAGTAGGTAGTAACTGGAAAACTCTCCTAATAGATTTAAAGCTAAAACTTGTAAAATTGTGCATTTTTTTTCCTCTGGATATCTTAACTTACTGTTAGTAATATGTAAGTCTGCTGAAAGGCTCCTTATTCAAGTAAGATTTAGTGTTGGAAAAGTCTTCCTCTATTGAGTAGTCTTTGAATTAATTTATTAGGTCTTCTAGCTTCTAATGAATCTATACTCACTTAAACCAATGAACTTAAAATCCAACATGTATCCCCAAGTTTCTTCTTGTCAGTAGGAGACTGCCTTAAGACTGAGTCTGGTTGGTGAAGTCAGTGTCTTGAGACTGTTAAAGAGTAGTAATAGTAATAAAGTCTTTGTACTTAGAGTCTTCATGTGCCTGGCACTTGTTTAATTGTCTTAAAAGTACTTGGCTACAACTTCTGGGTGGATAGTGATGGTATCTGCACTATTGTTAGAAAATGGCAAGTGAAAAGTAAAGGAAACTACAGTTACTGAACCTCTGCATCATGTGGGTAACTCCTCTGAAGTCCTGCAAAGAGCATTTGGAGCTATATCCCTGTCTGCTTCTCAGTGCAAATGAAACAAGACATGTTGAGCCACTATTTTTATATACAGCATCAATTAATGTGTCTTAAGTCAGAACTTTGACTTCAGATTTGATGGAGCTCGCTTCTGCTTTTCCTCTGTGGTCACTTTCACTTGCTGGTACTCCTCTCCTCCAGGCATTGCAAAATGAACAGGTGCAGGGCAGGTATGGAAATCACAGGGTTTGGTTTGTTATTCATTCATGTTAAGATTAAAGTCAGTTATGAATTGGCCTGTCACAGTGCTTCAATGCTCTACGTGCTTTATTTTTCTTTATTAGTAACTCTTGAACCCTAGCCTTGCAGTGGCACTGCAGTGGCAGGGGAGATCCTTTGTAATCTTACTTGCAGGAAGAATATCTGTTCACTATAACTTGTTGCCAGTGTTGTACCTGGACAATGTACAAATATTGTGATTCTGGGAAACTTCCTTGGGGATTGGCACTTAACTGGAGTAATGATGTGTGGCAATGGCCAGAGATAATCCACCAGCTCTTTCTAGATAAATAAAAAGGTATCATCCTTGCTCTGAAAATTCTCACTCTAAAGAGAAATGGAGTAAGGTAGAGAGGTACAATAAAAACCCAAGTACCAGGAACAGCACAGGTCACAGAATTGATTTTGTGTGTGTGTTTGTGTGCTTTGGGGTTCCTTTTCTCTCCCCTGCTCTGCATCAGAACATTTCTATATTGTATTTTAAAATCTCAATTGTAGTTAGGCTCAAATGGAGGATGGGCACAAGACTGCTTAAACTGTTGCTGCATAAACCATTTGTTTTATGGAGTTTCAAGTCATGTGTATCCCTAAAAATTCTGCAGATACCATGAGCAGTGCCTAGTCTTACAGACGTTGGGAGTTACACCAAGTCCAGACCCAAACAATGACCTCTCTAATTGGGAACCTCTAGTCGGTGAGTCTCCTCTGAGTATAGTTGAGCCAATTTTTAAGTAGCCTAACACCACAGTGACGTGGTTTAGGTACACAGCTGTCACTGGGCTTCCATGGTTTCCACTTCTGATGTGTAATTGAAAGTGGATGTTCGTTTAAGGCTCAAACCTCACACTGCAGGTTTGCTTTGCACAACTGGGGAAATACCTCTACAAAATGCTGCCTGTCTTATCTTTTTTCCCCTATCTGTGTATTAAAAAACACACCAAAGAGGTGTTCTTAATGGTGATATGTATCTATGCTGACCTCAAACTGGGCCACCAGCAGGAATGAGAACCAGAAAGTGAAAATGACCACTCTGTGCCAGACCTGCACCCAGCCTTGGAAATGGAGAAAGGGCCAGACTATTCTCACAAATGCTTAGTTTGATTAGTTACTGTTACGTTGTTACAACTAATGCCTTATATTAGTTAAACACTGTAGGTTTGTTTGTTTGTTTTAAATCTGGGTAAGGATTTAATCTGTCATTCACTCTACTTGCCCTATTGTGTAAGAAGATAGGTTGTTCCTGCTGCTGGTAATCATTTGACCTAAACGTTTCCCTTCAGTGCAGGGTGGGATCAGTTACTAGCTTTTCAAAGACTACTCCTAGCATTGCTTCTCAGTACTGTAAGTCAGGGTTGTTGGGGTTTTTTTTTAAGCTTGGATTTTAATGCCTGTAGAAATACCTGGGGGTCTAAGCATTGCCTTTAAAAAAACCCAAAAGCTTTCTAAGGGCTTGTTAGCTTTTGTTCTGACATGCTGACTTAGACTGAGAGTTTAGGGACCTCCCTAGCTGAAGATGGGCTATTGCTATACAATCCTTAGTCATTTGTTTAGGCATTTAGTGACCCTTTTAGATGTTAATGCTGCTTTTCATAATTTCAGAATGTTTGGTAGGCATCAGGCATGGGCTGTAAGAATTCACATTTCTGAGTTCTTATTAAACTACTTGAGTATTGCATTGCTAAGTGCTTCTGATAACATTACTTAGATAAGTTATTCTTTATTCCAGAAATACTGGACTGAGCTGTTACTAAAAACTTGTGCTATCAGGACCTCTCTGTCTATACCTCTCTTTCCCCAGTTCCTTCTCACATGTATACTTTAAAAGTTAAGCTGAATTAGCAGCTAAGTCATCTTAAAATTTCAGTGGCTGTTTAAAATCAGATTGAAGAGCATCCATCCCAGATGCCTACTAGACTGTTTGTTTTCACACCCAGTCTAACTGAATTTATCAGGTAGCTTAAGCTATTAACTATTAAACTGAATGAAAAGCTTATTTTTACGCCTGGATGCTTGTCTTAACATCATCTAGACTTTGCCTGTGGCAAAGAGATAGAAGCTCTTCATTGACAGAATCAGCAATTTAGGTTTTTTTTCTCTCTGGCTCTTAACTCCAGTGAGCTTACTGCTGTGGTTTTTATCACCTGGGTGTAATAAAAGCTGCAGCCTCTCTTTGCAAGCTTGTAGTTATTAAGCGTTGCACATCAGTGCTGTTGACAGTTCTAAAGAAAACCTTAAGTTGATCTAAATGGGGTGACTGATAAGTACAGTGTGAGGAGAATGGCAGATGCAAGAGCAGTTTGTTTGATATTTCTGCCCTTGTGAGCCTCTTCTGGTTCTGTTGGGAAGACTTGGAAGTTTATCTTCCATAATACCAGTGTAGATGTTCCTTCTTTCTTCCTGCCTTCTCATTGCCCTGCAAAGCAGCATAAGCCAGCCAGTGTTTTCTCTTGTTTTCTGCTGTCATGGTGATTTTAATTTTTTTTAATACAAATATCACTACTGTTCTCCAAGTAACGAGCACTGAGCAGGATTTTCTTGCTAGCTGAAAACAGGGCACAGTCCTTAGAGGAAGGACAGAGACAATGATTTTCATTAATGTCTCGTCTGACTACGTTACATTTTCAGTACCTGATTTAATATGGGTCTCTGAGCAAAGTAAGCAAGATGAAGCTGTGTATGACCAACTTACTAAAGGTGGCAATATTGTAATATTCAAGTATCTGATTTCATGGCTATTCTTCAGATGTCTACAAGAACAAAATGAGTGTTTTCATCTGTGAGATGGTTCAGGAGGCAACCTTCAGGAAGACTGCCTTCTTGCTGAAGGAGTGGAACACCTTCCTTATGAGGAAAGGCTGAGGGAGCTGGGCTTCTTTAGCCTGGAGGAGACTGGGGGGTGTCCTTACTGATGCTTAGAAATACATGAAGGGTGAGAGACAGGAGGGTGGAGCCGGGCTCTTCTCAGTGATGCCAGCAATAGGACATGGGGCAATGGGTGCAAGCTGTACCATAAGAAGTTCCATGTGAATGTAGGGAGAAACTGTGTTGCTGTGAGGGTGACAGAGCCCTGGGACAGGCTGCCCAGAGAAGCTGGGGAGTCTCCTTCTCTGGAGACATTCAAACCCCACCTGGATGTGTTCCTGTGCGATTTAGTCGAGGTGATCCTGCTCTGGCAGGGGGTTGGACTAGATCTTTCAAGATCCCTTGCAACTCCTAATGTTCTGTGGTTCTGTTTGAACAGCCATTTGAGTCCCTGGATGGTGCACTGTAACAAGCCTTGCCAAGAGTTGTATTCCTAAATCGGTATTTTGGGATATTCAGACTGTGAGCAAGCAGTGCCTGTTGCTGTTGTACTTTGCTCCATTCACATGTACTTTGTAGTTCAGATGGGATTTAGCCTGTACAAATCTAATGACTGGGCTTGCCTTTGGTTGGTTTGTTTGCTTGTTGGGGGTTTTTTGTTGAAGGGTTGGGGGTTTTGTTTTGAGTTTTGGATTTTTTTTTTAAAAGGCCTGGTGTGGGGTTGAAATAAAATACACTACTTTGTCTTTTGAAGGCTGCTGCCATGAATCTACCTGTGTGGGAAGGGCTGCTTTATAATAGATTTCAAATGGATCAACAGCCAGAATGCAACAGTGATTCTTGGGGGTATCTTCCAACTCAACAGTCTTATCAGCCATGCATGATGTTAATCAGAAAGTACATTTTGGTTATGGGAGCTGAATGTGAAATTCAAGAGTCGTGCTCTGCAGTGCAGGGGAGGGAAGGGTGTTGTGGTTCATGTGCCGGATGGAGCTTGTGTTGGCTTCTCTTTGCAGCGGCCCTTGCATCTGTCGTGCTGGGTACTCACTTAACTATTGCTTGCCTGACTTTTCTAGCTGTAAAAGTGAGTTCATGTGATTATTGCTGCAAATTCATCATTGGTTTTGGGGCAGAGGGATTGGAAAAAGTGTATGGAGGGGTGTCTGAATTCCTGATGTCTCTTTCAGTTCTGCTGCCTCTTTGCATTGCATGTCAGCTGTAAGAGGGGGATGCCTGGAGTTTGAGCTTGGCTGAGGCAATATCAGCCAGACCTCAGTTATAATTCAGTTACATAGCTGTCTTGGTTCCCTTGATGGCTGAATTACAGGCACTTAGGTGTTGTCAGTAAAGTGGTTGGGAAAGGTGCTGGGAAAAGTAGCCAACAGTTACTTACATTTTGGTTGTTACGTTTCAGTAAATTAGAGAAACATCTAATTGTGTTGGCAGGGGAGGCATGGATATCAGTTACAGCTGCTCATGTTGTTAACTAATTTTGTCTGGAATTGGCCATTGTGTTTGCACTGTTAATGAAACCTCATTACCTGTGTAACTTCCAGCTTGATTAGAGAGCAGAAAAGGTGCTGATGAGGTAGAGAAAGTATGGGCCCTGTGCTCATCTGCTGTCCCAAAAGTAGGCTGGGTGAAATGCTTATCTTCTTCCATTGCTGTGCCTAGTGATACAGTTAAGCATGGTAGCATCTCTCTTGCATCTCGTTAAAGTAACTAATTGAGAGAGCTCCTGGAAGGCCCTTTGAGAGCTTAAAATGCTTTAGAAACAGGGAACACTGTGGGGAAACAAAACTATTGAGGGGAAGGTATGAGAGTGAGCGTGGTTACCTTGAGTTGTGAGAAGCAGAAATTTAAAAAGGAGCTGGTAGGAAATCTGATTTGTGATAAAACTTGTGAACTAGTTTTATACCTGGAATCCTGGTTTTAAATATCCCAGCTTTGAGGTGGTGTTAGGGGGAGCTCTGGCTTAAAGTTCAGGCTGATGCATTCTTGAAATGCATCTTTAATTGTGAGTGGCAGATGCTGCTTTAAAATAGTGCTTCTGCTAGTACAGGTGTAGTACTGATCAGTGGATAGTTGTAATAATGAAAGAACCATAGAGCACAGGCTGAGATGACTCTTCCTCACTTGCAGTCATGAGCTGTAAGAGAATGATACCTATCCAGAAGCACTTTCAAACTCTGGGAATATAATTCCATCTCCTTATCAAAGCACTAGAATATACTGTGTCTCAGTTTCTGGCTGCAAATGTATAGGTGGCTTATTGATGGGAGTTTCCTTGGGATGTTTTTGGGCTACAAACTCTGCACTGGAAGCAGGGATGTGGCACTTTCTTGTTACTTGAAGAAAGATTTGGTATCTCTTGAGATTATGAATTGCTAATTATCGCCCCCTGGTTTTTGACAGGAACAGGAAGGTGGTGGATTACTCCCAGTTTCAGGAATCAGATGATGCTGGTAAATTACTTTTTTCTTAACGATATCATATTCTTGAGCTAAAGCTCATTTAATGCTTTGCATATTAATTGTTTTTGCTTCTGGTCACATCTTTAACTTAAATTCTAAGAAGTTTCTGCTCTTCACAGTCTCTGAACTGTTAATAAGTATTTGAAAATATAATGAATCTCATATGTTTTGTATTAAACAAACAATGGTGATAGAAATCTTATTATTTAATGCTTGTATTGTTGTAGTGCCTTGAGGCTGTTGGCAGCAACTATCTTCTTCCTTGGTCTATGTTATGTTCTGTGTCGGAATCTCCCTGATGCCACTTTTTTTTTCTACAATAAAATATGTTTTCAATTTATTTTAGTGGACTGTAGTTAATCCCATAAAGTCAGGCATTTTTGTGAATCACATCTAAAAAAAAATACAACAAAAACCTTTGTATGTTCTGTGTGAATTAAAAGAAATATTTCTGGAAGCCATATGGAATATGTTTTGTGTTCTTAGAAAATAGACATGCTGCTACTGTTTGCTAAGTGCGATTGCATTGATAATTAATAGAAACAAATATGCATAGTTCTTAATTGCAATCCTGTTACTCATATTGTATAAGTTACTGTGTAATTGTAGAAAGTTACGCTGTAAATTACTACAGCGTGACCTGCTTTTTCCTGTCGTAGGAAAGTAAATAACGTGTTTGCTGTTAAAAGCCATGTAGAAATATGCATGGATGTTAAATTTTAATAGGCTTATATATTAACTGTGCTTCTGACTAGCTGTAAAATTAAGATACTATATCATTTTACAAGACTTTTTGTGTGTTTCCTAATGCTTTTGTGTCGGGCTTGGTCGTACGCAGCGTTTTTCTCGTGCTGTTGGCAGAAGAAGAGGTAAATCACTAGTTTAAGACAGGACTTTGCTTCTATCAAGTTTTGTTTGAAGCTTTGATATTTTTTTTCTTTGAAGGGCTTCTTTTTGATGTGCATGAAATGGTCAGTTTAAGTTATAGCTGAGGAAGTCAGTTTGCTGGGAACTAGGAGTTTGATTCAAAACGATTTTGTACTGTCCCGTCCAGATGAAGATTATGGAAGAGATTCAGGTCCCCCATCCAAGAAAATCCGCTCATCTCCCCGGGAGGCCAAAAACAAGAGGCGATCCGGGAAGAATTCTCAGGAGGACAGGTAAAAGAAGCACTGCATCTGTTAGGAATGTGTCTCCAAACCTTGGCCTGTATTGTGGGGAGCAGCATCTTCTAAGATGAGCAATTGTAAGTGGAATCCAAAGCTTGCAGTGTAGGACTGGGGAGCTGGGCTTGTTCAGCCTGGAGAAGAGAAGGCTGCGGGGGGGGACCTCATTGCAGCCTTCCCATCCCTGAAGGGAGCAGAGGAACAGGAGGGGATTCAGCTTTTTAAAATGGCAGGACAAGGGGGATGGATTAAAGCTAAAGGAAGGAAGGTTTAAATTAGATATTAGGGAGAAGTTTTTTACAGAGAGAGTGGTGAGGAGCTGGAACAGGCTGCCCAGAGAGGGGGTGGGTGCCCTGTCCCTGGGGGTGTTCAAGGACAGATTGGCTGGGGCCCTAGGCAACCTTGTGTAGCTCCAGGCCTGGAAGTTGTTGGCCCTGCCTATGGCAGGGGGGTTGGAGCTCTGTGACCCTTGGGGTCCCTTCCAACCCATGCCATTCTATGATTCTATGATGATTCTGTGACCCAGAGCTCCTGATCACCAGGCTTGTATATCCAGCTTGGACATCTGAGTAGACAGAGAAACACGCGATTTCAGCCTGGCAAACACCTGTAACTGCTGAAATCAAAGATTTACTGGGTATGGCATGCAAATAAATTGGGCTGGATGGTTCCCAAAGCAACTAAATAGTTGTTGTCTCTGTCCTGTTAACTTTGGGGTGGGTTTTTTTAGTGTATATAAGAACACTTCCATGTTTGTCACAAACATTGCAGAGGGCTTACATGTAAAACAAACTCATATTTTTAAGTGATTGAAATCCACATTTGTCTGTAGAAGACTGAAAACATATGGTCCTGAGGGACTGTAAATGTGACAAGTTATCTAAACTATCAGAATTCTTGAGAAATGGTGTGTGTCAGCTCCAGCTGCCACATTTGAAAGTAGCAAAGGTTTGATCTATTGTATTTCTTGACCTTGGCAAAATCTGCAGTTCGGCCATTCCTGAAGCATATGTTGTACATCAGTGGTCCTCCACAGAGTGTTCACCATTCCTGCTTAAAACACTTGTTTATACCCCATTGGAGTGTGTTCTGAAATGCTGGAGGGAAAACCCTCTCCAGACATTGGTAGTGACTAATGGTGGGGGTTTGGATAAGAACAGACCATTAGTACCCCCTTGATAGGGATCCCTCTGAGGATTGAAACCACTAGAAAGGAGTGATGGATTTCCATCAGAGATGGGGTCACTTGAGAGGTTGTAGACCCAAGTGTGTGCTGGTTATGTGCTGTGCAGCAGTGTACTCAGAACAAGAGTCCAAAGAAAGCAATGACATAAAGACAAGTGCTGATTATAAATCTATTCTGAGTAAAACTTTGCTGCATTTATATGCATTGGCACGTAAGACTTCAAAATTTTAACTGTAAAATGGAAAACATCTGGGTTGTTGGTCACTTTCAGTGTGAAGAGTGTGGTTCATCTCAACCTAATTATTTACTGGTTGGTTCACTTGACTCAGTCTAAGTATGTGATGCAGAGTTTCAACATTATCTTTCCAGCTGTGGCAATTCTGAAGTATAACGTGGCAATGTCCAGGAAAAGTGCACGTATTCCCAGCCTAGAGATTAGTTTGTGCTCTGAAAATTGGCATTTTCCATGCAGCAGTGACTGAAATCAAAGTGAAAACAGCAGTCAGACCCTATCTTCTCTCTTTTTCAGTGAGGATTCGGAAGAAAAAGATGTGAAGACTAAGAAAGAGGATTCACACTCAGCAGGTAACTAACTACATTGTACTGATACTGTGTCTTCAAAATAAAGACCAGTCTGTAAGAGTTACAGGGGTAGTGTTTGATGTGGGAAAGAAATGGTTCTGACTAGGGAAGTGCATGTCACTCTAAATGAACTTAGCTTGAGCTGGATGCTGCCTCTACTGCTGCTACTTCTGTGCTGGTATTTTTTACAGCAGCATCCCATTACACAAAAGGTTGTCTTCACAGGTAGACAGATGTATGCTAGTCTCTTCCCTGTGGTTCTTGTCCATATTTCAGAATGATACAAGCAACTTATATTTGTACCTTTTCCTTCCAGATGAAGATTTTGGCAGTGAAGATGATGACTTAGGAGCAGATGATGGCAAAGCTGACAGTGACTATGAGAGTTCTCAAAAAAGCAAAAAAGGAAAAAAGGCTAAACCAGAAAAGAACAAGAGAGCAGCCTCCAAATCCAGGAAAAGGCCTGCAGGTAAAATAGTAATGGTTGCTAGTCTTTGCTGTGAGAGATACTGCACAGGAACATTATTGGGGTGACACAGAAATGTGCTTATTAGGTTGAATGTGACTGTGTCTCCTCACTGCAGTTACTCAGGGAGTGTCTTGATGTCCTCTCTTCTGAGTGACTTGACCTTTGTCTTGTCTACATGCTACCTCAAGATGGGTAGGTGGGTCTGTATTCTGTGTCTTCTTTATAACTTGATGACTTTTGCTGCAGAGGACAGTGAGGATGAGAAAGAAGACCACAAAAATGTGCGTCAGCAACGACAGGCAGCATCCAAAGCAGCTTCCAAACAACGAGAGATGCTCATGGATGATGTGGGTAGTGAGGAGGAAGAACAAGAAGATGATGAGGCACAGTTCCAGGAGAGTGAGTAAAGGGGATTCTAAAAAGTCAAAATCATTGTGATGTGGGTATAGGACCAGCCACGAGTTCATGGATCTGGCCAAATAAAGGAACTTTAAAGGACCTTTTTGACTGTGACTGAAGCTGTAAAGTGTCCTTCTCACTGATACCACCTATCAGTCTGACAGACAGAGCTTACATTTTTCATATCTAGAATCCCTGAGGTTTGCAGCAAAGATGTATGTCTTCAGAAACTGCCCTAAAGGATTATTGTCAAGCTCTTAGTGAACTTGCTTTTTGCTCCCCTGTTGGTTTTGAGGCATCGATGCTACTTGGAGGTGATGTAAAAATACTTTTAGCTTTAATTGATCTAAGTAGCAAGACTTGGGTTCAGCTGGTAACGAACCACAGTAAGTCCCTGAAACACTGAGTGCAAACTGTAATGTAGTGAGAGTATCATTGAAAAGGTCACTTCACTTCTCTGTCAAGAGCCTCTATTTTGAGATGGCTATTCATTAAGGAGAGAGAGTGTGTTTTGAAGACCTCGAAACACTTGTCTGATTCATCATACTAGTGCTTTATCCCTACCAGTGTAAAATCTGTTATGCCAAATGTATTTAGCACAGCAGATAGGTGAAAGCTCCTTAAGTTTCATATCTCTGCAGTTTAACTGGCAGATCTCTCAGCTGTCTTCTGCTCCCTTTACCTTTTTTCCAAAACCTTACATTTCTTTGTGCTTTCAGCAGATTCAGGAAGCGATGAAGACTTCCTCATGGAAGATGATGATGATAGTGACTATGGCAGTTCAAAAAAGAAAAATAAAAAGGTCTCTAAGAAATCCAAGCCAGAGAGGAAGGAAAAGAAGATGCCAAAGCCCAGGCTAAAGGCTACAGGTGAGTCTGTGTAAAGGAAGTTAGAGAGTTTGCTTTAGAGGCAAGTGTTTTCTCTCTGCTGCAGAAGACTCCGTGGGAATCTTGGCATCAGTAAGCATTCACATAAAACGTTGAAGGGCTGATATATATAACTTGCCATTGGTTTAAAGTAGCACTACTATAAAATAACAAAGTGGCTTTGATTCTTACTTAAGAGAGAGATTGAGTTAGTATCTGTGTCTTGGTAACAAAAACTCTGTAGACTTCCAAACCTTCCCTGTTGAAGTGCTGCAGTCTGACTTTCTGTGGGTTACAGCCAATTAATGTGATTTGTGGGTTATGTGATGTTTTTGGGGTGGAGAAACCTGAACCTAAGGAAAGTTGGATGTACTTCTGCAGGAAATGTAAAATCACAGTAGCAGCGTGTGTGCTGGTTTGATGAGGGGCTGGCTACTTTATTTTGTGATGTCATATCCAGTAATTAGGCCTTGCAATGCAGTGGTCTTAAAATCTTACTAGTTAACTCTTCAGATTTGCTAGCATGGAGTGCCAAAAACACTGTACATCTGGTATGGTCAAAGCAAAATGAAATCTGCTACTGCAGTGTCGCCTGTATCCCATTTGGATAAAGCCATGTGACTCTTTTCTTGTCTCTGTTGCTGGTCATAACTTTTATAAGCTTTTTTTTCTTTCTTTCAGTGACCCCCAGTCCAGTGAAAGGCAAAGGGAAGGCAGGTCGCCCCACAGCTTCCAAGGCAACAAAAGAAAAGACCCCATCCCCCAAAGAAGAGGATGAAGAGCCTGAAAGTCCCCCAGAAAAGAAAAAATCAGCCAGCCCTCCACCAGAGAAGTCAGGGGATGAGGGATCTGAAGATGAAGCACCCTCTGGTGAAGATTAAATGGCAGTTGAGGAAATCTTTGTTTAAAAAAAAAAAAAGAGAAAAAAGAAAAAGGAAAAGAAAACATACTTAGGAGTAGAACACGGTTTTGACTGTGGCTTGACTCATGAGCTTTGAATGCTGTCTTTACTTTCAGCTGTTTAATACAGTGTATCCTTTTTTTAATAAGAGGAAACCCTGATACAGTAAGATTTTGAAGTCAATGTTCTCTGTTGGCCATTCCGTTCTCCCTCCCCCACCAAATCTGAAAGCCATTTGAGACAAATTAACAGACCATTTCAATCTATATTTTTTTTCAAGGGATACTGCAGTTGTGAAGCAATAAGGTTTGAGAGTGATAAACGTGGAAACCATACTTACAAATCGTTAAGTAGAGTAGATTTCCCAGTGCTGGTAAGAGTTCTTTAAAACTATTATTCTCTATTTGAAGATGTGGAAAACAATGAACCTGTGCTTTAACAGACTTTTGTTGATACAAGTGTACAAGTTCATGCTCAGAAAAAAAATTGCAGTTTGTATGAATTCCAATTAGGGAAGAGGAAACACAGGGAGGAAACCTGTGTTTCTTGGATTCAGGCACGTTTTTCATGGAGAGCAGTCAAGGCTTGTAGATGGTCCACTGTCTTCTATTTAGAAAAGATCCTCCAATTAGGATGTGAGATCTTTTTGTCTTTGCTGGATAGAATACTATTCTGCTTTAGGCAAATTGCAGATCCTTCTGCACAAATTCAGGTGTACAACCTGCAAGCTTCTCACAGCCATTAACTCTGGTTGTTTTCTCTGAGGTTGGCTATAGGTGGGCAGAAAAAGGAAGAGGAATTGAAAAAACCCCAGTTTTTAAAACTACAGTTTCCATTTGGTATCGTGGAAAATGTGTTTTTCCAAGGAAAAAATAATAATGGTTAATGTGCACCCCTCAATTCTTTAGGTTTTGGGGCGAGGGATGTCCTTGTGTAAATGTGAAGCAAAGGATTCCTGTAACACTCTGGTCAGTCTCGGATCCCATGAGTCACGCTTAAGTGTTTCTCTTCTCTCCCTCCATCTGTCCTCAGAAAGGCAGTGTAGTCATACCTCTCAGCCTCTCTGGCTAGTGTCGGACAGCAGACTTCCAGTCATAGCAAACAGCACCCTGACACCACTTCCATTTCTTCATCCTTCCATCCCCCAGCGTGGGAGGCTTTGCTCTTCCCACTGCTGATCACCGTGCTGCTCCCGGAGCCTAAGAAGCGCTGAGCAGGGCGCAGTGTTAAAGGATGGAGCTGGGAGGAGGTGGAGTTTGGAACCAGTGTGGCAGGGCTATCATTTTATAATAAAAGCAGGATGTCCCTCTATAAATGCAAGACACCTGAGATGTGTGTGGTGGCATTTTAATG
Source organism: Gallinula chloropus (assembly GCF_964237585.1). Lineage (NCBI taxonomy): Eukaryota > Metazoa > Chordata > Aves > Gruiformes > Rallidae > Gallinula > Gallinula chloropus. The sequence continues at coordinate 5,107,668 of NC_140112.1, forward strand.
TTTTATCCAAGCAGCCATATCCTTTTTTCTTTTCAAACCCAACGTAATGAGAAGTACCCAAGCCTTGTTTCCAAACCCTGACACAGACAGAGGTTGCTGCCACGTTCCTTGGTGGAAATACTGAAAACTGGACCTGCCATTTTTCCTTTTTCTCAAACCCTTTGTGCTTTCTGTATGTTGCTCACAGTTACCTTATAGCTGGCAAGCTTTGCATCTTCTTTTTTTTTTTTTGTCACAGAACTACACGTTTTGTAACCAGCCTCTTGAAGGTAACATAAGGCAGCTAATTAGTTGGATTTCTGGTACTCATGCTACCAGATTTTTAATCCTGTTGGGATTTTAGAGAGCTTTTAGTTGTGATACACTAATATTACCAGGAAGGATGCTTGGCTGAACAGCATAGGGAGCCTGAAGATGCTGAGCACAGTGTGGAGCCTAAAATGTGGAACGGAATATTAATCTAACAGCCGAGTGATTGTCTTGTGTGATTCATAGCCATGGATTTTATTGAGGCTGGTAAATTACTTTACCCTGGCTTATAAAAAATTAAGTTCTCTAACATTCTTTACTATAATGAAACTACTGTTGCCGTTACAATAAAGATGATCAGTGTTTCCATTGTAAATCTTTTTTTTTTAAAGTGGTTTAATGTTGCAGAACAGTTTTAAGGCTGGAGTGAAGTATCAGTCTGGGGGAAAAAAAGCAAATATAATCCCCTCTCCTCTCCCACACCTCTTCCCACCTTCCAGATCTCTGGGAGAACAGAGTCTCTTGCATTATCTCCACTCCTGGTCCAGTGCTTCTTGGGTAATACGGGAAAATAAATGGCCAAGTTTTAAACAAAACAAAGATTTGGATTAAATTTGGGGGTAGGATACATGCTTGTGAATGTCTGGTCCGCATAGTTCTTCCCCCTCAGTCCAGACTGTTTGAAGCTATTCTTGTCTTGAGTTCTTTGGGTTTTTTTTTTTTTTTGCTATTACAATGTACAAGGATTACTTCAACATAGAATACCTCTAGCTGATCTGGTCAAACAGCTGTTTCTTTACACACTAGACCAGATTTTTTTCTGAACAGTGTCTTTTGTAAGTTCCACTTAAAATATATGTATTTTTTTTGTTTTTTTCTAACACAGTTAAGTAAAGTTAAGGCTGTGAAAAATATGTTTGTTGGTCTCAGGTCAGGTCTTAGACTGGATTGGTTTATGCCTGGCAATTTTGGCCCCTTATCTTACAAAACTGTTCTGCTTTCTCATATATTCATCTCTAATGGCTGTTACAGGCTGCATGATGCTTATCTTTGAGTTTGTCACAACCCAAACACTATGTGAATCCTGTACTGGGATTTTGTAAGTTCTCTCTCTTGCTGTTCTGCTGATCTGTGTAAACACTAAGCTCTTGGTTACAGTGTCAGAAATGCAGCAGTTTATGTTTTTTCAGAAGAAATTTGTGAGGTTAATACACTTATTTTAGTACACAATGTTTTTCAGTAGCGGCAGACAACATCCTTAAACACCCTTTTTAATTAATTTGAATTAAGCATTCTGATTCCTCAAAGGAAAACTGTAAAAAATAACCTTTCTTTAGGAGCATGCCTTAGTTCTTCATGGAGCAGAAAGTTTCATTCACAGAAGAAGGCTCTGAAAAGAATGTCTTGTGTTACACAGCAGTAGTTTTGGAGCCTTTGCAGAGAGGTGAATGGATTTACTCCAAAATTCAGTTAATCTAGTGCCCTGCCCTGTGGTTTTTTCACTTAAAATGGTAGTGTATAACTAGCTCCCATGATATATCCTTCTGTCTGAATGCACACCACCACACTCAGTTTTGTAGTTCCATGCCAATAGTCCTGTGCTGCCTTTAACTGTCTGTGAGGCTTGATGAGGGAAAACTTGCCATTTCAGCTGGAATTTCATGCTAAAGATGATTTCCTTCCGTTTCTGTTCGATCAGCATGAGGATGCCAAACGTGTCGAGCTTTAAATGGGTCTCAGGATGGATTGTGGGGGAGAGCAAGACTTTAGAAATGGGGCAGCCAAGAAGCTTTTCGTTTTGTTCTAACTTCATCAAAGCAGAAGAGTGCGTGGGGAGAGAAGCAGCACACCCTGGGTGGCTTCTGCTAGGGAGCCTCACCGGTGCCAGGTAACTGCTGCATCCACAGGTGATGGACAACCAGGGCAGTGGCAGAAGATGTGCTTGAATTCCTTTTTTCTTTTATTCCTCTTTTTTTTTTTTTTTAAATTTTTCCCCTCCAACTGGTGATGGTCACAAAGGTACAACAATAGACACTGAGGCACCCAGGTTAAGGAGGGAGGGAAGTAAACTGTAACATGCTGGAAGCTTTTGAGCTGTAGAAACTGGTGCTTTGCTTTATGTAATTTGTTTGTGAAGTGTTTATTTTTATAACAGATCATATTGTTGAACACATGGCTCTTAAAAAAAAAAAACAAAACTACAAACTGATCCATGAGTTTAATATTTTGAGAAGTTGGATGTTCATCTGTTGGGGGAGGCAGGATATGGAAATGTAAGCAGATGGATATTTCAAGGGACACTGTCACAAAATAGTTGCTGGCATATAGGATATGATAGTTTGGGGGGGGGACACTCACATCTATATGTGGAAATTATATATTCTATATGTATATGATCAAATAGAAATTTTTCCCTGAAGTTTTGACTATTTTCCTACAGGTTTGGGAGGTTTAAATAACATGTTCTGCTAATGAAACTAGGAAGCAAATAACTAGTGTGTTCTTACTGAGGAGTGTCAGAGCTCTGGAAGATGACAGTGTCCTGTCGAGACCTCCCCAAATCGAGTGTATCCTTGTTTTAGAGTTCCCACTTCAGTAGGTGACCTGGCATTTGAATGTCTTTTCATTGAACTCTTTATATTAAAAACAAAACCACAGATGATATTTCAAGGTCTAGTCCAGTTCTCACGATGTGCTGACTCTGTGTTATCAACCACTACTGGAGACGAGTCTCTAGCCTGCCTGCCCCCTTCAGCCGCGGTGAAGCGAGAGGGTCCATCGGCCTGAGCATGCTCGGTGTGACTGCAAAACACCATTGTGCATATGCTTTGTATATTGGGGCAAGGGGTTTTTTATATATATATTTTGGGAGGGGTAGTGGGTGGGATGGAGAAATACTCAATCAGCTTAAGCCAGAATAATGTGTGTAAAAGCCCCTGAAGTATTTTGTGTGTGAGAGCGCGGGTGTGAGTGCGCGCATGGGAGTGTCTGACATCTTATTCCCTTTGTGTTCAGAAGATTTGTGAGGTTCTTGGGTTTTTTTTTTTTCTCCCTGCAGAAGCAATTGTTACAAAAAAAGAAAAAAAAGAATTGTAAATAAGAGCTACATAATTTTTGTTTAACCATGAACATCATGTCACAGCAAACCCTGAATAATCACTTTGAAGGTAGACGACGAGACTCCCAGGTAGGGCCTTGGGCCATCAGCAAGGCATCATGGTATGCAGCAACGAGTATTTGCAGTCCCCTGGTGAGCTTTTCTGAAAACCAAGCTCTTTGCAGTTCCCCATCCCATTTAATTTTATTATTTCTTTGAAATCTCAAGAGCAGACAGGAGAAGGGGCAACTGCAAACAGCGCTCCAGTGCTGCGCTGTCATCACTGGGCTGGCAACTCTTGCAATACCTTGACAATACTGAGATCTACCACATGGTACTAGGAGTTCAGTCTGAATGTAACATTAATGCTTTATTTAAAATAAAAACAAACTTTTTTTATTATTATTTTTAAAAAAGGGTTGAAGTGAACATGACTGTTGACCATGTTCGTGAATTTATAGATGCAACATTCATTGGTAGAATTGTGTGATGGTCTTTTGTGCTACTTAATTTTACATATTCCAGTCTCTGTATGTACCTGCAAAGAAAGAAAGAAAAAAAAAATGACAAAACCCTGCTTTGCTTTTATTAAAGGGTTCCCAGGACTGCATACCTGCTCCTGAGCTCTGTTTTAAGTATGTGTATCCTTCGCTTGTATTTTGTATTAAAAAAAAACCACAAGGAAAAAGAACCCTTTATTGTTCAGCATGTTGGAATTGTGTCCCCTCTTTTATTTTTCTCCTTTTTGGAATATATTAAGCAACTCATTCTTCTGTATCTTTTATTTTCTTTTGTAAACTTTTTGGTTTTGTTTAAAAATGGCTTTATAAAAGGGCTTTTATAACCCATAAACACGACTCGTGTAATTTTTCTGCTGTTCAAAGGTATTCTGCTGCGGTTGCTCTTTGGTTTGTGAATGTTTGTGAGATGTAAAAATGTGTTTGTCTTCCATGATGCCTGATGATTTGGGGAGTAAATCCCCTACAGAGCTTGTGCTTCCTCCAAGGAGGATGAGGAGGGTAAGTCCCATTCTGGCTGCGACAGTTGGGCAAACGTGACCTTACTGCCTGGGTTGAGGGGAAGATTCAAAGAATTAAGCCATGGTGGCAGTAAAGAAAGCAATCCCTGGTTTCACAGGCTCTTCCTCAAGAGAGTTGAGGTTGTCAGGTTCAAAACTAATTACAAAAATTGATGATGAGGAGGGATTAGCCTGCCTCCACCAGCCTTCCCTCAGCAATCGATAGCCTTTCTGTTCTGCCATCCATGGCTCAGCAGTGACAATACATACACAGCCTCCTCTTTGCAGGTGTCTTGTGAGAGGGGACAAACAACCGTGCTCACCCGGAATGAGCCTGAAATCACCGTTGGCTCTTTGTCACCGCCCCTGATGCTGTGAACTGACCCAGCCCCGCATCGCCTTGTCCCTCGCACCGCCGCACGGTGAGTTGGTGCTTCCCAGCCGCAGATTCCAGCTCCTCTCCTACAGAATCGCGGCTCTGTCGTGCGACAGGAGGTTCAGGAGCGTTTCCCCCAGTGTCTGGTGGGTTTTCACCCCTCCGGGCTGCTCCGCTCGCCGTGCCCGGCAGGCGGGGCCGCTGCAGCGCGGTCAGCCGGCTCTGCTCGGGTGTGCTCGGGTCGTGTGTGTGCCTGTTAAAAAGCCCTGTTCCTTCAGGCTGAACGCCTGAAGGTGTTTGTCTCCAGGGTTTAGAGCAAAGCTTCCTCTGGGATCCTAAGGGATGTGGTTTTCCTGAGGTGCAGCAAAACCCTCAGCGTTTGTAATGAACTGGTTACTGAGCCAGTGATCCCAGTATGGGTTTTCCTCACCCCAGTTCAGCAGCATGCTCCACAGGGGCCTCTGAGACCCTTGCTGCTAGATCTAGCTGGACTGGAGAGCAGGATGTGGCATAGGATGGTCGGTCTGTGGAGTGCTTTGTGAGTGCCATCTCACTGGGATTTTGCCCACCACAAACCACTTAACCACACCCATAACTGGTCCCTGGCTGCAGATGCTGCTTCTCTACCTCTTCAGTTTGTTTATTTATTTGTTTGTTTTCAAGCTGGTCATGATGCAGGTGTGGTTGGTGCTGGGTGCTGATGCTCCAGGCTTTGGGAGCAGAGTGCTTTAATAATGCAGCTTATGGCATTCCTCCCTGTCCTTTGGAAACATACCTGGCAATTACCCTCCACAGGTATTTCTACCTCACTCCTGTGGCATCTGCAGTTCTACGCTGTGGTCTTGTCGTGGATTCTTTCTCTTGAGCAGCTGCAGCCTTTCCTTCAGGTCCTGCTATGCTATTTCAGTTGTAGGTTTCATTAGCAGCTAGCAGGTGGGGCACACACTTTGTCCCCCCAGATGAACGCTGCTTACTCTGAGAAATAGTGCAAGACCAGCACCAGTGAGCTTGTTTTCAAGAGCTGCTACTTTTCCCCACCACCTTTGACCATACACACAGGAGGGGAATCAACTTTTTAAAATCAACTTTTAAAAGGGTAGACAATGGCAGGACAAGGGGGATGGATTAAAGCTAAAGGAAGGAAGGTTTAAAGTAGATATTAGGGGGAAGTTCTTTACAGAGAGAGTGGTGAGGTGCTGGAACAGGCTGCCCAAAGAGGGGGTGGGTGCCCCATCCCTGGGGGTGTTCAAGGCCAAGTTGGATGGGGCCCTGGGCAACCTTGTGTAGCTCCAGGCCTGGAGGTTGGTGTCCCTGCCTGTGGCAGGGGGTTGGAGCTCTGTGACCCTTGGGGTCCCTCCCAACCCAGACCAGTCTGATTCTATGATCCCAATCATGCACACAGCCTCTAGCAGCTTTTCTCCTCAGTGTTACTCCTTTCAACCCTATGTATAGTAATACTGATGCTCAGTCCTGTAGGCAGATCCTCTGCTAGCAGAAGTTAAAAGTTCCCCATGGCTCCACAGGAGTATTTATGGGGAATTAATACCAGAAATAAATGATTTGTTTTCCCATTTAATGCTTGTACACCCGAGATGTAGACACGCAAAGGGCTTTGTTATAAAGCAAGTGCTGCCAAACCAGGGGGGGAACAGATTCCCTTGGCAAAGAGTAGTAGCTGTCAAGTTTTAATCTAGCAGAATTTTGTCTTCAGAATATCCTGTTTATGTTTCTTTTGGTAGCATTTCATTATGGGATGAAAATAAAGTGGAAAGATGGAATTCAAGGTTAGATCTGTGTCCTGCAGTACAGCTTGGTTGGCCCTAAAGGTGACCTTGAAAGACCATGTAAATGGGACAAAGGTGGTTTAAAGAGCTGCTCTTCTGTTCTTGCCCCTCTTCTTTTCTTAGAAGTAGTGTGGAAATGGAGAGATTTCCCAGGAAATTCCCTGTACTTCACAAGCATCTCTCTTAGGTAACCTGCAAACAGTGTCAGGGTTTGGTTCTGTTTGGGTTTTTTTTTAACTTTCACTGGTATTCAGGGCCTCTGTGCTGAGGATGATGATAAATCAGTGCAGGGGGATCTCAGTAATGACTGAAGCCCTGTGGGGTCGGTACAAAGGCTCTTTCAGGGGAGAGCACAGAGCTCTGAGGTGTCTGATCATCGTGTGTTGATTGAGAAGCACTAAATGTTTTTCCTCCTTCCACAGGCAGAGCTGAAGTTCAACTGCTGGGGTCTCACCATGGGCTGGTGTGGGAATACACCCACAAAACAAAGATACCAGTCAGTGATAGCTCCTTCTTAAAGTCATCACCGACTCAAAGTGCCTGGGTCAAGCTCAGCCCTTGGCCTGACACCGTGGTCACCGCCTGGTCTCCCACGTGCCCGTGGTTCTCTGCGGGTGACAACCAAAAACCTCCCACAAAGTCACCTCCCCTTCTCTGCCATGACATTAGTTCACCCCTCAGAACGCTGCCTGGCTGTGAGCTGAAGGCTCTGCTTTGGGTTACCCTGCACAGGCTGTAGCTCAGGAGGAACCTGGTGTTTTCTGTGTGTCCCCCCTTGTCTCGCAGGTTGAGTAACGTTGGTGCTGTGAGGAGATAAGATAACGGTTCCAGCAGCAGCACATTTCCTCTTGTCTCACTATCTTTTCTTTTCTTTTCCCTCCAGCATTTCTAAGCAAGCAGTTGGCCTCGTTAAGGAGGCTTTGGTTAGTGTTATCACTTAGTGGCTTTCCTCACCAGCAGGGTCTCTCAGCTTTGCTCAGTGCCAGCGTTTTCAGACATTTCTGATGAGCAGAGGGTCTCCTGTCTGAGATCTCCCACCCTCCTCCTGTAAGATGGAGTTAGAACTGGTGTTTTTAAGACCTGCCTCTTTCTGCTTGGATTTATTGCTACAGTTTTTTTAGCTAAATGGTCTTCTGAATGTTTTATTGAGGATGATATTGTAGCCTGTCCTAAAGCACGCTCTGTTTCCACTGCTCTTCCTGAGAAATGAATGAAGGGAAGGGCTAGTCTGAGTCTAGTCCTATTTATTATAGAGATCCATCACATCTTTCTCCCTAAACTGGCAGTTTTTCTTTCAATTTTGCTTTGCTGCTGGCTATGATGAGATGATCACTATGAGTTCTGTGATGGACTCAATCTCCAGAGGTCCCTTCCAGCCCCTACCATTCCCTGATGCTGCATTAGAAACAGCTCCTCCTGTCCCCAGGAACAGTTCTGTACATCAAACTCACAAGTGACCCGTTTTCCAAAGGCAAACTAGGTCTCATTCAGAAGTGACTCCGGTTCTTTCAGCCTTGTTCACACCAGACTGTTTTTGCACCTTAAAATACTCTAACACTACTGAGTTTTCCCTGTTTCCTCCTTTTGTGGAGCAAGGGTGCCACAAGGAGTGGGTGCAAGTCTGTTCTCACTCTCCCATCTCCTTCTCCCTGCACCACCAAGGGCTCTTAAGTGCAAAAGACCAAGTTCCTCTGCCTTGCATAGCAGCTTGAAAGCTTGTTAGCACAGGCAGAGTTCCTCCTGGTGATAAACTGGGGCTCGTGTGTTCCTCACTGGAGTAGTGACATCAAACCTGAGTGCTCACTCTCCCATATGGAAAGGGGAGGGGGCTGTGTCTGGGACCACTGCTGGGGAGAGTCTCCAGTGATGTTTGTGTCTCAACCTCAGGCAGTTCTTCCATCCTTCCTTGGTTAAACAAGTGATTTGCTCAGTGCCAGTGACCCCTGAAGTCTCCTGAGCTGCTGGGGCTGGGACTGACATGGAATTGTCAGTAATAATAATACCCAGTAGGGTTCATCATGGAATCATTTTTAACATTCAGGTCAAAGTCATCCCTAGAATTTAAGGTAGGGAGCTGAGGAGCAGGTGGATGAATCACAGAGCTGCCAAAGCACACTTGCTGTTGGGGTTTGATTCTTTGGGGACCAGTGGGAGCAAAGGGGCTGGTGCCTTGGCTGGCTCTGCTACTGCCCTGTTCTGCCTCTGGAGCTGGGTATAGTGATAAAAATTCTAGAGAAGTGTGACAGGGGAAGAAAAATAGCTTTTAGGGAGATTAAAGGGAGAGAAGGGCAAGACCTGTGGGGACACAGAAACCTGGGATGGCTGTGAGCAAAGGAGACAGCCATGTGGCCTCTCCAGTCATGGCAAGATTGGAGTGAAAAACTCTCTCACTCTTTGGATCATCCATTCTTTTCCTTCCCCTAAAATTAAATAGAATCAAGCCTCTCCTAGTCACAGACTCACAGAGCTGTAGGGGTTGGAAGGGACCTCCAGAGTTCATCAGGTCCAACCCCCTGCCAGAGCAGGATCCCTAGGACAGGGCACACAGGTCGGTGTCCAGATGGTTCTTGAATCTCTCCAGAGAAGGAGACTCCACACCCCCTGGGCAGCCTGTCCCAGGGCTCTGTCAATCCTACAGAGCCACTTTCATCTCTCTCTGCAGACAGGTGTATGGCCTCATCCTGCCTCACCCCTGGTATCCGAGTTCCTCCAGAGCCACAACTCCTCATCCAGCCAAGATGCAGCTTATCCAACAGCTGCTTCCAAGCGGGGCTTTGGAAAGGAGCAGAGCTGGAGTGGCTGCCTTCTGCAGTCACTTCCTCTCTCTGCAGGAGGAGTATTTCAGAATAAACACGCTGGGAAATATTTGCACTGCGTGCTATAAACAGGGTGCTGCTTGTTTACCTGAAGCAAATATCTGCCCATCAATCACAGAACAAAAGAGTCAAGAAAAGGGGAGATTTCTCTCTTGTAAAGTTTCATGGATAATTACTCTTGATCAACTGGTTTGACAAGGAATTTCTTTTCCAGCAAACACGGCTGGGGTGGTTGCTGTAAATGTTTTATAGTTTATTTTCTGCTGCAGGTTTCCTGCTCCATCCAGTAAGGATGAATTGTGGCAGTTCTCTGCCTTCTCCATCGCTGCTCTGAACAGCAGAGCTGTCGGAGCAAATCCTCCTGGAAAGCTATTCCTCCTGGCAGTATCCAGAAGGATATCTATGTGGAGAGGAGCTCAGTGGAGAAGGACTTGGAGAGCCTGGTGGGTGACAGGGTGGCCATGAGCCAGCAGGGTGCCCTGGGGGCTGAGACAATGGGATCCTGGGGGCATCAGGAGGAGTGTGGGCAGCAGGTCACAGGAGGGGATCCTCCCCCTCTGCTCTGCCCTGGTCAGACCCCACCTGGAGTGTTGTGTCCAGTTCTGGGCTCCCTGGGATCAAACAGACAGGGATCTCCTGGAGAGAGTCCAGAGGAGGCTACAGAGATGCTGAAGGGCCTGGAGCATCTCCTCTGTGAGGAAAGGCTGAGGGAGCTGGGGCTGTTCAGCCTGCAGAGAAGAAGACCAAGGGGGGACCTTATTAATGTTTATCAATATCTGAAGTATGGGATGCAGGGGGAAAGGGCAGCCCCTTTTCAGTGTCTGTGGGGACAGGACAAGGGGCAATGGCTGCAAGTTGGAGCACAGGGAGTTGCACACCAAGCTGGGGAAGAACTTTTCCCCAGTGAGGGTGAGGGAGCCCTGGGACAGGCTGCCCAGGGGGTGTGGAGTCTCCTTCTCTGGAGAGATTCCAGCCCCGTCTGGACACTGACCTGTGCAATATGAGCTGGGGAGCTGCTTTGGCAGGGGGGTTGGACCCCATGAGCTCTCGAGGTCCCTTCCAACCCCTGGGATTCTGTGATTCTATGATTCCATGATCCACACCATGGCAGATTTCTGCAGGTGGAGTTTGATCTCAGTTTAGGCTGTAAACCCCATATATTTAGGCATATGGGAGTGCCTACAGCTCGAGCCTTGTTTGGTACAGCAGCTGAAAGGTGAATTTGGAGCCGGTTGGATGGTTCTGTGGTGCTGCTGCTGGCTATGTGACCCTTTGGGGTGTATCCACGTGTAGCATGTTGCCTGAGGGCACCTGGATGTCTGTGGTGGGAGACAGCATCCCCTGAGCCAGCTGCACTTCCAGCAGCGATTCCCGACTGCAGCTCCCACCACGCACGCTGCAGCGGGAGGGAACGTGCTGCACAGGAGGACCAGCGGTCGGGTTTAACTCCTGTCTGTCCTACCTCCTACTCCCAGGTGCCTGGACCTAACCCTAGGACCAACCTTCTTGTTTTCTGCTGGGATAGCAGCTCCAGAAGCGCCTGAGCCCATGATGGAGCCAAGGAATTGCTCTGGAAGAACTGGCTCCAAGTTCTCCCCAAAACTCTCTGGCAAAGGTAGAAGACCCAGCAGAGCCGTTTGCTCCGTCCCTCGCAGTGGAGAGAAGCTGTTTGGATCCTGTGCTGCTGTTGTGGTCGGCTGTTCCTCCTTGCACACTGGTAGCAAGGCCAGTCCTCCCTGCCACATTCCACTGCGTCCTCCTGGCAGGGCAGGGGGCAACCGCAGCTCGCTTGGTGGGATGGGGGGGTGGGGAGGGGGGCAGCTGGTTCTGAGCTCTGGCTGCATCCCGGATGGCTGGGCAGCACGTGATGCTGTGTTTGGGGAAGGGAGGTTGGCTGGAAGAGGCAGAGGTTAGGAATGCAGCCCTGGGAACAGCGGGGGGAACGCTGAACTGTTTGTCCTGCGCTCTGTAAATACACCAGATGATACACCCGGATTTCAACCCGGTTTAGCAACACCCGTAGGCACACACCAGCTCCCAGGCAGCTCCTCTCTTGCTGTGTCACCCCCAGGGACAGTAACGCTGCCACTGAGCAGCAAACAGTGGGACCTGTTCCAGTATCAATAAGGAGTCTGAGTCTGTTTGCTGGGCTCCGAAGGCCTTGGAGCCCATCAGAGGTGCACGGTGACCCCATCTCCCTGCCAAGCAGGAAAAATACCTCCAACCAAACCCAGCCCTCCCAACCTGAGAAAATAATGGGGCTGTTTGAGTCCTGAAACTCCCAATTTAGAAAAAGAACAAAGCCATTTCAAATTGCCTGCCCTCTGGCTGGGGCAGTTGATGGGCAGTCACCTTTTCCAGCTTCTCTCTCCAACCCAAAGATGTGGGGATGGTTCTTTTTTAAACAAGAAAAAAGGGGGGAAACACAACCAAAAATCCACACCTCACCGAATCCACCACTCCCAAGTGCTCTGGGACTAAATGTCCTGAGGTTTATGGCAAAACTGAGGGAGCCAAAAATCGTGCAAAGCTGGTACAGTGCTGAGGCTGAGCCCTCCCTGCAGTCCTACAGAGAGAAGCTGAGCTGCCTGCCCCGTCAGCTGGGGCTGACAACGCTGAGTAAGGAGGTAGGAAACCTGTGGGATGCTGCAGCTTCACTTTGCTGCCTGAGAAGCGATGAGAAGGTGTGCTGCTCTCTCCAGGAGCGGGCATCACTGCCCCTGCCAGGTAATGCCTCTCCCAAGGAACCCACCACCATGGAAAATGCCATTTCTATAGTCTCCCTGCCCCACATTGCACTGACCAGGGCGGGTTTTACCTCTGCTATCCCCACTTACATCCCTCAACTTGCCCACAGCTGATGCAGGAACACCCCTGGAAGAAGCAGTTCTCTGCAGCACGATGCTGCGTCTCGGGTCTCGGGGGGGTTGGGGGGGGAGCTGAGACCCCACAGACCCGTTTGGCACCCCACGTTCTGAATGCTTTAGGCTGGTGGCTTCTCCTGAAATGCCTGAGACAAAAATACATTTCCTGTTTAGAAAGGCAGAGGGAAGATAAGCCCTAAAGTGCAGCCTCCTGCTCCAGCTACCTCCAGCATAAACAGCCCGCACAGCCGGGCGCTGCTCTTGTTTGTTCTGCTGCCTTTCTCTCTTTAAAGGTGCATTAGACACGATTATACAAACCCCATCTCCTGGCAGCATCGCTCCCGCCTGGCACGAGAGCCCCGGGACTGTTGGCTTGTCAGGAAAGATCCTTCTAAAAGCCCTGGATGTGAATTCCCAGCCCTGTTGGGGAGGTGACAGCACTAAGCTCCACCACACAGCACGTTCCCGCCTCGCTTTTTTTCCACCTCGGCATCCGAGTGCTCTGGGAAGAGCCTCCCCGAGCCTCCCAGGGTGGGGTGCTGAGGCTGGGCTTATTTTCTCGGCTTGTGGAAGGTTTGTACCGTGAGTCAGCAGTCTGCTGCCAAGTTCAGGGTGCTCTCTGTAACTGAGCGCTGCAACGGGCTTAAAAGCTGCTTTTGGCCAACCCGGGGCTGCTGTGGCTGCAGGGTAAACCAGAGCATCCCTGAACCCCCCCTGTGCAGCGAGGTTAAGCTCTGTAGCAGAGAGCAGGAGGGTGCATCCTCTCTGGGGGGCTGCAGCGGGAGGGGCTGAGCTCTCCGAGCACACCCTGCACCCCAGGTGAAGCTGGGATGTTCTCCCACTCTCTGGCCCTGGTTTAATTTGCCACGTGGGGTGGTGCAGTGGATGGGTCAGTGTTTTAGCAGATACCACCAGCTCTGCTGGGCCGGCACGTGAGGCTTAGATAAGCCCAGGGTGAGTCTGTGCTCCGATCTAATCGGGCACGAGCAGCTGAGCCGGCGGTTGGTGCCGGATCTCCCTGGCTTGATAAATTCATCTGGTTTGCAGGTTCCCACCGTGGCCCAGGCCTGTGATGTTTGGAACCAGCTAGTCCTGCTTCAGCACGAGTCTTATGTGCGTTTCCAAGCCCAGGACTGGACCTGCAGAAACCAGGAGGACAAACAGCGCCAGGCTCTTGCTGCCCTGTGTGGGTACATCGCCTGTGATCAGCACTGCCAGAGCTGCTCACCCCCACAGAAGCTCCCATGGGGCTCTTGCCAAAGTGCTTCAAGGACTAAGGTCCCCAGTAGCTGCCAGGATAAAGCCCCACAGCAGGTAAATGTGTAACAGGCTCTGAAACCATCAGCTTCTCCCCCTCTCTGGCTGGAACTTCCAGTGCTTATTCCTCCTGAGGGGCAGTTCTGGTTCTTTCTTTCCCTTCTTTATCTCTGTAAAACTCACACCTTGCTGTCAGCTGGGGAAAACCCATGGCCTCATCCCAAAGAACCTGACCCTCGTGAGCAAGAGGCAGCAAGTGAAAGCAGCAGTGTTACAGAGAGGAAGAAGGAAATCCATGTGGAAGAGCCCAAGCATCCCTGCACCTTCCTTGTACCGGCTACGAGACGCAGCTCAGCACGGAGCTCGTCCTGAGCTGCAGCAGCCAGGTGAGATAAAGATGTGCTTTGAGCCTTGCTGAAAGGGGAGGGGCTGGAGCCATGGTTACCCTCAGCTTTCTCCGGAGGGACAGAGCATCTGGCTGGAATTTGATGAGATTATGGCAATAAAGATACGCTGCACCAACTGGAGCCTTTGCCAACACGTTGCCGAGTGCCCATCAGGGTGTGTAAATACACCTATCACTGCTCTGTTGAAGGGAAAATGACAGGAGAGATGGGAAGGCTGAAATATTTCAGTAGCACCTCACTTTTATAGCCCATCAGTAGATGGGCTGGGAATTCAAGTGAAGCGTGACTTGGCTGTCACTGGTCCTCGTCTCTTGGCTGTGATGCAGAAGCTTATCTCCCATTGAGCTGTAGCTAAAGCCACTTTCCCCTCTGGTAAATCTAGAAAATATGACCTGCCTGTTAGCACCCCAGATCCCCTGCCTCTGGTTAGGACCACCACTTCTGAAAGGCACCAACCTGCTCCATCTCCAGGAGGATTCTGTCTTCAGTACAACTACGGAACCATAAATATCACAGAGTCACAGAATCACCAGGCTGGAAAAGACCTTTGAGATCATCAAGCCCAACTGTCCCTCCACTGTGGCAGTGGAGGTGGGGAGAAGGTCTCCCCTCAGCCTCCTCTTCTCCAGGCTGAACACTCCCAGCTCCCTCAGCTGCTCCTCAGAAGATTTGCCCTCCAGCCCCTTCCCCAGCCTGGTTGCCCTTCTCTGGACTCACTCCAGGACCTCCATGTCCTTCTGATGCTGAGGAGCCCAGAACTGGACCCAGCACTCGAGCTGCAGCCTCACCAATACCAACCAACCTCACGAGTTTTGGGCAGACCAAGCCAGGCTCCCTGGGACCTGCCCCATCTCCTGCTGCTGTCAGTGCAGGTGATAACCCGGGGCTGCCGCTTCGCTCTCCGGCTCACAGAGCTCCACAGAGCTCCTGTCCCCTTCAAACACAAACCTCCCGTCCCTGTGGCCTGTGGTGACATGAGTACAGCCTCCTCTTAGTAACAGCCCAGGAGCACCCACCACCACAGCTGGCAATGTCTTGTGCCTGAGCAAGAGTTGCCAGAGTGAGTCAGAGCTGGGGCAGGGAGGAGAGGAGGGGAAGGTCCTGGGCTGAGCGCTGGGATGCTGAGCTCCTCCAGCTCCCTGCACTGGGAATCTGCTGAGTGAGAGACACACACTCTGCTGCAGAGGAGAGGAACTAAACCCCAGCACTAACAGCACTAACAGCTATTGAATTGCTCATGAACTTCCCCGACTGGGAAAGAGGGAGGGGTGTGTGTGTGGGGGGGCAGATAGTACAGTTCTCCCCACCCAAATTTGGACTCTGGCACTTCACCAAGCTAAGCCAAGCCTCACCCTCCAGCCATTGCTGTTGGGTCTGTTCTGCTTTGGTTGGGCTGGGGTGGGTTTTTTTTTTTTGGGGGGGGGGGGGGGGGCAGGTTTGAGGGTGTGTGTGTGTGTGGAGGGGGTGTTTTCTTTTTAAAACCAGCTCCTACCCACATCTGGAGTGCCAGAAAAGTTCTCTGCAGGAAACAGCAGTGTCATTTCTCCTTGTCAGCCACCCCAGCGAGCGGGTTCTCATCAGTTCGAGTGACAACACACGCAGGTGCCTCCCTGCTTTTTCCACGGCAGGCGAGTCCTTTCAGCAAACTTTGGGGAGGGAACAGCTGCTCGCAGGGAAAACAAGACTGTCCTGCTGACCCCAGCTGAAATGTGACAGGGAAATGGGATTTTTTTGACCTTGAGAGGTTCAGGGTTGCTCAAAGGAGGGACCCTGCGAAGATTAAAAATAACTAGATCTTCCTAATGCTTCCCCAGCATCACCAGGCAGAGGGCTGAGCCTTTAAATAGCTGGTGATGACCCAGCGAGCTGAGGAACCGTCCCAAGCGTTTGCAGACGTTAATTTAAGAGCAGCTGGTTTTGCCAACCGCGTTTTTGTCTCAGTTTTGGGTGGTTTTTTTGCCCCATCCTCAGCTCACAAGCCTTCACAACCCCAAAAAAGAAGCTGCTTGTGGCTGCAGATGTTCAAGGCAGGCGGCTGTTCCTGAGGGTTCCCATCTCCAGGGTGCTCTGTGTGTGTGTGTGAACATCCATTTTCCTCCTCATGTCGTGGGGAGCCCAGAACTGGACCCTGTTCAGCTGTTCAGCTGTAGATGAGTTAAATACTGATCTAAGCTCTAGGTCTGTATGAGCATATATATTCTGACTGCTTCTCTCCCTCACACACACACACACACACACTCTCCCCATGTGATTTTAAGCAGTCATCTACCATGAATAATGTCCAGGGGCCAGGTCACAAGCTTCCCATAGCATGGAATCCATTTGCATACAATCCAAGCAATTACAAGTAATGAATAGATTAGTAAAACCCAAACAAAACAAGAAACTACTCATGCTGTGGGTAGTTCTGAGCAGGAAAGGGGGGGGGGGGGAAGGGGGGAAAAAGAGGGGGGAAGGAAAACAACGGGGGGAAAGGGGAAAAACGGGGAAAAACAGGGAAAAGGGGGGAAAAAGCAGGGAAAATGGGGGGGGAAGCAGGGAAAAGGGGGAAAAAGCGGGGAAAAGGGGGAAAAAGGGGGGGAAAGGGGAGGAAACGGGGGGAAAGAGGGGAAAACGGGGGAAAAGGGAAAAAGAAAAAAAAAAGGGAAAAAAAGGAAAAACCACGGGAAAAGCGGCAGGGGTTTATTCCAAATGCAAGTTATTGGGGAGACTCGTCCCCGCCAATGACCGAGCCCCGGGGAGGATGATGATGGCAGCGGCACCGGCGGGACTCGCTCCGGGCGCTGCGGGTCCGGGCAGCCCCGCTGCGGGGGCGAAGCGGGGGATGGGGTGGGGGGCGGCCCGGGGGTGTGTGTCTGTGTGTCCGTCCTGCCCCCCTCCTCCTCCTCCCCCTCCTCCTCCTCCTCCTCCTCCTCCTCCCCGCCGCTCCGCCCGCGGCAGCGCATGCTCCCTGCCGGGCCTGAACCTGCCCATTTAAACGGCGGCGGAGGCGCGGGCGCTGGACCGGAGCTGGGAGCGGGGATGGGTCCCGGTTGCCGCCGAGGTAGGGCCGGGAAAGGGCCGGGAAAGGGCCGGGGGAGGGCCGGGGGGACGCGGGCGGGTGGGGGTATCCCGAGCCGCAAGTCGGGGATGCGGATGCTGGAGTTGGAAGTGCCGGGGAAAGGTCCCGCCTTGATGCGGGGGGCTGCGGGGTGGGGGGGGCAGAGCAGCCGGGAGGAGACGGGGTGGGGGTGTCTCCGGGGCTGGGGAGCATCAGCGGGACCAAAAGGTGAGGCTGCGGCCGCCTTGTCCGAGCAGCCGCCCCGCTGGGGCAGTCGCAGCCTCACCTTTGGTCCCGCTGATGCTCTCGGGTACCCGGCGCGGTGGGAAAGGCACCGGCCGGGACACCCTCCCGCTTCCTCGGGAAAGCAGAGCGGGAGCAGGTAGGGTTGAGCTGGGCTGGGTACCTGTCCCAGCCTCCCTGTGCCCTGTCAAGGCGTGGATGTGGCATGAGCTCTCCCCATGCTGGTTGTTGTTACAGAGACTCCTGCAGTGACTGGGCTTGGTGTAAAGGTACCCGATGGGAAAAGAGCTTGGGAAGAGTGATGCAAAGGTGGTTGTGAAGATTATCTGATGGGGAAAAAAGTTTGGGAAGCATGATGCAAAGTTTATCCAGTGGGGAAAAGAGTTTGGGAAGTGTGATGTTGACTGTGGACTTCCAGAAAGCCTTGAGACTCATGGGGCCAGGTCAGTGAGTCCGCAGAAGCAGAGGAAGCCAGCACTTGATGAGGGAAGCTTTCATTGTGCTGGTGGTTGGCTCTGCTTAGATCTGCTGCCTTCAACCACATCAGGAGCTTGGGGAGGGTGTCCTCTTAAAAGTGGTACCTAAACATCATAATGGGGCTATCCTATAAGGGCTTTGGCAGGGGTAGAGACTGTGGTGGGAAAATGCTGTAGTTATTTGTGGTAAACATCAACTCAAAGGCTGATTTGTCTTCCTTTGGATGGCTGCTTTAGGCAGAAAAGCACTGGAATAAGCTAACACTTTTACACTGTGATGACCAGACTCGGTGAGGAGCTTGGCTTCTCATGCTTATGGGTTAAAACAAAACCAGAAATGGAAGGGAAACGTACTGGGAGCATCTTTCCTGGTGGTCATCTAGACCAGTCAGCCTCATGAGCTGCATGGAGAAAGTGGCCAGGCTCAAACCACATCCCATTCTGGCACTGTTCTAGCTGTAGGTATGTGTTTGGGAGAGCAGCACTTGTGTGTGTAACGTGAGAGTAGCTACACCATGAGTAAGAACTTCAAAAGTACCCAAATGACCTGGGCATTGAAGTCATGAGGACACTCCTGGAAAAACGTCTGTGTGATGCTACCTGGACTTCCTGGCATCATCTGTAGCTGCTGCCCTTCTGCTCAGCAGGGAGTGGCTGTGGTGGCAGAGCCAGGAATGCCAAATTCCCAGCCCTGTGCTTGGATTCCAGGCAGTGCCTTAGACTCTGGAACTTATTACCACAAAACATCGTGGAAGCCAAGAGTGCTGGGCTTATGGGATTTGGAGAAAGGATTAGAAACTTGATATGGATCACAAGAGGCTCCAGAATTAATAGCAAATTAAATGAGAGCTTTACAGGGGATATAAGTCCCTATATTTCAGGGCATAAACCAATCTTGGGATTTAGTAGGAAACTTCTCCTTGTAGGGAGACTTCTCCTGTGCTGTCTGCTGGTGGGTGAGCTGCCCTCCAGCTCGGGGTATGGAGCCTGTGCTGTGCCTGCTGGGAGAGCAGCCTTTCCTCTGGAAGAGGCACCTGAACCTCAAGGTGTTTCCCAACAGGGAGCTGTAGCTAGAAGGACAAGCTGTGGAGAAGCTGCCCAGAGATCAGGGTGGTGTGATCTGCAAGCAGAGCAGCTCTGTGACAGAACAGAGCGGCAGCAGGTACAGCACGAACTCCACTGGCAGCAGCATCTTCAGCTCCTGTGGGCAGGAGAGTCACCACATCCCCAGCATGAGAAACTGGGGTCGCTGGGCTGACCCCAGAGCAGGGAGATGCAGCCTGTGGTCTGCTGCATCTTTGCCTGAGCGCCCAGGAAAGAGGGATGTCTGGTGTAAACTCTCACTAACCTTTCCCCCAAAGTGTTTATTTCGCTGCAGCACTCAAGTGGCAGTGTTTGGGGATGGGGGGGAGGGTTGGGGTTGGGTTTTTCCCTGCTGATTTACACATCTCTGCTCTTTGGCTGAAGCCTCCCCATGGGGTTTGGGGTGAGCAGGGCATCACAGAGCGTTGAAAGATCATCTAGTCCAACCCCCCTGCCAGAGCAGGATCACCCAGGGTGAGGATGGGTGGACTCCTGTGCCTGATGGCATCGTGAGTGGGTGCTCTTAAAAATGAATGAAGCCAAACTAACCTTAGCTGCCCAGTTTTGTGCTGAAGCTGCTGGTAGAAGCTTCATTCAGGCTGCAGACTGAAAAAAAGCCAATCCTAAGAGCATGAAATCCATTGTCTGGTGAAGTGACAGGGCTAAAAAACCTGCTCTGTGGTTGTAGCTGCCTGGGTCTCTCTGCAAAGCATCTCTGGGAACAGCAGCTGGTCTGCAGGATCCCAGCATCGCTCAGCAAACCTTCACCCAGAGCCTTTTGCTTTGGGACCATGGGAAGCTCTGAGGGCTTGCAAATCACTTCTGAGGAGTGTAGGAAGGCAAAAGAATCAAAGGGTGATGCTCTGGGAAAGCAGGGGAGCATAAATGTATCTAGAGTATAGATATAGCTAAAGTATAAATATATAAAAATGTCTTTAGACATTTATATTCTAATATATAGGATATATTCTATAAATATATACAGAATGTAAATATTCTTTATAATCTGATCCACTAGGTTATTTTAGGCTCAGGCTCTGGCTCCTGTAGTTTTACACTGACAAAAAGTTATGCCTGTGGCAGCAGCACCCCAACTCCTCCCTGTCTCAGGGCTGCTGCAGATGGTGATGTGGGTGCAGAGGACTTCAGGATGCTGCTGGGGTTGTGTGGCCTTCCCTTGGTGTTGCTGGTGGTTGGTTTGATTCCAGCTGCCTGTTGGGCTGCTGGGTCAGGTCCCAGGCTAGAGCAGTGCTGGGACCTTGCACGAAGGACAGGAAGAAACACGTGGCAGACATTGCTGCTGGTGCCTCTCTCTTGGGCAGCTGAAGCACGTTTCACACCCAGCAATGGCTATAGGACTGATGGGCTCCTCTCCCTTTAGCCTCTTTGGAGGTTTACACCACTTTTGTGGCAGTGAGACTATAGGGCTCTTCAGACAAGCTCTAAGTGCTGTGAGTAACCTCTCTCTGTGTTTATCCTCCCCCTTCCTCTGTGCTGGGGCAGTTTGAGGAGTGTCTTGTTGTGGTAGCTGACTGCTTTGGGGTTTCTTTGTTGCTGTCTCCTTGCCCTGGCTAAGAGAACATCACAGCAAAACACTTGACCCACTGGTGAAAGTGGTGGAGGTTTGTGGTGGGCTCAAGGCTCTGAGGGAGCAGAAGCAAGAGGTCCAGGGCTGGGGGAGAGCAGGTACAGGTAGTGGGAGGTGACCTGGCAATATTAGTTCCAAAGCTTTGTACCTTGGGAAAAGTAAGGATGGACAGAGGGAGGGGAGATGGGATGGAGAGGGATGGATGGAAGCCACAAAGAGTTGTGTCTGGAAACCCCTGTTTGCTTCTGCTGCAGTAATTCCATCATATGGTGGTACCCTGTGGCTTCTGCAGGAGGTGGGGGGCACTGGGCATAAGGCAGCTACTCTTGACTAAAACTGACCTTGGACAGTCAGCCTGTGGGGTCTTGTGATGCTCAGGCTGTGCTGTTGAACTCCTGATCGGGGTTGTGCTGGGAGTGGAGCAAGGGAGCCATGGGAAGTGTGGGAGCAGCTGTCAACTGGTTTCTGTGTTGACTTGGTTTCTGAACGCTTGACATTGGCTGTGAAAACTGTCCCTGTGAAAAGAGGAACCCGAGAGCTCAGCTAAGAAAGGGGACAGAGACCCTCATGGTGGAGTCCTGGCTTATAAATAGCAAGGGTAAGTCTTAAAGTGCTCTCTGTGGAGTGGTCCAGTGATGTGAGTGCTCCTGGGAGCCTGGGGCTGCAGAGCAGAAAGGAGATCCTGTGCTCACCACGAAGAAAATAAGAGTAAAGCAAAGGTATCAGGACAGCAAACTGCAGCAATAATCCTGTGGTGCTCAGTCAAACAACATCCAGCTCCCTCTGAGACTTCACAGCCTGCTGAGCCCATCCAGCCCTTGCAGCCTCTTTGGTTTCTTGTGCTGCTGCTGCAAGAACCTGAGTCTGGCCTTGTGCTGCAGAAAGGTGTGGGTGAGCCCACCAGGGAGGCTGCCTGGTTGCTTGTTTGAGAAACACAGAATCACAGGGATGCTGAGTTGGGAGGGTCACAGCATCACAGGATCAGAGGGGTTGGAAGGGACCCCCAGAGCCCATCAGGTCCAACCCCCTGCCAAAGCTCAGGGCTGTGGAGACAGAATAAAAGGGCTGTTTGGTCACAGGCAGAGCTTCCTCCCAGGTCCATGGTGAGAGGCAGCTCATAAATATGAAGGGATGGAGCACAAAGGAGCAAGGAGAGGACAGCGGCTGGCGCGGAGCAGCCGACTGTGCGTACCAGGTACTGGCTCGTGGTGTGACAGGGGAGGGCTTTGTGCTGGTGCTGCTGCTGTTGGGCTCCAGAGGTGTGTTTGGGAATGGTTATGACAAACGACTCCTGTGTGTGGGGGCAGCTGGAGCAGTGCTGGAACAAAAGGCTGCTGTGCTACAGCCAAGGCCGACTGAGCAGTTAATGGGCCTGGAAGGGTGGCTTTCCATGAGGACTGACTAAAGCTGGGTTTAGGAGAGCAGCTAAAAGTAGCCTGGAGAGGGGTCTGCCTGTGCATATAGAAAGGAGAGCACAGGAATTGCAGGGGGGGCTAACCAGAGGGAGGGAAGGATGCTTCCCAGCTATTAAACCTCTTAGCCCGTGGATATTGTGTCAGGGGAAATTCTTGCAGCCACAGTGCTGGAGATCCATCCATCCACCCACCCACCCCATCCATCCAGACTGGACAAATCACTGG
This sequence comes from Gallinula chloropus, assembly GCF_964237585.1. Lineage (NCBI taxonomy): Eukaryota > Metazoa > Chordata > Aves > Gruiformes > Rallidae > Gallinula > Gallinula chloropus. The sequence goes on from NC_140112.1 coordinate 5,129,606, forward strand.
AGAACGTGCTGCTGGGAGCAGTGGTGCAGCAGCCCCAGGGGAAGATGACTCAACAGGGCCCCTTTCATCTTTGGTTTCTGCCAACACAGCCTGCAGTTGTGCTGTCCCCCAGCTCTTCCCATTCATCACTGTCTGTGGCCAAGGGTGATAGTGGCTGTAAGCCCTTTGGGCAGGAGCAGGGAATGCTTAGCTCCCCCCCTGTGAAGAGAGGGCTGTGGCTGAGGCCGGTCAGCACACGCTGGGGCACGGGACGGTGCTGGTGATAAGCTCTCCCTGGGCACAGCCAGCACCCTGCCTGCCCGAGGTGCTCTGGCTGTGTGCCCAAGGCAGCCCTGAGCACGCTGCAGGGACAGCAGAGGTCTTTCTGCTTCGCTGAACTTTACTCCAGTAAATAGGGGCAGGAGGGAGCCCAGCGTGGAGGGAATAATCCTGCCTCTGAAAGGCACCGGGCTTCCTGTTCTCTGCCCTTCCAGGAGACTCTCCCAGCAGGCACTGAGTGATTTTTGGTGCTCACACCACTCTCCTGCCCATCCTCCTCCATGGATGCAGCCCTGCCCCAGAGCAAGAAGCCAGCCACATGCAGCAACCCCCCCCAGCACCCCTGCTCAGGGGGCTCTGCAAGCCTTGGGCAGCCCTTGAACTTGAACCCCATGCTGAGTGACTAACAGCTAATGATTTAGGGCTGATGGTCTTTCTGGGGCTCAGAAAGGAAGTTGGGTTCCTGTTGGCAAGGAGAGACGGGGTGATGGGGTGGTGAAAGGGTCTCGTTCTGTTCACCTCCCATAGAAGCAGCAGCTTGGAGCCCTGTCCCTTGAAAAGTCCCCTTCTGGGTGCTGCCACGCTGCTGCTGTGCACTCTGCACTTGTGTTGGACCCCTGTGTGTTTGGGGTCTGTGACATGTTAAACTGATGGGGAGGATGGGGAAAGGAAAAGGCCACTGAGTTCCCCATGAAGCCTCTTCCACTGAAACTTATCTGGCTTTGCAAATAAAATCTGATTGCCTCATCTTTGCCATCCAGGCAGTTTGGGGCAGATGTAAGATCACAGAATCTCATGTTGTCAGGCTGGGGCCTCATGACTGGTCTGTGATGATAAGGAAAAGACTCTCTCTGCTCCAGCAGTGATCAGAGGACCCTCACCAGTGCAGAGTGGGAGCTTGAGCAGCTTTTCCTACCTCAGGCACGTAAAACTGCTGCTCTTAGAAGAAAGATCTGGGGACTCTGATGCTCTTTGACCTTAGAGCACCCTGGGGGAGCCCTGTTATTCCCTGCACACGCGCTGTCTGCCTGTCCCTTCAGCAGAGGGTGCTGGCTGGTGTGATGGAAGGTGCTTTGCTAAGTCTGGTGCAGGTGGGGTCGTACCAACACACCAGCCACAGGAGCTGGGAGGGGATGGGAACACAGGAGCCAGGGAGCCAGCAAGCAGGGTGGGAAGTGGTCCCTGCCAGAGGGCCAGGCTGTGGGGCCAGCAGCTCCCAATCCATGGTGTTTGGAGTATTGTCTCCTCCTTTGAGTGCTTCCACCATGGGTGGCTGCCCCTTCCACGCCCGTTCCCGCTCCGATGTGAGCAGTCACACAGTCCCAGAGGAGGGAAGGGGGGGGTTGAATCCCAGCCAGTCCCAGGGGAGCTGCGGGCTGCTGCCCGGCTCGCTTGTCTCCCCTGCGCTCGGGGTCTGATGTGACTGATGGGGGTTCTGTCCTCACAGCTGTCTTGGGGCCATTCCTCACGCTGCAAAGGCTCTTTGTCTCGTTCAAAGCCATGACCTCATTTTAGAGACAGAAAACAGAGAGGGAGAAACCCACCAACCTGCCAGCGGGGGTCAAAGGGCTGGCTGAGAGATATGTTAGCATCAAACTCCTCCGGCAGGGACACAAATAACTGGGACTGCAGACCAGAAAATTACCATGAAAAAATGGACTAACTACCATGTGATTACAAAAGAGCCCATTAGTCCTGTGTGTGTCCAGGCTCCGGAGCCCAGCCTTTGAGGAAGAGCACGAGGTCATGCTCCCAAAACTCTTCAGGGAAAGGGACTGGATGAGCCCTGTGCCTGATGCTCTCAGGATGACTGTGTGTGTTGAGCGTTGGCTGGTTGCTCTCCTCCCTCTTTCCTCTGCACAGACCTTGGCAAAGGTTCCTTCTGGCACCATGAGGGGAGGTTGGGTTTCAGTGTTAGGTGGCAGCGGCTCCCACTGAGGTTAAATTTGTCAGCCCCCTCACTGCTACTTCAGAAGCAGACAGTTGGGTAGGGTAGGGTTGGGTTGGGTTGGGTTGGGCTAACGAACACCCCTGCACCTCGCCAGCCTTTGGCAGTTGGTTTCTGCAGAGCTCCTGGCCACGTGTCAGTGCCAGCCGTGGCCTTTGCTCTGGCCCCTGGGGTATTTTTAGGACATCAGAACTGTCCTCTTCACCCCAGGGCTGGTCCTGAGACTCAGCTGGCCCCGTGACTGTCACAGCTTCCCAAATAAAGCCAGAAATGACCAAGCTGTCTCACGGGGTAGCCGTCCTAGAGCTGCTCTGGAGCGATGCTGTGCCCGAGGCGGGAGGAGCTGGCTGGCTGTGGAGTCAGAGGTGCCGTTACGCAGCATCTGGGCTTTGGTTGGAAACAAGAAGTTCCAATTTCACTTCCCCTTTTCCCAGCCCCGTGAACGGGACGCGCGTGGATCAAACCCCACGTGCTCCCTGCGCCAAGGTACGAGACGTCACGCCTCAGGGTGGTGAGGACCAGTGGGAAAGCTCCTGTGTGACTCTCTTGGTCGGGGCTCACTGGAGGAACACCCACGTTCAGTGTCCAGGGGGATGGCCTCAGCGTTTTGGTGAGCAGGGTCTGTCTCTGGCTTTGCCTGTGGGTGCTGGTGAAGATGCTGTGAGCTTGTGGCAGGTCTGTGGTCTGCATTAGGTGTTTGCGGGGTGTTGAGAGACTGTCTGAGCTCTGGGGACCGAGTCAGTGGCGTGGGGTGACAGTGCTGCAGCCTGTGGTCAGGGGGATGCTGGACCCCAGCCCCGCTCAGTGCAGGAGAGGGTTGGGTGCTGCTCTGTGGCTGGGTGAGGACTCTGCCTTTCCAAACCTCACCCTGATCAGGACGTGTCCGTGGGTCTGTCCAGCCACAACAAACTCATCCCAGACCCTCCATCTGCAGGGGATGGGTGTGTGGGACGTGCAGCCTGGTGCTACGGGGCCGGTGCCGCTGCGGGGTCCAGAGAGCGGGGATGGGTGGGGGGGAGGTCAGCCTGAGGCACCTGTGGAACTTTCACGCATGGGGAGGCTGCTGCCCTTTTCCACAGGGCCCGTCCCTTTCTCCTCACTTCCCGGTATTCCCTTTACAACCAGCCCATTGTGCTGCGGGCTGGAGCAGCTGGGTGGAGTGTTTCAGGCTCAAGTGTAATTCCAGGGCCTTTAAAAGCCTTTGGAGGGCTTGCTGCTTTTTTATTTTTGCTGCTTTTTTTTGCTGCTTTTCCCCCTTTTTTTTTCTTTTTCTTTTTTCACTTTTTTTTTCTTTTTCTTCTCTTCTTTTTTCTCTTTTCTCCCCCTTTTTTCCCCCTTTCTCTGAAGAGGACAGCAACGCCAACACGGGATAATTTGATGGATTACTCCACAGGGCTGAGGGGCTCTCCTTAATCCCCTTTGTGGGCCTGTTTGACTAGATGCATAGCAGAAGCCCCCAGCCCCAGGCAGAGAAAAGGCAGCTCAGCAGGGTGGGTTTTACAGGCTGACATATAAATACAGGGCCCGGTCATGTGGTGCCGGATATAATCTGTGCCCGTTACCACGCTGAGGAGAAGGGGGGCACCTGGAGGGGGGCTTAGTTTTTCCCCCCCTTTCCAGTTCAATTTACATTGTAATTCTTCTGGTAAAAATAATAATATTCAAACAGGTGGTGGTGGGGGAGCAGGGGGGGTGACTCCCACCCAGTGTCGGGCTGATGGGCGCAGTGTTTGAACACGGGCTGCTGTGGGGGCTCCTCCTCTGAATAACAGCAGGAGCCTGGGGCATGCTGTAGGGAAACAAAGCTGTGGTGTGGCTGTGGAGCCAGCCAACCTTGTCTGAGGCTTTGAGTTGTTTATGGTGGCCCCGACGCCGGCTCTGGAGAGGGTGGCTGGAAGGGGTGAAGCTCTTGAGTGGAGGCTGAGCACGCCGGGGCTTTGGGTGTGTTGCTCGTGTTCAGGAGGGGAATCATGACCTGTACTGGGCATTGGTGAGGCTGCACCTCAAGCACTGGGTCCAGTTCTGGGCTCCTCACCATCAGAAGGACAGGGAGGTCCTGGAGCGAGTCCAGAGAAGGGCAACCAGGCTGGGGAAGGGGCTGGAGGGCAAATCCTCTGAGGAGCAGCTGAGGGAGCTGGGGGTGTTCAGCCTGGAGAAGAGGAGGCTGAGGGGAGACCTTCTCCCCACCTCCCCTGCCCTGCCAGGAGGGTGCAGAGAGGTGGGCGATGGTCTCTGCAGCCAGGGGACAGGAGATGGGACAAGGGGAACACAGGGTTAGGACAAGGGTTAAGGTGGAAATGGCTCTTGCTGGGAGCGAGTGACACCGCTGGCATCGCAGCACACGCTGGGCTGATGTCTGTCCCTCTGGGAAGCACAGCTGGCCCCTGACACCATCAGCGTGGCCACTGCTGAGTCAGCAACCTCCTTAGTCAGACAGGTGGTTCCTGTTTGTAATGGCCAGGGGAGAGGAGGAGGAGGAGGAGGAGGAGGAAGGGCTGGAACTGGCCATTCTTTGCTGCTGGTCAAACAGGCAGGCGTGGGAGCTCGGGCAGCCAGAGCCTGGGAGAAAGGCTGCTGCCAGGAGCAAGTCCTTTGTCTGCCAAAGGAAGAAGCAGGTTGTGGGACAGGAGGTCAGTGGAGCCCCTGGGCTGTCCTGCTGTCTGTCTGCTGTTCCTGTTGTGGGGTGAGCATTGAGCTCCCTGGAGCTGTTGGCACAGCTCCCAAAAGGAGTGTGAAATACAGGAGATGTGCAGAGTGGAGGGCAAGAGGGACAGAGCTCTCTCTGCCCTGGCAAGCATCCCATCTGGATGGTGGGCAGAGCGTGGACAGTGCCAGCCTGGCAGGGCTTCCTTTCCCTAAATCCTGTTCTTAACAAACATTTCTGACCTTCTCATCCATCTCACAGGGACCTTCATTTCCCTTTTCCTGGTGCCTTTGCTTTATCCAGCTGCTGACTGCGGGACGTTCTGACCTGATTCACATACCCCTGTGGCTGTGAAACGTGGGACACGCTCAGCAGTCGCCCACCCTCTCAGATGCACCTTTACCCAAAGGAACCACTGACAAGAGGAAGAAATTCCTCCCAAGGCTTCTGCAGCCCAACCCTGATAACTAACCGCAGGACTAACCAGCCTCCCAGGTCAGGAGGGCCAAAGGTCTGTCGTGGTGAGCCCCAGCCATTGGCAGGGGTGGTGGGGGCTTGGTGGGTGTGGGAGACTTTGCTCAGCATCTGAATGGGTACGGTGTGGCTTGGTGACCCATGGAAAGGGGGAGATGCAGCCCTGCTGTGGGCTGACCCATCTGTCAGCTCAGTGGGATGGGGGAGAGAATGGCAAGGGTGCAAGTGAGGAAGTTTGGGGGTTCAGATAAAGATGGTTTAATAGGTAAAGCAAGAGCTGTGCACATCAAAGTGAAATGAGGACTTCCTTCACCATGGCAGGCAGGTGTTCAGTCATCCCCAGGACAGCAGGGCTCTGCCAGGCGTGACGGTGACTTGGGAAGACAAACACCATCACTCTGAACATCTCTCTGTGTGTGTCTCTCCCTTCCTCCTCCTTCCCCAGCCCTATGTGCTGAGATGATGCCATAGGGTATGGATTGTCCCTTTGGGAATGGGGGTCACCTGTCCTGGTTGTGTCCCCTCCTAGCTCTGTCCCAGCCAAAACCCACATAAGCCCCCTGAAAATCAGCCATAAAACTTGGCTGCTTCTTCATTTGGCTTCTTCCCTGTCACAGAACAGCAGGGAGCTGCCTTCAGCTCTGGTGTGCAGTGAGCACCCACGGGCCTGGCTGGGCTCTGGCTTTTGGACAGCCCTGAAACCAGGATGATGGCATCGTAGGTGCCACAGGGAAGCAATCATGGTGTGGCAGGAAAGAACCAGCCTCTGGTCCTGAGAAAGCCAAACGTCTCCTTTGCACCGAACTGCATGGAGAGTCTCCTGAGGTGTCGTGGGGACCTGGCCCTTCAATGCATCCACAGCATCATCTAGCACTTGTCCTGGATTAATCCATCCTGGCGTCAGGGCTGCTGGATGCTGCCCTGGGCAGGGGGAGGGAGGGGATCTCACAGGGGCCTGGGGGGGTTTCCACCGGCCGCTGCTCTTTCCCTCAGCCGAGCTGCCGAGGCCGATATAATGGAGCCTGAAAGGAAACGCAGAGTTAATTCAGAGACTAAACAAATCGCCCTCCTCCCGTCCCCGCTTAATGACCGCTCCCCTCTCCCTGTGCTGTGAACGGGGTCAAGGAGATTTGGGCAGGGAGGAGGCGGGGGGGGGGGGAAGGGGGGAAAAGGGAGAGGGTCAGGAGAGGTCGGTGGAGTTTCCCATTTCACCCGGCGCAGGCCTGCCAGAGCTATTCTCCATGGTGCCTGTCACATTCAGCGGCGGTGAATGGGCGCTGATGGCTGTGAAAGGACCTGGCACGGCATGAACAGCCCTTCCCCAGGGCTCCTGCTGCCTCCCACCCTTTCTTCCAAAGGCTTTCCAGGGAGTAGGGAATTAATACGGTTTGGAAAGGGTCCCTGGGACGGGTTACGACTGGAAACCCAGCGCTGCCTGTCTTCTCCCAGGCTTGGGTTGTCACAGGCTGCAAGGTGCTGATGAACCGAATTCTCCATCACCCCATCGTTACTGCAGCAGCTGGCTGAGCCACGTGTAAATCAGAGAGGCTGCTACCACGTGTAACAGCATCCCTCATCCCTTCAGAGCCCATGGGAAGGACCAGAAGGGTCGTGGAGTGGCAGGGTATGGGTGTTTGAGGAAGACATGAGTTTTTCTCGGCTGCCTAACTACACCCAAGTGCCAGTCCCTCCACCTCCATCCTGCCTGAGCTCTGGGGACCCGTGGGATGCTGTGCTGGGGAGCTTGGGGGAGCTCAGGAGGAGGAGGAGGAAGAGGAGGAGGAGGAGGAGGCGGCTTCTTTCAGCCTCTGCTTGCATGTGCCCGCCAGCACCCCGCTCTCAAGGTGCTTTCCTCGGGGTTCTGCCGCTCCTGAAAGCGAAAGGTTGGGTGCAAAGTCCCCCGCACAGAGCCCCGGCTGGGCGGCAGGAAGCGGGAAGTGAGCTGCGGGCTGGGGCTGGTGCTGGTGCTGGTGCCGCGCCGGGGAAGGAGCCCCTGGTACCTTCAGCTGCCTGCGTGTCCCCCCCGCGCTCTCCGGTGCATCCCCCCCCTCGCCCCCAGTTCAGACGGGGGGTCTCCTCCCGCCGGGCCTCGCTGCGTCCCCACACCCAGCACAGGGAGGTGTTTGCACAGAGTTTCTGTGCCGGAGTGTGGGTGCTGAGGAGGGGTGGGGGGGGAAACGCATGAACCCCATCTGCTGCCTTCAGAGATGGACCCCCCCGGGGAGCTGCCCTCCTGCCTCCATCCCTGCTCCTTCGCCTTGCTCCCCGGTAGTGCTCCTGGGTGAGTTGCAGACACTCCTGACCCCCTCCCTGCCCTCAATAGGGGCTCCGGGGGGGAAGAGAAGGGGGAGGAGGAGGAGGGAGAGGGCAGGAGACCCCAGGAGCTGCAGTCCTCGGAGCCAAAGCTGTGCTGCCCAGGTGGGTGCCGAGCCCTCTGGTCCCTGGGGTGCCCGTGTCCGCGGTGCTGCCTTGCTCCTGCCCCCGGACCCGCCTCCTCCCTGGCTGCCGGGCGAACCAACCAGCCTCTCGGGGTTGATCTGCTGGTTCTCTGCAGAGGAAGGGAAGGAAAAGGTCGGTTTGCAAGTGAAAGAGAAACCCGGGGTGTAAAGATGCGCTGCTGCTCCTCGAGGGGCTGCGGGGGAGGGCAGGGACGGAGCCTTCACGCTCAGCAGCAGATGATGGCCCCGTGGCACGACAGCTCGGTGAGCAGCTGTGACCAAGCCCCACATGTGGGTCCCTTCTGCTTCTCTGTGCAGGAACTTTGCACAGAAGGGCTGGCATGCCCCCTTTTCTGGGGGTGGGGGTGTGTGTCTGTTTTCCCTGGCAAGGTGTTTGGCTCCAAAGGGAGGGAGAAATACTGTCCCTGTTGTAAAATTTTGGGGAAACTGAGGCCAGACAGTAAGGAGCATCTGCTCTCATGCAGCTTTTTTGGACCACCAACCCCCTTCCCCATCGCAAGACCCCCCCTGGGCTGCAAAGGCTGTTGCCAGCTCACAGGGCTGTGATGTGCAGATGCTGCTCTTAGTCCCAGCTCTCCCAGCTGGATTTTGCCGAATTCCTTCCACATCAGGACAAAGTCCCAGAGCACCAGCCCCAAACCAGTCCTCCCACACAGCCTGCCAGACAGACCAGCCCGGAGGAGACGGGCGGTTTAAGCGGAGCCCTTTGTCCTGCTGCTGGGACTGTTATTTAGAGCTGGACTGTTACCTGCAACACTGCAGGGAGCATCTCGCTGCCTTTAAAAGGGAAACAATAACCCAAATCCCTCTCTGCTGGTGGCTCTCAGGCTCCAGAGGGTCAGTGAGGAAGGTGAGGCACTCGAGCAGGGCTTTGGGCAGGGTTTGGGTGAGTCCAGCCCTGGACATCCCATCTGAGCTGGTGAGGGGCTGCAGTGGCAGCCCCCAGCGAGCAGTGGGGTGGCAGGGCTGGTACCCACAGCCCGTGTTTGCACAGCCCCGCGGGCGAGGGGCCCGGGCGTGGTTGTGGTGCTTAATAACACACCGGCGCTGCGTGTTATCAGGAGGCAGGGAGGGCCCTGAAACCAAACCCGTGCCTGTGTACCTGCAGCTGGGTTCCACCTCTGCTGCCTGCGGACTATTTAAGTAGCTTTTCCTGGGTGCTGTGTTCCCTGGGCTGCCTTTGGGGAGCGCAGCAGGAGGAGCTGTGGGGATCTGGAGCCGTGGGGATCGCCTGTCACTGCTCTGCCTGGAGCAGGTGAGTCCTGCCATCCTCTCTCCTTAGCTCCTGAGCCTTCCTTCTCCATCCCCTTGCCCCCCATCCTTACCCATCAGGAGTTCCAGGGGTTTTTCTAGCCCATGCTGGCATTTCTTCCCAGCTAAGCCAAGCTGTCTGCCTGTGTCCTGTGAGCAAAAGAGCAAAAGCAGCTGGTGGATACTGGGGCAAAATGCAGTTTGAACAGGAAAAGGTTCATAGTCTGCTGCAACCGTGTCTACAGCTTGGCTGCTGCTGGCTGTGCATGGGCACTGCCTCTGGCTACACTGGGATTTAGTCTTCCCTTGAACCCCTCTGAGAGTAGAAGGGGGAAGAGACAGATCTTCTCTCACTGATAAGAAATTCAGCCTCTCTGCCTTGACCTGGAGTTCTCAGGCAGTCAGGGGGATGGATGTGCAGATTCCTCTTCCCTCCCCGGTCACTGAGATAAAAGGGAAGAAACCCAATTTTTGCTCCATGTGTGCGTGTGAGGCATCTTTTACTTACAGTCTGGGGTTTGCCTTGGGATAAGTCCCCTCTAACCCTTCCACAGACCCTGGACCACAGCAGACAGTGGATGTTACATCTCCCTTCCATGTCTAGCTCAGAGAGGCGGTGGCTCGGTTAATTTTTGGCTCCTGAGTCTGCTTCATCTAGCTAACAGCACTGAGGCTTGTGCTGCTGGAGCTTAAATTCCTATCCCAAGGCTGTCAGCCAGCTGGGCACCCATTAAAGGAACAAGGCTGAGACATCCTGTGTCTAGCCCACATCTAAGAAAGGTGGTTGCTGCCCCCAGTCGCTTCCTTGCAGATAGAGAGCATCTCTGGGGCCTCCAGTATTCCTTTGAAGCCCTGTCTACTGATGAAAGGAAAACTGTTGCTGTTCCCCCTTTGCTGTTAGCTTGCTATTTGACCCTGGGCAAGTCATTTGAACGTTTGTGGTTAAAAGGAGTTATCATCTTTTGTGACAGTCAAGGTCTGAGCGAGTGTGGAGGGTTGGGGGGGGTGGGGGGAAGGTAGAAGGATCCTGGAAGGAAAGAATAAATCAGTGCTTATGGTGTGTGGTTGGCAGCCTGTCAGCTCCTGGGGAGTGGTGCCTCTCCTCTGCAGCAGCAGCAGGCAGGGGGGAGCCTGGCATCTTTGGGAAGCCCTGATGGCCACACGGGCAGCCTCACCCGGTCTCCATCGCCGTGCGGGTTACGTGGCTGATGGGGAGACAGAGGAAAGGGAGGATGCAGGGACCCTCCTGCCTGCGCCTGTCTGCTCACGCTGGCCTGGTGATGGGGGCCAAACACGGGTGCCAGTCAGAGAACCCTCGTTTGCACCAGGTTTGGTGATAAAGCAGAGTTTGCTCAGGGTGGCTGTGGCAAGGCTGTGGCCCAGCAGACCACCGGGTCAGCAGCTCCTCCTGCGTTACACACGTCACATCTTGCAGCCAGCAGCACCGGTCCCCTCAGCTGCTGAGGGGGAAGGCGAGTGCTGGCCTGGAGATGTTCTCCATAGGGGTCTCTTCCTCCACCTCGTAATCAAAGGATTTAGGTAAAGGATTTAGAGGGGGGGGCAGGCTGCAAAACCAGGTTTTCACCTTGTTTCCTCTGATGGACTCACAGGGAGGGGTGTGCAGGCAGCGACAGCTTCCCTGCAGTCAGGGAGGGAGCAGATCAACTCCTCCACCTGCGTGTCTCACATTCTGTTCAGCCTTCTCCCTCCAAAGCACCCAAAGCACTCAGGGGCTGTGCTGGAGCAGGGGGGCAGAAGCATCTGTGCAGGAAGGAGAGATGTGTGGGGAACAGAAATGGGTGCTAAGCTGAAGTGGGACCTGGGATGCCTCGTGTCCCACCAAGGAACCCAACGGTGGCTCATTTAGGGTGAGAAGTCAGAGCCTGAGTGCTAGGCAGGAGTCCTGAGAATTAGGCAGGAATGAGTTTTACTCCTGAATCAGTCTCTGTGTGGGAGCTTTATGTCTTCCTGACCTATGCTGCCTATCCCAGCACAGCTAAAACCTCCTCCCCGAGATGCTTGTGGCAGAACAGCGGTTTGATGGAGCAGCTGCTGGTACCCTCACAGGATTTCCTTCACCTAAGCACCAGCACAGGCACATAACAGGTTACTAAGAGGCATCTGCTCACACTTGCCTTAGCTGCTTAGCCCCTGTCCTGATGTGGTGGCCTCTCCCCTCAGAAGAAGGCTGGAGAGAAGGGAGCACGTTACAGGGCAAATAAATGACTCAGACTAATGAGTAAGTTAATTGCCGTTCACTGTTAGACGAGGCTAAAGTGGGTCAGGTTTGTTTGTGAAACTCTGCAGAGGCACCATCTGTTCTCTGTGCCCCATCTCTGGATTTGGGTGAAACTGCTTCCCCGGGAGCCCGCAGGCAGCGGGGAGGATGCCCGGTCATTAGGCAGCACCGGGGGTCTCTAGAGATGACCCCACGTGCCTGCAGGCACTCGCCTCAAAGTTGAAGGGGGCTCTTAATTGGAGAGGGGACCCTAAATCCTTTGCCTGCAATGACTGCCCATCTGTAAGATGAGGCTGGGCAGGACACTGAGAGGTCATTAGACCCCCCCCCCTTAGCCCAGAGGTGGGGCTGGATTTTCCCAAACCGTGTCCATCTCACCTGTCACAACCCCTTGGAGAGAAACCTGGCACCTGGGTAGTTCATTCTTCCAACCTGCTGCTCTGCCAGGTGTTCCCTCTTCATCCTCCCATTCCCCACAAGCCTCTTGGGATGCAGGCCATCTCCCTCAGCGATGACATGTCAGTGTGGTGCCTGGGTTTAGCCCTGTCCCCTGCCCTGGACCCTGTGTCTAACAAGCTCTCACTTCTTTCCCGCAGTGTGTGAGCAGAAGGAGAAGCCTGGAGTGAGATCCCTGCCGGCCCGGACTCGGCATTGCTGGGGCCACATCTTGCAGTAAGAGGAAGAGGAAAAAACGGTTCATTCACCGCTGCTAAAAATGGGAGGCAGCATCTGTCCAGCAGACAGGGAAGGGAAGCTCCAGACTGAGCCCGTGGGGCATCCCTGGGAGCGCCGCAGCAGCCGGAGCGACTCAGCCCTCTGTCAGTAAGGGGTGAGGGGCAGCATGGCTCAGAGCAGCACGCTCTTCCACGGCCGCAGGACCCAGCTCTTGCTGGTCAACTCCCTGACGTTTGGCCTGGAGGTCTGCCTGGCTGCAGGCATCACCTACGTGCCTCCGCTGCTGCTGGAAGTGGGTGTGGAGGAGAAGTTCATGACCATGGTTTTGGGTAGGTGGTTTTTCTCTGTCTCTCTCTCTCTTTCATCTTCAAGGTGCTGGTTCCAGCCCTTTGAGTCCGGAGGGCAGGGGGCATGGGAAAGCATGGAGCCGTGTCCCTGTGGGGTGGCTGCTGTTGTATCAAGGGCAGCCTTGTGTCTGGAGGAGGGGGGGCTGTGACCCAGAGAAGCTTAACAAGTCCCTGAAATGCTTTGGGCGTTTTATACAGTGCCTACAAACCCGTGTCCATCAGATCTGTCCTCCTCACCACGCTCCTTTCTCCTTCCCAGGGATAGGACCTGTCCTTGGCTTGGTTTTTGTCCCGCTGATTGGATCTGCCAGCGACCACTGGCACAGCAGCTACGGCCGAAGGCGCCCCTTCATCTGGATGCTTTGCCTGGGAGTCCTGCTGAGCCTCTTCATTATCCCCCACGCCAGCAGCCTGGCCGGCCTGTTCGCCCTCAACCCTCGCCCGCTGGAGATCGCCTTCCTCATCCTGGGCATCGGGCTGCTGGATTTCTGTGGGCAGGTCTGCTTCACCCCTCTGGAGGCCCTGCTCTCAGACCTCTTCCAGGAGCCCGACAACTGCCGCCAGGCCTTCTCTCTGTACGCCTTCATGATCAGCCTGGGGGGCTGCATCGGCTACCTGCTTCCAGCCATCGACTGGGGCGGCAGCTTTCTGGGCCCGTACCTGGGAGGGCAGGAGACGTGTCTCTTCAGCCTCCTCGCCGTCATCTTCCTCGGCTGTGTGCTGGCCACGCTCTTCGTCACCGAGGAGTCCGCTGCCCAGGTCGACGTCCTGGATGGCCCAGCGTTGAAGGATGCTCCCCAGAAGCCCCCACCTCCTGCCTGCTGCTCTTGCCAGCTCTCCAGGAGCTCGTGCGTCCCGCAGGCCCGGCACGCGGTGCAGGCCCTGAGGAACCTCTGCACGCTGCTGCCGCGGCTCCACAGCCTCTACTGCCGCATCCCCAAGGTCATCCGGCGCCTGTTCGTGGCCGAGCTCTGCAGCTGGATGGCACTCATGACTTTCATGCTGTTCTACACAGACTTTGTTGGGGAGGGGCTGTACCACGGCGTCCCCAGAGCCAAGCCAGGCACGGATGCCCGACGCCACTACGATGAAGGTGAGAAGCGAGGCAGCTGCTCTGAGCCTTGCAGCACCTGCTCCCTGGGACAGGGGTGTTTGGTGGGGGGCTGGGGGTGGGCTCAGCTCTGCTGGTAATGGAAAAAAACCCCAAACAGTGCAGGAAATTAGGTGTTCTGTGGATGGGTCAGGAAAACCCCAGAGTGTGTGGGAAAATAGGGAAACACCTCTTTCTCCTCCCAGCTCCCAAGCACGGAGAGCTGGCAGCACAGACCTGGCCTGGGGGGGTGGATGGTTAAGTGGCAGAACGTCCTGGCAGGTTGTGAGCTGAACAGGACGTATCCGGCTCTGTCTGCAAGCTGTGGCGGCTGGGTCCTTTCACTCCTCTTCCCTCCTTTCTAAATGAGGGTTGAGGGTGCTCCCTGTCTCTTGGAGAGCAGGACGTGTTGGGGGGGTGGCAGGATGGCCTGTGCTGCATCTCCCTTGCGTGCTGCTGGGAGACCCCATCCCACACTGGTGTCTGGGGAGCCCTCAAGCTGCTTCCCCAGCTCCCCCTGCTCTTCTCCAGCGCTTCCTGCCAGCGCTCTGTACCTGCCACATCCACATCACAGATGCTGCTCACAGCAGCACGGTACCTGCTCCCTTGCCATCCCATGGTGCGTTGTGCCAGAGCCTCGACTCCCTGCCCAGCCCTTTTCCAAGTCTCTTATTCTCAGAGGCACCTCCCTGACCCTCCTCTTCCAGCCACACACCTTTCCCTCCTGGTTTCCCACTCCCTGCCTCAGTGAGCTCTGCAGCACACTGCCTCTTTGTGCAGAGCTTCTGTTTAACTTAGAGGGAGCTTAATTATTATTTAAGGCTTGTGCTGTATAGCTCCCTGCAGGTCAGGACTCCATTGTGCCAGCTGTCATAGAAACATGCACTGAGTAATGAGCCTCGCTCCAAAGAGTTAATGGTTTTAATTCCCTGAAATCTGATAGATCTCTGCAAAGGGTAAGGTCCGGATTGCTACCGGATACGGCAGCCGTTTAGTCGTTTAGAGGATGTTGTGTACTTTACCTTGGCTTAAGCACAATTCCTTGTGCCTTTTGTTCTGTGGCTGGTTTTGGGGTATCGGGTAGCAATGGATCCTGGTTCATGAGCAGGTGACAGATCCTGGGTCAGGACAAGGAAGGCACAGACAGTGCCTTTCAGAGACAGGAATGTGGAGTCCCATCTCTCATGGCACCTTTGGTTAGACTGGGGTGCCCAGGAGCACACAGGGGGAATATTCGCTACTGGGGGAGAGTGGGAGCTGCAGCCAGGCTGGTGCAACCCTGGGAAGTGTTAGGAGGTTGTAGAGAGGTGGGTGATGGTCTCTTCAGCCAGGTGACAGGAGATGGGACAAGGGGAAATGGCATGAAGCTGTCCCAGGGCAGGGTTAGATTGGATATTAGGAAAAATCATTTTACTGAAAGAGTTGTCAGGGCTGGAACAGGCTGCCCAGGGAGGGGCTGAGTCACCTTCCCTGGATGTGTTCAATAAAAGGGTAGATGAGGTACTTAGGGATCTGGTTTAGCTTAGGATGGGAATGGTTGGACTCGATGATCTTCAAAGGTCTCTTCCAACCTTGTGACTCTGTGGTTGACTCTGAGATGCTGCGCTGCTCCCTGAGCCAGCTGTGTGGTTGTGGTGGCCGTTTGTGGCTGTGCCACGCTCCACATGGACTGTACTGAGCTGGGCACTGAAGGAGAGAGGAGGTGGGAAGGTGTTTGGCTGTGTGAAGCCTGGGTGCAGTCAGGGCACCACCTGTCACCACCTCTGCCTACCCACAGGTGTCCGGATGGGAAGTTTGGGCCTTTTCCTCCAGTGTGTCACCTCCATCTTCTTTTCGACAATCATGGACCGGCTGGTGAAGCAGTTTGGGACACGGGCTGTGTACCTGGCCAGCGTGGTGTTCTTCCCCGGCGCTGCCTTCGTCATGTGCCTTTCCCACAGCGTCATCGTCGTCACCATCTCAGCTGCCCTGACAGGCTTCACCTTCTCTGCACTCCAGATCCTGCCATACACGCTGGCATCGCTGTATCATCATGAGAAACAGGTAGGGATCTGCTCCCGGGATCTGCTCCGGGGGTCACTGAGCCAGGGAGCTGTGAGGACAAAAAGCCACGGGGCCCCTCTGCCCCCCAGCCTAAGGACTCGTTCCTCATGTTCCCTCCTTCTCTCCCCCAGGTATTTTTGCATAAATATAAGAGCAAAGAGGAGGAAGACACAGCTCTATTGGACAAGAAACCAGCCTTCTCTAAAGGGCTCCTTTCCAGCCAGAAGCTGCCTTACCAGAACGGACACGCTGGGAGCCTCTTCTCTTCTTCTTCCTCCTCCTCCTCCTCCTCTGCCCCAGCTGCCAGCTCAGCTCTGTGTGTCAGCTCCTCCTGCGACGTCTCGCTCATGATGATGGTGGGAGAGTCGGACCCGGTGGCTCCCGGCCGAGGGATCTGCTTGGACCTGGCTATTTTGGACAGCGCTTTCCTCCTCTCTCAGGTTGTCCCCTCCCTCTTCATGGGGTCCATCGTCCAGTTTACGCAGTCGGTGACTGCCTACATGGTGTCAGCTGCTGGCTTTGGCCTGGTGGCCATTTACTTTGCGACCAAAGTTGTCTTTGACAAGAGTGACATGGCCAAGTACTCGGTGTGATGCTGGAAGGCGCAAGGGCAGCACGTGGGGCAAAACAACACGTGTGTGTGTGTGTTCCCCTCACGTGGTACCTGCTCTCCCTGTGCTGTTACCGGAGCCCTGGGGGGGTTCTGGGGCTTGGGGGGGTGGGGGTGCAGGAGGGATGCAGCAGGGCTAATCTCAGGTGTAAATTGGAGGCGTCGGGGCATCTTGCTCTGGGCCATCGATGCTTTCCAAAGGTGCCTTTATTCAAGGAGAGCACTGCAGAGCTGGCACCAAAGGGGGTTGCATGGGGGAGAGAAAGGAAACGGGCTTTTCCTTCAATAACAGGTCATGTTTCTGTGTAATTCTACCTAAACTGGGCAGGAGACACAGCGGTACGGGGAGGGGAAGGAGAAACCATTGGCTCTCCCGTGTTCCACTCATAGCTGTATCCTCTTCCCCTGCTCGTAGCTGTAGTTTTACTCAACATCTTGAGCAATCCTTGTGCAAATGGGACAGTGGGAGGAGATTTCCTTGGAAAAAAAAATAACAAGGAAAAAAAAAACAAACCTGTGTGGCCAAGGTTTGGCCATGGAGTGAGGGGGGTGCAGATGTGTGCACACACACACACGCTCTCCATCCTTCCCCACCTCTGCTCTGACCAGGAGAAACTGTTCAGGAGAAAAGTTACTATGTCTTGTTTTGGAAAAACAAGTACTGTTTCGTTAGGACCCATTCCAAAAGGTGACTTTATCATTTACCTATGTACCACGTTGCATCAGATGGAAAGGACTTCTTTAATTATTTTTTTTAAAAAAAAAAACTTTTTTTGGGTTTATTTAAGTGCTTGGTTTGAGCTTTCCTCACAGGGCTCTGGGACCTCCTGCTCCTCAGCACTCAGAACTGCTGCCTGCTCTCTCCCCTAACCCATTTAAGACTGTTGGGTCTTTTCCACACCCAGCCCCTAAAAGATGCTGCAATATCACAAGGAAAAGCGGTTCTCAGGGAGGGATTTCAGTCCTGTGACAGTGAAGTAGAACAGGGAGAACTCTCCTGGAAAGCTCCCTCAGAAGCAGCCTGCCATCCCTGAGGGAGCTGTGGGAATTGCTTGCGTGCTGATGCCTGGCTGAGCTGGGCAGCAGGCACTGCTGCAGTAGGTACCCAGAGTTGGTAGCTGGCTGTGTCTGGGTGACCCCAAAGCACCCCTCCTAGACTAGGCTGCTCTTTCCAGACCACGAGGCTTTTGGCTGTGCTTGCAGGCTGGCAGGAGCATGGTGCAGCACCCTACAGTGCTGTATTAGAGCCCAGGGAGGCTGCTGGAAGCAGCGTGGTGAAGAGGATGGAGATGTGATGGGATGATGAGCCTACAGCCAGTCTGGCAGCTGTTTGCAGAGCAGGGTAAAGCCTTCTTCCCGATGTGAGTGGACCAGCAGGGATAATTCCACCTGCACACACAGTAGGAGTCAAGGTGCTGAGCCAGGCTCAGCCCTTAGGCTTTGAAACAACCCCAGCTCTGTCTGCGATGCGCAGAGAGGAGCCGGCGCTGGGTGCTTGGAGGCTGTGAGCATCCTGGGGTGGTTTGGCCGGTCCTTAACTTTGGCTGGCCCAAACCAAAGTGTGTGTGACTAATCCTCTGCGGGGCTGCGTGGGCAGGGGGCTGTGCTGGTGAGGTTCTGCTGAAGGGCAGCGTGTTGCTATTCTTGCCAGGTCTTTGTCAGCCTATTCCTTGGGGCGGGAGCAAGGTCGCTGCCCAGCCTGGCTGCAGACGGGTCAGAGAGGGCTTCTCTGAAGTTTTTTAAGCATTTCTTTCCCGTAAAGGGTGGCTGTTTTTGTTTTATTTCTCCTCAAATTATAGGCCTGCCAGCCTCCCCTTCCCACAGCAAGGTCTGCGTGCTGGAGTGCAGCTGGTTTGGGGATGGATTTGGCAGCTGCGTGACCACCTACGGAAACAGTTCTCTGTCTGTGCTTCCTACCCCGGGCTCTGTCCACTTCGGGCTCTGGGAGGAAGTGTTTTCAGGCAAAATGTTATTGCCAGAGGTGGGGTGTTTCTTGGATGGATGCTCCTGGTGTTCAGTAACCTCTGGCACAAGGTTTTCCAAGCAGCTCCCTACCCAAGTGCTGAAGAATCCTTTATTTCTCCTTTTTTCTCCTTATGCAAGATGTGGGGAACCTTCACCCGTGTGGGGGCTGCTGCTCTGCTAAGTGCTTTTGATAATTGAGCCATTTGTTTTAAGTGCCTAAAGAGTACTTCCCCTCTAAGCTTCAGGTTTATGGGTTTGATGATAAAGGCCTTGAATGCCTCGTTACAGACATCCCAGTGATCCTTGAAAAAGCAGCGGGCTGGCGATGGAGACGGCCTTGTTTTAGAATGTGCTTTGGTTTGGAATGTGAAACAACAAGATGCTGCAGTTCTTTATCCATAACTTTTATCTGTCCCTCAAGAGGAGAAGGCTTCAGCCTGCCAGACTCCCCGGGTGCCCTGCCCTCCCTCTGCGGGGGTGGCTTTGGTGCAGCAATTACTGGTGGACCTGAGCTCATGGCACGTGCCAGAGGGGGGTGTGTGTGTGTCTGGGCTGAACTGGAGGGCTTGGGATCTCAGACCTGCCCTTCATTGACAGATCAAGCAATGCCTTTGGCCTCCCTGTTCTCCCACCCCCTTCATTGTGCTGGGTCACAGACTTGGCACCCAGGTCTCCTCAGCTGGTCTGGTGTCAGCATCCGGAGCGCTGGCTCTGATCTCCCTGGTCCCAGGGGAGGGTTTCTCTGGGTTGCTCATAACTCAGACATGCTGTCAGGGAGGCACCTGCCTTTACTTCAGGACGGAGGCCCCTGAGTGACTGAACCTGTGACTGCAGCCAGCTGCTCTTGCTCTTCACTTCTGCATCCCTGATGGGCTCCCATCATCTTGCTGCCTGACTGGGACTGGGTTGATTTCCATCTCCTTCTCCATTCCAGCTGGAGAGACACGATCCAGTCTGAAGCCAGGGCTCCTTATCCACTTGTCCTCAGGCTGTGCTGCTCTTGTTACAGCCAGTTCAGCTCAAAGAGAACTACCTACTTGATCATCCACCAAGAGACTCTTTGATTTCTCCCCTCCCCCTGGCACCCTTCTTTCCATTTCTCCATCTGGAGTGAAACCCAGCGAATTCCATAATTGCTCCTTTCCTTCTTACCCCCCTCATTACACCAGGAGAAGTCTGCTGGGCCCTCTGCCAGCTACTGACACAGTGGGCAGATGGGTGCAGGAAGGAGCTGGTGCCAAGACCTAATGCTGTCTTCACCAGCCCTGTCCCTCCCCACCCCTGTGGGAGTTCAAGCCCAAGCAGATTCGGGCTGTTTGCCCCACAGCGTGGCTGTTTGGGGAGCAGAGGAGGGGTGTGGGAAGCTGCCAGGCCCTCGGGTGGGTGGTGGGCACTCAGGGGACGAGGGGAGCAGCTTTCAGCCTAAGAGTTGTGGCAGGGAGAGGAGACAAGGCAGCAGAGGTAGAGGAGGGTGAGGAGAGATCAGGGCAGGGAGCAGGAGGAAGAAGGGGTCTGGGAGGAACGTGAGGTTTGTGGCAATGGGAGGGACTGGTGTGGGATGCTGGCTGGAACTGGGCTGGCTCTGCCCTGGCAGTGGGTGGCAGTGAGCCCCCCAACATGGCCTTGCCCCATCTGTAAAGCACTTTGTAACCCTTCATGCTTAGAACCTCATGCAGCGTGATCCCAGCTGGAGAGGACAGAGAAGTCTGAGCTTGGGGCTCGTGCTGGGGCTGTCAGGACCTGTCAGGGTGCTGCACTGTCACTGCAGTGGTTACCAAAGCCCTTCTTCCCAGCTCAGGCTGTCACTGGGGCTGGCAGGAGAGGCATTTTCCTGAGCAAACTCCTTCCTTTGTCCTTCCTGGCTAAGCCAGTGTGCTTCTGCTAAGAACAGCTTCCCTGTGTGGGACAGCATGAGGACCAGGAAGGTTCTGGTGAAGCCAGCGCTTCCCTCACACCCTGTTCCTCATCCCTGTGCATGTGGAGGAATCTCTCTGGGCTTGATCCTACTGTACACCTGCCAGGTACCAGCTCTTCAGGGGAGGCAATTAACTGCATTTCTCTTCAGGTAGCTGCTCTGCTTTCTTCTCCTGCTGTGCCTCTGCTTTCCTCTTCCCAGAGCTGAAGTGGGGAGCAGAGGGGAGAAGGGAGGTTGTCCTTTTCTATGTGAGACTCTTGTGAATCTCTAAGGGTGGGTGGGTGGGAGGGATGGATGGATGGATGGATGGATGGATGGATGGATGGATGCTGTTTTGAGATCACAACTTGTCTGCAAGATGTTTGTCTTTTATTTATTCGGTAGAGGAAATATTTTGTATACAATGTGAGAGGAAGGCTATTATAAATTTTTATGAAAAGGAGGGAATAAAAGGTGTTTAAATGGGATGGGAGCACGTGTGTGTCTCTGTGAACGGCGGGGACGGGCCGCGGCCGCCGGGCGGCGCCGCGATCGCTGCGGTGGGGAGCGGGACCGGGACCGGGGATGCGGAGGTACCGGGGATGCGGAGGGTACCGGGGATGCGGAGGTACCGGGGATGCGGGGGGTACCGGGGATGCGGAGGGTACCGGGGATGCGGGGGGTACCGGGGATGCGGAGGGTACCAGGGATGCGGAGGGTACCGGGGATGCGGAGGTACCGGGGATGCGGGGGGTACCGAAGCCAGCCAGCCGTAAATCCCCTCCTCTCTCCCGAGCATCACGCTCCGGTTCCGCACCTTCCCAACACCAACCCGGGTGCCGCGGGCGACCGGGTGCATCCGCCGAGCATCTCCCGGGGATGAAGGGGCTGACTGTTCCTTGCCCCCTTCCCCACTGAACGGGCAGGGAGATGCCGCCGTTACCCGTGAGCTGCTCTAACGTGTCATCCCGGCGTGAACATCCCTCTTGCGCCACTAGGTGCTGTGCAAACCTCGAGGAAGAGTTGCTCCCGGTTGTAAATCCCAGGCGTTTCGGGACGCGCTGTGAATCAAAGCCGTCGGTGTGCGAACCCTGCAGCATCCCGGTAGGTGGTTACCTGAGGATTTGGAAGAGTTAAGGCTTTTCCAACCAATAAATGGATTTATTACCAGCACTTACATTAAAGACCGTGAGGCTGTAAGTGCTGCCCAGAGACACAGCAGCGGGCTGGGGGAGTGGCTATGGGCTGCCCTTTCCAAATGACCCTGCACCTTTATTGTTGGGGGATTTTTTTTAGCTTTGCTTTGGTTTTTCAAGCCTGAAGCCCTACTGTGGTCTGGGACTTTCTGTGCAGGCTCAAAATCTCGTGCATCTCACATAGCAGAGAAACTCTGTGCTCACTGCCCCAGGTTTATGGGGCTCCCTGTGGCACACAGATCCCTGTGGCACACAACTCCCCATGGCACACAACTCCCTTCTCCTATGGAGCAGCTGCCTCAAAATTTCCCTTCTGCCTGGCAATCTTTAACCACAAACCCACTGCTGCCATCAGACCCCACAAGTGGCTTGAGAGAGCAGAAGCAAATGTGATTCCTCTCTCTGATGGGCACGTTTGTGCCGTGCTTGGGGCAGCACTGTGACATTTTTTGTTACTCTTGTGCTTTTTTCCATCAAGGGCTGGTTCCTGTGATGCCATATGGAACTCTGGGAATTTTACAGTGACCCCCATGAGTCTGGAAATCCTCCTGGCAGAGGATTGCTCCCAGCAGCCTGTGTGCCCACAGCAGCCCTCAGGCTCATCCTCACAGGGACTGCCTCAGGAAGCCACCGGCTGCCCCCAAACCCCACGAGGAGGCCAGATGACCTCATCACCCACCTCCTTAACCCAGCAGCAGCATCCGACCGCCACGGCCCTGCCAAAACTCTTCCACCTGAAGTGAAAACCTGCAGCCAGCTCGATGCCAGCAGCAGCCATCCACTGCTGCTGCCTGCCAGGACTCGACTTCCCCCGCTACCCTCCCGAAATGTTGGAGGAATCTGGACCGCTTCCAGAGGAAACGAACGGGGAGAGGAACCAACCGGGCAGCAGCGGCCAAGGCATCTCCTCCGGGACCGGCTCCAGCGGCCGGACAAGGCGGAGTGCTGCCCGTGTGCCCATCCCGGGCCGGGGCGGGGAGGGGAAGCTGCTCTCGGGGCCGGGCCGGGCACTGACCGCCAATGGGGCCGGCGGCCGGAGCCGAGCCCTCGGCGGGGCGGGGCGGGCCGGGAGCCGCCCCCGAGCCGCGGGAGCCGCTGTCCCGGCATGGACCGGAGCCGGGTAAGGGGGCGCGGGGGGTGGGGGGGCTGCTCCGCATCCTGCCCGCAGCCGCGGAGGGGCGGCTCGGCGGGGGGAGGTGGGACCGCGGCGGGGGCGGGGCGGGGAGGGGAGGGGGGAAGTGGTTTTTCTTGCCCCCGGGGATGGAGGGAAGAGCCGGGCCAGGCTCGGTGTCGCCGGTTCTGGGGGCTTCCAGCCTGCCCCTTGTCACAGTCCCCACCGTGCCACGGGCTTTGCCCACGCTTGTCCTTGGTCGCATCTCTTCACGGCTGAGGGATCTGCTACACGTGGCACTGGCTCAGAGTTACCTACTGGGTGCAGTTGTCCTGAGAGGCTTCACGTGCCTGGGTTCGGCACGGACAGACCGTGATCCGTGGCTCTGGAGAGGTTACAGGTGTTTGTTCGTGGTGTTTGGTCACGAGAGGAGACTCGTAACCCTGGGCTGAGTTCCCAGCTCCTGCTTGTTGGCTGACCTTGGGCAGATCGCTTTGTCTCTGTGCGCTCCAGCTGCACATCTGCTGGTTTCATACAGCCATTGAGTGCTCCTAGTGATCTGGAAAACTATAGGAACAGAAGTGCAGAGAGCAGCTTGAATACAGCGTTGACCTTGTCTCGCAGCAGCGCACTCTGCTGAAGGCCAAAGTCAGCTCTGCGTTTTCCCACAGCTGCCTATCTGGGATGGCAACACTGTTGGTGCATTTTGCAGAGCCACCTCGGCCTGCCAAGGCACCCACATCTCTAAAGGCACCTGCAAAGTCTGTCAGTGATGGAGCATGCTGCCAGGCTACACGGTTCCCCTTAGTGCTGCTCTGCAAGGCAGGACGTTCCCATTGCATCCCTCTTAGATGGGAAACCCAGAACCAAAGCACTGCAGAAACTACACTGAGCTTGCATGAGAAGCCTGGCAGCAGAGCAGGAGACCCTGCTCAGATCTCCTGAGTCCCAAGCCAGCAGCTTCACCGCTGGACCTTCCTGCCCTCTGGTTGTGTGTTTCTTCGTGCTGTGAGTTAACGGAGCTGTTTGCTCTGAACTTGCAAGATATTACTAAATGAGGCTCCTGAGCTAAGGAGTTGATGGTGCAATACCATTGTCCTGGGGGTGTGCCGAAGGGATGGAGGCTTCCTGAGCTGCTCTGCGAGGAAACCTTGTTGGAAAATCAGGTTTTAAGACCTTCTGGAAGAGGTAAACAGAAATGTTTGGTAGCTGGAGGGGGCTGGATTTTCTAGCCTCTGAAGCTTGTCGAAAGAGGAGACAAGATCCTCACATTGGTGTGGAGGAAGGAGTGGAACTGGGTGCTGCCTTTGAAGGTGATGGTTCAGAGCATGAGTCTGTGTTGTGATGAAAATCTGAGGCCTGAAGGCTGAGATTGGCCCCAAACACTTTCCTTCCCTCACATGTGAGCAGCGACGGTCTCTGCTCATCTGGACTTGTTGGAGCAGAGTTGTGCTGGAGACAGACTGTGGGCAGCACTGCAGATGGCCCTGAGCCATGCAGCATCTAGAGCTTGGCAGACTTCAAATGATGTGGGGATTGTTTCTTCTTAAGGGGAAAAACCTTTATATTGCATCCAAACTGCAGCTCAAAAATTCCCTCTCCCGGCTCGCCGGACCCTGAGGAGCACTGGTGAGGAGGACTGGCTTGACTGGTTTGCAGCTCTGCAGAAATCTCAGGGACCCACTTTGGAAAAGCCTCGTAAGGGACTTGGGCATAGGTCTGCTTTCCCTTGGGAACTCACTTTCTGCATGAAACATTGAAAGTACCAGCCCTCCTGGGTGGTTTAGGTGCTGCAGGAGCAGGATGCAGCTTCCAAGCTGCTATCTCACTGGAGCAGGGATGGATCGTGGCTGCTCCAGCACTGTACTCACCACCCTCTGAGCCGCATCATCCCTGTGGGGCTTGATGCATTGAATCCTTGGCGACCTCCTGGACACCAGGCAGACCTAACCTGGAGACACCAGGATCTTTCTCACCTGTTTCGAAACGTTGGTGTCCTCAAGGGCCCTGTGAGCTGACCCCAGACAGTCTGTCTGTGATGCTTTCTGGAGGTGTGACTGAGCTTGGGCAGACCTGCCTGAACTGGCTTGAAACTCGCTGGTTCATGCACTGGTAGCTGGTGTAACCACAGCAGTGAGGTTGCTGGTGAATGCTCGCCGGCTGCGGTGCTCGCACAGAGCCCCAGGGGGGTTTGGCAGCAGGTACTCTCCTAGCTGCCTCATTATCTATTCCCTAACTAGGTCGTTTTCATCCAGGCATGATAGGTCTGCACCAGGCTGTGGTTGTACCGGGCATTTGAAGTGTGGAGAAACCAGCACCCTCTCTTTGATCTCAATTAACTCCTAGTTGTGAGCCACAAGTCATCCTTGCTGCCACCCAACCGCACATACCTGCCCTCTGGCGTAGCTGGAAAGGGGGTGCAGTGTTTAAAAGTGTATTTTTACCTTAATAAACTCTGCAGAGAAGTTTGCTTTGGGTTGGGGGTGGGGGGGGAAATCTAGCTGTTAGCAGCCTGCTGGCAGCCTGTGCAGGAGAAAGGTTAGCATGTGTTGGGGGGTTTTTTTGGAGCAATAGACTCTTTAAAAACCCAAAGGCCACTGACTAGTTTTGATGTTTTCTTTCTCATGCAAAGTCCGCTTTATTCAAAGGTTGAGGTTTCCCTGTTTGTTTTTTAATTTGGAAATAACCTTGGTGGTGTTCCCTTGCAGATGAACAAAGACTTCCCCAGCCCCAGGAGCCCCAGCTGAGCTCTTACAGAGCCTTCTGATCCAGCCGAGCCAAGAACTTTGTGTGGGTAGAGGACGTGAGTCAACAAATGGTCTCTGTGAGCTGCCAGGAGCTGCCACCCTCCTTGACCGGCTCTTCCCCGCTAGAGAGCTTTGCCAGTGCCCTGCAACGCAGCATGCCACCGTCCCTTCTGCCGGGCCACGGCAGCGAGAGGGCATCCAGCCACCCAGAAGGCTCTGGCCATCTCCTCACAGGCAGCACCAGCCTCTCCGAAGGCACCCGGCTCCCCCTCTGTGGTGCGAAGGGGGAAGACGTGAAACCCCAAGTCGCTGTCTGCGAGGCTCACCTCAAGCTGCCCGACTTCTGTGGCAGCCTCCAGCAGGATTTCATTCCCACCCTGGAAGAGATTGAGGAGTTCCTCAGGGCTGAGTTCCTCAAAGACGATGCAAGCGAGCGTCACCCAGCTGGAGAGAAGGTCGAGATCAAATCTGAGGTCAGCTTCGGTAGCTCTGGGGAACAGCCTGTCTCCAGCATGAGGCAAGAAGGAGAAGAAGATGGAGAAGAAGTCTCAAATGCTGCCCAGCCTGGAGGGACAGCTGATGGCAGTGACCAGGCAGTAGCTGCTGGGAACATCCCTGTTGTCCTCCAAATCCAGCCTCTCCAGATGGACAGTGGCAGCCCGCTCGCACAGAGTGCTGCAGGTGGGGTCAGGCTGGCCCAGCTGGTTATCAGCTTGCAGGGCCAAAACCTGTCCCTCCTCCCTCAGGTCCAGCCCCCTGGGACCATCACGGACCAGAAGTACGTCAAAATTGCCCCGCTGCCAGTCGCTGTGAGGCCAGGGGCGCTGGGGGATGCACAGGAGGCGGAGGAACCCCCCAAGTATCAGAAAGCCCCCCCTTCCCTCACCCGCATCCATAAGTGCTCCCACCCGGGCTGTGGCAAGATGTACACCAAGAGCTCCCACCTCAAGGCTCATTTCCGTCGGCACACCGGTGAGAAACCCTACACCTGTGCTTGGCCCAACTGTGGCTGGCGGTAAGTGGGTGTCCCTCCTTGTCCCTTGGCTTGTGGCTGCCTGCTGGGGATGCAGGGTAGTGGAAACCCAGGATGGAATCGTAGGTTTTCTTCCCTGAGTGAGTTAGAGGTGAGAGCTGGAAGGCAGCCCCTGGGGGCTAAACTTTGGTGAGTGCTTTGGGTGGTTTTTTCACTTGGTTTAAAACTGCTGAAAACCTCCAGCTGGGAAGTGTAGCTGACCCACTCCCAAACACCCCAAGATCCCCCTGGAACAAGGTGCCTATACACTCCCTGGCAGTACAGCCTTCCCAAGTGACCTTGTAGCTTCACAAGCTTTCTCTGCCCAGCTTTTCCCATTATCCAGGCCTGGAGGTTGGTGTCCCTGCCTGTGGCAGGGAGGTTGGAGCTCTATGATCCTTGGGGTCCCTTCCAACCCAGACCAGTCTGTGATGCTATTATTCTATGATTAAAGTCTGTCCCAGGAAACAGGAGCCAGCTGTTTGAGTTCAGCATCACTTTGCTTTCTCTCACTGCCTGCCCTGCACCCCTCAGACACTGCTGGCCTGTACTGCATCCTCACACTGCCTTTATGTTTCCCAGCTCTGCACCCCGTGGCCGTTGGCATTACTCTTTGGGCTGTGTTCCATACATTAACCCTGCTTTGTAATCTTGCTGCGCTGCTCTGATTGTTTTCCTGCTGTGGTGTTCTCCTCCTGGGGCCGTGTACCTGGCCCACAGGGCAGGATGGCCTTGAGCAAGAAGGGCTGGCAGTCCTCAGGTCTTGCAGAGCACTTTTCAGAGGCAGATCTCCAAGCACCATGCTTTGGCAGACGCTCGCTGCCTTGTTTCCCTGGACAGCGTCTTTTGGCTTCTGTCCTGGGGTGGTGGAACTCTTTATGAGGCTAGATGTGAATTTTGGGACTCACTCTTGCCAAGCTGCTGTCCCTTTGCCGTCAGCAATTACCCCTCTGTTCCCCTTTACAACTGCAGTACATGTTTATAGGCATTGGCTCCTTCCCAGTACCAACCAGTGCTGCTAAACCCTCCTGCACCTGACACTCGGAGCTGGGGGAGTGAGGAAGGGGACAGTGGGAGCCACACAAGCATCGCTAGGAAGGGGGAAGGGGATGGTGCCAGCCTGTATGACCGCATCCTGGGGCTGTCTGCTGAGCTGCTGTGCTCTGCTTCCCTCGCTGCCCTGCCCTCCCACCCGTGGGAGCCGTCACGCTGCTGAGCGATGCACCCAGCTTGGGGTCCTCCAGGCCAGGCTCCCTTTTTTAGATATGGCCCTAACTGTAAATACAGATCTCTAGAGATGTAATTTCTCCTGGTTCAGCTTTCTACAAGGAGCTGAGACCTTTGGAGCTTGCTCCTTGCAATGGAGTGGGAAGAGAGGTCAGTGCATTGCACGGAAGGCTGAGGATGGCTTTGGGACACATTTCATTTCACAGAGCTGTCCTTGAGCAGGCTCAGCATGTCCTGAACCAGGTGTGAGCCTGAAATCCTGTCACTGGGAGGCTGGGGCTGCCTCCCAAGCTCCTTGCTTTGTGCTTCTTTGCGTGGGCATGTCTCAGCCAGATGGAAAACCCCTTCCGTCCTAATGCTCCTGCCATCTGTGTTGGCTCCTTAGAGAAGATTCTGTCCGGTCCTCCTCTCTGGTGTTCCCCTGACTCTTGGACACACAAAGCATGCTGGGGAGAGCTCTGAGCCTCTTCCCATTGAGGGGCTCCAGGAGTGCTGGAGAGGGACTGGTGCCAAGGGCAGGGGAGGGGTCAGGCCCAGGGGAACAGCCTTCAGCTGCAGGAGGGCAGCTGGAGAGGGGCTGGGAGGAAGAAATCCTTCCTGGGGACGGGGGAGGCCCTGGCACAGGGTGCCCAGAGAAGCTGGGGCTGCCCCTGGCAGGGTTCAAGGCTGGGTTGGATGGGTCTTTGGGCACCCTGGGCTGGGTGTGTGTGTGTCTCTGCCTGTGGTAGGAGGTCCCTGCCCACCCAAACCATTACGTGATTCTGTGATTCTATCTCTAAATCACCCCGGGGAGGGTTTTTTCCTTTCCATTTTTCCCTCCAGCATGCCATACTGGTAGATTGGACGGAGCAGAACAGCAGCAACCTACCCCGGGTCACCCCAAGAGCCTGCGGCGACGGCTGGACCCACCACGCTTCCCTTCTCCCGCAGGTTTTCCCGGTCGGATGAGCTCTCCCGGCACAAGCGCTCTCACTCCGGCCTCAAGCCGTACCAGTGTGCCGCCTGCCAGAAGAAGTTTGCCCGCAGTGACCACTTGGCCAAGCACCTGAAGATCCACCGCGGCCAGCGGACGCTTCAGGGGGGCCACAGAAGTTAAGTCTCGCTGCTCCTCTTCGCGAGCCCGAGTCCCGGAGACCCCAGCGCCAATGGGATGTAGAACCCACGACACTAACGAGGAGGGGGACATTAATTTCCTTAACGATAGCACATCCACTGTTCAAGGATGTCCCATGTTCAGGGCTTGTTTCTGGTGTGCTCGCCCCTCTCTTAAATACATGTGATGGGAAGCCAAGTTAATTCAGGGTGAGTGTGTGTAGGGAGGAGGGGCTGGGGTCGAGGACGGCTTTACACTGTCCCTCTGCATGGTGTGTGGGTGACACACGACAGGCAAGAACCTGCTCACAGCTCTGCATCCCCACCATGGGGCATCCCCTGGGCTGCTTGTGGGTACCTGCTTACAGCTCTGCATCCCCAGCGTGGGGCATCCCCCGGGCTGCTGTGGCTTCGAGTCGCACCGGCGTCCTGCAGCTCTTGGGCAGCAGCATCTCTAAGGCAGCTAAGAGGATTTGTTCTTGCTGGTCCTGCTCAGAAACATGCATGTGCCAGAGCCCATCTGGCAGAAGGGCACTGAGGCAGAACCGTGGGTGGATGGAGGGGGGGGGGTGCTGGGGAGGGGTGTGTGATGTGCAGCTGCTGCTGGGGCTGAAGCAGACGTTGAGGATGGCTTTTCCGGTGTGGTTGGGGTGGTGGTTGTGTTGTCCCTGTCTCTGCTTTTCTCTGTTGGTGGTTTTTCACCTGACTGGTACTGGGTGTGCTGGTGTCCTCGGGGAGCATGATATTGGGGGCTACGGTTTGAGGGGCCCAGGAAACGCATCTGTTCAACACGTTCAATGGTGTGTGCTGAAAGGGAACCAGGAGGAACATAAGTGGCACCAGAAAAGTCCTTTCTTCCTTGCCAGCGTGAAGGAAGAGGGTATGGAGAGACACTGAGGGTCCTGCAGCCCAGGGAAGGGTTGTGTGGCCCAGGGAAGGGTCGTGCAGCCCAGGGAAGGGTTGTGTGGTCCAGGGAAGGGTTGTCCGGCCCAGGGAAGGGTTGTGTGGCCCAGGGAAGGGTTGTGTGGCCCAGGGAAGGGTCGTGCAGCCCAGGGAAGGGTTGTGTGGCCCAGGGAAGGGTTGCACTCTCCGGTCAGGGGGGAGCAGTGCAGCTCACAGGTTGCTGACGTCCTTTCTCTGTTTGACTTCTGGTTAATTAAAGGCCAACTCCTTGCTCCTGTGCCAACTTCCCAAGCTTTTGCAAACATCTGGGAGGGAATTAGGTGCTTGCACAAACAAAGGATAAGCGTCAGGAGTCTGAGCTAGGCAGTGTGCCCTTCCTACGTGGCTTTGCCTGCTGATACTCCGTACCCACAGGCTCTTTTCAGCTCGGGTGTGCTCGTGCCATTCCCCTGTTACGCTGATGCTCTTCCAGGGCAGGATTTCACCTGCTTGTCTCAAGCTGCCCTTGAGCTGGCTTTGGTGAGGAGTGTTGGGCTGTACCCAACAGGAGGTCAGGAAAATGAGGCAAACTCCTTTTCCCTGCCCTGTGGAGGGCTGCCCTTTGTTTCAGTGGATCCTTGCCCGACTCTGAATTTACTTCACACCCCCTTTGCTTCAGGGCTCTCTTCGGAGGCCGTACACCAGCGTGACTCATGCCCATCTCGTGCTTTTATCTGCCCCCCCCTGCACCCTTCTCCCCCAGTCCAGCCCCTTTCACAGCACTCCCTGCTCCTTGTGGACCTGCCCCATCCTGCCTCCCTCCGCTCTCAGCCGAAGGCGACTGGGGAGGCTGCTTGTTTGCAAACTGGAGCCAGAAGGGCTGTGCCTCATCTTTAGTCTGAGGCCTCAGCTTATCTGCTGAGCAGCTCCCACAGAATCCACGCTGGTCCTGGGATGGATCCTGCATGGAAGATGGGGCTGGGAGGGCTGGCAGTGGCGACTTGCAGCTTACCTGGTTTGGTTTGCTGTTCCTTTCAGACAAACCACACAGGGAGGAGAGGGATTTTTATACAACAAAACACAGGAGATACGTATCTCTGGTGCAATGCATGGTACAGTCTCACCTGCTTCCCTCTGGGGACTTTGGATGAAGGTTTACTGAAGGCTCTGTAATTACCTGTCCTTTGCTCCAGTGAGGATATTACTCCGGAGCAGAAACATTCATTGTGGAAGTAGAGATGAGACCTGTGGCATCAAGAGGGATGAGAACCCTTTCCTCTTCCCTGGACAAAACCACAAGATGCAGGCTGCCCTTGGGAGCCTGTGGGGTTTCAGCCCTCACTCTGTCTCAGAGGGTGCTGTTAAGTGACCAGGGACATGTGCCTGCCAGCTCCCAGGTGATGGATGGGAATGGGAGGAACTGGTTGCCTTGTGCTGGGAGTGAAAAGGCTGTCAGGTTGCTAAGCAGTGCTTTTTAAGAAATTCAAGGCAAACAGACAGGAGTTGTGGCAGGGCAGGACGTGGGAGAGCACAAAGAGAAACTCAGGCAATGTTTCTAAATTCGCAGCCAGAGCTCTGGATATAGCAGCACGGGGCACAGAGCCCTCCAACTTCAGCGGTGTAAGTGACAGCACTGACATCCCTGAGCTGCAGCCCACGTGCAGCTCGTGCTGGCTGCTCATCCCGTGGGATGAGATAAGGGCCAGCACAAATCCATGGTTTGGCTGAAGTCCCCTCTGGAAGCAGATCTCTGAGGTGCATCACAGCATCAGGCTTTGCTTTGCCCCAATAAAATCAGAACTGTGTTTTTAGTGACGATTCTCCCCTCCAGAGCCCAGTTCTATTTGGGGTGAGTGCAATTCTGGGCACGTTTTCTCTTTCATGTGGTGGTTAAGAAGAATGGGACAGAGCCTTTGTGGGCATGGGACCATGCAGGCTGGAAAACAGGAGAGCAAAGAGGGTCAGTTGAGTTTTCCTCCTCTGGAGGCAAACAGCTGAGTCAGATCCTGGCCCTGAGTAACAAAGGTGGGTGCTGGTGATGGGAAACAGGTGAAGAAGGTTTGCAGCCCTACCAGCATGCTGTTAACTCTTGGGTGGCTCAGCATGAAGCTGGAAGCAAAATGGATGAGGTTCCTTGTTGGTCTGCATGTGCCCAGGGATGTTGTTCAAGCCCTTCTGGAGCTGCAGCTAAGGATAAAATGTGATGTTTCCTTGCAGAGAAGTGGGGTGTTATCATGGCCTCATGCTGCAGCTGATGCAATAGCTTGTGCCTGATGCTCTGGTCACCTCTCCCCACTGTCAGTTGGCTCTGGGGGAGCTCCTGGTACAGCCCTGGGAAGAGAGGGGTTAAGGGCACCGGGAAGCTTAATGAAGAGCTAAATTAAAACAGCTGGCTGGAGTGACTTGGCCTGGCCGTGCTGGATGACTTACTGCTTTATAATCAGCTTTCTGAGCAGTCAGGAGTTCACTCACAGCAAGGCTGGAGCAGGAAGATGCTCCCACAGTAGGAACAAGGCAGATGGAGACTTGGCTTCTGCTCATCACTTGCCCCACAGGGCTCGGTGGTCCTGACCCTGGGCTGGATGCTGGTGTTTAGCATGGGCTTTGGGCAGGTTCCTCTCGGGGATGCAGCTTTTCTAGGAGCCACTTTCCACCGTGTGTGCAGGTAAAACACTTTGCTTTCTGAGGTCTTGTCTGAGCTGTCTTGCTGGGGGAAGGTTTCCAGCTGAGGGGATCGATTCCCTGGCTGGAGCCCCACAGAAGAGGATGGGGGGTGACAGTATTTGGTCAGTCGAGCTATTTTGTTGCTTGATCCAGGAACTGGGCAGTGGTACAGAAAGAGCTTATCCTTCTCTGCTCCCCTGGAAAATCCACCCAGATAAAGCTGGTTTTGGCTTAGAAGGTACATGGTTGGGGGAGGGTGGGGGGGAAATCAGATACGTGATTCGACATCCACGGCTCTGTGTTTGCTTTTGGAAGTGTTGGCTCTTCACTGCTGTCTCCCAGGCTGCAGTTTCACAGCTCCTTGCTGAGGCTGCTGAGCACACCCCAGTCTGCTTCTCACCTCTTCTATTCCAGGCCCTGGCTTGTTTGTGCAAACAACAGGCTCCAAAAATGAAATTCTCGGTGCTATTTAAATAGTCACACCAGGTCCTGGCTCTGCCTTCTTGTCACCAGCTGTGAGGCTGCTGTTGGGCTGGGCCAGGAGAGAAACACCAAGGAGGTTTTTCTCAAGAGTCGTATCCAGGAATTGTGTTCAGGATGTGGGAAGCTGAGGAGGGGAATTGTGCTTTTAGTAGGAGAAGGGCCATGGAGATAACCCGGTGGAAACGAGTTTGGCAGCGTTGTGTAATAACCAGAGATCCTCTGGTGTGCAGCTGTAGGGCTTAACTTTCATAAGCACCTGAAACCACCCCTGAGCCTCTCTGAGTCAGCGGAGACTGGCCCTTCTGCTGAGTAAATTAACAAGCCTTTCCCCTGCTCTACAGGCTTCCTTGCTGGGTAGTGAAGGTCTCCGGTAACTGGGCAATTCTCTTCCCTCAAACGAACTGTTGAGTGTGACTTTGAATGCTGCCAGCTGCTGTGTGACCTGGGCATTGTGTGTCCCATGAAGTCATCAGAGCATCCACTGTGGTGGTGAACTCCCCAGCATGGCTGGCAGCTGCTGTGCCCCAGCCAGCATCTCCTGGGGCAGTTGGGGATGGAGTTGCTGAATCTCTCTGCCCCTGGAGCCCTTGCATTTGTAGCCTTGGAAATAAGAAGGGCTTGAAACCAGCACGGGTCTATGGCCCTTTTTTTTTGAGGGTGTCAGCAAACACTGAAGCAGAGGCAGAGCTGCTCTCTGCAGAGGAAACCCTGAGATCTGAGTGCAATGAGGCTTTATTGGGCCTGAGAAGTAACGAGATCGTTGGCAGCTTGGGTGTGAGACAACACAGGGATGAGAGCTGGGCTCTCCATCCCTTTGAGGTGCTCCCTCAAGCTTCAGCACAGGCAGCTGGTATGTGGGGTCTGTAACGCTTGGTGGGCATCCTGCAGCATCTCCAGGAGCTCTGGGAAGAGATGACCTTCCCACGTGAGCAAGTGCCAGCGCATCCTGGGATGCTGGGGACGGCACCTCTGCGGGGAAC
Organism: Gallinula chloropus; assembly: GCF_964237585.1. Taxonomy (NCBI): domain Eukaryota; kingdom Metazoa; phylum Chordata; class Aves; order Gruiformes; family Rallidae; genus Gallinula; species Gallinula chloropus. The sequence goes on from NC_140112.1 coordinate 5,162,897, forward strand.
TGGCTCCCAAAGCAAAGCCGGGATGCTTGGGAGTGGGGGGTGAAGCCGCTCCCAACCAAGCGACAGCAGATTTCCTGCTGCAAACGTGTCAGGTTGATGACTAGCACCATCTAGGCCTCGTAGGCAAAGTAGCACTCGTGCCCGGTTCCTGGTGGAGTTTCTCTTGGGGAAGGGGCTGTTGGCAGCTCGGGATCTTCCCTCGGCGTGGCTTGGGCTGCTGCGGTGCACCCAGCACCCCGGCTCTCCCAAGGGTGCTGCTGGGGGCGAGCAGGGGGCTCATCATCCCCCTCCCTTAACCCCCGAGGATGATTTGGGCTTCAGATTAATATTGGTAACTGAAGCCTTAGTGATGTGAGGAGGCGTTGAACGCCGGGCTGCCCGAGAGCAGCTCTCAAGGGAGAGCCACGAGCGGGTCTCTGTTGTGAAGCTTCAGAACCCCCCCCCCCCCACCAGCCCTTCCTCGGTCTGAAGGCTTTTCCCTTCTGAGCATATCCCCTTGCTAACGAGGCACAAACCCCCTCATACCCCTTCTGCTTCTGTCCTTGCTTTGAGACTCCCAGTGCTGGTGTAAAGCTGGGTCTCGGCGTTGGGTGCTGTATTAAATCGGCTCCAGACTCTGGAACAAGGTCTCCTTAGGGTCTGATTAGCTAGTGCAAAGTCTTCTGGCCTTCCCTGTGCTTCCCTGCTTCCTCCCACCAGCTGAGGATTGCCTGAAGGCAGTTGGAACCTTGCAGTAAGTCCTTGCTTTTGGAAATGCCTGTGCTTCCCTGGCTGGGCTGTCCTGTGCTCTCCTGGAGCTGGCAGTCACGTATCACTTCGTGGCTCTGTCCTTGCCTCACAGCCTGTGAAAATCTATTTCCAGGTGCTGCTGTCTGATTAACCTTCACCAGAAATCCTGATAACAGCCTATCTGACTTTCTCTTTCTGCTGCCTCCCTTTAAAATGCCTTTGCATGAGAGCTGCTTTTTAGGGCTTTGCACAGGAGCTCTTTCCAAGCCCTGCCTTGTTGCCTGCTTTATTTTATTCCATCCCTTTGTCCTATATTCCCCCCCCTCCTTGTGATGTCGTCTAAGATAGGAACAAGCCCACGTTGGATTGCAAGCCCACGAGGCAGAACAAAGTGAGAGTTGCACAAAATAGGAACTTTATTATCCCTCTATAAAAAGAAGACACTTGGAGTGTTGGTCTGTGGCGTTACCCAGCTCATCCAGCCGAAGCCTTTAGGTCACTGGGGTGGTAAGGCAGGGTGATTAGTGTGATTAGGGTTTTTTGAGTGTTGTCCCTCTCCCCTGGCAGCCTGTGATGTCTCTCTTTGGGTACAGCTCACGTGTTGGTTCCTCAGTGCTCAGGATATATGAGAATTTTTTTGGGGTGTGCTGGTAGAGCTGCTGATGGCAAGTGGAAACGCAGCCAGGGAAGGATCTGGAGTTTGTGGCGGTGTGCTTAGAGGTGGAGCTCTGCTGTTTTGCCCCATGAAACATGTTTGGACCCCTCCTTGAGTCTGGCACGTGTGCTGAACCACCAGTCTCTCATGTATCCTGTGAAACGTTCCTTTTCAGAGCTCTGTCCTTCCCCCACTTCGCTTGATGCTCAGTGCCAAGTGAGGAAAAGCTACTCAAATGGTGTGGGGTGCACCAGCCCCGTAAGGTGATCATCTCCCCAGGGGCTGGGGGAGCTCTCAGAGGAACCAGCTGGTTTCAGCAGCCAGCCCCGAGCCCGTTGTGCAAACCCAGGTGCTGGTCCTCCCCAAACAAATGGCTTTAGCTCTGTTTGAGGTACACACAGGCAGATGTTGGCAAAGCTCCCACGTCTGACTCTACAGGAAGAGTCTGAGAGCACGAGGGGCTTTTCTTTATTCTCCTCTTTGCCTTTTGATTCGCTGGGGGAGGAGCCGTCCGAGCCCGAAGCAGAGTGAGAGGTTAGGATGGGGCTCAGCTGAGGAAGATGAGGGAAGGGCACAGGAAAGCGCTTTGACCAGAGGCTCCTGGTGTTTGTGAGTCCAGCTCTCACCCATGGAGCAGTAACTGTGTTGTGAGTCATCTGCATCAGGTAGAGGTGAGGAGGCTACAGCTCAGTGCCATGGGAAAAGGGCCTCCCAGCTCCAGACCTTTGTTCCTCGGTCGGTGCTTCCTGGCCTGGGCAGTCCCAAGGGAAAAGCAGGACTGATAAGATGAAGAGAGCTCTGTGGAAATAATGACCAATGCTTTCCATGGTGTGTGTGTGTGTGTGTGTGGAGAAAACAGCACATGCTTTTGTTTCAGAGGGGCTTTAATTATTTTGAGAGCTGGAGAAGCTGACTCTGGACTTCTGGGGGGATTTTCTTGTCCTTTCTCATTACCTTTTCCTGTCCTTCTCTCACCTGCTCAGTCTCTCACTTTTTTCTTCTTTTTGAATGTGGATGTGGGAAAAATGGAAACAATTCTCTTTACCTTTTTGAAATGCAGTGGTTAATTTCTGTGAATAAATAAGTAACAGCTTGGTTTAAAACTTCATTTCTCCCTGTAAGAGAAAGCACGTTTTTGGGGGGGAAACCCTGTACTACTGCCACCCTGTAGGCAAAAGACATCTTGATCCCTGAACTTCCTTCCTTTCTCTGCTTTCACCTCCCTTTTGATCTTCTGTGACAGTGCAGTGAGTGCTGATAAAGGGGTATTTATGATGGTGCTTCCTGAATAACAACGTTCCTGGCTGTGCAGTGCTTGTACCTGTGCGCTGGGCAGGCTGTGAGTAGGCAGCTGGGTGAGATGGGCAGAGAGGCCTTTGTACCAACACAGCTAACCTTTCACCAGCATCTGCCTAGGAGCCCGAAAGCGGCGTGCTGCGGCATGCCACACGTGGGGTTTGATAGCCAAGCACTCACCAAGGTTTTTCTTCTCCACCAACGGGAAGGAACCTGCCGGTGAGGCAGAGCTGGCTCATCAGAGGGAAGCTGGGAGAGCGGCACCTTCTTGGTGCTTCTCCTTCTGCTCCTGATGCCTGATCCAACAGGAGACAGCCCTGCTCTTGAACTGGCACGAAGAGGTTGGGGAGTCTCCTTCTCTGGAGACATTCAAACCCCACCTGGATGTGTTCCTGTGGGATTTAGGCTGGGTGATCCTGCTCTGGCAGGGGGGTTGGACCTTTCGAGGTCCTTTCTGACTCCTAAGGCTCTGTGAAGAGTGTTTTAGCAGGTACATCAGGACTGCTGCTGCTCATCTGGAGGCCAAAGCGGTGCTGCACCTTAGTGATTAGCAGCCTGGCCCTGGATGAGCGGTTTCCTGGGGACTCCAGAGTGCACAGGGGCTGCTTTAACGAGCTTTGGTGCAATTAAGGCTCCCGCTGTGTGGCTGGTCTCCTTCCTGCCCTCCTGCACTGAGCCCCAGCGTGGCTTCTCCCTTCCCGCTCAGTCTGGGGAGCGTGATGGTGGTGTGGCTCTGCTGCCAGCGTGTCGGACAGGGTGAGCCATGGCCAGGAGCCGGGGACAGAGGACATCCACCCCGCCTCGGCTGAGCCCTGTGGCCTTGGGTGAGGGATGCAGCCAGGTGAGGGTCCTTCAACCAGGCGGCCTGATGCCACCACGCTCCCCAGGGAGAACATGAACGTGCAGGTGAGCCTTCCTCAGGGTTAGAGGTGTTTGTAGGGGAATGGCTCCCGGCACAGGGAGACCGTGGAGCTTCCATTGTGGTGCTGGGCTCTCTGGTGTGCCCACCCGCCTCCTTGCCCTGCCCGATAGCCCCCCCCCGGGTTTGGGGCGCTTTTCTGTTTTACTTTCAAACTTCACATGTTGTTTTGTGGCTGTTTTAAACGTTTTAGTGCTCTACAGCTCGCCCCTGCCTGGCAGCTCCCTGCGGGGATGGGGCTGGGGGGGCCCGGGGGCTGCCGGCCCGGGGCTGGGGCACGCCGCCGCGCAGCCCCGCTCTCCCCACGGGCCGGGGCTTCCGTGTTATTCCTCACACGCGACGCAAGCGTCTCTCAGGGCCCTGCCCACGCCCCGGGCTCTCGGCGGGCCGGGCCGCCTGCGCTGAGGCGAGGGGGCCGGGCCGGGCCGTGGGCACATGGCTGCGAGCGGCGCGGGGGGGGGGGGGGCACTAGGCCTCCCTAGCGGACTACAACTCCCAGCGTGCCTCGCGGGGAGGGGGGGCGGGCGGCGCCGTTCCATTGGACGGCGGCGCCCCCGCTTCGGGCGGAGATTGGCCGCCATCCGCGAGCGCCCCGCGGGGCCGCGGGCGGAAGTGTGGGGTACGGAGGCCGCGGAGGCTCCGCGGCGGAGGGACTGGCGCTCCGCGTCCCGCCATGTAACGCGCCGCCGCCGCTTCCCTCCCCCCGCCCCCCCTCCCCCTCCCCCCCCGGCCGCCACCGCCTCCGCGCCGCTGCCCTTCGCTGCTCGCCTGGCTCCTCCCGCCCGGGGATGGGGGCCCGGCGCCCGGCCCGCCGGGGGGGCTCCCGGCCATGAAGGGCGGCGGGGGAGCCTCTCCCAGCACCTGCCCGCCGCGAGGGGACCGTGACGCCCGGGGACCGGCGGGGCTCCTCCTCGGTGAGCGGAGGCGGCCGGGCACGCCGGGGTGCTTTGCGGGCCGGGAGCGGAGGGGCCGCGTCCTGCTCAGGGGAGGGACCCGGCGGGGGGGATGAGGAGGCCCGGGGCGGGAGCCGTGGGGGAGAACGGGGCTGGCGGCCCCTCCGGTAAACTCGTCGCCTCGTGGGGGGGGTGGGGGGGGTGGGTCTTTGGGCGGAAGGGCCGGGGCGTGGGGGCCGCGGGACCCGGCCGGGCCGGTGCGTGGTGGCGGAGGAGGAGGAGGGGGGGAGTGTGGGGGGGGGGTGGGCGGGCTGCGTGCGGGGGCTTCGCCTCCGTCAGGAAGCCGGGAAACGAAAGCGCCCGCTTTGAAGGGCGGCAGCCAGCCGGCCCCGGGACTTTGATCTGCGGGGCGCCCCGGGGCCTTTCCCCGCCGCCGGGTTCCCCCCGCTCCGCGCTGGGGACGGGCCTCTCGCAGGGCCGGGGGAAGGAGCAGCCTCCCCCCCCCCCCTCCGCTGCCCCTCGCTGTGCGCGCGTCTTCCTGGCGGGCTTCGGGCTTGCCCGGGCGAGCTGATGCCCCGCAGGAGCGTCTGAGGGCAGGTCGGGGGGGGGTTTCCTTCCTCCTGGGACCGCCGGGATGAGATCCGGGGCTGGTAACCGAGCGCTCGGCTCCTCTTCATTCCTCTCTCCGCTGCTGGTGGTGTTTGGTCCTGGTGTGCTCATTGCTCTGCAAAACGGGGGGGGGATGTGAGGCTGTGGAGAGCATACGCCAACAGGCTGTACTCTGTGCGCCTGTTCACAGGTCCCCAGACACAGGTACAGCCTGTCACTTCCACCATACTGACCTTCTTATCCACCGGTGGGCTCCCCAGTAACCCCCACTGGGCCCCTGCCTGTTGCGGGTGGGATCCAGCGCTCTGCTTGGTGTGGTGCTGGATGCAGCAGCCTCCCAGGAAAGGTGGGAATCGCTCGGTGGGCGCGGGGTCTGGGCGCTGGCGTTGCTCTGTCTTCCTTCTGTTGGGAACCAGCACGATCCCTGGGCCAGGCACAGCCTGACAGAGCCCTGCCTTCCTGATTCCTTGTCGGCCTGTTTATTTTTAGGGTCTTAGCGCCTGTTTGGAGAGAATAGTTGTTCCATCGCCATAGCAACGGGGCTGAGTGTATTCTAAACATTATTAAAGGAAACCTTTTCCCTCTTCAACGAGACTTCCTTTTCATAATAAAGTTAGGATCCACATGAAACACTTAACCTCTTGTTGGGGGGTTGCTGGGTGGCGTGGTGCAGGGATGCTCCAGTGAGGATGCTGTTGCTTTCAGCAGATGCATGGTGCCTGTCGAAGGTAATTTCATCTGCTGTCAGTAAACATTCCCCTCAGCCCATTGTGGTGGCAGATAAGGAGGAAGCAAACGTGGTCTGCTTAGAGAGGAGCTTCCACAGAAACAAATATTGTTATGGCTTGCTGGGAGATGCATTGGTGTCAGAAACCAACCAAGCAGCTGGGCAGAGACACTTTGGGTTTGCCTGCCACGGTCTTTCTTTGTCCTCAGCCTTCCTGGGTTCTCTTTGGTCTCGTGTCCCTCAAAAGGGGAGGTAGGAAAGGGAGCATCTTTGTCAGAGGATTGAAAATCAGGGCTGCTGTCCCTGAAATGAGCTGGGCTGGGCTGTCAGCTGTCGTTAGCCAGGGACTGAAGATAAGTGTGGTGGTGGCAACTGGAGGAAGTGTGTGGACTGTGCTTTGAAGTTCACAGGCTGTGGTTTGAAGTACGTGGACTGTGCTTTCAAGTCCACCTTCCTGACCCTCTTCCAACAGGTTGAACCTTTCTAAGTGTCAGGTTGTGCATCGTATGGTGCGAATCCTGATGCCACCATTCTCCTTTGCCCCTTGTTTCCCATCCTTTCTTTGCTAAGACAGAAAGGTGGAGAAGCCTAGAAAATACTTTCCAAGAAAAAGAAATAACCAGTTTCTCAGGAAGGAGTGGAAATCCTGCAGCAGTTTGCTCCTGACCCCCCCCAAATATTTGCTGACACCTTCATCTCATGTGAAGTGCTTCAGTTTTGAGCCAAGAACCCCAAAACTTATTGCAACATTTGTTTTAAGTAAATACAACTGTCAAACTTGGAATGGGATTAGGCAATGAAAGCTGGACCAGCTCTTATCATGAGGACATCCTCCAGCAGTTCCTTCCAAGGAGCTTCCTGCTGCGATAACCACGGCTTCGCTCAGCACAAGCTGGTTTTCCTGACTGCTTCAGGAACAAGGGGCCAGTGAATGCTGGAGCCAAGGGGAAGACAAGGAATTTATTGGGAGTCTGGGGTGGGTTTGTTGGAATGGGGTTTTTAAAACTTATTCTTATGCGGTTTTAGTACTTATTAGAGAAAGTATAATTTGATTACTGCTTGGAAAGCTGCCAGGGTTTGGGGTTTTGAATGGAGCTGTGTCAGATGGAGGGAGCTGCATCTCTAGTTTAATCCCTTGTAAACAGTAAGTTTATTTTATGCACGTAACAGGCTTTTAACTGGTAGTTCACCTGTCCTTGGGAAGTAAGCTAACAAAAGAAGTGATAGTGCCCGTAGTTAAAGTGCTTTTACAGCGCTCTGTGTGTGCTGGAAAAGGACTCGATGCCTCTACACACTCCTCACCACATCAGAGTACATCAGTAGGGAGATACAAGCACCCCAGAGAGGCTGGGTTTTGGGCTGCAGGTTTCAGACGTGTTGGGTGGCAGGCTCCTTTCTAAAATGAATCAAAAAGGGGTGAAATCCTAAAAGTATGAATTGGGTTGAGTTGCAGTCCCAGGAGCTTGGAAATATTTTATGAGAGGTTTGCTAGTAATGGGGTATTTTAAGCGCTGTGTTAGTGAAATTGTTGCTTGGCTGTGTGTTGATAACCACTTAATTAGACCCTTCACCAGCAGTGTTGCACCTCTCTGTCCCTTTACTCAAACAAAAGGAATAGGGCAGGCAGTTAGTTAGTTAGTTAGTGAGTTGCCTGGGCGAAGACACTGAAAAACCTGAGCTAACTGTGAGGTTAACCCTGTTCTGAGTAAGGATTTGGGCCCGTGACCTCCAGAAATCTCCTTCAACCAAAGTTATTCTGTTGTTTATCTTCCTGGAACAACTATCTAAGGCCTTGTGCCCACAGGAATATTGCACAACGTAGCAGGAGTTATTGTCTACAAATTCCTTCTGTTCACACACCATGGCCATCTTAAACCACCGGGACAGCTCTGCTCAGCAAAGCCTTCACAGCCCAGCTTGTGCCTTCCATGCACAGCAAGCCTGGCTCTCTGGGGTTGTTCAAAGACTTTGTTTGCTCACCCACTGAACGCCTGCCTTGCCCCAGTAAGCATGAAAACCTCCCCAGGACCATCACTAAATTACTGGTCCTGCCTTTGGGTGTTTTAACAGAAGCCTGTGTGATCTGAGAAGGGGTTTCTCCCTCACCCTGCACGTTCACTTCTGCTCTGCGTGGCTTCCAGAGTCAGCCTTTGAGTTGTTGCTTCGGTGTAAATCCCTGGAAGGCTGTAACTGTGCTGCTGAGATAGGTGGTGGTGCTGGTTTTATCCTGGCTGTGTGACGCCTGCGTGACAGCCTGCCTCTCCTTCACACCACCCTCCCTTTCTGTGGGGGTTCTGCCAAGGCTGGAGACCTGACTGCTTTATTCAGTCCATCTGGAGAAGTCATCAAGGCTGCAGATGCTCCTAAGAGGCTGTTGGAACAAATTGAGGTGAAAGTTTACTTGAGCTGCGCTGGGGGTTGAGGCAAAGCACAGGAAATCTGCCAGAAGCCCTTAGACAGGGGGTTAGGGCAGACCCCCACCCCATCCTGCTCCCCTCCTGGGGCTTGGCTGCAGTCTCACCCGGATAACGAGGTGTCCCTCTCCTTTTGGAGCAGGAAGGGATGAACTCTTGGGTTTGTTTTGCAACAGTAAGCGTAGCTGTTGGCCACGGGAGAGCTTAAACCATATGCCACATCCTAAGCCATTCCCCCTGCCTGCTGTGCCACCCAGAGATCCCATCTCCCATGGAAGGAGAGCGCCCAGAGCCCTGAGGCTCTGTAATCTGCGTGGAGCACAGCGTGAGGGAGATGCAGGAGGAGATGTCACCGGAAAAGATACGTATCTCATGTCCTGGGCTTTTTGTAAACTCAGGGCTTTGTGAAGTCAAGGCCTCCAACAAAGCTACAGCAACCTCAGACGAAGCTGCAGCAACAGGAGAGAGCTGGGGTTTGCAGCGCCTGTGTTCAGAGTGCTGCAGCCAGATTCTGTCAGCTACTCGCTGTACTTCAAGGGTCATCCGTAGGCGTCAGAGAAGATCTCAAGACAATAATAGTGCTCTATTTTAGCATACTCATTTCAAAGTATAACTGCCCTCTCTGCCTCTAGCAACTGGTTTTTTTTTTCCCCTTGCACTCAAACGGTGCAGAAGTGGAAAGGCTGTTGTCATAAAGCAGCAGCAGTGCTGCCTCTCTGCCTAATTCCCTCATTGTCTTTTGAAACGAGACCTTTCTCTTTCTCCCTGGACTCTTAGAAGGAAAATTAACCTTCAGCAAAAAGAGATGCTTTGTGGTGGTGTGCTTGTAATTATTGGTGCATTCATCTTGAAGAAAAAGCAATCAAACTGCTGGGCTTTTTTCTTTATGCTGACAGGGAGCTGTGTTGGGAGATTGATGCCTTTTCATGAAAGGAGACGTGGTTTTTGAAAGAAGTGGAAATGCTGTTTACAAATCATGAGAGAAGGAACATCTCCCCATTGTTAGTGTAGAGGAGGAGTGGGACAGTGGGTTCCTGTCCTCATCCCGATTATGGGCTGGTGACACCTCTGAAGAGCATGGGTTTTGCTGCATGAATGAAGGAAAAGGACAAGAGGCTCTTCTGAACTCCTCCCAGTGTTGGTGAGGGAGGAGGATGCTGTTTTGGCCCTGAGGACCGCTGTGGTGTGGACAGGAGCCTCTGAGGATGCTGGTTGCCCCGTGCCAGGGTAGCTGATGTGTTCCACACAGCACAGGTAGCACAAGGAGCCTGAGCCGCTGCTCAGTCTCTGTAGTTGGAAGGTGAAGGCTTGTGAAAGGCATCAGCTGCCTTCTGCCCCAGGTGCTGGAGAAGGAAGAGCCTTTTTAACATGTTACTGGGCTCTTCTTAAAGAGAAGCGCTCGTCTCGCCTGTACTGGTTTTAATTTTGCATCTTGTCTGATGTTTTGGGTTTTATCCTGCTTTCTCCTGCAGAAGCAGCAGTTCTTTGATGTATTCTTACATGGTATCAAAGCAACTCTTATTTTTTTTTAAAGTTAAATTAGGTGTCTGGTTTATTAGACTTTCCCAGTTGCAGCTTGCTTAGCCCTGCACTCCAGAGGGGTGAGATCTGCTTGGGATCCCATGGCTTTGCCCGATTTGGAGGGGTTTTTCCCTGGCCTTCCCTTTGTCTGTATAGAACCTTCAGAAAACTTCAATGCTCCCAGTGCTGTTGAGGTCTCTCTTCATTGTTCCCTGTAGATACATGCAATGAATATTTAATAAAGAGGGATGTTCATTCTCTCATATGCAATATAACCCACCCATTGACCATTGCAAAGTGTCCTCTCCTCCTGCTGTGTAACAGCCAAGGAGTAAGTAAAACTCCACCCTGTTGTTAATGTGTCTGACACCACGAGGCTTTCTTAAAGCAGAGGATGCTGAGGGTATGCAGCCTGTCCTCTGCATGGTGAACAGGCTCATGACAGCCCTAAAGCCTGTAAATGCCAGAACCATTAGTAGCACCTAGCTCAAGCTAACGCTGCAGCAGCGTCTGTAGCTCTGTCCCTGCGAGGAGGATCCTTCCAGCATGTCAGATTTGAGCAACATGAACTCTTTCATTTTGCCAAGTGCTCCTCAGAGCTCATGGCTGGGAAAGGTGTGTGTGGGGGTTCTGTTTGTGGTTCTGTTGGGATTGTTTTGGTCACTCCATGCTTGCTCTGCATCCCAGAACTCTGCCCTTGGAGTCGGGTCTGTTGGCATTGTGCATCCCCTGCTCCCTTCAGGACCAGCCAGCGCTTGGCTGCCGCAGAGGGTGGTGAGCTTTGGGATAACAGCACGGTGCTGCTTTCTGAAGGGAGGCATCCTGTTGATGTAAAGGCATTTAAATTCCAGCAGAAGGTCTGCATGGAATTTTAGGGGGGGGGGGGAAGCCTTTGCAGCTCTGAAATGCTGCTGCTAATCTCCTTTCTGTGTGGCTGCCTCCCGTTGCACCAGTCAGCGCTGTTTGGCGCAGTGCTGCGAACGGCTTCTGAAAGTGCTGGAGATAAATGTAGCGTGGGAATAATCACCCAACTTCATTTCCCTGCTCTTTCCCTGTTAACACATGTCACGAGTATTGACAGCTCTGCAGAATGGTAGAATCAAGCCCTTCTGTCTCCACAAACACCCCGTGCATGTGCATCATCTTGACAGGATAATGAGGCTCCGCAGCGTGCGCGTCCCCGGCGTTACCAGTAGGCAGATTTGAAATGTGACTGGCAAATGTGAATCCAAGTCAGAGGAGATCTCCTGGAAGAGTTCTGATGGCAGCTGCCTGGTCCTGAGTGCCCATAGGTGCCGTGCTGTGGTGTGGGGAAGAGTCTCAACGCGCAGCTCTGCAGCTGATCTTTTCTTAGAGTACCGAG